>NC_133104.1:19143070-20343070 GCF_022965805.1 Primulina eburnea | reverse complement strand
TGTGATTTAAGAGTTAAACTTTTAAAATTGGTGCGTAACCATTTTTAATTGGAGAGTTTTGAGTAAATTATTAGGTGTTAACCTTTAATTAGTATTTTAAATAGTTAATTTAGCTAGAATTTCTCCTAATTAAAACACACACACACACGTTTTCTACACTCACACACACTTACACGTTTTTACACACACTAAAACACACAACACACACCTACAAGTTTATTTTCATATTTTTTCAAGACAAACCTAGGGTTCTCCTTCCCCAAGAGCAGCCGCCCCTTTCTCTGATTAATTCCAGCAGTTCTTTGTCGAGTTTCTTCAAAGAAATCGTTGCACGATCGTTCCGGGTCAACCTCGCTTCCATCTCCGCTTCGATATCGCCGGTTCGGTAACGTTTATTATCAAAATGCATGTATATTCTGTTCTTGATGCATCGATCATGTCATATTATGCATGCGTTGTTATTTATGCATAAAACTATGTGTATGTAGTGTAGAAGTTTGAGCAATCATGTTTAAATCGCTTTTGGAGTCCCTTTATAGATCAAAAAAATCCCGTTTTTATTGTTCCTCCTAAAACTGCGAATTTTCAGTCGGGATTTTGAGAAAACTTTCAACTAAAAAATTGTAAAACTTTTTGATACCTTCGATTCGATATAAAATTCGATATTTCTGGATGACAATTGAGTGAGTTATGGCGTTTTTCGTGGGACTGCTCAAACTGCGACTTTTACGAAAATTAGTGCTCTTGAAGTTTATATGTTGCAGGATTCGTTGGGGATCGACGGGCGATCGTTGCTGCGTTTAGGTATGGTTATTATGTTGCTAAGATGGTTATTGTGGTCTCGTTTCATGTCATTAGGCATTTGAAATAGTGGGAAGACGTAGGAAATCGATGTGATGTCAATTGCCGTATTTCGTGTGCATTGGGTAGTAGAAGGGACGTCATGTTTTGGGGAGTTTGTACGGGTTTTGGTTCAATGTTAGGGTGTCCTAAGAAGATTCGTAAAGTGTTGAATCACATCATTTAAGTGTCAAATGGGGTGAATAGACATTGCATAAGTTTTCTCGCAGGTACAGAAAAACCGAGGAAACACGGACCCGTACACGGACCCTGACACGGGGTCCGTGCCTTTGTTTCCTCCTTAGTGCCAAGAAACCGAGACTACACGGACCCTTACCCGGACCTTGACACGGGATCCGTGCCTTCACTTCTCCTCGATGTCTTTTTCCAGAGTCTACACGGACCCTGACACGGGGTCCGTGTCCACCCTTCTTTTCGAGCCCTTTTTACCCGAGCCAACACGGACCCCTACACGGAGGTAGGCACGGGGTCCGTGTCCTTCACATTTTGGGAAAAAATATTTTAGCATGCTTTGAGGTTTGATGTTATGGGTTAGTGCAAGGATTGTCAAGGTCGTGTCATGGGAAATTATAGAGCGTCCTAAGTAATGATTGAACTCGAGAGTAAGTATGATTTCTACGTTAAGTTATGCAAGTTAAGTATGCAAATTCAAGTTAGTACGTGCAGCAGCAACGGCCCCGATCGAAGTCCAACGAATCCCTCAAAGCCAAGTATGTATGTATGACGTGCAAAGAAAATATTTTTAGTTTTTGAGGTATGCCAAATGTCTTGTGACCAAATTATGAATGGGTTTGGAAGTCGGTGAACGTAGCTGAGGACCTCTCCGCCCCGTTAAATTATGAACGGGTTAGATCGTGGTTGGAAAGCGTTAAATTATGAACGGGGACCAACCGCCCGTTAAATTAGGAACGGGGATCTCATGTATGCGGCAGTGGATACGTCCTTGTCAGCCCAGTACTGTGGTGTGTCTGATCAGGCATTTATTATGCTATGGGTTACTTGCTTTGAAACATCCTCTACGCAAAAATGATGAAGTCATATATGTTTTAGTATGCTCAAGTATGCAGTTATGATTATGAAAGTTTCACGCTATGGCACGTCTATGTATGTATGCAAGTTCAAGTTTATTATGCAAGCTCAAGTTTCAAGTTATGTACGTTCTATTTTTAAGATGCATGCGATTTTATTATGTAGTATTCGTTATCCCAGTTTATACGTGTTGAGTCTTTAGACTCACTAGACTTGATCGATACAAGTGACTATGTTGGTGAGGAGACGGGAGGTGGCGACCAAGGGGCAGGCTTGGACTGAGCGGGAGGCTAGACCCGAGGACCGCCTACGTTATTTTAAGATTTTAAACATGAAAACATTTATACTCTGATTTTATGTTTTGATGCGAGATGTTTCGAACAAGATTTTCTTTTAACAAAATTTTTATTAGTGAATGGAGGATGTAGTGACGACCGTATTGATTTTATTTTCGTATTCAAGAAATTTTTTTAATTCTTCCGCAAATTTCAAGTAGCAAAAGTACGGTTCATTACAGTTGGTATCAGAGCGGTGTTCTTGTAAAGGGTCACGCCTACTGCCAGTCGCAAGAAGCTCACGAAGTCACACCTCAAGTCTGTAAGTTTAAAGTTTTACATTACGTTATGTAATAAGCATGAAGTTATGATTTCAGTCTGTGCATGTTTTAAGTTTGATCTACGTGCATCATAAAGTATTGAGATATGTACATGCATGTTGGGTTTACGTGTTGGGTAATTCATTGGAACAGTATGCCTCCTAGACGTATGATCGACCATGAAGACAGGGAGGAGGACAGAGAGCCTCGAGTTGAGGAGAGGGCCAATCCTCCACCGCCACCACCACCTCCAGATATCCAGGCTCAGATGCTTGCTGGTATGACGCAGTTCTTCGCACAGTTTGTGGGGAACCAGGCTGCAGCGGTAGTTGCAGGGGCGAGGCCCCAACTAGAGGCAGTATATGAAAGGTTTAGGAGGATGAGTCCTAAGGAGTTTTCGGGTACCACTGACCCGATGGTAGCAGAGGGATGGATTAAGTCCATAGAGGTAATCTTTGACTTTATGGAACTGACCGATGCAGATAGGGTCAGATGCGCCACGTTCCTTCTGACAGGGGACGCCAGGTTATGGTGAGAGAGTGCATCAGTGGCAGTCAATCTGCAAGTATTGCCATGGAATGGTTTCAAGGAGGACTTTTACTCCAAGTACTTCACTGAGGAAGTACGATCCAGACTCACCAACGAGTTTATGACGCTGCGACAGGGAGACAGTAGCGTGGCAGAATTCGTGAGGAAGTTTGAGAGAGGGTGTCACTTCGTACCCCTCATTGCGAATGATGTCCAGGCAAAGTTGAGGCATTTCCAGAATGGTTTGAGGCTGATCTTGCGCCGTGACGTCCGAGTAGCTGGCCCTACTAGCTATGTGGTCGCCGTATCTAGGGCATTGGCGGCAGAACAGGATCTGAGGGATATAGAGGCGGACAGGCAGGGCAAGAGGCCCTATCAGGCTCCACCGCAGCAGCAACACCAGCAGCAGCATCAGAGGCCCCAGTTTAAGAGGCCGTTTCAGGGGCCGCCTGGGAAAAAGCCATATCCAGGACCACCAAAGGGCAAGGGTCCAATTCAGTAGCAAGGGGCGCCTCAGAAGCCCGCTATCTTCCCAGTGTGCCAGAAGTGCAATCGCCAGCATCCCGGACAGTGCCTATGGGGATCCGGGAAATGTTTTAAATGTGGAGTTACAGATCACGTGCTGAAAGAGTGCCCACAGTGGAAGCAGCCAACCCAGGGAAGGGTATTCGCCATGCATGCTCAGGAGGCGGACCCAGACACCACCTTACTGACTGGTAAACTTTTCTACCTAAGCCCAGTATTATTCTGCCTTGCATGTGGAAATTTTTACTTGGGATTATTAGCGTGCTAGTAATATTTTGTGTGCCTAGGGTTAGTGAGTTCTATTGTGCTTAAGGTTTATGTTAGAAATTTTGGGAAAATAAGGGGTGTTGTACTAACGCATCTCACGAAACATTTTTATTAAGAGATTATCCACAACTGCACTGATAGACTCACGAGCCACTCACTCCTTCATATCAGAGACGTTTGCTAATCATTTGGACCTCAAGTCCATTGACCTAGACGTGAACTTTTCGGTGACAGTCCCGTCAAGGGAAGAGTTGTTGGCTACCAGTGTGATCAGAGACATTGATCTAGAACTACATGGCCACCTGGTATATGCAGATTTAATCCTGTTGTCGATGCCAGAATTCGACATTATCTTGGGCATGGACTGGCTGACCAAGAATAGAGTTCTGATAGATTTTCAGAAGAGATCAGTGTTGGTCAGACCGTTGGGCATGGAGCAGTTTCTATTTGAGCCAGCTAGATGGAGAAGCTTCCCTCGCATGATTTCGTGCATGCAAGCGAGGAGACTGATTTCTAAGGGGTGTCAGGCTTTCTTGGCTAGTATCATCTCGGCCCCGGACGTGCCCACTCCTTCTATATCAGGGGTGCCGATAGTCAGAGATTTCCCAGACGTCTTTCCAGACGACGTCGCAGGCCTTCCACAAGATAGAGAGGTGGAGTTTACAATCGATCTCATGCCAGGTACAGTGCCAATCTCTAAGACATCGTATAGATTAGCTCCAGCAGAGATGTTAGAACTTAAGCAGCAGATTCAGGAGCTCTTAGACAAGGAGTTTATCCGCCTGAGTTGCTCACCGTGGGGCGCACCAGTGCTCTTTGTGAAAAAGAAAGACGGAAGCATGAGACTGTGCATCGATTACCGTGAGCTGAACAAGGTAACGATCAAGAATAAGTACCCGTTGCCTAGAATCGAAGACTTGTTTGATCAATTGCAGGGGGCTACAATGTTCTCTAAGATAGATCTTCGATCAGGTACCATCAACTAAAAGTGAAGGATGCAGATGTCCACAAAACAGCTTTCAGGACCCGGTATGGGCATTAAGAGTTCTTGGTGATGCCATTTAGGTTGACTAATGCTCCAGCAATTTTCATGGACCTCATGAACCGAGTATTTCAGCCGTTCCTCGACCAGTTCGTCATAGTATTCATTGACTATATTCTTATATACTCGAAGAGCCATGAGGAGCACAGCCAGCACTTGAGGACAGTTTTACAGACCTTGCAGAGCCGCAAGTTGTTCGCGAAGTTTAGTAAGTGTGAATTTTGGTTGGAGAAGGTAGCATTTTTGGGTCATATAATTTCTAGTAGCGGCATTGAGGTGGATCCAGCCAAGGTAGCGGCAGTTAAGGATTGGGTTGAGCCAAAGAATGCATCAGAAATCCGCAGCTTTTTGGGTTTAGCTGGTTACTACCGTAAGTTTATTAAGGGATTTTCATCCATAGCAGTGCCACTCACTTCCCTGACAAAGAAAAATGCCAAATTTGTGTGGAGTGCGGAATGTCAGAAGAGCTTCGATACGTTGAAGCAAGCCCTCATATCGGCGCCAGTGCTAGCCATGCCGACGGGACAAGGTGATTTCGTGCTATACACCGATGCATCTAAGCTCGGGTTAGGCGCAGTATTGATGCAGAAGGGTCGAGTCATAGCATATGCTTCCAGGCAATTGAAAGGGCACTAGAAGAACTATCCGACTCACGATCTTGAGTTAGCCGCTGTTGTCTTCGCACTGAAAATTTGGAGACACTATCTCTACGGCGAGAAATGTCAGATTTTCACCGACCACAAGAGTCTCAAATATTTCTTCACGCAGAAACAGTTGAATATGAGACAGAGACGGTGGTTAGAACTTGTGAAAGATTACGACTGCGAAATTAGCTACCATCCGGGAAAGGCTAATGTTGTCGCAGACGCATTGTGCAGGAAAGTGGCAGTTGTAGCTCAGTTGTCAGATCAGAGACCTCTTCAATCTGAGATTCAGAAGTTTGGTCTAGAGATTTATCGTAAGGACAGAGCTCCTAGGCTGTCTAATCTGACAGTCAAATCTGATTTGCTAGATCGTATCCGGGCAGGACAGTCTTTAGATGAGCAGTTACAGAAATGGAGGCTGAAAGATGAGGCCAAGGGCAGTGTTCTTTATACAGTGTCAGATGGGATTGTGAGATACAGAGGTAGAATGTGGGTGCCTAGTGGTGAATCGATCAGACATGATATTTTGACAGAGGCACACGCATCTCCGTATTCTATCCATCCGGAAGGTACCAAGATGTATAAGGACCTCCAGATTTTGTATTGGTGGCCAGGAATGAAGCGAGACATCCGTAGATTCGTATCAGAATGTCTCACTTGCCAGCAAGTAAAAGCTGAACATCAGAGGCCAGCAGGATTGGTTAAGCCACTCCCCATTCCCGAGTGGAAGTGGGAGAACATTACTATGGATTTTGTGGTTGGGTTGCCGAGATCAGTCAGAGGATCGAATTCTATTTGGGTTATAGTGGACCGACTCACTAAATCAGCGCATTTTCTACCAGTGAAGACGGCTTTCTCCATGACGCAGTATGCGGAGCTTTATCTCAGGGAGATAGTTCTTTTACATGGATTTCCAGTTTCAATTGTGTCCGACAGGGACCCAAGGTTTACGTCGTCCTTCTGCAAGAGCTTACATGCAGCCATGGGGACAAAGTTGCTTTTCAGTACAGCTTTTCACCCACAGACAGATGGTCAATCTGAGCGAGTGATTCAGATTTTAGAGGATTTGCTGAGAGACTGCATGATTGATTTTCAAGGAACTTGGGAGTCTAGACTACCTCTATTGGAGTTCACATACAACAACAGCTTCCAAGCATCTATTGGTATGGCTCCCTATGAGGCGTTGTACGGGAGGAAGTGCAGATCACCAGTTCATTGGGATGAAGTCGGTGAGAGAGCAGAACTTGGTCCAGAGATAGTTCAGCAGACTGCAGATGTGGTGGTCAAGATCAGAGACATGATGAAGACCTTCCAAAGTCGTCAGGAGAGCTATGCTGATAGGAGAAGGAGAGATCTCGAGTTTGCCGTTGGTGATCACGTATTCGTCAAGATAGCACCTATGAAGGGTGTTATGAGATTTGGGAAGAGGGGCAAGCTGAGTCTGAGGTTTATTGGACCTTTCGATATTTTGGAAAGAGTTGGAACATTAGCTTATCATGTTGCCCTTCCGCCGAATCTGGCCGGGGTATACAATGTGTTCCATGTCTCGATGCTGAGGAAATATTTGGCTAACCCTTCGCACATTCTGAGTTATGAGCCGTTGCAGCTGGCTCTAGACCTGTCTTATGAGGAGAAACCAGTCCAAATCTTAGACAGGCAAGAGCGTAGGCTTCGGAATAAAGTGACTAAGCTAGTCAAAGTCTGGTGGCTAAACCAATCAGTGGAAGAGGCCACATGGGAGTCCGAAGTAGATATGAGACTTCGCTACCCGGAGTTGTTCGGTAAGATTTAATTTCGATGACGAAATTTTTATAAGTGGGGGAGGAACTGTAGTGCCCAAATTCAGTACACGTATAACCCATGCATTTATTTAACTAGTAAATCATTTAATTAATTTTAAAATGAGTTTTAAGCTATTCATGATTTATTTGAATGCATTGTTTTAAATTATTTATGTTATGTGATGCACGTTAAAATGTTTTTCGAGTTTCATATTTCAGGCGATTATTCGAGGCGGGATCGAGGAAAAGACCGGTGACGATTTTGGAAATTTAGAATGTGGTATTTTATTTTAAGATTTAGGATGGGGCATTTTAAATAAATTATAGAGTTTTAGTATTTTTAAACATTATTTAAGTATTGAGTGATTTAAGAGTTAAACTTTTAAAATTGGTGTGTAACCATTTTTAATTGGAGAGTTTTGAGTAAATTGTTAGGTGTTAACCTTTAATTAGTATTTTAAATAGTTAATTTAGCTAGAATTTCTCCTAATTAAAACACACACACACGTTTTCTACACTCACACACACTTACACGTTTTTACACACACTAAAACACACAACACACACCTACAAGTTTATTTTAAGATTTTTTCAAGACAAACCTAGGGTTCTCCTTCCCCAAGAGCAGCCGCCCCTTTCTCTGATTAATTCCAACAGTTCTTTGTCGAGTTTCTTCAAAGAAATCGTTGCACGATCGTTCCGGGTCAACCTCGCTTCCATATCCGCTTCGATATCGCCGGTTCGGTAACGTTTATTATCAAAAGGCATGTATATTCTGTTCTTGATGCATCGATCATGTCATATTATGCGTGTGTTGTTATTAATGCATAAAACTACGTGTATGTCGTGTAGAAGTTTGAGCAATCATGTTTAAATTGCTTTTGGAGTCCCTTTTTAGATCAAAAAAATCCCGTTTTTACTGTTCCTCCTAAAACTGCGAATTTTCAGTCGAGATTTTGAGAAAACTTTCAACCACAAAATTGTAGAACTTTTTGATACCTTCGATTCGATATAAAATTAGATATTTTTGGATGATAATTGAGTGAGTTATGGCGTTTTTCGTGGGACTGCTCAAACTGCGACTTTTACGAAAATTGGTGTTCTTGAAGTTTATATGTTGCAGGCTTCGTTGGGGATCGACGGGCGATTGTTGCTGCATTTAGGTATGGTTATTATGTTGCTAAGATGGTTATTGTGGTCTCGTTTCATGTTGTTACGCATTTGAAATAGTGGGAAGACGTAGGAAATCGATGTGATGTCAATTGCCGTATTTCGTGTGCATTGGGTAGTAGAAGGGACGTCGTGTTTTGGGAAGTTTGTACGGGTTTTGGTGCAATGTTAGGGTGTCCTAAGAAGAGTCGTAAAGTGTTGAATCACATCATTTAAGTGTCAAATGGGGTGAATAGACATTGCATAAGTTTTCTCGCAGGTACAGAAAAACCGAGGAAACACGGACCCGTACACGGACCCTGACACGGGGTCCGTGCCTTTGTTTTCTTTCACCTCGACCCGTTTACAATAAAATAGCAGCGGAATTTAAAATTTTCTTTCAAATGGAAGGAGTTTCAAAATACATTACCATAAAATGTTTAAAGGTAAATACATGATCATTCAAATGATACAACAAAAATACAAAATATCATTCCTATGATCATGTTCCAAAAATGCTTGCAAAATAACATCTTCCTTCCAACTTCGTATGCATATAACTCCGGGCCACAATCAACGTCCTGGTCCGTCACTCTTATCTGCATCACATGAAATAACTGAAATGAGTATAAAACTCAGCAAGTGGAACTCTTACATAGCAATGATACATAGTATACTCTGTAAAACATGGCTTTGAAAACATTAAATACCATCAACTCTGAAACATGAATATCATAGCAATAGCATAACAATGAGATGGTATTTCTCTTTACTATGGTGGATTGATATCAATAGTAACTCTGTCTGTGGTGCTCGTATCCCATCGATATAAATCGACAACTCTGAGGGATATAAGCCTATGGTCGTTGATCAACTAATTGCATGCAATCTCTGACTATGTATCTATCAATCCATAAAACATTTAAACTCTTTCTTGGGGACATTTCATCAAACACTTTGAATACTCTATCTCTTTTGTATTCCCTTCTCATAGTTGAGACATCAATTGCCTCCACAATATACAACAAAGGTATCAATACATAATAGTGAATTAAATGAAGGGAATAACACAATAAAACCTTTGAAACACAATACATATATAATCATGTGAGCACAAGGGATGAAATTCCACTTACAAACCACTAGAACACCTTGAATGTAACTCCTTGGTTGAAATCCTACAACAATAATCCATAAATAACACCATCACCAACTCAATAATCAAGAACCCATGCCAATTAATCAATAAATCCATAACATACGAACCTTAAACCGTACCGTTCACCAGGCTCGGCTATTACAACAAGTGTTATAATTCTTTGTATTACACGTCTCGCGCATATGCGCGACATCACTCGCGCATATGCGCGAGACCTACGGGTCTCGGAAATACAACACCTCGCGCATATGCGCGCTTCATCTCGCGCATATGCGCCGAGGCTTCTGGAGGTGTCGCGCATATGCGCGCCATCTCTCGCGCATGTGCGCCAATGTCTCTGGATGTGTCGCGCATATGCGCGCCTTATCTCGCGCATGTGCGCCGATGCTACTGTAATTCTCGTGCAGATGCGCGCATATCTTCGCGCATGTGCGCCATACCTTCGGCCCTTCTCAATTATTCTGAATATTTTCTCATCTTTTCCCATGTCTTTCCTACTCCATCTCACTTAGTGTTTCTCATGCAATATCATGCATTCTCATATCTTTGAATCTCACGTCAATGAGGACTAATAATCTCGAGCCTTACACGTGCTTTCCTCGGGGCTTGATCATCCGTGTTCGCATCATCCTCCCCTTCTTGAATAGGATTTGTCCTCAAATCTTGTTCATCACCTACATCAAACAACGACAAATCACTAACATTAAAAGTAGAGCTCACATTATACTAACCTGGTAGATCGAGTTTGTAGGCGTTGTCATTGATCCTTTCAAGGACTCGGAATGGTCCATCCTGTAAGGCCCGAGATTTTATATAATGTTAAGATGAGATTAGTGATTTGGAATTGATATGATTATAGACGGATCACTCCGAGACTAGATTGGGTGAAACATACGAATTGCATAAAATTTGGGCAGAACGTTTGGCGCCCGAGCGCCAATGTTGAACAAGCTGAACACTTGGACAGAAGGTTTGGCGCCCGGGCGGTAATTTTTGACCACCCGAGCGACAATGCATGATAAGTCTCAAAATCGGGCAGAACATTCCGCGCCCAAGCGGTACTTTCTTACTGCATAAGCGCCAACCAAAATTGAACAGAAATAGACACGTATCCAAGGCATGCAGCTTAGGATATATATATATATATATATATATATATATATATATATATATATATATATATATATATATATATATATTTCGATCCGTCCGTTAGATTTTCAATCCGACTTCGGTACCGTGTTTCTATCGACAAGAGCTTCAACTGGACGTAAGTTTATTACGTTTTTTATATGATTTGAAATTATGGTAATGTCAGAATCAGATACTATTGATATATGCTGTTCTTGCGATATCAGATATCGTATAATCGAAACCGGATCGAAGAACAGATACCATATGAAATTGTTATGAATTTTCAGAGTTGATTTGATTGTGATTAGACCAATTTGATATCAAAATTGTGTTGTTGTCTATTATGAGGTGTTGGGATTGTTATCTGATTGATATAGTATTGCTGGGTATATTGATATTATTCAGATTTGGATCAGATGAGTTGTTGATTTTTGTATACTGATATTGTATTGCCGGTATTGCGAGATTGTACAGATTTGAGATTATGATCTGTTATTGTTGAGATGATGAGTTGTACTGATATTGATTATGAGCCGTGTTATTATATCTGTGATGTTGAGACTGACGGGGTTATTGAGATTGTATTGATATGCCATCGAAACATCAGTAGATTGATTTTGATCAGATTCATTATTGATTGAGATTGTATTATGGTATCATTGACATTGATCAGATTATGTCTTGATTTGCGTATTGATCATAACAGGCTTTGAATTGAGCTGTATATTGACACAGTCAATTCGATGTTGTCATTTCTGATTTGATATGAACAGATTTGATTTCGAGACTTCGACTTCGTCAGAGTTGATTCGGGATTGCACAGCTCGAGTTGGATTTGACTTGAGTTTCCCTAAATCACATACCTTATTTTATTGCATTGATATCTGCCATTATGAAATTGATATATGTGGTCTATTGATTCATAGAAAGAGTAGGCATTGAGTCATAGGCTGATTCACCTAGTCATTGGCTGATGCTTCAAGTCTTCGGTTGATTCGCCAAGACATTGGATGTTTGGTTTATATCGATGTCGCTCAGGAGTTGATTCATTCTTATCGTTGAGATTCGATATATGTGACAATATCCAGAAACCGGGATCCCTAGATTAGGATGAGTCGAGTCAGAGTTTAGGAATCACGGAGTGTGACTCAGAGTTTGTATTGATTCATGTTCTGATTTTGATACATGTTATGAATATCTATTTCATGCTTTTATATTTGTTTATATGAAATGCATGTATACATGATTTATACTGGGAATGTAATTCTCACCGGAGTTATCCGGCTGTTGTCTTGTTTGTATGTGTGCTTGAAAACAGGTGGGACAGGATCAGGAAAAGGATGAGAGATTATAATTAGCGTGGAGATACGGGCCCAGAAGCAGAATAGGATTCAGCACTTGATGTATAGATATTGAACCTAGTTGAGATAAAGACATGTAGTACATGACTTGTACTTTGAAATTGATATGTATATCAAATAGATTACTAGTACGTTTCCGAATTTATAATTTAAAAAGAAAAAAATTTTGTCCCACTTTTCTTAATTGTTATATTTGACATTAATAATGATTAAGACATGAATTAGCATCCGGGTCCTCACAATCACCCCTCGGTAGTAGCTTTGAACTTCGTTTCTCAGGAAACCTTTCCTTCCTCAAGTGTAGCCACACCCAATCACCTTTCTCAAAAACTACATTCTTCTTCCTCTTGATGGCTTGCTTAGCATATTGCTCGTTCTTCTTTTCTATGTTGGCCTTGACCTTCTTGTTAGAGTAGGTGCACGTCGAGCCAAGTGTTGGCCGACTGTTCACGATGAAACTCTTTGTATAAACGATCTTTATTTTAATAATATTTGAATTTATTAATTTGGCGCATCTTTATCTTTATACCCATGCTAGTTGCATAGATAAAGTCCTTGAATATACAAATAGTAGAAAGAATATGGGATGCTCATATGATGAGTATCATGAAACTCATATTTGGAATACTGTATATTCTAAACCGTTCCTAGTCGATTCAGCCGCCACTAAGAAGGATAAAGGCCGCTCGAGTTAGAGACTAGTATCTGCGATGTGAGTACCATGTTTCATTGATAGGGGACATTGTGATGTCCGAGCATGCAGATAGGTGCTCCTGGTAGAGTGCACTGAACAACCCTCTATAAAGGACTTTCCAAGTAGTTCTCACTTATCGAGTGGAAATGTCCTAGTTTATGGTTGTACACCATTAGTCCTTATGACCCGGGACAACATTGAGACTCTATGTGCTAGCGTTTCACTTTGACTTGTTTACCGACTCTTATGGGGTCATCAGGTGGCAAGATTGGGTGTTACGGCGAAACATATTGTGGGGACCCGGACGCTAATCAAGTTTTTATCATGTTTGGGACTAATTAATCAATTATAAAACAGGGTCTAAAATTTTTTTTTTTAAAAATACACAGCGGAAACGTAATGTAATTTACTCAAATTACATATTAAACATGAACATACATCTCAGTATAAAAGTACAAGTCCTGTACAACAGATATTTATTCAACTAGGGTTTAACAGCTAATATCAAGTGTCTAACCCTATCTCTAAATCAAGTCCGGAATCACCACGCTAAACTCGTCTTCTCTCATCCTCTTCTCGACCCTGATCCAGCCCCACCTGTTGTCATGCACACATACAAAACAAGACAACAGCCGGATAACTCCGGTGAGATATAAATATCCCAGTATAAACAATGTAAACATGCAGTCATATAAAAGCATATACGAAAGCATATATAAGAAGTATTCAAAACATGTCTCAAATCAGAAACATAAATTCATATCAAACATTCAATAATCATGAATGGCATAAACAATGTAAATCAACATGTCATATCAGACTCAACTCAACCGACACGTCATCTCAGACTCGACTCCACTGACGCGTCGTCTCAGACTCGACTCAACTCTAACCTAGGGATCCCGATGTCTGAATATAGGTATTATATCGAATCTCAGTCGATAGGAATGAATCAATCCCTAAACGGCATCGATATAATTCTTATATCAGTGTCTGGGCGAATCAGCCGCAGAATTGGCGACTCAGTCAATAACCTGACGAATCAGCCAGTAATTAGGCGAATCAGCCAATAACCAGACGAATTAGCCTTTAATTAAGCGAATCAGCTTAGGTTTAGACGAATCAGTCTATAACCCGACGAATCAGCCGGTGACTAGGCGAATCAGCCTATCATGAACGAATCAGTCAATAACCCGACGAATCAGCCGGTGACTAGGCGAATCAGCCTATGACTCAACGACTCAGTAATCCATACATACAGTCAGTATCTAAGCAAATCAGTCAATGACTAGCGAATCAGCAGTCATTACATGCAGTAGGTATAAATCAATAGGCTACAAATATCAATCTTATCACCCAGTAGCTATAAATCAATAGACTACAATCATAAGTCTGATCAATTGCAAATATTAATGCAATAAGTAAAAGTATGTGATTTAGGGAAACTCGAGTCAAACCTCACTCGAGTTATGCAATCCCAACTCAACATTAATTTATACCTTTCTTTCTGATACTCTGACTCTGTCGAAGTCTCGAACTCAAAACCTGTCAATATCGATCTGACAAGAACAATATCGAGGAGTATAATATCAATACACCACTCGAATCAAATCTGTTCTGCTCAATACTTAACTTACTTCAATATCGATGGCATAACGGTATAATATCCATATACCCAACCATACCATATCAATCAGATATTAATTCTAATATCTCCTACTCAATAACAACTCAATTCTGATATCAACTCGAGTCCAAAACTACTCCGAAAATCATAACAATTCCATAATTAGTCCGTTTCTTAATCTGACTTCGATTCTATGTTGTCTAGTTCTGTTTGTACGTAATCTGGTACAAACTGATAGATATAGATTGAGTAATCTATCAATCATAATCATATCATATCATAATCTAAAGGAAATGGCGGTAATTTCCTTACGAAAGCCATAGAAATGTACTCCCATTTCTATTCAGAACTATACAAAATCTGTAATAATCTTCTGATTTCTATCTTTTTGTCTTCTTCTGTTAGCAATTCAGACTTGTTAGTACAATTTATGCCAACATTTCTGTACAATTCTGTGACAACTGATCTAATCTGTGTATATCACTACTATCTATTCGAATAACGCACATTCACAACTATCTGAATGAAAACTGAATTCATAACTGTTCGGTTCTGACGTTATCTGTGAATTCAGATTCGAACCATCCTGGATAAACAAATCAGTGAATAACATAAAGTAAGTAAGAAATACCTACCTGGTATTCAGCTCTGACTATCAATATCAAAATCTGTAACCAATTCTGAAACATTCTGATATCATAACATAATCAGTCCCATATAACACAAAATCTCAATCTATATCTTATCATATCATAATCTAAAGGAAATGGCGGTAATTTCCTTACGAAAGCCATAGAAATGTACTCCCATTTCTATTCAGAACTATACAAAATCTGTAATAATCTTCTGATTTCTATCTTTTTGTCTTCTTCTGTTAGCAATTCAGACTTGTCAGTACAATTTATGCCAACATTTCTGTACAATTCTGTGACAACTGATCTAATCTGTCTATATCACTACTATCTATTCGAATAACGCACATTCACAACTATCTGAATGAAAACTGAATTCATAACTATTCGGTTCTGACGTTATCTGTGAATTCAGATTCGAACCATCCTGGATAAACAAATCAGTGAATAACATAAAGTAAGTAAGAAATACCTACCTGGTATTCAGCTCTGACTATCAATATCAAAATCTGTAACCAATTCTGAAACATTCTTATAACATAACATAATCAGTCCCATATAACACAAAATCAAATATCTGTTATTCTGACTGATGCTCTGTTCTGATTATTACAAACAAATTCTGAACATTCTGATCACCTGTCTGACTGTTTACACTAATCGGTATCAAACACTGATTCACAATAACAGGAATATTACATCATATTCAGAATAGCAAAAACCTATACAGATCTAGTACTCATAAAACAACTATTGCGGCAACACTGATGATTCTGACTACTGATCAATCTTCACCGTGCCTAATCATCTGTCATATCTCATCTGCAAATAGAATATGCTCTCAAACAATATCAGATGTCTCAAATACTGATTTAGAGCAAGCACAATGCGTAAACAGATATAACATAATAAGGAGATCAGAGAATAAGAAAATCTGTAAAACTCAGTGATTCTGACTTTCTGACATTTCTGCTAATTCTGATAAACAGATTCTTCGTAACTTAAATTCTAAGCTCAAGAATATCAAGTTCCTCCCTAATCTCTCGGTTGCCTTCTGAAGAATGAAAGAGAATTCGTTTGACACCTATATATATACTACATGCATAATTGAAAACGTGGCATCGTTTTTGCGCGGCACGTCGCACCGCGGGTGCGGTCATATATGCACCGCGGGTGCGCTCCATGCAATGTCGACTTTATCCAGATTTCCCGAAGCTTGACCGCGGGTGCGCTGCCTACAAGACCGCGGGTGCGGTGTCCTCAGCGCGGGTGCGCTCCATCTAATACCGCAGGTGCGGTGTGGCTACGGGCTTTGCACTACATTTTCTGCACACACCCACCGCGGGGGCGGTCGTGCTAGCACCGCGGGTGCGGTTGTGCAAACTTCTAAATTCTAGTTTTCTGATCATGCCACACCTGGTTTCTCAAGTCTTTCCTTCCCTCATTGCATGTCATGCATTTTCATATCTTCTGAGTCTCCCGTTAATGACGATTAATAATCTTGGTTCAACAATTCTATAATTCCCGGGCATTACACATATAGGAGTCGATGCATTGTAGCCGGGGATTCACCGCTTACCTACGGGTATGGATATCCTATGTGTTTTTCATGTATGTGTGGGTTGAAATCTCTGATCAGAGTATGGTGTTAATTATGAAACGGGTTTCATAGATTACACCATCGATGCAACCACAACATGACACATAGTATCGATTCATTGACAACTCTCGATAAACCAATAGTTGTCGAATCGGTCGGGATATATGAGTTGAAGGGACCGTACTGTACGCTAACCATAATTGAATGGTTCTTGCAGGCACTATCATGTGATACCTAGGGAATCACGTAAGCGATGCTGCTAGACGTTTAACGTGATTGGTTGGGTACTATCAGACTTGAGTTCTGACGTTCTTACTATCAAGGAGTTGATAAGTAAGAATGGAGCAATTGGGGTATGCTCGAATAAGGACATGTTTAGTCCGAATCACATAGAGATGTGAACCCACGGCTAGTTGTATCAATGAACCATTGAGGGCCACACAAGTATTGGCTTTGTAAACCCCGATGAGAAGTAAAATAGTTCAATGTGTTGAACGGCTTATAAATGTGTTTATAAGCGTAAAGAAAAATAGAAGTATGACTTCTATGAGAGAAATATAAATTTTAATTTATGGAAGTGTTCCTAAGATTAAAATTTGGCCAAGTAAATAATGTAGTTGAAAATTGTGATTTTCATAAACATTATTGAGGACTAAATTAATTAATTCAAGTGTTGAATTAATTAAACACTAGTGGACCTAGTAGAGTCTAAATAATTAAATTAATTCAAGTGTTGAATTAATTAAATAATATTGAGCCTTGTAGAGCTCAATTAAAATAATTATTTAACTAGTGGGACTTGAATAATTTCAAGTAGTATTTAATTAATCTCAAATGTGTTTTGAGATAATTAAAATTTAGTCCATGGTTTTTAATGTGTTAAAAACCATATAATATATGTGAGACATGCTAGGGTTTGCATGCTTGGGAGGTGAAGAGTCTTAATTACTTTTTATTAAAAAAATTGCAATGGCATGCAACTTTTCTCCCAACTTTTCCCACACCCAAGACTAGACTTCACTACTCACACTACACTCTTACTTGGCCGAAATATTGGAGGAGTTTTCTCTCAATTTTCTTCCATTTTTGTTCTTCATTTTCTTGGAGAATAAAATCTTCTCATTGAAAAATCCTCTTGATTTTCTAGTGCAAATCAAGAGGGGTTTTACCTCGCTAGTGGTGGGCCTAATTTTGAAGGTGGAGGAGAGCTTGTAGATTGTCATCCATTTCAAAAGCTTAGTTGCTAGTCAACTAAGTTGGTGCCATCATCAACCTTGTGAGGTTGATAGGTAATGAAATTTCTAACACCTTATGTATGTTTTGGTGTTATTTTGTAAATATTGCACAAAAGATGGGGTGGCCGAAAATTCTTGCATTTTAAATAAATTTTTGACTTCCGTTGCGCTTCCGGCCACCGTAACCGTCCGCTTTCAAGTGGTATCCGAGCTAAGGTTACGGTTTTTGTGTAATATTTACGTAATATTATGTTGAGATCGATTTCTAACCGCTTGAGAAATATTTTTGCAAATAAAACATCAAGGCCGAAATTTTGAAACAAAAAAAAAAAATATTTTTCGGGCAGCTTGTTGCTGCCCGTGAATCTCGGGCTGCCCGAGAATTTCGGGCAGCATATGGGGCAGCCTTCGGGCTGCCCGAAACATTCTGTTTTTAAATTAAAAAAAAAAAATTTTTTGTTGCCGGAATCCGGCGACGGAGCTCCGGCGACGGCGATGACGGCTAGGGTTTCCAAAAGGTGTTTTGGTTAATCCAAGTGTCATGGGCCTTGAGATGTTGGGCCATTGGATGGCCAACATAATTTGTGAAATTTAAATGGGCCAAAATTTTTTGGTGAAAAATGGTTTTTGGGCCCTTAAGTTTAAATTTACAATTGTTGCACATATTTTCTCATAAAGTAAATAATTGAAGTGGGACTTTAATTATTTATAGTAAATTGTGATTTACAAGAAATTCGATTATAAATAAATTAATTTGAAAGTAGACAAAGGTGTTTGTATACTTTGTTAATTTAATTTATAATTGTGGCGGTTAGTGATTGGATCAAGATATATAATATTGGATCAATTAATTATAGTGATAATTAATTGATGGTGTATGATATGTGATATTATGCATGAAGGATGATCAAAAGCCCAAGCCCAATTTGCTAGGTGTATGCTAGGATATTTGTGTTGAATGATTGTAATAATTATCAATTTATAAGGTGGGCTTGGTTTATGGCCCGTTCCCACCCCATGAGATGTATCCCTATGTGCCATGGATATTTAATTGTAAATATTAGAATAGGGGAAGATCAAGATTGGAAGATGGTGGCCTTGGTGATTATGAAGATCGAAGACATGTAATATTGGATGCTAATGTAATAGTATAGTTGCATTGCATCCCGTGCATTTACCCTAGGATTGGACCTAGGCCCGTGTTTGGCTCACACGGGCCATTAGTGTTGGGGCAATTGATCATCCTTGTACTGTTTTCTATTTATAATATATGCATGATATGTTATAAATAATGAGTATGTGCGTTATTATTATTATAATAACAAAGTTGCATGAATCCGGCAAACATACGATCAAACATGGCGAGCTTTTAAAATAAAATTAATGATGAGACCTTTCAAAATTAAAAAACCCTCATTTTGAATAAGATTCAAAATTAATATCAAGTCCGAAAAGGGGAATTATAAATTTGGTTATAATTTCCTTGTCTCCCATCGACAATGGGTGCATGATGAACGCTACCCGTACTCGGGGCTCGGCTCATTTTATTGGGGGGGCCCTTAGTGCCGGAAAGCTGTGACATTCATTGACATGGTGATGTGAACTAAGTGGAACTCCCATGACTTCGGCTCAGATAATTGAGGGAACTCATGGCGACCGTCCATTAAGGTTCAACATCGATGGGTAAGGCTTGACACGTAAAGATGAACGACGTCTATAATGGGTCCTAATCAAACGTGAGACAAAAGTTTACGAGAAGGGTTGCATTGTGATGCAATTGGGAAACTACCTTTTAGGAATTGTGATTGGCAGTATAATCGGGATCATAATTCGCTAATTGGACCTTACGTACCTACTGAGGAAAGGAGTTTCCCGTTTTCACTAGAGGGTAGTGAAAATGTCAAAACAGTGGGAGCGATAATTTATAAAGTAAAAGTCCAAACTTTATATCTTATTAAATATTTTAAAATAGTCATTAACATTTATCTGTTTTACTTTTCAGTACAAATCTTTGACAATGTCATCAATTCGCAACCCGTTTTCCGTTATTCTCGAAAAACATGTTCTAACCGGACCTAACTATATCACTTGGCTAAGAAATCTAAAGATTGTCTTGAACTCGGAGAAAATCGCATACACACTGACTGAGTCGCCCCCTGATGAGGCTCCGACTAACTGCAGTCCCGAGGAACTGCAGACTTACAAGGATTGGTGCGACCATGACTTGAAGGCCAAGTGTTATATGCAGGCTTCGATGAACGATGAGCTGCAAAGGCGATTCGAGGATGCTAAGAATGCTGCTGACATTCATATGCACCTCAAGGAGCTCTTCGGTGAGCAGACTCGGCCTTTGAGGCATGCCACAGTAAAGGAGCTCATCACTTTACGCATGCGAGATGGGACTTCGGTCCATAAGCATGGTTTAAAGTTGATTGGGCTCGTGGACAAGCTCGTTGGCATGGATTTGATCTTGCCATCGGAGTTGACCACGGATGTGCTACTGTTGTCACTGCCGAACTCGTTCGATCCTTTTGTGGTGAATTTCAATATGAACAAGCTCGAGCCCAGCCTTGAAGAGTTGGTGAACATGCTTGTGACCTTTGAGTCCACAATCAAAAAGGAGAAGTCGGTTCTTTATGTGGGCTCTTCATCTGGCATGAAGACCGGTCCACCTGGGAAGGGAAAGAAGCGTTCTTTCAAGCGCCCCAAGAAGAGCGAGCCCTTGAAGAGGCAGACTCCGAGTCCCGTAGTGGCAGCCGCGCCAGCCAAGGCTGAGAAGACAGTTGACATCTGTCATCACTGCAAGAAGCCTGGACATTGGAGGCGTAACTGCAGGGAATATCTTGCGCAGAAGGGTTCTGGCAAGGGTATGTTCTATATTGAAGTAAATATCTCGATTAATTCTACTTCTTGGGTATTAGATACCGGCTGTGGCTCACATCTCTGTAATGATTTGCAGGTGATGGGAAGAAGTAGGAGGCTCCGAGATGGT
This sequence comes from Primulina eburnea, assembly GCF_022965805.1. Classification (NCBI taxonomy): domain Eukaryota; kingdom Viridiplantae; phylum Streptophyta; class Magnoliopsida; order Lamiales; family Gesneriaceae; genus Primulina; species Primulina eburnea. Next base: position 20,322,215 of record NC_133104.1, on the reverse strand, counting down.
GAGACCTTCCTAAGGATGGGCAATGGAGCAAGGGTTGCTGCCAAAGCCGTAGGAGATGTTTATTTAATATTGAACAATGATTTTAAGCTTGTTTTGAGAGATGTTTTGTATGTACCAGACTTGGTTAAAAACATTATTTCCATTTCTATGCTTGATATTGATGGATTTTCTTGTTTATTTGGCAAAGGTGTTTGCAATATTTACAAGAATGAATGTTTAGTTGGTACGGGTGAACTTGAAAACAATCTCTACACCTTAAAATTAAAAGATATTCTACTTAACAATGTCCAAATGATAACAACAACAAATAAGCGCAAACAAGATACTCTTAATTCGGCACAATTATGGCATGCTCGATTAGGTCATATTTCCCTAAGAAGGATGAACAAGCTAGTGGGAGTTGGCATGTTTGATATGTCCGATATTAATGCTCTCACGACTTGTGAATCCTGTCTAAAAGGAAAGATGACCAAAATTCCCTTTAAGGGCCATGCGGAGCGAGCCAAAGGGTTATTGGATTTGATCCATACTGACGTGTGCGGTCCACTTAGCATCACCACTAAGCATGGACATTCCTACTTCATCACCTTTACCGATGACTTTTCGAGGTATGGGTATGTGTATTTGATGAAATACAAGTCTGAAGCCTTTGAAAGGTTCAAAGAATTCAGAAGTGAAGTAGAGAAAAAATTGGGACGAAGCATCAAGACACTTCGATCGGATCGAGGTGGTGAGTACTTGAGTGCCGAGTTCCAAGAGTATCTTAGAGAGAATGGGATTCTCTCGCAGTTGACTCCGCCCACTACACCGCAGTTGAATGGTGTTTCGGAGCGTCGTAACCGAACTTTGATGGACATGGTTCGGTCTATGATGGGGTTCACGGAGTTGCCGCCATCCTTTTGGGGATATGCGCTTGAGACAGCGGCACTGTTGTTGAACAATGTCCATACAAAAGCAGTTGATAAGACACCATATGAGATATGGATGGGTAAGCCACCTAAATATTCTTATTTTAGAATATGGGGGTGCCCTGCTTATGTGAAGCAGGTAGTGGGAGATAAATTGGAAGGTCGATCCATTTTATGTTACTTTGTGGGATATCCAAAGAATTCAGCTGGATATTATTTCTATCATCCCAAAGAAACAAAAGTGTTTGTTTCTAGGAATGCAACCTTTTTGGAAAAAGAATTTCTGTTGGATAGAAAAGGAGAGATGATAGAACTCGAAGAGGTTCGAGAAACACCCACAGTTGTAGAACCCACACCCGAGGAGCCAAGTGAGGAGATACAAGCTCCTAGAAGAACCGAGAGAGTCTCGAGACCACCTGTGAGGTATGGTCTGCTTCTTGAAGAGGGCCATGATGAGCCTGATCTTGGATGTGATCCAAGGACCTTCAAGGAAGCGTTATCGGATGTCGATTCATCCAAATGGCTTGAAGCAATGGAATCTGAGATGAATTCCATGCATTCAAACCAAGTGTGGAATCTCGTGGATCCCCCTGAGGGAATTGTTCCCATAGGGTGTAAATGGATTTACAAGAGGAAACTTGGGGCGGATGGGAAGGTGTTGACCTTCAAGGCGCGATTGGTAGCAAAAGGGTATACTCAAAAACAAGGTATTGACTATGAGGAAACCTTTTCTCCAGTTGCAATGTTCAAGTCCATTAGGATTTTGCTAGCCATAGCTGCATGGTATGACTATGAGATATGGCAGATGGATGTTAAGACAGCCTTCCTTAATGGGGATATTAAGGAAGAGATTTACATGTCTCAACCTGAAGGGTTTACATCTATCGAAAGTGAGCATATGGTATGCAAATTTCAAAGATCTATTTATGGTCTTAAGCAGGCATCTAGGAGTTGGAACCTCAGATTCGATAGTACAATCAAAGAGTTTGGTTTTACTAAGAATCCTGAGGAACCCTGTGTATATAAGAAGGTCAGTGGGAGTGCTGTGACGTTCCTTGTTCTTTATGTTGATGACATTCTACTCATTGGGAATGATGTAGGAATGTTGCAATCAACTAAGATATGGTTAGCAAGTAAGTTTTCAATGCAGGACTTGGGTGTAGCATCTTTTGTATTGGGAATACAGATTTATAGAGATAGATCAAAAGGATTGCTTGGTCTCACCCAGTCCACATACATTGATAACATCGTGAAGCGGTTCTCGATGGATGAGTCCAAGAGAGGACATCTACCAATGTGTCATGGCGTGTCCCTATCCAAATCTATGTCTCCCAAGACTGATGCAGAGATAGCGGCGATGACACGAATTCCGTATGCTTCGGCTATTGGTAGTATCATGTATGGGATGATATCTACACGTCCCGACGTAGCACTTGCACTAAGTGTAGTGAGTAGATATCAATCCAACCCTGGTCTTCCACACTGGAAAGCTGTGAAAGACATCCTCAAGTATTTGAGAAGGACCAATAAGTTGTTTTTGGTCTATGGGGGTGGAGAACTAAAATTGGAAGGTTATACCGACTCTAGCTTCCAAAGCGATGTTGATGACTCGAAGTCAACCTCCGGATTCATATTCATGCTCAATGGTGGTGCTGTCTCTTGGAAGAGTTCCAAGCAAGACAGTACTGCGGATTCCACCACTGAGGCAGAATACATTGCTGCATCGGCTGCAGCAAAGGAGGCTGTTTGGATTAGGAATTTCGTCCAAGAGTTGGGCGTCATTCCAAATGAAGTTGCTCCTATCCCGGTGATGTGCGACAACACGGGAGCCATAGCTCAGGCGAAGGAGCCAAGGTCTCATCAGAAGTCCAAACACGTATTGAGAAAGTACCACATCCTCAGAGAGATCGTGGAAAGAGGAGATGTCGTGATTGACAAAGTCGGCTCCGCAGATAATGTTGCTGATACACTAACTAAGCCTTTACCAGGACCATGGTTCGAGAAGCATCGCGAATCAATGGGTCTGAAGTATATGGGTAGTTGGCTCTAGTGCAAGTGGGAGATTGTTAGAGTAGGTGCACGTCGAGCCAAGTGTTGGCCGACTGTTCACGATGAAACTCTTTGTATAAACGATATTTATTTTAATAATATTTGAATTTATTAATTTGGCGCATCTTTATCTTTATACCCATGCTAGTTGCATAGATAAAGTCCTTGAATATACAAATAGTAGAAAGAATATGGGATGCTCATATGATGAGTATCATGAAATCATATTTTGAATACTGTATATTCTAAACCGTTCCTAGTCGATTCAGCCGCCACTAAGAAGGATAAAGGCCGCTCGAGTTAGAGACTAGTATCTGCGATGTGAGTACCATGTTTCATTGGTAGGGGACATTGTGATGTCCGAGCATGCAGATAGGTGCTCCTGGTAGAGTGCACTGAACAACCCTCTATAAAGGACTTTCCAAGTGGTTCTCACTTACCGAGTGGAAATGTCCTAGTTTATGGTTGTACACCATTAGTCCTTATGACCCGGGACAACATTGAGACTCTATGTGCTAGCGTTTCACTTTGACTTGTTTACCGACTCTTATGGGGTCATCAGGTGGCAAGATTGGGTGTTACGGCGAAACATATAGGAGTCGATGCATTGTAGCCGGGGATTCACCGCTTACCTACGGGTATGAATATCCTATGTGTTTTTCATGTATGTGTGGGTTGAAATCTCTGATCAGAGTATGGTGGTAATTATGAAAGGGGTTTCATAGATTACACCATCGATGCAATCACAACATGACACATAGTATCGATTCATTGACAACTCCCGATAAACCAATAGTTGTCGAATCGGTCGGGATATATGAGTTGAAGGGTCCGTACTGTACGCTAACCATAATTGAATGGTTCTTGCAGGCACTATCATGTGATACCTAGGGAATCACGTAAGCGATGCTGCTAGACGTTTAACGTGATTGGTTGGGTACTATCAGACTTGAGTTCTGACGTTCTTACTATCAAGGAGTTGATAAGTAAGAATGGAGCAATTGGGGTATGTTCGAATAAGGACATGTTTAGTCCGAATCACATAGAGATGTGAACCCACGGCTAGTTGTATTAATGAACCATTGAGAGCCACACAAGTATTGGCTTTGTAAACCCCGATGAGAAGTAAAATAGTTCAATGTGTTGAACGGCTTATAAATGTGTTTATAAGCGTAAAGAAAAATAGAAGTATGACTTCTATGAGAGAAATATAAATTTTAATTTATGGAAGTGTTCCTAAGATTAAAATTTGGCCAAGTAAATAATGTAGTTGAAAATTGTGATTTTCATAAACATTATTGAGGACTAAATTAATTAATTCAAGTGTTGAATTAATTAAACACTAGTGGACCTAGTAGAGTCTAAATAATTAAATTAATTCAAGTGTTGAATTAATTAAATAATATTGAGCCTTGTAGAGCTCAATTAAAATAATTATTTAACTAGTGGGACTTGAATAATTTCAAGTAGTATTTAATTAATCTCAATGTTTTGAGATAATTAAAATTTAGTCCATGGTTTTTAATGTGTTAAAAACCATATAATATATGTGAGACATGCTAGGGTTTGCATGCTTGGAAGGTGAAGAGTCTTGATTACTTTTTATTAAAAAAATTGCAATGGCATGCAACTTTTCTCCCAACTTTTCCCATACCCAAGACTAAACTTCACTACTCACACTACACTCTTACTTGGCCGAAATATTGGAGGAGTTTTCTCTCAATTTTCTTCCATTTTTGTTCTTCATTTTCTTGGAGAATAAAATCTTCTCATTGAAAAATCCTCTTGATTTTCTAGTGCAAATCAAGAAGGGTTTTACCTCGCTAGTGGTGGGCCTAATTTTGAAGGTGGAGGAGAGCTTGTAGATTGTCATCCTTAGTTGCTAGTCAACTAAGTTGGTGCCATCATCAACCTTGTGAGGTTGATAGGTAATGAAATTTTTAACACCCTATGTATGTTTTGGTGTTATTTTGTAAATATTGCACAAAAGATGGGGTGGCCGAAAATTCTTGCATTTTAAATAAATTTTTGACTTCCGTTGCGCTTCCGGCCACCGTAACCGGTCCGCTTTCACTTCTCATGCAAACTCCTAACAAATTTGGCCTTCTTCTTGCCATCCATGTTTAACCATTCACTCACAGGTAAAGACAACAAATCCAACGGAGTCAAAGGATTAAAACCATACACAATTTCAAACGGTGAATAATTGGTAGTAGAATGCACGCAACGATTATAAGCAAACTCAACAAATGGCAAACAATCTTCCCAATTCTTTAAATTATTTTTAAGTATTACATGCAAAAGTGTTCCTAAAGTTCTATTAACAACCACAGTTTGTCCATCCGTTTGAGGATGACAAGTAATAGAGAACAACAATTTTGTGCCAAGTTTAGCCCATAAAGTTTTCCAAAAGTAACTCAAGAACTTAACATTGCGATCAGAAACAATTGTCCTAGGCATGCCATGCAACCTAACGACCTCTCTAAAGAACAACTCTGCAATGTTAGATGCATAATCAGTTTTGTGACAAGCAATAAAACGTGCCATCTTAAAAATCTATCAACAACAACAAATATTACATCTCTCCCCTTCTTAGTCCTAGGCAACCCCAAAACAAAGTCTATAGATATGTCAATCCAAGGTTCACTAGGGACAGGAAGTGGTGTATAAAATCCATGTGGTTGCATCCTAGACTTAGCTTGTCTACAAGTTATACATTTATCACATACACGCTCAACATCACGTTTCATATGTGGCCAATAAAAATGTTCATGCAATGCACTTAAAGTTTTAGCCACACCAAAATTCCCCCAACAAACCACCCCCGTGTGCTTCCCTAACAAGTAATTCATGAATGGATGATTTAGGAATGCACAACCTATCTTCTCTAAACAAGAAACCGTTATGCAAATAGAATTTCTCATGTGGACCACGCATACAAGTTTCAAACTGAAAAGGATCGATTTTAGGTGCCCGAAAGCGCAACGGAAGTTCAAAAATTAATTTTCAACAAGAACATTTCGGCCACCTATGTACTAGTGTTGTAGCATATACAAAAACACAACTATGACATTCATAGAGTGTTAAGAAATTATACCTATCAACCTCTTGAGGTTGATGATGGCTCCAACTAAGGTGTAAACACCTTAGCTCTTGTATGGCAAGAAAAATCTACAAGATTCCTTCAACTTAGAAGATCCACCTTACACTTGCACTAGAAAATGTAGGGTATTTTTCTTTTGAGAAGAGATTTGTTTTCAACAAATTGAAGAACAAAAATGGAGAGAAAAATGAGGAGAAAATGCCTTCAATATTTCGGCCAAGGTGAGGAGTGGAATCAGGTTGGAAGAATTTTCTTGGTACTTGAAAAAGTTGAGTTAAGCATGTGCATGCCATGCCTTGGTTATACAAAAAGATGTCTCCCAACCTTTCATCTCCCATGCATGCAATCTATTTGATTTTTAACAATTAAAAATCCATGGACTTATTTTAATTAACTCAAACATATTTGAGATTAATTAAACATTACTGAAATTTACTCAAGTCACTAGTTGAATAATTATTTTACTATTGGGCTCTACAAGACCCAATATGATTTAATTAATTCAACACTTGAGTTAATTTAGTTTAGTCCATAATAATGTTTATGAAAATCACAATTTTCAAATACATTATTTATTTTGCCAACCCTTTTAATTTAGGAACACATTCATAAATTAAAAATTACATTTCTCTCATAGAAGTCATACTTCTATTTTTCCTTACGCTTATAAACTCCTTTATAAGACGTTCAACACATTGAACTATTTTACTTCTCAACGGGATCTAGAAAGCTAGTACTTGTGTGGCCCTCAATGATTCATTGATACAACTAGCCGTGGGTTCACATCTCCAAGTGATTCGGACTAAACATGTCCTTATACGAGCATACCCCAATTGCTCCATTCTTACTTATCAACTCCTTGATAACAAGAATGTCAGAACTCAAGTCTCATAGTACCCAACAAATCATGTTAAACGCCTAGCACCATCGCTTATATGATTCCCTAGGTATCAAATGATAGTGCCTGCAAGAACCATTCAATTATGGTTAGCATACAGTACGATCCCTTCAACTCATATATCCCGACCGATTCGACAACCATTGGTTGATCGAGAGTTGTCAATGAATCGATACTATGTGTCATGTCGTAGTTGCATCGATGGTGTAATTTATGAAACCACTTTCATAATTACCACTATACTCTGATCAGAGATTTCAACCTCCATACACATGAGAACACATAGAATATCCATACCCGAAGGTAAGCGGTGAATCCCCAATTACAATGCATCGACTCCTATATGTTTCGACAAAACACCCAACCTTGCCACCTGATGACCTCATGAGAGTCGGTAAACAAGTCAAAGTGTAATTCTAGCACATAGAGTCTCAATGTTGTCCCGGGTCATAAGTACTAATGGTGTACAACCATAAACTAGGACTTTTCCACTCGATAATTGAGAACCACTTGGAAAGTCCTTTATGGAGGGTTGTTTAGTGCACTCTACAAGGAGCACCTATCTGCATGTCCGGACATCACAATGTCCCCTACCAATGAAACATGGTACTCACATCGCATATACTAGTCTCGAACTCTAGCGGCCTATATTCTTCTTAGCGGCGGCTGAATCGACTAGGAACTGTTTAGAATATACAGTATTCCAGATATGAGTTTCGTGATACTCATCATATGAGCATCTCATATTCTTTCTACTATTTGTACATTCAAGGATTTTATCTATGCAACTAACATGGGTATACACATAAAGAAGTGCCAAAATGATAAATTCAAATATTATTAAAATAAAGACTGTTTATACATAGAGTTTCATTGTGAACTCTCGGCCAACACTTGGCTCGACGTGCACCTAGTCTAACAATCTCCCACTTGCACTAGAGCCAACTACCCATATGCTTCAAACCCATCGATTCGCGATGCTTCTCGAATAATGGTCCAGGTAAAGGCTTAGTTAGCGGATCAGCAACATTATCTGCGGAGCCGACTTTGTCAATCGTGACATCTCCTCTTTCCACGATCTCTCTTAGGATGTGGTACTTTCTCAATACGTGTTTGAACTTCTGATGAGACCTCGGCTCCTTTGCTTGAGCAATGGCTCCCGTGTTGTCACAAAACACCGGGACAGAAGCCATTCCATTAGGAATGACGTCCAACTCTTGGACAAAATTCCTTATCCAAACAGCCTCCTTTGCTGCAGCTGATGCAGCAATATATTCTGCTTCAGTGGTGGAATCCGCAGTACTGTCTTGCTTGGAACTCTTCCAAGACACAGCAGCACCATTGAGCTTGAATATGAACCCAGAGGTTGACTTCGAGTCATCGATATCGCTTTGGAATCTAGAGTCGATATAGCCTTCCAATTTCAGTTCTCCACCCCCATAGACCAAAACAACTTATTGGTCCTTCTCAAATACTTGAGGATGTCTTTCACAGCTTTCCAGTGTGGAAGACCAGGGTTGGATTGATATCTACTCACTACACTTAGTCCAAAATCCATGTCAGGACGTGTAGATATCATCCCATACATGACGCTACCAATCGCAGATTCATAAGGAATGCTTGTCATCGCCGCTATCTCTTCATTAGTCATGGGAGACATAGACTTGGATAGGGACACGCCATGACGCATTGGTAGATGTCCTCTCTTGGACTCATCCATCGAGAACCTCTTCACGACGGTATCAATGTATGTGGATTGGGTGAGACCAATCAATCTTTTAGATCTATCTCTATAGATCTGTATTCCCAATACAAAAGATGCTTCACCCAAGTCCTGCATTGAAAACATACTCGCTAACCATATCTTAGTTGATTGCAACATTCCTACTGTTAGAGTAGGTGCCCGTCGAGCCAAGTGTTGGCCGAGTGTTCACAATGAAACTCTATGTATAAGCAATCTTTATTTTAATAATATTTGAAATTATTATTTTGGCAAATCTTTATCTGTATACCCATGCTAGTTGCATAGATAAAGCCCTTGAATATACAAATAGTAGAAAGAATATGAGATGCTCATATGATGAGTATCATGAAACTCATATTTGGAATACTGTATATTCTAAACAGTTCCTAGTCGATTCAGCCGCCACTAAGGAGGATATAGGCCGCTCGAGTTAGAGACTAGTATCTGCGATGTGAGTACCATGTTTCATTGGTAGGGGACATTGTGATGTCCGAGCATGCAGATAGGTGCTCCTAGTAGAGTGCACTGAACAACCCTCCATTAAAGGACTTTCCAAGTGGTTCTCACTTATCGAGTGGAAACGTCCTGGTTTATGGTTGTACACCATTAGTCCTTATGACCCGAGACAACATTGAGACTCTATGTGCTAGAATTACACTTTGACTTGTTTACCGACTCTCATGGGGTCATCAGGTGGCAAGGTTGGGTGTTCTGTCGAAACACATAGGAGTCGATGCATTGTAGTCGGGGATTCACCGCTTACCTTCGGGTATGGATATCCAATGTGTTATCATGTGTATGTAGGTTGAAATCTCTGGCCAGAGTATGGTGGTAATTATGAAAGGGGTTTCATAGATTACACCATTGATGCAACTACGACATGACACATAGTATCGATTCATTGACAACTCTCGATAAACCAATGGTTGTCGAATCGATCGGGATATATGAGTTGAAGGGACCGTACTGTACGCTAACCATAATAGAATGGTTCTTGCAGGCACTATCATTTGATACCTAGGGAATCATGTAAGCGATGCTGCTAGGCGTTTAACATGATTGGTTGGGTACTATCAGACTTGAGTTCTGACGTTCTTATTATCAAGGTGTTGATAAATAAGAATGGAGCAATTGGGGTATGCTCATATAAGGACATGTTTAGTCCGAATCACATAGAGATGTGAACCCACGGCTAGTTGTATCAATGAACCATTGAGGGCCACACAAGTACTAGCTTTCTAGATCCCGTTGAGAAGTAAAAATAGTTCAATGTGTTGAACGGCTTATAAAGGAGTTTATAAGCGTAAGGAAAATTAGAAGTATGACTTCTATAAAGGAGAAAATAGTTCAATGTGTTGAACGACTTATAAATGAGTTTATAAGTGTAAAGAAAAATAGAAGTATGACTTCTATGAGAGAAATGTAAATTTTAATTTATGGAAGTGTTCCTAAATTAAAATTAGGCCAAGTGAATAATGTATTTGAAAATTGTGATTTTCATAAACATTATTATGGACTAAATTAAATTAATTCAAGTGTTGAATTATTTAAACACTAGTGGACCTAGTAGAGTCCAAATAATTAAATTAATTCAAGTGTTGAATTAATTAAATTATATTGAGTCTTGTAGAGCTCAATTTAAATTAATTATTTAACTAGTGGGACTTGGGTAAATTCAAGTAATGTTTAATTAGTCTCAAATATGTTTGAGATAATTAAAATTTAGTCCAAGGTTTTTAATTTGATTAAAAACCATATAATATGCATGCATGTGAGGTGAAAGGTTGGGAGACTACTTTTTGTGTTTTCAAGGCATGGCATGCAACTTTTTGAAACAACTTTTCCCACAACCAAGTCTAGTCTTCCTTCTCTCCTCCCACACACACAATGGCCGAAATCCTCTCTTCATTTTCTCTCCATTTTTCTTTCATTTTGTGTTCTTCAATTGTTGGAGAAAAACACTCACTTCTCAAAGAAAAATGCCATACATTTTCTAGTGCAAGTGTAAGGTGGATCTACCTAGTTGGTGGTGGGCTTGATTGGAAGAAAGGAGTCCAAAAGAAAGGTGAAGCTTGTAGATTGTCTACCTTCAAGAGCTAAGGTGTTTACACCTTAGTTGGAGCCACAATCAATCTTTGAGATTGATAGGTAAATTTCTAAAACACCCTATGTATGACATTTTGGTGTTTAAATGTATTTGCTACACAAAAAGGATGGTGGCCGAAATTTTTTCTTAAAAATTAGATTTTTTTTAACTTCCGTTGCGCTTTCGGTCACCGTAACCGATCCCGTTTCACCTACATCATTCCCAATGAGTAGAATGTCATCAACATAAAGCACAAGGAATGTCACAGCACTCTCACTGACCTTCTTATACACAGGGTTCCTCAGGATTCTTAGCAAAACCAAACTCTTTGATTGTACTATCGAATCTGAGGTTCCAACTCCTAGATTCCTGCTTTAGACCATAAATATATCTTTGAAGTTTGCATACCATATGCTCACTTCCGATAGATGTAAACCCTTCAGGTTGAGACATGTAAATCTCTTCCTTAATATCCCCATTAAGAAAGGCTCTCTTGACATCCATCTGCCATATCTCATAGTCATACCATGCAGCTATGGCTAGCAATATCCTTATGGACTTGAACATTGCAACTGGAGAAAAGGTTTCCTAAAAGTCAACTCCTTGTCTTTGAGTATATCCTTTTGCCACCAATCGCGCCTTGAAGGTAAAAACCTTCCATCCGCCCCAAGTTTCCTCTTGTAAATCCCTTTACACCCTATGGGAACAATTTCCTCAGGTGGATCCACGAGATTCCACACTTAGTTCGAATGCATGGAATTCATCTCAGATTCTATTGTTTCAAGCCACTTGGATGAATCGGCATCAGATAACGCTTCCCTGAAGGTCCTTGGATCACATCCATGGTTAGGCTCATCATGGCCCTCTTCAAGAAGCAGACCATACCTCATAGGTGGTCTCGAGACTCTCTCGGATCTTCTAGGAGCTTGTATCTCCTCTCTTGGCTCTTCGGGTGTGGGTTCTATAATGGTGGGTGTCTCTCGAACCTCTTCGAGTTCTATCATCTCCCCTTTTCTATCCAATAAAAATTCCTTTTTCAAAAAGGTTGCATTCCTAGAAACAAACACCTTTGTTTCTTGGGGATGATAGAAGTAATATCCAACAGAATTCTTTGGATATCCCACAAAGTAACATAAAATGGATCGACTATCCAATTTATCTCCCACTACCTGCTTCACATAAGCAGGGCACCCCCATATTCTAAGATAAGAATATTTGGGTGGCTTACCCATCCATATCTCATATGGTGTCTTGTCAACTGCCTTTTAATGGACATTGTGTTAGAGTAGGTGCTCGTCGAGCCAAGTGTTGGCCGAGTGTTCACAATGAAACTCTATGTATAAGCAATCTTTATTTTAATAATATTTGAAATTATTGTTTTGGCACATCTTTATCTGTATACCCATGCTAGTTGCATAGATAAAATCCTTGAATATACAAATAGTAGAAAGAATATGAGATGCTCATATGATGAGTATCATGAAACTCATATTTGGAATACTGTATATTCTAAACAGTTCCTAGTCGATTCAGCTGCCGCTAAGAAGGATATAAGCCGCTCAAGTTCGAGACTAGTATCTGCGATGTGAGTACCATGTTTCATTGGTAGGGGACATTGTGATGTCCGAGCATGCAGATAGGTGCTCCTGGTAGAGTGCACTGAACAACCCTCCATAAAGGACTTTCCAAGTGGTTCTCAATTATCGAGTGGAAACGTCCTAGTTTATGGTTGGACACCATTAGTCCTTATGACCCGGGACAACATTGAGACTCTATGTGCTAGAATTACACTTTGACTTGTTTACCGACTCTCAAGGGGTCATCAGGTGGCAAGGTTGGGTGTTTTGTCGAAACATATAGAAGTCGATGCATTGTAGTCGGGGATTCACCGCTTACCTTCGGGTATGGATATCCTATGTGTATGTAGTATAAAATCTCTGATCAGGGTTTGATGGTAATTATGAAAGGGGTTTCATAGATTACACCATCAATGCAACTACAACATGACACATAGTATAGATTCATTGACAACTCTCGATATACCAATGGTTGTCGAATCGGTCGGGATATATGAGTTGAAGGGACCGTACTGTACGCTAACCATAATTGAATGGTTCTTGCAGGCACTATCATTTGATACCTAGGGAATCATGTAAGCGATGCTGCTAGGCGTTTAACATGATTGGTTCGGTACTATCAGACTTGAGTTCTGACGTTCTTGTTATCAAGGAGTTGATAAGTAAGAATGGAGCAATTGGGGTATGCTCATATAAGGACATGTTTAGTCCGAATCACATGGAGATGTGAACCCACGGCTAGTTGTATCAATAAACCATTGAGGGCCACACAAGTGCTAGCTTTCTAGATCCCGTTGAGAAGTAAAATAGTTCAATGTGTTGAACGGCTTATAAATGAGTTTATAAGCGTAAGGAAAAATAGAAATATGACTTCTATAAGGAGAATGTAACTTTTAATTTGAGGAAAAGTTCCTAAATTAAAAGTAGGCCAAGTGAATATTGTATTTGAAAATTGTGATTTTCATATACATTATTATGGACTAAATTAAATTAATTCAAGTGTTGAATTAATTAAACACTAGTGGACCTAGTAGAGTCCAAATAATTAAATTAATTCAAGTGTTGGATTAATTAAACACTCATGGGTCTTGTAGAGCCCAATTAGAAATAATTATTAAACTACTGGGCTTGAGTAAAATCAAGTAAAATTTAAATGGACTCAAATGTGTTTGAGACATTTATATTAAAGTCCATGGGCCTTGTAATTGTTACAAGCCCAAGTAGAAGGCATGCAAGGGAGGTGAAGGCTTGGAGGAAACTTTTTTAATATCCAATATATGGCATGCAATTTTTTTGCTTCAACTCTTTCCACAACCAAGAAAAGTCTCGCCCCTCTCTCCTACACCACCCCTTGGACAAAATTTTACAAAAAATTATAGGATCGGTTGTCATAACAAAAGTGTTTAGAAAGGGGGGGTTGAATAAACACTTACAATTAAAATTGTTCTTTAATAATATTTGAGTTCAGTTTGGTGAGAAACTGAATCTCGGAATCTTGTTGGTCAATAACAATCAGTTAAACTAGAGTAGTTGCGGAAAGTAACTGACTGAAAGATAGAATACGAAACTGAAAGAAATATGCAAGAGTTGTTTCTGGATGTTCGGAGAATTCAATTACTCCTACGTCACCCCTTCTATCACAAGGATAGTATATTTACTAAAAGACTTTGTTCGAGTACAACCCTTGTACAGACCCACTTCAGTTTGGACTTACCACTGCCAAAAGTGAAACTCTTAGTTCTACACAATATTCTCAGTGCGTAACTGATCTTAGCACTATTTAATCTAACAACTTTTAGAGAGTACTAGTAAGCTCAAATTGTAGCCTTGATTGCTACGAATAATTCAAATAAGGATGAGCTAAGATTTTGGCAGAGTAACAAAAATTTTAATATTGAGTGATCGTGTCTTCTTTCTTCTGCTGTTCTTCAGTCATATTTATAAACTTCTCTTTCAACGGTAACTTTGATATGCATTTGAATTCTAGTATCCGTCGATTGCCACTTCATCATTCCTTGGGCAATGTTCTCTTCGTTGATTGTAATACGGCGTCTTAATTGCAATAGCCGAAATACGTTGTTCTATGCTGTAATGATTGAGGTGCCCTTTCCATATTCAGTTGCTGTCTACTATGTCTTTTTGTCGGTTGTTATTTCCCGAGAAACATTCAGGATCAGTTTTCTTCATTAGTTCAGCTGGTTTCAGTTGTTAAGTAATCAGTCGCGTCTTTCGCATATTCAGTTGTCTCATAATTCAGTTAGTTTCTTTAGTTTGTCAAACTCCGAAATTTGGTTTCCAACAATTTCCCCCTTTTTGGTGTTTGACAAAACTAAGCATATAGTAACTGAAGGATTGAACTCTTATAGACTGCTTCTTAACAAAAACTGTCTCAAAACAAACTGCTAAATTGCTAACTGCTCTTCAATGTTTCTTCCGACTATCTTCCCCCTTTTTGTCAAACTGAGCCATGTGAATAGATAATTGTCGAACTTCAGTAGATAAGATGCCGACATCAGCTGAGATACTGGAGATGGCAGTAAGAACTGAGGTTTACAGTGAGTCTATTTTGTTTGCAACAGATGTTTCTAGTCTTTCAACTCGTTGGTTGATCACATCTTGAGTAACGAAAAGAGCAGCAGTTGTAGCTTTGTTCTGCTTGTGTTCTATGGCAACTGAGAGTTCAGTTACAACTTCTTGAATATTCTTCAGCTTTGCAAAAACAAAATCTTCGGATCCATTGAGCTTTACAGAATGATAGAATTGGGTTGACTGAATGGATTTGATGGCATCCATTATTTGATTCATATTTGTCTTGATGGTGTTGATTTCATCGAACAATGCTTCTGAATTTGAGATTTCAGGAGACATGACTCCTATATCTTCCTGATGTGGCACTTGTTCTGGTGGAGTGAAAATTATCATAGTGTGATCAACTGTCTCTTCTTGACCTTGAGAGGAAGAAGGTTGATTCTGACCATCAGAAACACTTTGTTCTAGAATAACAGGGTTATCTGTGCTAACTGCTATTGGAGAATCATGGGCTTGTTCTTCTGTTTGATCAACGGCTGAAACTTGGGGTGGTTCTTCAGTTTGAAGATTTCAACATTAGGCAACTGCTCTTCCACGGATTCAGTAAGTGTTTCCCCTTGGTTCTGAGTGAGCACTTCAGTTTGTTCTTCAGTTTCAGATGTCACTCCCAAATTAGATCGATATGAGTTTGAATGTCGTGAGATGGCCTTGGCTCCTCCACAAGCTTGCCTTTTCCCTTCTCCGTGGTTAGAATATGAGGAATTTGTAAGCCAGATTTTGTAGATTCCACTGGTTCCTTCAATGTGACGCCTTTCTGTCTAGCCTTAGGTAAAATAGTGGGTTGATTTACACGAGTGAAGGGAGCTTTTACTCTAGTGGATATCTTTTCAGTTGGAACTGAATCATCAGGAGGGATGACTTGCAATGGGATAGCCTGAATCGGCTTTTCAGCAGCTGACTGAGACAGTTTCTCAGTAATGGTTGGTTCCACTGCTGGTATTGGTTTGGTTCTTTGTGTCCTTGGTTTCTTGATAAGATTGGGAGAGGGAGTTTTCTCAGAATCTGATTCACTGAGAATCAGTTTTCGCTTTGCAGCCTTCAGTTGGACCAGCGTCTTGGCTTTCTTGACTGATTTAGGAGCAGCTTGCTGTATCCCAATCTCCTTCTTGACTTTTACGAATTGTTTAGGCGAGGGATCCAACTTGGTCTTTGGTGGCAAGATATTCTTGGCTGTGAATATCTTAAATTTTGATGATTTTTCGGCATTGTTAGCTACCAGTCCTTTGAGTTTCAGAATAACTGATTGAAATGGCAAACCCCATGGACTGTTTTGTTGATTTAAGCATATTCTTTAGAATGCTGAAAATAATGTACCTCCAGTTGACTTTCTTCTCACCCATGATGATTGTCATCACCTATAATTTTTCAAGAGTGAGAGCTGCATATGAGCCAGCTTTAGCTAAAATTCCCTTTGCTACAATATCAGCCAATAATGAATTTCTGGTTTCAGTTCTTTCTTTGGGTCGGAGACTTTGATTTTCCGCCCATCAGCAGATAATGAGGATTGCATTTTCTCAATATCGGATGTTTTAACTTCAGAGAAACTGACATATCCATCAGTTGGCAAGGAAAAAATTTCTCCAAAGTTTTCTTCAGATATGATCAGCAACTGATCATTAATAGTGACAGAGATATTTCATTCACTAGTAACATACCCTTTCAGATAGAATTCATTCACTTCCTTCGAGTATATTTCTTGTGAAGATTGTCCCAAAAACATTCGGAGCCCAGCAGATTCAATCTTCAAAAAGACATTTTTGATATCAGCTTCTTGAATTGATAAAACTGAGTCAAAATCGATTGCCATGGCATTCATCGGTGCTGCCAATGTGATAAAATCTTTTACAAACCTCCTATAGAAGCTCGCAAGTCCATGAAAACTTCGGACTTGACCAACAGTAGTAGGCGTTGGCCAATCTCGAATAGCACATACCTTGTCTTCGTCCACATGTATTGTGACACCTCTGACCGGTTCTAATAAAATAGCAGCGGAATTTAAAATTTTTCTTTAAAGGGAGGAAGGATTCAAAATACATTTCCAATATATATACCATCAAAAGAATATACATGATCCAAAAAGTATTGCATCAAAATACAAAATATCATTTTGATCATGTATAACAAAATAATCTTCCACTTCCTTCCATCTCTATATGCATATGACCCCGGCTTCAATCAACGTCCTGGTTCGTCGCTCTTATCTGCATCACATGAATAACTGAAATGAGTATAAAACTCAGCAAGTGGAACTCTTACATAGCAATGTACATAGCATACTCTGTAAAACATGGCTTTAAAAACATTAAATACCATCAACTCTGAATCATGAATAACATAGCAATAATATAACAATAAGATGGTATTTCTCTTTTCTCTGTTGGATTGATATCTATATAGTATCTCTGTCTCTGTACCTATATCCCATCGATATAAATCGATAACTCTGAGGGATATAAGCCTATGGTCGTTGATCAACTAATTGCATGCAATCTATGACTATGTATCTATCAATCCATAAATCATTTTAAACTCTCTTTGGGGCATTTAATCAAACACTTTGTAAACTCTCTTCTCTTGTATTCTCTTTTTCACAATTGAGACATTCAGTTGTCTCAAAAATACAATAAAGTAATTCAATACATAATATAGATCAAATGGAAGGAAACAATATGTTAAAACCATTGAAACACAATACATATACTATCATGTGAGCACAAGAATGAGATTCCATTTGCAACCACTTGGAACCTTGTATCTAATCTCTTGATAGCAATCCTACAACAATAAACCATAATTGGAACCATCAATAACCCAATAATCCAACAACAATACCATAAAAGCCAAAGAATCAACACCACATCAAACCCAATATCATCTCTCTTGCCAAAACCAAGAATAATGTGGGGACCCGGGCTCTAACTCAATTCTTTTGGGATTTATTGGATCTTTGCTTGAAAATGTGGGTCAAAATTTTGCTTTTAACATTAATTCAAATGTGTAATCAAAACATGACATATCTTTATAATAATTAAACAACATCAGGTACATACAAGTCTGTGTCGTACAAGCATACACTAGTGTTCAAATACCAACTACAAACATAAGTGATACAAGTCTAGTAGGAAACACTAGAAATCTTCAACGCCCGAGATCTCCACGCTATCATCAATCTCTCATCTAGCTCGAGACCCAGATCCTGCCCCACCTGTTGTCATGCACACATACAGACACGACAACAGCCGGATAACTCCGGTGAGAACATATCCCAGTATAAAACATGGATGCATGCAATGTAATAATCATGTATAAAAGCATAGCATATATCAAGTAACATGAATGCAAATCTAAACATGTAGAAGAATACAAATCTGTATTCAACATTTAAATCTTGACTCGACTCATTTCTAATCTAGGGATCCCGGTGTGAATAAGACGGTCTGTCACCTACCCAACCACTCGTGGTGACGGTACGTCTTATTCCTAGACTTCGGTCAACTCTGTATCGAGGGTCTACACATAGAGAAAATCTACTACTATGCGTCGATACACCGAAACGTCTAGTTTTGGCCAATCTGCCAATATCTCCTATCTCAGGACTCGAATATAAATCAATAAACAATACATTACAAAATCAAATGTAATAACAATCTAGTATGTGATTTAGGGAAACTCGTATCAAATCTGAATCGAGTTGTGCAATCCCGTGACCACATGAATTATACCTTTATTGTCGTAGGAATCTGTCGAGATCTCGAAGTCGAATGGCAACTCTGTCAATTCAATCTGAAATGATGATGCATAAATGTGCCATATCAAAACACAACTCAAACAAGTCTTGTACAATTCAATACTCATACTCGGTACAAATTCTACGGCATAAGGGCTTAATTCTCCGATACCGGTAACTCAACAATAATATACTCCATCATACTCAACTCACAATATCATCAACCATTAATATGCATTCTGAAATCTGTATAATCTCATACCCATATAAGCTGGAATTTCGAAGTAGTAGCATACAATGTCTGAAAAATGATCCGTTAACGAATATACCATGCTCAAGATATCAAGAACACATATTCTAACTCATATCTAAATTTCCCCACATAATTATTTCGAAACATGCTAAAAATGAATAATACTTACACCCTTAGTTAGCTTTTGTCGCAAGGATCACAAATCCGTATTCGAAATCAAAATCGGATGGCTAGTTGTTGTATAATCTTTGTTGCTAGTCTAAAACCTTGAAGGAATTTCCATGGAGCATCCCTCGTTTCTCTTGTTCTGAATGAAGACAATGAGGTGTCATTGCAAAGTATATATATACTATGCCAAGTGTCAACACGAAATTCAAAGGTGGCATTTCGCATGCAACACCGCGGGTGCGGTCACCCCAGCACCGCGGGTTCGCTCATGTTTCGGCAGGATTTTATTTTTGAGAATACCTCGACCGCGGGTGCGGTCCCTGCATGACCGCGGGTGCGGTCTTACCACCGCGGGTGCGGTCTTGCTTGCACCGCGGGTGCGGTCTTGCTTGCACCGCGGGTGCGGTCTTGCTTCGCACAAATCCACTAATTTCCTCTCCCTGCACCGCGGGTGCGGTCCTTCTTGTACCGCGGGTGCGGTGTGGCTTCGGCCCAGCTTCACAATTCTGATTTAATTGTCATGCATTCTTACCTTTACAAGTCTAACATCAATGCCAGTTGATAATTCTCGAGCCTTACATTTCTCCCCCTCTTAAAGAGGAGTTCGTCCTCGAACTCATAAATCAGTAATCATGTAAGTATACACAACACAGTATAATCAAAATTAAAAGGAAGACTCACATCACATGAATAGATCTGGATGTTTCTGTCTCATCTCAGATTCTGTCTCCCAAGTTGCTTCCTCGATGCCATGACGACTCCATTGAACCTTCACAAGCGGAATGGTCTTGGTTCTAAGCTGTTTCTCTTTTCGATCAAGAATCTGTATCGGTCTTTCAACATAACTCAGAGTTTGATCCAGCTCGGTTTCGTCAGGCTGAATGACATGAGAATCATCTGGCATATATCTGCGTAACATCGATACTTGGAAAACGTCATGTATACCAGACAATGAAGGAGGAAGAGCAAGTCTGTAAGCTCGATCGCCAATCTTTTCAAGGATTTCATACGGACCGACGTATCTAGGAGACAACTTTCCTCGCTTGCCAAATCTGACAACACCTCTGAAAGGTGAAATCTTCAAAAATACTCTGTCTCCCTGTTCAAACACTAACGGTCTACGTCTGACATTGGCGTACTTCGCTTGCCTATCTTGTGCCGTCTTCATTCGTTTATGAATGATCTTCACTTTCTCGGTCATCTCACGAATCATATCAGGTCCCAACTCTGGTACCTCGGAGATATCATCCCAGTACAACGGAGATCTGCACTTCTTTCCGTATAAAGCTTCGAGCGGTGCCATCTCTATGCTCGTATGATAGCTGTTGTTGTATGAAAACTCACACAACGGCAATGAATCTTGCCAACTAGTACCAAAGTCTAGTACTACAGCTCTCAGCATGTCCTCTAAAGTCTGGATAGTCCGCTCTGACTGTCCGTCCGTCTGAGGATGATAAGCTGTGCTCAGGTGTAAAGTCGTACCCAAAGCCTGCTGCAAGCTGTGCCAAAAGTGAGAAGTAAATTGTGGATCACGATCTGATACTATCGACTTCGGCACACCGTGCAAACTGACGACCTCTCTGACATACAACTCTGCCATCTAATCGTGTCGATAGGTCATTCTGTACGGAATAAAGCACGCTGATTTGGTCAGTCTGTCTATCACAACCCAAATCGCGTCACAGCCCCGCAAAGATCGAGGTAACGTCGTCTCGAAATCCATGGAAATGTGGTCCCATTTCCATTCAGGAATAGACAAACTCTGAAGTAAACCTCCAGGCTTCTTTCTTTCTGCCTTCACCTGCTGGCAATTCAAACATTTAGACACAAATTCTGCAATATCGGTCTTCATTTGCTTCCACTAGAATTGTGTCTTCAAATCATTGTACATCTTCCTGCCACCAGGATGAATGCTGAACCGACTACAGTGTGCCTCTGACATGATCTGTCGTCTCAAATCTGAAACCTCTGGCACTACTACACGGTTATTCACATACAGAGCAGAATCTCTAACCTGATACTCTGATATATGACCAGCTCTGACCATATCAATCGATCTCTGAACACTCGAATCGGTTCTCTGCGCTTCTTTGATCCTCAAAATCAGATTTGGCTCAATCTGAATCGCAGCAAGTCGCAACGGTCTACTTCCTGTATCAAATGTCAACCCAGACAAGAAACAATCCTCTACCAAATTCGATACACCTACTGTCGACAAGGAAAGAGCACATACCTTTCGACTCAAGGCGTCTGCCGCTGCATTCGACTTCCCTGGATAGTACTTGATCTCGCAATCAAAATATTTCAGCAGATCAAGCCATCGTCGCTGCCTCATGTTCAACTCTGACTGAGAAAAGAGGTACTTCAGGCTCTTATGATCGGAATAGATCTCAAATTTCTCGCCATACAGATAATGGCGCCAGATCTTGAGTGCAAAGACAATCGCCGCCAATTCAAGATCATGAATTGGATAACGGGTCTCGTGCGGCTTCAGCTGTCTAGAGGCGTACGCTATCACGTGCCCTCGCTGCATAAGAACACATCCTATCCCTCTGTGATATGCATCACAATATACAACGAACTCACCTGTACCTGAAGGAATCGTCAATACAGGCGCACTAGTCAGCCTCTTCTTCAGCTCTACAAAACTGGCTTCACAATCTTCAGACCACACAAATGGCATGTTCTTCTGTGTCAACTGGGTGATAGGCTTTGCTATACTGGAGAAATCTCGGATAAAACGACGATAATACCCGGCTAGACCCATGAAACTGCGTATCTCAGGCACAGAAGTCGGTCTCGGCCAACTGATCACAGCCTCAACTTTACTCGGATCTACCGCAATACCATATCCAGATATAATATGACCCAAGAAGACAATATGTTTCAGCCAGAATTCGCACTTGGACAATTTAGCATACAACTGCTCATTTCTCAAAGTCTTCAATACAATCCTCAGATGATCTGGTTCGGAATGCAGTCTTCGGAATATCAACATCTCTAACTCTGAGCTGATGATACCCTGATCTCAAATCAATCTTCGAGTATACAGAAGATCCCTGTAACTGATCAAACAAATCGTCGATGCGAGGCAAAGGTTACTTATTCTTCACTGTCGCCTTGTTCAACTGTCGGTAATCAATACATAATCGCATCGAACCATCTTTCTTTCTAACGAAAAGCACCGGAGCACCCCAAGGAGATACACTGGGTCTGATATATCCCTTGGACAGAAGATCTTCCAACTGTGCTTTCAATTCTTTTAGTTCAATAGGCGCCATCCTATACGGAGCTTTCGAGATAGGAACACTGCCTGGCACAAGATCTATGCTAAAATCTACCTCTCGAACTGGAGGCAACCCCGGAATCTCATCTAGAAAAACATCTGCAAACTCGCAAACTACTGACAAATCTGCCAATGCTGGGCCTGACTTCAGTAAATCTACTGAATATACAAGAAAGCCCTCTGCTCCTCTCTGAAGCAATCTACTCATAGACAGAGCAGATACTAAGGGAATCCGAGATCTGGAACCCTTTCCGTAGAATTTCCACTCATCTGTCATTTCGGGTCTGAATCTGACAATCTTGTGGAAACAATCTACAGTGGCCATGTACTTGGTCAACATGTCTATACCAACTATACAATCAAAATCAGCTAAACCAAGTACTACACAATCAAGATCGATCTCATGCCCCTCAAACTGAAGCATACAGTGTCTAACAGTAGTCACAGATATCAAACCACTTCCCAACGGAGAAGCTATAGACACTCCCGTCAACATCGACTCAACAGGCAATGAATGTCTCAATGCAAAATGTTCAGAGATGAATGTATGTGATGCACCTGTGTCTATCAACACATATGCAGGATAACCACAAAGGAAACAGTTACCTGCAATGACGTCATCTGGTGCCTCCTACGCCTGCTCCTCTGTCAGCGCAAACACCCTTGCCTGCTGTCTCGGAGGTTGACTCACTGTCTGACTACCTCCTGGTCTCTGCTGGGTCTATGTGGATGGTGGCTGAAAGGAGTGTACAGAGGATGCCTGTCTCTCCATCTGTGGCACTGGTGCTAATGACCCTGTGCTCTGGAATCGTTGTGCACCTCTCTGGGGACAAAATCTGGCGAAGTGTCCCTGTTGCCTACAGATGTTGCAACCCATAACTCCTTGACACTGCTCCGTGGCATGTCGCCCTCCGCACGAACTACAGTATACGCCACTGTAATCTGACCCCTGACCTCTCTGTCGAGATCCACTCGAACTCGATGAACTGCTCCCGGATTTCTTAAATTGCTTGCCCTTAACCTTCAGAAATTCCTTCTTGCCACTACCACTAGATCCACTATCGAAGCGAGGAGGAGGTGGTGGAAACTGAGTGGTAGGCTGTGGCTGTCTCCGCCCCTGAAAACTGTAAGAAGCGCCTCGCTGCCTGATCAAGCCAGCCTCTGCTCCCTTAGCTCTGTTCAGTGCCTCTGAAAAAGTATTAGGCCGCCCCGTGTTCACCAAGGTAAAAACATCTGGGTTCAGCCCATTGATGAACTGATCGGCCACTGCCTCGTCGTTCCCTGCTACATGCGGTGCAAATCGTAGCAATGCAGAAAATTTAGCCACATACTCCTCGATGTTCCATTGTCCCTGTCTCAGATTCGCAAATTCAGCTCCTTTATCTTTTCGGTAGGAGACGGGGAAGAAGCGCTGATAGAACTCATCCTTGAAGACTTTCCACGTGATGTCAATGCCTCGGTGCTCCAAGGCTCTCTTTGTAGTCAACCACCAACTCTTGGCAACCTCTTGCATCTGATGCCCTATCAATTTCACACGTCGCTCATCAGTATATGCCAAAGACTCAAACAACATCTCGATATCATCAAGCCAGCTCTCGCACTCTACTGCACTCTCTGTCCCCTTCAGGGTAGGCGGATGGAAAGACTGAAATCTTTTCAATAAGGTCTCCATCGACGTAGCGGTAACATCCATCTGTGCACCGGATGTACTACCATGCTCTGGCTGTGGTATACGTATAGGCGGCATAAATCTGATTTTCAAACTGATTAGTACACAATCAATATCATCTGTCTCAGCTCTCCTCTGATCATAACCTCTGATCGAGAATCGGTTCTGATTCAGGCTTGAAATGCTGTAAATTAATTCAGATAAAATACAACATATAATAGGGAAAGCAGTAAATCATGCTAGCATCTCAAAAGCAAGGAAGATCACTCGATCTACCCCACTCATTCTATTCTATCTCGGTCTACAGAACCTACTGCTCTGATACCACCTGTTGTGGGGACCCGGGCTCTAACTCAATTCTTTTGGGATTTATTAGATCTTTGCTCGAAAATGTGGGTCAAAATTTTGCTTTTAACATTAATTCAAATGTGTAATCAAAACATGACATATCTTTATAATAATTAAACAACATCAATTACATACAAGTCTGTGTCGTACAAGCATACACTAGTGTTCAAATACCAACTACAAACATAAGTGATACAAGTCTAGTAGGAAACACTAGAAATCTTCAACGCCCGAGATCTCCACGCTATCATCAATCTCTCATCTAGCTCGAGACCCAGATCCTGCCCCACCTGTTGTCATGCACACATACAGACACGACAACAGCCGGATAACTCCGGTGAGAACATATCCCAGTATAAAACATGGATGCATGCAATGTAATAATCATGTATAAAAGCATAGCATATATCAAGTAACATGAATGCAAATCTAAACATGTAGAAGAATACAAATCTGTATTCAACATTTAAATCTTGACTCGACTCATTTCTAATCTAGGGATCCCGGTGTGAATAAGACGGTCTGTCACCTACCCAACCACTCGTGGTGACGGTACGTCTTATTCCTAGACTTCGGTCAACTCTGTATCGAGGGTCTACACATAGAGAAAATCTACTACTATGCGTCGATACACCGAAACGTCTAGTTTTGGCCAATCTGCCAATATCTCCTATCTCAGGACTCGAATATAAATCAATAAACAATACATTACAAAATCAAATGTAGTAACAATCTAGTATGTGATTTAGGGAAACTCGTATCAAATCTGAATCGAGTTGTGCAATCCCGTGACCACATGAATTATACCTTTCTTGTCGTAGGAATCGGTCGAGATCTCGAAGTCGAATGGCAACTCTGTCAATTCAATCTGAAATGATGATGCATAAATGTGCCATATCAAAACACAACTCAAACAAGTCTTGTACAATTCAATACTCATACTCGGTACAAATTCTACGGCATAACGGCTTAATTCTCCGATACCGGTAACTCAACAATAATATACTCCATCATACTCAACTCACAATATCATCAACCATTAATATGCATTCTGAAATCTGTATAATCTCATACCCATATAAGCTGGAATTTCGAAATAGTAGCATACAATGTCTGAAAAATGATCCGTTAACGAATATACCATGCTCAAGATATCAAGAACACATATTCTAACTCATATCTGAATTTCCCCACATAATTATTTCGAAACATGCTAAAAATGAATAATACTTACACCCTTAGTTAGCTTTTGTCGCAAGGATCACAAATCCGTATTCGAAATCAAAATCGGATGGCTAGTTGTTGTATAATCTTTGTTGCTAGTCTAAAACCTTGAAGGAATTTCCATGGAGCATCCCACGTTTCTCTTGTTCTGAATGAAGACAATGAGGTGTCATTGCAAAGTATATATATACTATGCCAAGTGTCAACACGAAATTCAAAGGTGGCATTTCGCATGCAACACCGCGGGTGCGGTCACCCCAGCACCGCAGGTGCGCTCATGTTTCGGCATGATTTTATTTTTGAGAATACCTCGACCGCGGGTGCGGTCCCTGCATGACCGCGGGTGCGGTCTTACCACCGCAGGTGCGGTCTTGCTTGCACCGCGGGTGCGGTCTTGCTTCGCACAAATCCACTAATTTCCTCTCCCTGCACCGCGGGTGTGGTCCTTCCTGTACCGCGGGTGCGGTGTGGCTTCGGCCCAGCTTCACAATTCTGATTTAATTGTCATGCATTCTTATCTTTACAAGTCTAACATCAATGCCAGTTGATAATTCTCGAGCCTTACAAATAAACTAACCCAAAAGCTTACCTTAGCTTCCTTGAATCAAAGAAAACCTTGCTCTCACAACAATAAACCAACTAGGAGCTTGAATCAAAGATAGGAAATGAGAAGAATGGAACCCTAGCTCTCCTTTTGCTGAAGAAATCGAGAATGGAGGAGAAAAGAATGAGGAAAAGTGAACAAATCTATGCCTTATATCATTAAAATCTCGAAAACACGCTTTTGTACTATGCCCGGCGCTCGGGCGGTCGAAAATTACCGCTCGGGCGCCGACGTTACTGCCCAAAATCCAACATTCCAAAAGTAGTGGCGCTCGGGCGGTCATAAATTAGGGCTCGGGCGCCACTCTGCGCACTGCCACGTTAAAGATCGCTTCAGAAACGCCTCTTTCCTTCAGAATTAGAAAAAGTGGTAAACTACAAAGATGTAGCCCTATGTCGTTTCTTGAAGATCTCCAAATTTCAGATCATTTAAAGGTCTGAGTAAAAAGTTATGCTAAATCTCCCAACATGTGTCACTGGAGGAACGACGAAACGCACGACACACTTCGGGGCACTTTTGTCTTATCTTCCACAATGATTTGAACAAAACTCAAAATAAGAAAGTTACACCTCTATGTCTTATCTAATCACTCCAATTGGCCTCATACCAATTGGCTCAACATACGAATTATCATGAATTTAATCGTAACGCCGCTATAATAGCACTACACATCATCTATAACCAACCATACTATAAATCCTAAACCGAAATTCTTAACATCCAAACTATACTTAAACTTGACCAAGTAGTCAATAACACCAGGCTTGGCTATTAAAATCTCCCCTCCTTAGAGGAATTTCGTCCCCGAAATTGACGTCACCGCGCAAACAACTCGGGATACTTCTCTCTCATCTCATCCTCTGGTTCCCACGTATCTTCTTCAATCAAATGATTCTTCCAAAGGACTTTAACAATGCCGATCTCTTTGTTTCTCAACACTCTAACTTTCCGATCCAGAATCTGGACTGGAATCTCTTGGTACATCAAATTCGGCGTCAAATCCAATGGCTCGTGACGAAGAACATGGGAAGGATTCACAATATACTTCCTGAGCATTGACACATGAAAAACATTATGAACTCTGTCAAGATCTGGCGGTAGGGCTAACCTGTAAGCTCGATCACCAACTCTGTCCAAGATCTCAAATAGGCCAATGAATCTCGGACTCAACTTTCCCTTCTTGCCAAACCGCATCACACCCTTGAGAGGTGCTATCTTCAAGAACACATGATCGCCAACCTCAAACTGCAACGGCCTACGCCTCACATCAGCATAGGTCTTCTTTCTCGATTGCGCTGTCTTCATCCTATCTCGAATAACCGCAACAACATCAGCTGTCTATTGGACCAACTCTGGACCCAACATCTTCCTCCCACCAATCTCGTCCCAATACAAGGGAGATCTACACTTTCTGCCATAAAGTGCTTCTTACGGTGCCATGCCAATCGTCGCTTGGTAACTGTTATTGTACGTGAACTCAACAAGAGGCAATTTAGAATCCCAACTACCTGAATAATCGATAGTACAAGCTCTGAGCATATCCTCTAAAATCTGAATAACTCTCTCTGATTGATCGTCGCTCTGGGGGTGATATGATGTACTAAATGCTAACCGTGAACCCATAGCTATGTGCAAACTCTTCCAAAACTCTGAAGTAAATCTAGGGGAACGATCAGACACGATCGACACAGGCACACCATGAAGTCTAACAATCTCTGCTATGTACTCTTCGGCATACTGGTTCATGGAATGCGTCGTCTTGACTGGGAGAAAATGCGCTAACTTGGTCAATCGGTCATCAATAACCCAAATAGAGTTAAAACCTTTCTGCGTTCTAGGAAGACCCATCACAAAGTCCATCGTAATATGCTCTCATTTCCATTGAGGAATCGGCAATTACAACAATGTCCCAGCAGGTCTCTAATGCTCGATCTTCACCTGCTGACAAGTTAGGAACTGAGAAATAAACATGGCAATATCTTTCTTCATACCTGGCCACCAATAGAGTCTACGAAGATCCTGATACATCTTGGTACCACCTGGATGTATCGAATATGGCGCGGTATGCGCCTCTGTCAAGACGTCTCGCCGAATAACATCACCAACAGGAATACAAATACGGCCTCTAAAAGTCACCAAACCATCTCCATTCAATCCAAACTCTGAATTACATCTCTCCTCTGCTCTGGCTCTCAACTCTGTCAACTGTAAATCATTGACCTGCTCTCTACGGATCCTATCCGTCAATCTAGCCCGAATGACCAACGCTGACAAACAAGCAATTGTTCCAGGAATCACCAAAGCTATCTCCTCTCGCTGTAATTCTAACAACAATGGCTTCTGAATCATAGAACTCAAAGAAGAACTCGACTTACGGCTCAAAGCATCCGCTACAACATTCGCTTTCCCTGGGTGGTAACTAATAGTCACATCATAATCTTTGACAAGCTCTAACCACTGTCTCTAACGCATATTGAGTTCTTTCTGAGAAAACAAATACTTTAAACTCTTGTGGTCCGTAAAAATTTCACACTTTTCGCCATATAAATAATGTCTCCAGATTTTTAGAGCGAAAACCACATCCGCCAGCTCCAAATCGTGCGTAGGATAATTCTTCTCGTAGTCCTTCAACTGGTGAGAAGCATAGGCTATGACCTTTCCACGTTGCATCAGCACTGCACCAAGACCCTTCTTCGACGCATCGGTGTAAACAACATAATCCTCTGAACCACTGGGAAATGCAAGTACCGGAGCTGTAGTCAACTTATCTTTCAACTCCTAGAATCCACTTTGACATTCATTGGACCACTCAAACTTCACGGTCTTCCTCGTCAGATTGGTTAAAGGCAGGGAAATTTTGGCAAAATCTGAAATGAAACGACGATAATAACCCGCCAAACCAAGAAAACTGCATACCTCTGATACAGTGGTAGGGATAGACCATTTTTGAATCGCCTCAATCTTCGTTGGATCAACAGCTATGCCATCCTTCGAAACAACATGGCCTAGAAAAGAAATTTGATCCAACCAGAACTCACATTTATTCAACTTAGCATACAATCTCTTCTCTCTCAACAACTGAAGAACAACTCTGAGGTGCTCTGAATGAAGCTCTCTGTTCTTGGAATAGATCAAGATGTCGTCGATGAAAACAATGACAAAGCTATCCAAATACGGCTTGAACACACGGTTCATCAGGTCCATGAAGACTGAAGGAGCATTGGTCAGACCAAACGACATCACAAGAAATTCATAATGACCGTACCTGGTCCGGAACGCTGTCTTAGGTATATCAGACTCCCTAACCTTCAACTGATAATAGCCAGATCGCAGATCAATCTTTGAAAACACTGTAGCCCTTGCAGCTGATCAAACAAATCATCTATCCGTGGCAACAGATACATATTCTTGATAGTCACTTTGTTGAGCTCTCTGTAATCAATACACAGCCGCAAAGACCCATCTTTCTTCTTGACGAAAAGAATCGGAGCTCCCCAAGGCGAAGAACTCGGTCGAATGAAACCTTTATCCAAAAGATCCTGCAACTGCGTCTTTAACTCTTTCATCTCTGTAGGGGCTATTCTATACGGAGTCTTAGAAATAGGAACCGTACCTGGAACTAGATCAATCACAAACTTCACATCTCTGTCCGGCGGTAAACCTGGCACATCATCTTCAAATACATCAGAGAACTCTCTCACAACATCAATATCATCAATATTCAACTTCACAATTTTATTCACATCAACAATCGAAGCCAAAAACCCATCACAACCTCTAAACAACAACTTCTTAGCCTCAAGACACGAAATAAAAGGAAGGACCAGCGAAGTACCTGCACTGGCGAGCATACCTTCCTTATTGTCATCATCTGCAAATGTCACCGTCTTAGCAATGCAATCAATCACTACACGATAGGTTGATAGCCAATCCATGCCAAGTATAATATCAAACACAACCATCGGGATAACAATCAAATCAGCATAGACCACTCGTTCATCAATTTGAACAGAGCACGCATACAAAATAGATGTCGGGCACAACACATCCCCCGAAGGCAATACAACATTAAACTGGAGGGGAAGAATACAAGGAACTATACCCAATGATCTCAAAAATAGTTCAGAAATAAAAGAATGGGTATCACCTGTATCAATAAATGTCGTAGCTACTCTGCCTGAAATTAAAATAGTGCTAGAGATCACAGAAGAATCATGGTTGATACCTTCCTTTGTCATGGTAAAGATGCGACCCTGAACCTTCTCTTTACTCGCTCCTCTAGGACAATCTTTCGATTGTGGCCTGTAGTGCCACATCGATAACAAGTGTGAGTACCAAATCTGCACTCTCCCCGATGATGTCTACTGCACTTGGGACACAATGGCTTATCGGGATCAATTGGAACTGTCGGTGGTTTAGGACTCGGCTCTAACTTGCCTTTCCCCTTGAAACGATCCCTTCCTCTTTGATTCGAACCCTGGCCTCTCTGAGCAATGGCCTGCTGTCTCGCTTGTCTCTCTCTTGCAATGTCCTTATCATCCTGTTCGGCCAAAAAAGCCTTAGCCACAATCTCCTTGAATTTCACAGCCTTCGACATGTTGATGCCCCTTCTGATTTCTGCTCTAAGGCCTCGAATGAAAAGAACACCCTTGTCTTTCTCATTGGAGGCAATGTATGGGGCAAACAGACAGCCCTCCTAGAACTTCAGAATATACTCATCGACATTCATTCCTCCTTGATGAAGTTCTTGAAACTCAGTCACCTTCCGTGCTCAAAGTGCATCTGGGAAGTACTTATCGTAGAACAAAATAGTGAACTTGTAATGCCCAAGAATTTGATTAACATAATCTGAGATGATTAACGTAATTTGAGAAGATTTATTGATGATGAACGAATATGAGTATAGTTAGACCACTCCGGAACCAAATTGGTTAAAGCATATGAGTTATGTAATGTTTGGGCAGAACCGGTGGCGCCCGAGCGGTAGAAAGAGACCGCCCGAGCGCCAATGTTCAACAAAGAAGAGTCTCGGGCAGAAGAGGTGGCGCCCGAGCGGTAGAATAGTACCACTCGAGCGCCAATGGAGGAGCATCCGGACAGAGAGCCTCGCGCCCGGGCGGCAGATTGTCACCGCCCGAGCGCCGAGCTCGCGCCCGAGCGGTATTTTCTTACCGCTCGAGCGCGAGGCGTGGCGCGTGAAGGATGTGCCACTCGACGTTTTGCATGTACGAGATATATATATATATATATATATATATATATATGTATATATATATATATATGTATATATATATATATATCTATCATGAATTCTTTCAGAATTCAGAAAAAAGGAATCGAAGAAAGAATCGAGAAAAGGGTTCAGAGAAAGGGTTGAAAATCCTTACGTCTTTTCTGAGAAATCCGCCCGTCCGATTTTGAATCCGACTTCGGTACTGAGTTCCTATCGACGTAGACTACGACTTGACGTAAGTTTTGCTACGTTTGAATATGATTTAACAATAAGGTATTGTCAGAATCTGATATGATTCATATATGATGTTCTTGGCATGTTAGACATCGTATAATCTGAACTGGATTGAGAAAAGGATACCATATGAAATTGTTATGAATTTCAAAGTTAGATTAACTGAGACTTGATATCAGAATTGAGTTGTTCTTGATTATGAGATGTTGGATTTATATCTGAGTGATATGGTAGTGCTGGATATATTGAAAATATGACGTTATGATGTTGAAACAGAATTTGATTAAATTCTGATTATATCCAGTATTGATTGAGTAGGTGTATTGATACCGTACCCTCGATATGATTATTGTCAGATTGAGTAATTGACAGGATTTGAGTTCGAGACTTCGACAGAGTCAGAGTATCAGAGTAAAAGGTATAAATTAATGTTGAGTTGGGATTGCACAACTCGAGGAAGGTTTGACTCGAGTTTCCCTAAATCACATACTTAGTTTATTACATTGATTCTTGTAATTGATGAGATTGATGTTTGTTGTCTAGTGATTTATAGACACTGCATGTAATGACTGCTGATTCGCTAGTCATTGATTGATTTGCTTAGATACTGACTGTATGTATTGATTACTGAGTCGTTGAGTCATAGGCTGATTCGCCTAGTCACCGGCTGATTCGTCGGGTTATTGACTGATTCGTCTTATTATAGGCTGATTCGCCTAGTCACCGGCTGATTCGTCTGGTGATTGACTGATTCGTCTAAACGTAAGCTGATTCGCTTAAATACAGGCTGAGTTGTCTGATTATTGGCTGATTCGCCTAATTACCGGCTGATTCGTTGGGTTATTGACTGAGTCGTCAATTCTGTGGCTGATTCGCCCAGACACTGGAGATATTAATTATATCGATGCCGGTTAGGAATTGATTCATTCCTATCGACTGAGATTCGATATAATTACCTATATCCAGACAGCGGGATCCCTAGGGTAGAGTTGAGTCGAGTCTGAGACGACGCGTTGTTGAGTCAAGTCTGAGTCTGAGTATGATTCTTTGCTTGATATTAATTATGTTTCAAATTTGAGACATGTTATGAATATTTGTTATATGTTTTTATATATGTTTTTATATGATTACATGTGTACATTGTTTATACTGGGATATTTATATCTCACCGGAGTTGTCCGGCTGTTGTCTTGTTTTGTATGTGTGCATGACAACAGGTGGGGCTGGATCAGGGTCAAGAAGAGGATGAGAGAAGATTAGATAGCGTGGAGATCCGGGCTTCGAAGCAACATAGGATTCAGCACTGATATGTAGTTGAACCTAGTTGGACTTTTGTAGATAATACAAGATTTTTATGTTCATGTTTAATATGTAATTTGAGTAAATTACATTACGTTTCCGCTTTGTATTTTAAAAAAAAAAAAATTTAGACCATGTTTTATAATTGATTAGTTAGTCCCAATGATGATTATGACTTTGATTAGCGTCCGGGTCCCCACAATCTTGCCACTTCAATGCTGGAACGTCCACACTAACCTTGGTAGCATTCCACCAAATACGTGCAGCTTTGACTAACATGAACACTGAACAACTGATTCTATCCTTGTCTTCGTAGTTGAGATTATCGAAAATAGCCTCTAGTGCCTTGATCCATTCTACGGCCACCAACGGATCAGTGCTACCTGCAAATTCAGGCGGATTCATCCTCTTGAAAGCAGTAAAGATCCCATCGGTAACAATCGCTTGAGCTACTTGGCCTCTACCCTGACCTCTACCTTGGCCTGTACCTTGCATACGCAGCAACTGCTGGATCTGCTCGCTATAGACCTTGGCTTGCTCTTTCAACAACTTTCCGAACTCATCGACAACTCTAGAGGAAGAACTATCCTCACCCTCTACGGCTTTCCTCTTTGGAGGCATACTCCTACAATGTGCTCACACAATACATATCAATAGATAACAATGAATAGATGTAGAAGAAGACATACCCGGACCGTTGAAAGTAGACGAAGTCATATGCATTGGTCCGAAGAACGGTGCTCTGATACCACTTAATGTGACACCTCTGACCGGTTTTAATAAAATAGCAGTGGAATTAAAAATTTTTCTTTAAATGGAGGAAAGATTCAAAATACATTTTCAATATATATACCATCAAAAGAATATACATGATCCAAAAAGTATTGCATCAAAATACAAAATAACATTTTGATCATGTATAACAAAATAATCTTCCACTTCCTTCCATCTCTATATGCATATGACCCCGGCTTCAATCAA
This sequence comes from Primulina eburnea, assembly GCF_022965805.1. NCBI lineage: Eukaryota > Viridiplantae > Streptophyta > Magnoliopsida > Lamiales > Gesneriaceae > Primulina > Primulina eburnea. Next base: position 20,288,235 of record NC_133104.1, on the reverse strand, counting down.
CGTCCTGGTTTGTCGCTCTTATCTGCATCACATGAATAACTGAAATGAGTATAAAACTCAGCAAGTGGAACTCTTACATAGCAATGTACATAGCATATTCTGTAAAACATGGCTTTAAAAACATTAAATATCATCAACTCTGAATCATGAATAACATAGCAATAATATAACAATAAGATGGTATTTCTCTTTTCTCTGTTGGATTGATATCTATATAGTATCTTTGTCTCTGTACCTATATCCCATCGATATAAATCGATAACTCTGAGGGATATAAGCCTATAGTCGTTGATCAACTAATTGCATGCAATCTATGACTATGTATCTATCAATCCATAAATCATTTTAAACTCTCTTTGGGGCATTTAATCAAACACTTTGTAAACTCTTTTCTCTTGTATTCCCTTTTTCACAATTGAGACATTCAATTGTCTCAAATATACAATCAAGTAATTCAATACATAATATGGATCAAATGGAAGGGAATAACATGTTAAAACCATTGAAACTCAATACATATACTATCATGTGAGCACAAGAATGAGATTTCCCTTACAACCACTTGGAACCTTGTATCTAATCTCTTGATAGCAATCCTACAACAATAAACCATAATTTGCACCATCAATAACCCAATAATCCAACAACAATACCATAAAAGCCAAAGAATCAACACCACATCAAACCCAATATCATCTCTCATGCCAAAACCAAGAATAAACTAACCCAAAAGCTTACCTTAGCTTCCTTGAATCAAAGAAAACCTTGCTCCCACAATAATAAACCAACTAGGAGCTTGAATCAAAGATAGGAAATGAGAAGAATGGAACCCTAGCTCTCCCTTTGCTGAAGAAATCGAGAATGGAGGAGAAAAAAATGAGGAAAAGTGAACAAATCTATGCCTTATATCATTAAAATCTCGAAAACACGCTTTTGTACTGTCCCCGGCGCTCTGGCGGTCGAAAATTACCGCTCGGGCGCCGACGTTACTGCCCAAAATCCAACATTCCAGAAGTAGTGGCGCGCGGGCGGTCATAAATTAGCGCTCGGGCGCCACTCTGCGCACTGCCACATTAAAGATCGCTTCCGAAACGCCTCTTCCCTTCCGAACTAGAAAACGTGGTAAACTACAAAGTTGTAGCCCTATGTCCTTTCTTAAAGCTCTCCAAATTTCAGTTCATTTGGAGGTCTGAGTAAACAGTTATGTTAAATCTTCCAACATGCGTCACTGGAGAAACGACGAAACGCACGACACACTTCGAGGCACTTTTGTCTTATCTTCCACAATGATTTGAACAAAACTCAAAATAAGAAAGTTACACCTCTATGTCTTATCTAATCACTCCAATTGGCCTCATACCAATTGGCTCAACATACGAATTATCATGAATTTAATCGTAACGCCGCTACAATAGCACTACACATCATCTATAACCAACCATACTATAAATCCTAAATCGAAACTCTTAACATCAAAACTATACTTAAACATGACCAAGTAGTCAATAAACTTATGAAAACTTAAACCGTACCGTACACCAGGCTTGGCTATTACATGTATTCCCTGTGAGCTTACCACAAAACCAAGAAAGACAAGTTTGCTTGTACAAAAATCACATTTCTTTAAGTTAGCATATAAATTTTCAGCCCATAGCGTGATTTAGCACAAATTTCAAGTAACCAACATGCTCATCCAAGTCTTTGCTATATACTAAGATATCATCAAAGTAAACAACAACAAATTTTCCTATGTATGCACGCAAGACATGGTTCATTAACCTCATAAAGGTGCTAGAAGCGTTAGTTAAGCCAAAAGGCATGACCATCCACTAATATAACCCATATTTGGTTTTAAATACAGTTTTCCACTCATCACCTTCCCTCATCCTAATTTGGTGATAACCACTCTTTAAATGAATTTTAGCTAAAACTAGATGCACTGTGGGGACGCGGACGCTAATCATGTTCTTAATCATCATTGGGACAATTTAATCAATTATAATAAACAGGGTCTAATTTTTTTTAAAAAAATACAATATTAAATGCGGAACGTAATGGAATACATTCTAATATACATGTCAATACTAAAGAACAAGTCTTGTACTATATACAATTATTCAAACTAAGGTTTAACAACTAAATATCAAGTGTCCAAAAGCTATCTCTAATCAAAGTCCGTAGTCTCCACTCTAATCACGATCTCTCTTCATCTCCTCGACCCCGATCCTGTCTCACCTGTTGCCATGCACACATACAAACACGACAACAGCCGGATAAATCCGTTGAGAAATATATCCCAGTATAAATCAACGAAACATGCAATTATATAATCAATATAAAGCATGAAACATATATCAGTTATATGTATCAAGATCTGAAAATATAATCAATATAAAACTGTCATTCAGACTCGTGACTCCACGTCTCAGACTAGACTCAATCCTAGTCTAGGGATCGGTTTCCAGACGTTGATATTCCATATCGAACATCAGTAATAGAAGAAACTCCAATTCTATCCACTTCGATATAACCAAACATCCGGTATCTTGTCCTATCCGTCACAGACTTTAGCACTTTCGTCAAATCACTATCCTGTGGCATGACAATAAATTCATAGTGTCCATACCTGGTTCTAAATGTTGTTTCGAGATATCAGAATCTCTAACTCTCAGCTGATGGTATCCAGATCTCAGATCGATCTTGGAATATACAGATGAACAAACAAGTCATCAATACGAGGCAAGGGAAATTTATTCTTTAACGTTGCTTTGTTCAGTTGCCGGTAGTCGATACAGAGTCTCATCAAACCGTCTTTCTTTCTTACAAACAGTACTGGAGCATCCCAAGGAGACACACTCGGTCTGATATACCCCTTGGCCAGTAAATCCTCCAAGTGTTCTTTCAACTCTTTCAATTCTATCGGTGCCATTCTGTTCGGAGCCCTCGAAATCGGAACTGTACCTAGCATCAACTCAATGCTGAAGTCTATCTCTCGAATCGGAGGCAATCCAGGAATCTCATCTGGGAAGACATCAGCAAACTCACACACCACTGGCAAATCCGCCAATGATGGGCTCGATTTCAGTAAATCAAATGAATAGACAAGGAATCCCTCCGCTTCTTTCTGTAACAATCGAGTCATATTCATAGCAGATATCAAAGGAATTTTGGCTCGAGAACCCTTACCGTAAAACTTCCACTCATCAGCCATTTCAGGTCTGAATTTCACAATCTTGTGGAAACAATCAACAGTGGCTCTGTACTGGGTTAACATATCGATACCGATAATACAGTCAAAATCAGATAACCCAAGTACAATACAATCTAACTCAATCTCATGTCCATCATACAACAATATACAAGATTTAACAGATTTCACTGATATCAAACATGTCCCCAACGGATAAGAGACAGAAACTACCGCAGATAATAACTCAATAGGCAATGAATGCCTCAATGCAAATTGCTCAGATATAAATGTATGCGATGCACCAGTATCTATCAATACATATGCAGGATAACAAGAAATAAAATTGTTACCTGCCACAGCATCGTCAGGTGCCTCCTGAGCCTGCTCCTCTGTCAAAGCAAATACTCTGGCCTGCTGTCTAGGAGGCTGGCTCACTGTCTGGCTACCTCCTGGCCTCGGCTGTGACGGAGATGGTGCTGGCTGGAATGAATGAACAGCAGCTGATCGTCTATCAGTCTGTACCGCTGATCCAGATGATTCGGCACCCTGTGATGTAATGCCCGGAATTTTTATCTGTTAACCTGCGATTATTGATTTATGATTGGACATGATTATATACGGAATAGATTAGACCGGGAAAGACGAGAAAATACACGAATTAGGTGCGAGGACAGTACCCCTCGCGAGCGGCACTGATGCGCGCATATGCGCGAGGCAGGAAGAGGACCTCGCGCATATGCGCGAGATAGGGCGCCTATATGCTAGAGGAGGTGCATTGATGAATGCTATGTTCAGGGAACCTCGCGCATATGCGCGGCGATGGTGTGCGCATATGTGCGAGATGCTGAAGAGAAGACTGCCGAGACCAGTAGGTCTCGCGCATATGCGCCGATTGAGGTCGCGCATATGCGCGTGACGTGTTATATTAATGTGAAGCCATTTTCCCCTTACATGCAAGATATAAATATGAATTGGCTTCATTCCTTTCATTCTCCAGCAGTAAGCACTAAGAGAAGACTTAGAAATTCCTTCAAGCTTCAAGATATATTACCAACTTGGTTGTGCAATATCTAACCATTCGATTTTGAATCCGAGCTTAGATTCTTTCTCCTTGCATCATATGCTTCTAAAGTATGTAAGTTTTGTTATGTTCTTGCTTGAATTGGAATATTATGTTGGGGAAAATCTGATTTTGAATTATAGGATGTGTTCTTGATATGTTGAGATAAATAGAATTGAAACCGGATTGAAGAAATGTTATCGTATGCGATTATTGTCGATTTTTCATGCTATATATGTGGTAGAATGTACAGATTTTGTATTGACATGATATGTTAATTGGTTATAAGTTATGGAGATGGGCCGTATCTGATTTATATTGTATCGAGATTGCGTGTTGATATTCTTACGTTGAGTTGGAGATTGATATAGTGCATATCAACCATGTTATTTCAGATTGGTATTGAAGGTTTCGAAGATTGAGATTGATATCATCCAACCAAACACCAAACAAAGAAAGGTATAAATCAATGTTGAACCGGGAGATACGACTCGAGTCAGATTTGACTGGAGTTTCCATAAACCACATACTAGATTTTTTATGCTTTGAGATGTTTATATTTTTTCTATTGAATTATAGAAATGCACTTGAGATAGATGAGTCTTTTGGCAGAATGGCCAAATTACTAGATGTTCGATGGTATCGGATTGCATAGGAGAAGATCGGTTCCTATTGTAGATGTTCGATATAGAAAGGACCAAAATATAAGAATAAGACGTACTGCCACCCCAATTGGGAGAATAGGTGGGAGATTGTTACGTCTTATTCACAACGGGTTCCCTAGATTTAGATGTGAGTCGAGTCAAGAGTTTTATCTGTATTCACTAATGTGTCATAAAGTCATGATTCATATTCTTGATACATGATTTATGTTTTTATATGCTTTTATGCATTGCATGTATACATGTTTTATACTAGGATTTATTCTCACCGGAGTTTCCGGCTGTTGTCGTGTTTGTATGTATGCATGGCAACAGGTGGGAAAGGATCAGCATCGAGAAGAGCTTGAATGAGTGATGATTAACGTGGTGATCCGGGCCTAGACATGAAACTAGTGGTTTATTCCTAGACTCGTGGTGAAGAATAATCAACACTAGTTATGAGAATCGTATTTAGAATAAGATTGTATGTGATCACGTGTTGTAGACTTACCTTTGATCTTGTACGTGCAAATAGATGAGCCACATGGCTGAAACAGGCAATATATAGGTAAATTGAATTCATTTCCTTCAATTCTCAGAAAGAAAAAACGAGAGTAAGTTCAAGTTTTCACGTTTGAAATTTGAGTGTTGCGATAAATCCGTCCGTCAGAATTTTAATCCGACTTCAGTATAGTGTTCCTCTAGTTACAGGATTCGACAGGACGTAAGTTTTACTATGTTTTGTTATGTTTTGAAAATATTATACTGCCAGAATCAAGTATGATTCATATATTTTGTACTTGCGATATCAGACATTGTATAATCGAAACCGGATCGAAGAACAGATGCCGTATGAAATTGTTATGATTTTCAGAGTTGATTTGATTGAGATTTGATATCAGAATTTTGTTATTATCAATTATAAGATGTTGGGATTGATATCTGATTGATACGGTATTGCTGGGTATATTGATATTATTCAGATTTGGATCAGATGAGTTGTTGATTTGTATATATTGATATTGTATTGCCGGTATTTCGAGATTGTACAGTTCTGCCGTTGAAACAGAATTTGATTAAGTTCTGATTATATCCAGTATTGATTTTATGTATGTATTGATATTATACTCCTCGAATTGATATGGACAGATTTGAATTCGAGACTTTGACTTCGTCAGACCGAAAAGAGAAAGGTATGAGTCAATGTTGATTCGGGATTGCACAACTCGAGTTTGATTTAACCTGAGTTTCCCAAAATCACATACTGATTGTCATTGCCTTGATATGTTGCAATGTCTGAGATTGATACGCTTATTCTATTGATTTATAGTTAAGCATTGGTTATGTGAGAAGTCATGGACTGATGTGCCTAGTTTTTGGCTGATGCGCCTGATAGTTGGCAATGTAATAGCCGAGCCCGGTGTACGGTACGGTTTAAGCTTTATTGTGTTAATTGGGTTTATGATTAGTCGTTTATAGTTGTGTTTTGGGCTATAGTATTATTGGTTATTATTTATTTGAGGTATTAGTTGGTGTTGATTGTTCGTTTCAGCGTTTCGGATCGATTTTAGTTGAGTTTGTACTATTCATTGCCGTGAGTAGAGTGCACCCGCGCTCTTAGATGAGTGCCCCCGCGGTGTACTATTCATCATTTTGCATTTTGAGGGCCGTGGCATGACCGCACCCGCGGCAGTGCAAGGACCGCACCCGCGGTGTGCACCGCACCCGCGGTAATTGTAGCACCGCACCCGCGGTGATCGTGCATGAGAATTATTTTGGTATGCCGAGAGCATGGCGCACCCGCGGTGCTTGTGTTGGCGCACCCGCGGTGTAAGTATGGGCGAGTTTTTAAGTCACTTTTTGGGAGTTGTTGGCCATACCTTATCCTATTCCTTCTCTTCTTTACCGATTTTCTCTCCATTGGCAAGGGTTTTCATCCATTTCAATTGCTTCCCACCTTTGATTCTTGGCTTTGTTTCGATTTCCGACTTGAGATCATCGTTCTCCGTGGTATAAGGAAGCTTAGGTAAGTTTTTGGTGCGATTCTAACGAGGTTTTGAGTTAAGGGTTATTTTGGATTTGATGTTTTGATGGTTCTATGGATTATTTAGCATGGACTTTTGGATTTAGTCTTGATATTGGTGTTATTTATGGATTATTGTTGTAGGTGGTGTACCAAGAGTATAGTTGGAGGTGTTCTATTGGTTTGTAAGTGGAATTTCATCCTTTTTGCTCACATGATATTATATGTATTGTGTTTTAAAGATTTCAAAGTGTTATTCCCTTCCATTGATCCATTGTTATGTATTGATTTCATTGATTATCTATTGGAGGCATTGATGTCTCACCATTGTTATAAAGGGAATACAAGAAATATTATGAGATTGCGAAACGACGGCCTTAAATGCTATTGAGAATTCAAATGTTTTATTGGATTGATTTATCATAGCCATGGCATTGCATGCAATTAGATGATCATCGACCATAGGCTTTTATCCCCTCACAGTTATCGATTTATATCGATGGGATATTGGCAACCACAGTTACAGATACTATTGATATCAATCCAACCATAGAAAAGAGAAATACCATCGTATTGCTATCTATTGCTATTGCTATTGCTACAGTTATTGCTACGTTATTCATGTTTCAGAGTCGATGGTATTTATGATTTAAAAGCCATGTTTTACAGTGTATACTATGTATCATTGCTATGTAAGAGTTCCACTTGCTGAGATTTATTCTCATTTCAGTTATTTTCATGTGATGCAGATAAGAGCGACGGACCGGGACGTTGACTGTGGATGGGGGTCATATGCATACGAAGATTGGAAGGATGATTATTTTGTACCATTTTGTAACATGATCGCACTAATGATATTTTGTATTTTGTTATGTCATTGGAATGATCATGTTGTTATTTTGTTAACACTTTTATAAAATGTATTTTGAAACTCCTTCCATGTTTGAAAGAAAATTTTAAATTCCGCTGTATTTTAATTGTATCGGATCAGGGTGTCACAGGCAAGATGTGCCAAGACACCGGATGTTTGGTCATATCGATGTTGCTTAGAAGAGGAGCGACTTCTATCGCCGAGATTCGATATAGACGGGACCAAAGCCCGTAATAAGAACATACTGTCACCGCGATCGGGAGAGTAGGTGAGAGATTGTTACGTTCTTATTCAGATAGGGATTCCTAGATTAGGAACGAGTCGAGTCAGAGATTATGAGTCAGAGTTTGATTTACAGTGTTATATCGATTCATGTTTTTCAGATTTGATACATGCTATTGATAGTTGTTTCATGCTTTTATATCTGTTTATATGATTGCATGTATACATGATTTATACTGGCAATGTTATTCTCCCCGGAGTTATCCGGATGTTGTCTTGTTTGTATGTGTGCATGACAACAGGTGGGACAGAACCAGGGTCAGGAGGAGGATGAGAGAGGACAAGTTAGCGTGGAGATTCGGACTTAGAAGTGAAAGGGATCGATTTTAGGGTGCCCAAAATCGCAACGGAAGGTATAAAATTTTCGAAAAATCATTTTTTGAGGCTAAAATTCGGCCACCCCTACTAGATGTGTAGCAAAATACAATAAAACACAACTATGACATTCATATGGTGTTAAGAAATTATACCTATCAACCTCTTGAGGTTGATGATGGCTCCAACCAAGTTGTAAACAACTTGGCTCTTCAAAGGCAAGACAAATCTACAAGCTCTCCTTGTCCTTGAGTCCTTCCTTCAAAATCAAGCCCACCACCAACTAGGTAGATCCCCTCATATTTTGCACTAGAAAAATATGAGGATTTTTCTTTGAGAAGTAAGTGTTTTCTCCAACAATTGAAGAACACAAAAAATGAGAGAATAGAAGTTGAAAATTTCGACCAAGGCTATGGGAGGGAAAAAATGAATGAGTTGTCTTGGTTGTGGGAAAAGTAGTCATCACCTTTTGCATGCCACACAATTTTTTAATCAAAAAGTATTCCACAACTCTTCACCTCCTAAGCATGCAATTCCTAGTGGGCTTATAACATTTACAAAGGGCCCATGGACTTTTATTTAATTGTCTCAAACATATTTGAGCTCAATTAAACTTTACTTGATATTACTCAAGTCCACTAGTTTAATAATTATTTCCTATTGGGCTCTACAAGGCACAATGTTATTTAATTAATTCAACACTTGAATTAATTTAATTATTTGGACTCTACTAGGCCCATAGTGTTTAATTAATTCAATACTTGAATTAATTTAATTTAGTCCATAATAATGTTTATGAAAATCACAATTTTCAAATACATTATTCACTTGACCTACTTTTAATTTAGGAACACATTCATAAATTAAAAGTTACATTTCTCTCATAGAAGTCATACTTCTATTTTTCCTGACGCTTATAAACGCATTTATAAGTCGTTCAACATATTGAACTATTTTAACTTCTCAACGGGATATAGAAAGCTAGCACTTGTGTGGTCCTCAATGGTTCATTGATATAACTATGTAATGCCCGAGAAATTAATCCGGTTCATCTGAAAAGATTTGGAAATGATTATTATAATCATAGATGATAATTAATATGATTATAGACGAAATATATCGGACGGAAAAGACAAGAAAAATTCATCAAATCACGAGCAAAGCCGAAGCCATGGCGCACATGCGCAAAGAAATGCGCGCACATGCGCGGAGCATCCAGAGCATTTGGCGCACATGCGCGGTGGGTATCGGCGCACATGCGCGAGGAGGACAGAAACGTGCGTGCACATGCGCGACCTTACAGCGCGCACATGCGCGGCGAGTCCAGGAGCTTTGGCGCATATGCGCGGTTGAATGGCGCGCATATGCGCGAGAGTCGTTGCCGAGGCACGCGTTAAGAATCGTGTCTCGCGCATATGCGCCGAGTGGTGTCGCGCATATGCGCGAGACGTGCTGCACAAAGGAGTGTGACACGTTTCTTGCCATGCATGTAGTATATATACATGTAACTAAACGTGTCTCTCAGATTTGTGACAAACAAGAATCAAGAAATTTGAAGAAGAAGCTCTCGGTTGTGGTTCAGAATTGAATTGCGAGCGAACCGTTTTATCAAAATTGAAATCCAACTTCGATACTGTGTTCCTATCAACGCAGGCTACAACTGGACGTAAGTTTATTACGTTTAGACATGTTTTGAAAATATGATGTTGTTAGAATTATATGTGATTCAGATATGATGTTTCTGCTGCGGTGGACAGTATAGAATTGAAGTCAGATTAAAAAACAGACCGTTTGTGCAATTGTTATGATTTTTAGAAAGATATTGACTGAGATTCTATATCAGAATTGTGTTAATATTCAGAGTATGAATTATATTGACGCAGATTATGAGTTCCAGTATTATATTTGTGATGTTCAGATTGACGGGGTTATTCAAATTGTATTATTATGCTGTCGAAACATCAGTAAATTGATATTGATCAGATTCAGATATGATTTCGATTAGATGGTGATATTATTGATATGACTCAGATTGTATCTTGTTCAGATATTGATCAGATTGTATACTGAATTGAGTATTGATTAGAACAGATTGTATATTGAGTTATTCATTGATACTATGTATTCGACATTGTCTTTTCAGATTGAATATGGACAGATTTGAATACAGGTCTTCGTCATCGTCAGATCGGGACGACAAAGGTATAATTCATGTGATATTCGGGAAGCATAACTCAAATTAGATTAATTTGAGTTTCCCAATAAAATCACATACTAGATTCTTGTTTATATTGTTACCTGATTATGCTTTGATTATAGAATTGTATTCAAGCATGTAAAATAATTGTGATATTCAGTTATGAATATGATTATGCTTTGTTTACAGATTGTTATTCATTGCAGTTAAGATAGGAAAGTCTTGACAGTCATTGTCAGACTTCTAGACGTTCGGTGTATCATACATAGGAGCAGACATTGTCCTATTGTAGCACCACGATACAGCCATGGCCGAAGTCTAGGAATAAGACGTACAGTTACCACGATCGGTTGAGTAGGTAACAGCCATTGACGTCTTATTCATTACGGGATCCCTAGAGTTATAGTTGAGTCGAGTCTAGACATGATTTGACTAGAACTGCATGAGTTTATAGATGTGGTTTCATAGACTATGAAACCCATGTTTATTGCTTTCAGTCCTGATAGCATGTTTATATGATTTGATTAAATTGCATGGTTACCTGATTTGAATTGCATACCTATTATGAGTAGATTTCATAGACTTTGAATATATTCATGACAGCATGTCTTATAATTTAGATTGTTTATATACATGCTTACCATGTTTTATACTGGGATTTATTCTCACCAGAGTTATCCGGCTGTTGTCTTGTTTTGTATGTGTGCATGACAACAGGTGGGGCTGGACCAGGGTTGAGATGACGATGAGAGAAGACGAGTTAGCGTGGTGATTGCGGACTTGTAGCAGACTTGGTTAATTACTTGAATTTAGTAATTGAACATTAGACTTAGATTGTACTTTTCTACTGAATTGTAGTTTTATACAGATATGTATATTATTTAGATGCCATTACCTTCCGCATTTATATTTTAAAAGAAAAAAATTTTAGACCCTGTTTTATCTTAATTGATAATTAAATCCCAAAGATGATTAAGAAGAAGATCAGCGTCCGGGTCCCCACAACAGGTGGTATCAGAGCGATAGATCCTTTAGATTGAGATAGTCAGAACTGATAGATCTTTTAGATTGAGTTAGATTGAGATAGAAGAGAATGAGCGGGGTAGATTGAATTTTCTTTCCTTGCATGTGATTGCTAGCATGAGATTTATTTCAATGTTGACTACATTGTGTGTGCTAGCATGATTTATTGCTTTCCCTATTACATGTTGCTTGTTATCTGAGTTGATTGCAGCATGTAATTACTAAGCCTGGATCAGAACCGAGTCTGGATCAGAGGTATATGATCAGAGGAGGGCTGAGACAGATTGTATAGATTGGGTACTAATCTGTTTGATATTCAGATATACCGCCTCGAAGAATTTCAGAAAAGGGCAGTACTATGTCTGAGCAGAGAGATGTATCAGAAACTCAGTAAGAAGAAAAGATGAAAGAATTTGAGTTATTACAGCCGCCGGTTTTGAGTGGTACCGAGACATCTGGAGATTGTCAGAACTGGTTAGATGATATAGAAATCTTGTTTGATTTACTTGATTGTACAGATGAACAGAGAGTTAAAATGGTGTCTTACCAGCTACGAGAAGCCGCCAGGAGTTGGTGGATTACCAGTAGAAGAATGTGGGCACAGAGAGGTACAGTGATGTCGTGGGAAATATTCAGAACTGAATTCTATCGAAGATTTTTCTCAGCTTCGTACCGAGAAGACAAGAAATTAGAGTTTGAGAATTTGAGCCAAGGGCCGCTGAACATTGACCAATATATTGCTAAATTCTCTACTCTACTGCATTTTGCTCCTCAGATAGCTGGAAATGATGAAGCTGTAGTGAATCAGTTTATCAGAGGGCTGAATTCGGAGGTAGTTGCGTTTATGAATTTGCAACGACCTTACCATTTTGCTGATATCCTGAGTAGGGCAAAGAGAGCAGAGGCGAGTCTGATTAGACAATTGACAAGGTTGTGTGTGAAGCCACTTCAGACACAGCAATCCCCTCTTCGATATGATCACGGCAGTACGAGTGGGAAGCAAGATGTGCTGAAAGCTCGAAAGAAGCCATTCAAGAAGCTAGGAAGCGATTCATCTAGCTCTAGTGTTTCTGGTCCAAGTTATACTGGAGTGTATTGCAGAAGTTGCGGAGGAAGACATTCCACCAAACAATTCCAGGGAGTAACTGGTAGATGCAATATTTGTGGACAGCCGGGACACTTTGCTAAAGTTTGTCCCCAGAAGCGTTCCCGAAGATCGTAGGGAACAGAGTTCACTTGAAACCACAGATTCAGAATTCACAACAGGTACTAGTCTTTATGATTCTATTACATATGTATTGATATATACTAATGCATTTGTTAAGAATATATTTGACTGAGTTGCATGGAGATATGCTGTATCTGTTGGGTTTGTATGTACTGTAGTATTGATGTCCTTGCTTGTTGAGGAAGTGTTGAGATCAGAGATTTCTGTATATATTGTATACTACAGTAAGATGAGAATGAAATAGAAATAGCTTATGATGTACTTGTGTTCCTGATTTGAACGCATTATTGATAAGCATATGCTGAACAAGTACAGACATATTGTAGAATTTTTCCAGAAATGGTAAGAGTCAGACCAGATATGGCTGATGAATAGAGATTCACAGTAAGGATTCTAGATTTCGAATTCCTTTGATATCTGTGTTGTTTATGACTCGATTGATACAGAAAGGAACATATGGTATCCTTATGTATTCAGTAGACATACTGAAATCGAGCCTAATATTGGCAGATCTGCCAGTATTGTACGAGTTGGCTGATGTTGCCAGATAAGATTTCAGATTGCTTTATATCAGAAAGATAGATTGCAGAATTGAATTAAGATCAGATATTGATTGAATGGTAGATTCAGTACAGAATGATATTGAATATCAAGAATGATACAGAACGAATTGAACGATTTGAAAGATTAACAGCAGAATACTGAACAGGAGTTACATTGGAGTAATGTTTCTCTTTGGCATGTCTCAGTATGTTTAGAGATATTCTGAAGATTTATACTCGTTATATCTATGATATATGGATATATTTGCAGTGTCTGGTTGATTGACTCGAGTAGTTGGAAATTATACTGAATATTTAAAGATTTTGTTGAATATTCTGAGAATTGTGAGTATTGTTTACAGAAATTATTCAGATAAGAATTCCGCTTGAAACAGATTGTATTCAGAATATGCGATATCTGAAGTTAGTATACAGATAGATTCTGATACAGTTGAGACAGAGATCAGTAACTGAGAACGAGACTGATGTCAGAAAGACCAGAAAGTTCAGAAATATCAGAAATTTCAGAAATGTATTTTTTCTGATTGGGCAGATTATTTTATTCGACTGTTGCTTTATATCTGCTGGGTATTGTTATTGTTCTAAATCAGTATTTGAGATATTTTATATTGTTTTGGGGGAGCATATTTTATTTGCAGATGAGATATAACAGTTGATCAGAATGACATGAAGACATGTTTGATTAATCAGAAGAAATTTATTGCCAGAGATTACCGTTTATGAGTTCCTTGAATTCACTAGATCTGTATAGGTTACTGCTATTTCGTATCTGATTGGATATTACTGTTGTTTTGAATCCGTATATGATACAGATTGTTGTGAACCGTTGAGATTATATACAGTTCAATTGTATCAGAGTTAATTTAAAGAATTACAGCAGTTCAGAAATGAGATCAGAATGTGTCAGAGTGTTTCAGAATTGTATAACAGAATTGACATTGAGAGTCAGAGCCGAATACCAGGTAGGTATTTCTTCTTTGATTTATATTATTAACTGATTGTTTGTGCCGAATAGTTCGAATCAGATATCACAGATAGTGTCAGACATGCACGTGAGTGGATTCAGTTGTTATTCGGATAACAGACAGTTTGGATATAAACAGATTAAATCTGTTAGAATAGAATTGGTACGGAAATGTTGGCAGAAATCATACTGATATGTTTGAATCGCCAACAGAAAAGACAGAAAGATAAATATCAAAGATTATTATAGAATTTGTATATTTCTAAATAGAAATGGGAGTGCATTTCTATGGCTGTTGTAATGAAATTACCGCCATTTACTTCAGATGGTAAGATAATATGATTATGATTGACAGATTGATCAATCTATATCTATTAGTTTGTACCAGATAACGTACAAACAAAAACCAGATGACACAGATTGATGTCAGAGGAATGATCAGAATCAACAGAATGTTGAGATAGAGTATATCAGAATGTGATTTTCTGGTTGATTTTGTACTCGTGACAGAGTATATCATGAGTTTCTTCTCAGACGATGTTACAAATTGGCAGACAGTCAGAATATATTTTATCCAGATATTGGAGGATTTTGGTAGAATTATAGAGTGCTATATGTTAGCACTAATTGATATGACTTATTATCACTGCGTGACCATACCTATCAGCCTACCAGATTGGGTAATGAGATAGTTAGAGTCAGGACCGTATACAATGAATACTACCGATTTCTATTTCTCTTGAAGAAATTCGAAGGAAGATAAAGATAGTTTAGAAAGAACAAATGTCATAAACCAACGTCGGATGAATATATCCTTGATCGGGATAAACAGATTTGATAACCGGTGATGACAGTAATTTGTTATGAGCTGTAGTTTGGTTTATACAGATGTTGTATAGCCAGTATTGCAAGATTGAGATTTCAGAACAGATTCATTGAGATGAGTTCTGCTTTGAACTTTGTATACATTTCTTCTGATATATCTGAATTGATTACTTATGAGTTCGAGGACGAACTCAGAACTAAGAGGGGGAGAAATGTAATGCCCGAGAAATTAATCCGGTTCATCTGAAAAGATTTGGAAATGATTATTATAATCATAGATGATAATTAATATGATTATAGACGAAATAGATCGGACGGAAAAGACAAGAAAAATTCATCAAATCACGAGCAAAGCCGAAGCCATGGCGCACATGCGCAAAGAAATGCGCGCACATGCGCGGAGCATCCAGAGCATTTGGCGCACATGCGCGGTGGTACGGCGCACATGCGCGAGGAGGACAGAAACGTGCGCGCACATGCGCGATCTTACAGCGCGCACATGCGCGGCGAGTCCAGGAGCTTTGGCGCATATGCGCGGTTGAATGGCGCGCATATGCGCGAGAGTCGTTGCCGAGGCACGCGTTAAGAATCGTGTCTCGCGCATATGCGCCAAGTGATGTCGCGCATATGCGCGAGACGTGCTGCACAAAGGAGTGTGACACGTTTCTTGCCATGCATGTAGTATATATACATGTAACTAAACGTGTCTCTCAGATTTGTAACAAACAAGAATCAAGAAATTTGAAGAAGAAGCTCTCGGTTGTGGTTCAGAATTGATTGCGAGCAAACCGTTTATCAAAATTGAAATCCAACTTCGATACTGTGTTCCTATCAACGCAGGCTACAACTGGACGTAAGTTTATTACGTTTAGACATGTTTTGAAAATATGATGTTGTTAGAATTATATGTGATTCAGATATGATGTTTCTGCTGCAGTAGACAGTATAGAATTGAAGTCAGATTAAAGAACAGACCGTTTCTGTAATTGTTATGATTTTTAGAAAGATATTGACTGAGATTCTATATCAGAATTGTGTTAATATTCAGAGTATGAATTATATTGACGCAGATTATGAGTTCCAGTATTATATTTGTGATGTTCAGATTGACGGGGTTATTCAAATTGTATTATTATGCTGTCGAAACATCAGTAAATTGATATTGATCAGATTCAGATATGATTTCGATTAGATGGTGATATTATTGATATGACTCAGATTGTATCTTGTTCAGATATTGATCAGATTGTATACTGAATTGAGTATTGATTAGAACAGATTGTATATTGAGTTATTCATTGATACTATGTATTCGACATTGTCTTTTCAGATTGAATATGGACAGATTTGAATACAGGTCTTCGTCATCGTCAGATCAGGACGACAAAGGTATAATTCATGTGATATTCGGGAAGCATAACTCAAATTAGATTAATTTGAGTTTCCCAATAAAATCAGATACTAGATTATTGTTTATATTGTTACCTGATTATGCTTTGATTATAGAATTGTATTCAAACATGTAAAATAATTGTGATATTCAGTTATGAATATGATTATGCTTTGTTTACAGATTGTTATTCATTGCAGTTAAGATAGGAAAGTCTTGACAGTCATTGTCAGACTTCTAGACGTTCGGTGTATCGTACATAGGAGCAGACATTGTCCTATTGTAGCACCACGATACAGCCATGGCCGAAGTCTAGGAATAAGACGTACAGTTACCACGATCGGTTGAGTAGGTAACAGCCATTGACGTCTTATTCATTACGGGATCCCTAGAGTTATAGTTGAGTCGAGTCTAGACAAGATTTGACTAGAACTGCATGAGTTTATAGATGTGGTTTCATAGACTATGAAATCCATGTTTATTGCTTTCAGTCCTGATAGCATGTTTATATGATTTGATTAAATTGCATGGTTATCTGATTTGAATTGCATACCTATTATGAGTAGATTTCATAGACTATGAAATCCATTCCTTTGAATATATTCATGACAGCATGTCTTATAATTTAGATTGTTTATATACATGCTTACCATGTTTTATACTGGGATTTATTCTCACCAGAGTTATCCGGCTGTTGTCTTGTTTTGTATGTGTGCATGACAACAGGTGGGGCTGGACCAGGGTTGAGATGACGATGAGAGAAGACGAGTTAGCGTGGTGATTGCGGACTTGTAGCAGACTTGGTTAATTACTTGAATTTAGTAATTGAACATTAGACTTAGATTGTACTTTTCTACTGAATTGTAGTTTTATACAGATATGTATATTATTTAGATGCCATTACCTTCCGCATTTATATTTTAAAAGAAAAAAATTTTAGACCCTGTTTTATCTTAATTGATAATTAAATCCCAAAGATGATTAAGAAGAAGATCAGCGTCCGGGTCCCCACAAACTAGCTGTGGGTTCAAATCTCCATGCGATTCGGACTAAACATGTCCTTATATGAGCATACCGCAATTGCTCCATTCTTACTTATCAACTCCTTGATAACAAGAACGTCAGAACTCAAGTCTGATAGTACCCAACCAATCATGTTAAACGCCTAGCAGCATCGCTTACATGATTCCCTAGGTATCAAATGATAGTGCCTGCAAGAACCATTCAATTATGATTAGCGTACAGTATGGTCCCTTCAACTCATATATCCCGACCGATTCGACAACCATTGGTTTATCGAGAGTTGTCAATGAATCGATACTATGTGTCTTGTCGTAGTTGCATCGATGGTGTAATCTATGAAACCCCTTTCATAATTACCACCATACTCTGATCAGAGATTTCAACCTACATACACATGAGAACACATAGGATATCCATACCCGAAGGTAAGCGGTGAATCCCCGACTACAATGCATCGACTCCTATATGTTTCGATAGAACACCCAACCTTGCCACCTGATGACCCAATGAGAGCCGGTAAACAAGTCAAAGTGTAATTCTAGCACATAGAGTCTCAATGTTGTCCCGGGTCATAAGAACTAATGGTGTACAACCATAAACTAGGACTTTTCCACTCGATAAGTGAGAACCACTTGGAAAGTCCTTTATGGAGGGTTGTTCAATGAAACATGGTACTCACATCGCAGATACTAGTCTTGAACTCGTGCAGCCTATATCCTTCTTAGTGGCGGCTGAATCGACTAGGAGCCGTTTAGAATATACAGTATTATAAATATGAGTTTCATGATACTCATCATATGAGCATCTCATATTCTTTCTACTATTTGTATATTCAAGGGCTTTATCTATGCAACTAGCATGTGTATACAGATAAAGAAGTGCCAAAATGATAAATTCAAATATTATTAAAATAAAGACTGTTTATACATAGGGTTTCATTGTGAACACTCGGGCAACACTTGGCTCGATGTGCACCTACTCTAGCAAGAAGTAGATTTGTTTCATCACCTGATATGTAGTGATTGAACAGTAGTTTGTTATGAATTACTTTTGTACAGGACTTGAACTTAGATCTGTATATTGATCTTGTAAATGAAATAAGAATTATTTCATATTTGCGTACTCTTGTATTTTTAAAAAAAATTAGACCCTGTTTATTTTAATTGATTAAATTATTCTAAAGAACGATTAAGAAATGAATTAGTGTCCAGGTCTCCACAACAGGTGGTATAAGAGCAGTAGGTTCTAGAACTGTAGGTTCCATAGACTGACATAGAAGCTAGTGAACGGGATAGAATGAGTTTCTTTCCTTTCTTTTGAATGCTAGCATGAGTTACTGCTTTAATACATGTTTACCTTTGTATCTGATTTGATTGGAAATAAGTATTATTGAGAATGAATCAGAACCGATTCTTGATCAGTAGTAAGATGATCAGAGGAGGACTGAAACAAGTTTTTTGTATTTGGTTACTAATTATTTTGGTAATCAGATATCCCTCCTCGAATAATCCTAGAACCGGGTAGTATTTCGACTAGTCAGATGGATGTATCAGAAACTCTGATGGAAGCAATGTTGAAGAGGTTTCAGTCATTCCAACCGCCGATTTTGAAGGGTACTGAGACATCTGATGATTGTGAGAGTTGGCTAGATGATATAAAACTGTTGTTTGATTCACTGGACTACCTAGATGAACGTAGAGTTAAACTGATTGGGCACCAGTTACACGAGGTCGCGAAGAGTTGGTGGATTGCAACCAAGGAAGCCTTAGAACAGCGTAGTACAGTGATTACGTGGAAATTTTCAAAGCTGAGTTTTATAAAAGATTTTTCCCAGGATCGTACCGACAGGACCAGAGTATAGAATTTGCTAACTTGAAACAGGGCCAATTGAATACTGAAGAATATGTAGCAAAATTCTTTACTTTACTACGTTTTGCGCCTCACGTGGTTGGGAATGATGAAGTTGTAACTAATCAGTTCATCAATGGATTGAATACTGAGATATCTCCATTGGTAAATATGGAGCGACCCTATAATTTTGCTGAAGCTTTGAACAGAGCGAAAGGAGCTGAGGCAAGTTTGATCCAACAGCGAGGACAGTCGTATGTTGCTCAATCACATAAATAGCCCCAACCTCCAGCTCAATTCTTGCAATCTCCATCTAGATTCACTAGTGGCAGTAGTAGTGGTGGAAAGAAATATTTTCTGAAAGCTCGAAAGAAACATTTTAAGAAATTAGGGAGTAGTTCATCTAGCTCCAGTGGTTCTAGCCAGAGTTATACAGGATATAGGTCGCTCGAGTTCGAGACTAGTATCAGCGATGTGAGTACCATGTTTCATTGGTAGGGGACATTGTGATGTCCGAGCATGCAGATAGGTGCTCCTTGTAGAGTGCATTGAACAACCCTCCATAAAGGACTTTCCAAGTGGTTCTCATTTATCGAGTGGAAACGTCCTAGTTTATGGTTGTACACCATTAGTCCTTATGACCCGGGACAACATTGAGACTCTATGTGATAGCATTACACTTTGTCTTGTTTATCGACTCTCAAGGGGTCATCAGGTGGCAAGGTTGGGTGTTTTGTCGAAACATATAGGAGTCGATGCATTGTAGTCGGGGATTCACCGCTTACCTTCGGGTATGGATATCCTATGTGTATGTAGTATGAAATCTCTGATCAAAGTATGGTGGTAATTATGAAAGGGGTTTCATAGATTACACCATCTATGCAACTACAACATGACACAGTATCGATTCATTGACAACTCTCGATATACCAATGGTTGTCGAATCGGTAGGGATATATGAGTTGAAGGGACCGTACTGTACGCTAATCATAATGGAATGGTTCTTGCAGGCACTATCATTTGATACCTAGGGAATCATGTAAGCGATGCTGTTAGGCATTTAACATGATTGGTTGGGTACTATCAGACTTGAGTTCTGACGTTCTTGTTATCAAGGAGTTGATAATTAAGAATGGAGCAATTGGGGTATGCTCATATAAGGACATGTTTAGTCCGAATCACATAGAGATGTGAACCCACGGCTAGTTTTATCAATGAACCATTGAGGGCCACACAAGTGCTAGTTTTCTAGATCCCGTTGAGAAGTAAAATAGTTCAATGTGTTGAACGGCTTATAAAGGAGTATATAAACGTAATGAAAAATAGAATTTTGACTTCTATGAGGAGAATGTAACTTTTAATTTGAGGAAGTGTTCCTAAATTAAAAGTTGGCCAAATAAATAATGTATTTGAATATTGTGATTTTCATAAACATTATTATGGATTAAATTAAATTCAAGTGTTGAATTAATTAAACACTAGTGGGCCTAATAGAGTCCAAATAATTATATTAATTCAAGTGTTGAATTATTTAAATAATATTGGGTCTTGTAGTGCCCAATAGAAAATAATTATTTAATTAGTGGGCTTTAGTAAATTACAGTAATGTTTAATTAGTATCAAATTTGTTGGAGATAATTAAATTTAAGTCCATGGATTTTTTAATTTTTAAATAACCCAAATAGATTTGCATGCATGGGAGGTGAAAGGTTGGGAGACAATATTTTGTATAACCAAGGCTTGGCATGCAACTTTTTTGTTTTACCTTTTTCCACAACCAAGAACAGTCTTCCCCCTTGTCTCCCTAACCTCACTTGGCCGAAAATTGCAAGAGAATTCTCCTCATTTTTCTCTCCATTTTTGTTCTTCAATTGTTGGAGAAAACACTTACTTCTCAAAGAAAAATTCTCATATTTTTCTAGTGCAAAATATGAGGGGATCTTCCTAGTTGGTGGTGGGCTTGATTTTTGAACAAAGAGTGTTCAAAGGAAGCTTGTAGAAGTTCATCCCTTCAAGAGCCAAGTTGTTTACAACTTGGTTGGAGCCATCATCAATCTATTCTGATTGATAGGTATATTTCTAAACACCCTATGTATGACATTTCGTGTTTCGTATATGCTACACACTAGTATATGAGGTGTTCGAATTTCTTGCCCTTGAAAATAAGATTTTCGAAAATTTTAAACTTCCGTTGCGCATTTGAACACCTAAAATCGATCCCTTTCAAGTGGTATCAGAGCTAAGGGTACTATTTTATGTAGCATATACATAATCTTATATTGAGGTCGATTTCTAACCGCAGGAGATGAAATTTTTGCAACAAAATCAAGGCATTTTTGGGGAAAATTTCGGGCAGCATGCTGCTGCCCGTTTCGGGCAGTTTGGGCTGCCCATTTCGGGCAGCAAGGGCAGCGCGAGGGGCTGCCCGAACGTACCCCTCAAAAAAAAAAATTTTTGTTGGCCGGAATCCGGCGACAGAGCCCTGGCAACGGCGATGACGACTAGGGTTTCCAAAAATGTTTTAGATTATCAAAGTGTCATGGGCCTTGAAGTTGTTGGGCCATGAGATGGCTAACATATTTGTGAAATTTAAATGGGCCAAAATGTTTTTGGTGAAAAATGATTTTTTTGGGCCTTTAGTTTAAATTTAAAAAAGTTGCAAATATTTTCTCATGAAATAAATAATTGAAGTTGGACTTTAGTTATTTATAGTAAATGGTGATTTACAAGAAATTTGGTTATAAATAAATTAATTAAAAAGTAGACAAAGGTGTTTGTATACTTTGTTAATTTAGTTTATAATCGTGGCGGTTAGTGATTGGATCAAGATATATAATATTGGATCAATTAATTATTTTGATAATTAATTGATGGTGTATGATATGTGATATTATGCATGAAGGATGATCAAAAGCCCAAGCCCAATTTGCTAGTTGTATGCTCGGATATTGTAAGGCCCGAGATTTAATAACTGTAATCAGACGACGATTAATTGTCAGAATTGTGATAAGTGAATATCACATGGGCCAAATAAAACGTGAAAGGAGAAGCCGGGCGTCGTTGCATTGTGAGCCAAGATTTCGGGTAGAATATGTGGCGCCCGAGCAGTAGAAAAGCACCGCCCGAGCGCCAAGGCATCACAAGAATTCGGACAGAAAGGCTAGCGCCCGAGCGGTAAAGATTTACCGCCCGAGCGCCAATGGATAACAAGTCATGCACCTGACAGTATGTTCGGCGCCCGAGCGGTAGTTTATTACCGCCCGAGCGCCGCCTGAAGAATGTGAAATATATGCCACGTAGCTTTGGCATGCAAACTGATATATATATATATATATATATATATATATATATATATATATATATATATAAACTTGTTGTTTCTTTCAGAAGTTATCAGCAAGACTCGAGAATTCTATCTAAGAAATCCTTACGCCTTTTGTCTCGTAGATTTGTGAGTTACGAGAAATCCGCCCGTCTGATTTTGAATCCGAACACAGTACTGAGTTCTTGTCAGAGCAGGCTTCATCTGGACGTAAGTTTTGTTACGTTTAGACATGATTTGAATTTATGATACTGTCAGAATTGAATAGGAACCAGATATAGTGTTTCTGCTACAGTAGATATTGTATAATCGAAGTCAGATTTAAGAATAGACTGATTATGCAATTGTTATGAATTTCAGAGTGAAATTGATTGAGATTTGATATCAGAATGGTGTTGATATTGATTTTGAGTGTACAGATATTGAGATTATGAAATGTACTGATATTGATTATGAATTCTGGTAGTATATCTGTGAAGTTGAGATTGACGGGGTATCAAGACTGTATTGTTATGCCGTTAAAACATCAGTTGATTAGATTGATCAGATTCAGTAATGATTTCGATTGTAACGTGATATCGTTGATATGAATTATATTGTACCTTGTTCAGATATGGATTAGATTATATACTGAGTTGAGTATTGATCAGAACAGGTTTTGAATCAAGATATAGACTGATATCGTATTTATGTGATTGTCATTGCCAGATCGGGTATGGACAAATCAGAATACAAAACTTCGTCTTCGTCAGAGAGGGAAGACAAAGGTATAAATAAATGTTGATTCGGGATTGCACAACTCGAGTCAGATCTGACCTGAGTCTCCCTAAATCACATACTTTCTTTTATTTCATTGTTAATTGCAAGCTATCAGATTGATATGTTTAGTCTATCGTATGATAGCAGAGCCATAAGTGAGTCTAGGGGAGATCAGCCTAGCTAGGGCAGAACAGCCGAGTCTTTGTCAGAACAGCTGAGACTCTAGACTTACGCTGTATCGACGAGCTTAGATGTAGATCGACGTCTAATGCAGCAAATACTCGATACAGCATACAAAAGTCTAAATTAGATCGGGATCCCTAGACTAGAATGAGAGATGAGTTGAGTCTTAGATATTGAGACTAGAATTTGATTCACAGATCTGTAATAATTTATGTTTCGTAGATTACGATTCATGTTTTATTTACAGACTGGCATTGATACATGTTGTTTGATTATGCTACATGTGATAAGATATAATCCATGTTTTTATGTTAATTCAGTTAACTGCATGTATACATTGTTTATACTGGGATAATTATATCTCACCGGAGTTATCCGGTTGTTGTCTTGTTTTGTATGTGTGCATGACAACAGGTGGGGTAGGATCAGGGTCCAGAAGATGATGAGAGATCATGATTAGAGTGGTGATTCCGGACTTGGATATAGATAGGTTTCATTACTTGATTGTAGTAGTTAAACCTTAGTCAAACTAGATGTATGTTGTACAAGATTTGTATTATTATACTAGTTTGTATAATTGAATGATTCTATTACCTTCCGCATTTTAAACGAAAAATTTTTAGACCCTGTTTATCTTAAAAGATAATTAAACCCCAAAGATGATTAGCGTCCGGGTCCCCACATTAGGTGGTATCGGAGCCATAGTTCATTTAGACTGAGATTATCAGAGCGATAGATCCTTTAGACGTAGATAGAAAAGAATGAGCGGGTAGATTGAATTTTTTACCTTGCATGTGATTGCTAGTATGAGATTTATTATAATGTTGATTTACATTGTGTATGCTAGCATGACACTATGTTTTACTGCTTTAAAATACATGTTACCTGAGTATATGATTTGAAATGGTACTATGTATTATTGAGTATGAATCAGATCTGATTCATGATCAGCAGTAAGATGATCAGAGAAAGATTGCAACAGATTTGTTGTATTTGGGTTACTAATGTTTTGGTAATCAGATATTCCGCCTCGGAGAATTCCAGAAAGGGGTAGTACTTCGTCTGAACAAATAGATGCATCAGAAACTCAGATAGAAGTAAAGTTGGCAGAACTTCAGTTATTTCAGCCGTCGATTCTGAGTGGCATCGAGACATCTGAAGAGTGTCAGAACTGGTTTGATGATATAGAAATACTATTTGATTTACTTGATTGTACAGATGAGCATAGAGTTAAATTGGTATCCCACCAATTACGAGAGGCTGCCAGAAGTTGGTGGATTACAATCAAAGGAGTATTAGCACAACGTGGTACTGTGATCATGTGGGAAGTATTCAGAACTGAATTTTATTGAAGATTTTTCCCAGTCTCGTACCAAGAGGACAAGAGAGCAGAATTTGAGAATTTGAGACAAGACCCATTGAATATTGATGAATATGCTGCTAAATTCTCTACTTTGCTGCGTTTTGCTCCTCATTTAGCGGGAGATGATGAAGCTGTAGTAAATCAGTTCATTAGAGGGTTGAATTCGGAGGTAGTAGCATTGATGAATATGCAGCGACCTTACCATTTTGCGGATATCTTGAGTAGAGCGAAGAGAGCGGAGGCGAGTCTGATTAGAACAAGTATCCGTTGCCGCGCATCGATGATTTATTTGATCAGTTACAGGGATCTTCTGTATACTCGAAGATTGATTTGAGATCAGGGTATCATCAGCTCAGAGTTAGAGACGTTGATATACCGAAGACTGCATTTCGAACCAGGTACGGACACTACGAGTTTGTTGTTATGCCTTTCGGTTTGACGAATGCACCTGCGGTATTTATGAGTTTGATGAACCGCATCTTTCAGCGCTATTTAGATGATTTTGTGATTGTGTTTATTGATGACATTCTGGTATATTCGAAGAGTTTGACTGAGCATGCAGATCATCTGAGAATTGTATTACAGATTTTGAGACAGGAGCAGTTGTGCGCCAAGTTGTCCAAGTGTGAGTTTTGGCTGAAACAGGTTGTGTTTCTGGGTCATATCATATCTGGGGATGGTATTGCCGTAGATCCGAGTAAGGTTGAGGCAGTGATCAGTTGGCCGAGACCGACTTCAGTGCCTGAGATTCGCAGTTTCATGGGTCTGGCAGGATATTACCGACGTTTTATCCGTGATTTCTCCGGTATAGCGAAGCCTATCACACAGTTGACACAGAAGAACATGCCATTTGTGTGGTCAGAAGAGTGTGAAGCCAGTTTTGTGGAGCTGAAGAAGAGACTGACTAGTGCGCCTGTCTTGATGATTCCTTCTGGTACAGGTGAGTTCGTTGTATATTGCGACGCATCTCATAGAGGGCTAGGGTGTGTTCTTATGCAGCGAGGGCACGTGATCGCATACGCCTCTAGACAGTTGAAGCCGCACGAGACTCGTTATCCGATTCATGACCTTGAATTGGCGGCGATTGTCTTTGCTTTGAAGATTTGGCGTCATTACCTGTATGGCGAGAAGTTTGAGATATTTTCGGATCATAAGAGCTTGAAGTACCTCTTTTCTCAGTCTGAATTGAACATGCGACAGCGAAGATGGCTTGATCTGCTGAAAGATTTTGATTGCGAGATCAAGTATTATCCAGGGAAGTCCAATGCAGCAGCAGACGCCTTGAGTCGAAAGGTATGTGCCCTATCCTTGTCGACCATTGGTGTATCGAGTTTAGTAGAAGATTGTTGCTTGTCTAGATTGACATTTGATACAGAGAATAGACCGTTGCGACTTGCTGCGATTCAGATTGAGCCCGATTTGATTATGAGGATCAAAGAAGCGCAGAAAATTGATCCGAGTGTGCAGAGATCGATTGATATGGTAAGAGCTGGTCATATATCAGAGTATCAGGTTAAAGATTCTGTTCTGTATGTGAATAACCGTCTAGTAGTGCCAGATTTTCCAGATTTGAGACGACAGATCATGTCAGAGGCACATTGTAGTCGATTCAGTATTCATCCGGGTGGCAGGAAGATGTACAATGATTTGAAGACACAATTCTGGTGGAAGCAAATGAAGACCGATATCGCAGAATTTGTGTCTAAGTGCCTGAATTGCCAGCGGGTGAAAGCAGAGAGGAAGAAGCCCGGAGGATTACTTCAGAGTTTGTCCATTCCTGAATGGAAATGGGACCACATTTCCATGGACTTCGTGACGAAGTTACCTCGGTCTTCTCGAGGCTGCGACGCTATTTGGGTAGTGATAGACAGATTGACCAAATCAGCGTGTTTCATTCCGTACAGAATGACCTATAGACACGATCAGATGGCAGAGTTGTACATCAGAGAGGTCGTCAGATTGCACGGTGTGCCGAAGTCGATCGTATCAGATCGTGATCCACGATTTACTTCTCATTTCTGGCACAGTTTGCAGCAGGCTTTAGGTACGACTTTACACCTGAGCACTGCCTATCATCCTCAGACAGACGGACAGTCAGAGCGGACTATCCAGACTTTCGAGGACATGCTGAGAGCTGTAGTACTAGACTTTGGTACTAGTTGGCAAGATTCATTGCCGTTGTGTGAGTTTTCATACAACAACAGCTATCAGACTAGTATTGAGATGGCACCGTTCGAAGCTTTATACGGAAAGAAGTGCAGATCTCCGTTGTACTGGGATGATATTTCTAAGGTACCAGAGTTGGGGCCTGATATGATTCGTGAGATGACCGAGAAAGTGAAGATCATTCAGAAGAGAATGAAGACAGCACAGGATAGGCAAGCGAAGTATGCCAATATCAGACGCAGACCGTTAGTGTTTGATCAGGGAGACAGAGTATTTTTGAAGATTTCACCTTTCAGAGGCGTTGTCAGATTTGGCAAGCGTGGAAAGTTGTCTCCTAGATACGTAGGTCCGTATGAAATCCTCGAGAAGATTGGCGATCGAGCTTACAGACTTGCTCTTCCTCCTTCATTATCCGGCATTCACGATGTTTTTCATGTATCGATGCTTCGCAGATATATGCCAGATTAGTCTCATGTCATTCAGTCTGACGAGGCCGAGTTAGATCAGACTTTGAGCTATATTGAGCGACCGATTCAGATTCTTGATCGGAAAGAGAAACAGCTTAGAACGAAGACTATTCCGCTAGTGAAGGTTCAGTGGGATCGTCATGGCATCGAAGAAGCGACTTGGGAGACAGAGTCAGAGATGAGACAGAGGCATCCCGAGTTATTCATGTGATGTGAGTTTTCTTTCAGTTCTGATTTCATTTCTTCCTTTATGTTCATTGATTTACTGTTTGAAAGTTCGAGGGCGAACTCATTGCTAAGAGGGGGAGAAATGTAATGCCCGGACTTTTGATTAATGTTTATGAAGTCATAGATAAGTGAGGAGCAATGTTTATGGAGATCAGAAGTGAGGAATATCGATGTATGGCATGAAAAGTTGAGTTTTGAGATTGTGCAACACCGCACCCGCGGTAAGAACATCACCGCACCCGCGGTGCATGGCCAGTGAGTTGAGAATTGTGCGAACAGACACCGCACCCGCGGTAATTGCACGACCGCACCCGCGGTCATCATTGTTTGGGAAATAAAATGAGGCCGAGACACGAGCGCACCCGCGGTGCTGCTAAGACCGCACCCGCGGTCTGCATGCGAAATTGCCACCTTCGATTTTGGTCTTGACACATGGCATGAGGTATATATATGTTATGTTGACACATCACTCCTTCATTCTTCAGAATTCAGAACCGAGAGCTCCCAAGAAATCCTTCAAGTTTCTTCATGCTAAAAAGTAGAATTGTGCAAGATTTGTGCATCCGATTTTAATCCCGATTGCGGATTCGAGCTCCTTGCTTCATTTGCTACAAAAGGATGTAAGTATGGGTTAATTTCAGCATGGTTCGAAATGCATATTTTGGAGAAATTCAGATTTGAGCTTTATTATGTGTTCTTGAAGTTATGAGTATTATAGAAACGTAAACGGATCGAAATTTGGAAACCGTATGATAGGGGTTCGATTTTCCAGCATGTAATATATAGGAATTGTGCAGATTTCAGTACATATGTTATGTTGGATGAGATTGGGAGTGATTATGATTGATTATGATATTGATATGTTGAGGTTGAGTTGACCGGTATCGAGAAATATGCCGTTATGCTGTCGGATTGTATGAAAACCAAGTATTGCTTTGTATGTGAGTTGCTTTGAGATGTATATTGAAAGAAGTATTTCTACATTGCCATTTCAGATTTGTATTGGCTACTTGGTATTCGAGATTTCGGTTCGACACAGACGGTGCGACAAGAAAGGTATAAACACATGTGAATTGGGAGATGCGACTTGAATCAGATTTGATTCGGGTTTCCCACAAATCACATACTATCTTGTTATTACATTGATTATATAATGTCTTGTTCATTGATTGATATACAAGCCTTTGAGATAGGAGATATTGGCAGATCAGCCAAAACTAGACGTTTCGGTGTATCGACGCATAGTAGTAGATGTTCTCTATGTGTAGCCCCTCGATACAGAGTTGACCGAAGTCTAGGAATAAGACGTACCGTCACCTCGAGAGGTTGGGTAGGTGACAGACCGTCTTATTCACACCGGGATCCCTAGATTAGAAATGAATTGAGTCGAGAACTTAATGTTGAATACAGATTGTATTCATTTACATGTTTTAGATTATGATTCATGTTTATTGATTTATGTTATGCTTTTGTACTTGATTGAGTTACATTGCATGCATACATGTTTTATACTGGGATTTATTCTCACCGGAGTTATCCGGCTGTTGTCTTGTCTGTATGTGTACTTGACAACAGGTGGGACAGGTTCAGGGTCACGTCGTTGAAGAGAGAGTATGGATAGCGTGGATATCTCGGGCATAGAAGATGTACTAGTAGTTTCATGTTGATATTAGAGATGTTTATGTTGTTCTTGTGACATGTATAACAAGTAACGCTACTAGATCATGAGATGTATGTTGTTGACTGATGTTTGTCTTTAAATAAAATTGAGACGCTTTATGTTATCATTTGATTAAATGTTGAAAAACAAAATTTTGACCCGCCATTTGTATTAAAGAACCTGTTAATCCCTGATAGATTTGATTAAGAGCCCGGGTCCCCACAACAGGTGGTATCAGAGCTGTAGGTTCTGTAGACTGAGATAGAATAGAATGAGCGGGGTAGATCGAGTCATCTTCCTTGCTTATATCATGCTAGCATGTCATGATTATTGCTTTCCCTATTATATGTTGTTGTGTTATCTGAATTGATTTACAGCATATAAAGCCTGAATCAGAACCGATTCTCGATCAGAGGTATATGATCAGAGGAGGGCTGAGACAGATTGTTTATGCTGTGTACTGATCAGTTTGATAATCAGATTTATGCCGCCTAGACGAGTACCACAGCCAGAGAAGGGTAGCACATCCGGTGCACGGATGGATGTTACCGCTACGCCGATGGAGACCTTATTGAAGAGATTTCAGTCTTTCCATCCGCCTACTCTGAAGGGCACAGAGAGTGCAGTAGAGTGCGAGAGCTGGCTTGATGATATTGAGATGTTGTTTGAGTCTTTGGCCTATACTGATGAGCGACGTGTGAAACTGATAGGGCATCAGATGCAAGAGGTTGCCAAGAGCTGGTGGTTGACGACGAAGAGAGCCTTGGAGCACCGAGGCATTGACATTACGTGGAAAGTCTTCAAGGATGAGTTCTATCAGCGATTCTTCCCCGTCTCCTACCGAAAAGATAAAGGAGCTGAATTTGCGAATCTGAGACAGGGACAGTGGAACATCGAAGAGTATGTTGCTAAATTTTCTGCTTTGCTACGATTTGCACCGCATGTAGCCGGGAACGACGAGGCAGTGGCCGATCAGTTCATCAACGGGTTGAACCCAGATGTTTTTACTTTGGTGAACACGGGACGGCCTAACACTTTTTCAGAGGCACTGAACCGAGCGAAGGGAGCAGAGGCTGGCTTGATCAGGCAGCGAGGAGCTTCCTACGGTGTTCAGGGGCAGAGACCGCCACAGTCTACGACCGTACAGTTTCCACCACCTCCTCCTCGTTTTGACAGCGGAGCTAGTGGTAGTGGCAAGAAGGAATTCCTGAAGGCTAAGGGCAAACAGTTTAAGAAATCCGGAAGTAGTTCATCGAGTTCGAGTGGATCTCGACAGAGAGTTCAGGGTTCAGATTATAGTGGCGCATACTGTGGTTCGTGCGGAGGGCGACATACCACGGAGCAGTGTCAAGGAGTTCTGGGACGCTGCAACATCTGCAGACAGCAGGGGCATTTCGCCAGAGTGTGCCCACAGAGGAGTTCTCAGCGATTCCAGAGTGCAGGATCGTCTGCTGCATTGCCACAGATGGAGAGACAGGCATCTTCTGTAAACTCCTTTCAGCCACCCTCCACACAGACTCAGCAGAGACCAGGAGGTAGACAGACCGTGAGTCAGCCTCCCAGACAGCAGGCACGTGTCTTTGCCTTGACTGAGGAGCAAGCTCAGGATGCGCCCGATGACGTGATTGCAGGTAACTGTTTTCTTTGCGGTTATCCTGCATATGTGTTGATTGACACAGGTGCATCTCATACATTCATCTCTGAACATTTTGCATTGAGACATGCATTACCTGTTGAGTCGATGTCTACAGTAGTGTCTATAGTTTCTCCGTTGGGCAGTGGTTTGATATATGTAACTACTGTTAGACACTGTATGCTTCAGTTTGAAGGGCATGAGATCGATCTTGATTGTGTAGTACTTGGCTTAGCTGATTTTGATTGTATAGTTGGCATAGATATGTTAACCAAGTACAGGGCCACTGTGGATTGTTTCCACAAGATTGTCAGATTCAGACCCGAAATGACATCTGAGTGGAAATTCTATGGCAAGGGTTCCAGATCTCGGATTCCCTTAGTATCTGCTCTGACTATGAGTAGGTTGCTTCAGAGAGGAGCAGAGGGCTTTCTCGTATATTCAGTAGATCTACTGAAGTCGAGCCCAGCATTGGCAGATCTGCCAGTGGTTTGCGAGTTTGCAGATGTTTTTCCTGATGAGATTCCAGGGTTGCCTCCGGTTCGAGAGGTTGATTTCAGCATAGATCTTATGCCCGGCTCTGTTCCTATTTCGAGAGCTCCGTATAGGATGGCGCCGATAGAGCTGAAAGAGTTGAAAGCACAGTTGGAGGATCTTTTGTCCAAGGGATATATCAGACCTAGTGTATCTCCTTGGGATGCTCCGGTGCTTTTTGTTCGAAAGAAAGATGGTTCGATGCGATTGTGTATTGATTACAGGCAGTTGAACAAAGCAACAGTGAAGAACAAGTATCCGTTGCCGCGCATCGATGATTTATTTGATCAGTTACAGGGATCTTCTGTATACTCGAAGATTGATTTGAGATCAGGGTATCATCAGCTCAGAGTTAGAGACGTTGATATACCGAAGACTGCATTTCGAACCAGGTACGGACACTACGAGTTTGTTGTTATGCCTTTCGGTTTGACGAATGCACCTGCGGTATTTATGAGTTTGATGAACCGCATCTTTCAGCGCTATTTAGATGATTTTGTGATTGTGTTTATTGATGACATTCTGGTATATTCGAAGAGTTTGACTGAGCATGCAGATCATCTGAGAATTGTATTACAGATTTTGAGACAGGAGCAGTTGTGCGCCAAGTTGTCCAAGTGTGAGTTTTGGCTGAAACAGGTTGTGTTTCTGGGTCATATCATATCTGGGGATGGTATTGCCGTAGATCCGAGTAAGGTTGAGGCAGTGATCAGTTGGCCGAGACCGACTTCAGTGCCTGAGATTCGCAGTTTCATGGGTCTGGCAGGATATTACCGACGTTTTATCCGTGATTTCTCCGGTATAGCGAAGCCTATCACACAGTTGACACAGAAGAACATGCCATTTGTGTGGTCAGAAGAGTGTGAAGCCAGTTTTGTGGAGCTGAAGAAGAGACTGACTAGTGCGCCTGTCTTGATGATTCCTTCTGGTACAGGTGAGTTCGTTGTATATTGCGACGCATCTCATAGAGGGCTAGGGTGTGTTCTTATGCAGCGAGGGCACGTGATCGCATACGCCTCTAGACAGTTGAAGCCGCACGAGACTCGTTATCCGATTCATGACCTTGAATTGGCGGCGATTGTCTTTGCTTTGAAGATTTGGCGTCATTACCTGTATGGCGAGAAGTTTGAGATATTTTCGGATCATAAGAGCTTGAAGTACCTCTTTTCTCAGTCTGAATTGAACATGCGACAGCGAAGATGGCTTGATCTGCTGAAAGATTTTGATTGCGAGATCAAGTATTATCCAGGGAAGTCCAATGCAGCAGCAGACGCCTTGAGTCGAAAGGTATGTGCCCTATCCTTGTCGACCATTGGTGTATCGAGTTTAGTAGAAGATTGTTGCTTGTCTAGATTGACATTTGATACAGAGAATAGACCGTTGCGACTTGCTGCGATTCAGATTGAGCCCGAT
The DNA here is from genome assembly GCF_022965805.1 of Primulina eburnea. NCBI lineage: Eukaryota > Viridiplantae > Streptophyta > Magnoliopsida > Lamiales > Gesneriaceae > Primulina > Primulina eburnea. The sequence goes on along the minus strand of NC_133104.1, from coordinate 20,255,064 downwards.
TTGATTATGAGGATCAAAGAAGCGCAGAAAATTGATCCGAGTGTGCAGAGATCGATTGATATGGTAAGAGCTGGTCATATATCAGAGTATCAGGTTAAAGATTCTGTTCTGTATGTGAATAACCGTCTAGTAGTGCCAGATTTTCCAGATTTGAGACGACAGATCATGTCAGAGGCACATTGTAGTCGATTCAGTATTCATCCGGGTGGCAGGAAGATGTACAATGATTTGAAGACACAATTCTGGTGGAAGCAAATGAAGACCGATATCGCAGAATTTGTGTCTAAGTTCCTGAATTGCCAGCGGGTGAAAGCAGAGAGGAAGAAGCCCGGAGGATTACTTCAGAGTTTGTCCATTCCTGAATGGAAATGGGACCACATTTCCATGGACTTCGTGACGAAGTTACCTCGGTCTTCTCGAGGCTGCGACGCTATTTGGGTAGTGATAGACAGATTGACCAAATCAGCGTGTTTCATTCCGTACAGAATGACCTATAGACACGATCAGATGGCAGAGTTGTACATCAGAGAGGTCGTCAGATTGCACGGTGTGCCGAAGTCGATCGTATCAGATCGTGATCCACGATTTACTTCTCATTTCTGGCACAGTTTGTAGCAGGCTTTAGGTACGACTTTACACTGAGCACTGCCTATCATCCTCAGACAGACGGACAGTCAGAGCGGACTATCCAGACTTTCGAGTACATGCTGAGAGCTGTAGTACTAGACTTTGGTACTAGTTGGCAAGATTCATTGCCGTTGTGTGAGTTTTCATACAACAACAGCTATCAGACTAGTATTGAGATGGCACCGTTCGAAGCTTTATACGGAAAGAAGTGCAGATCTCCGTTGTACTGGGATGATATTTCTAAGGTACCAGAGTTGGGGCCTGATATGATTCGTGAGATGACCGAGAAAGTGAAGATCATTCAGAAGAGAATGAAGACAGCACAGGATAGGCAAGCGAAGTATGCCAATATCAGACGCAGACCGTTAGTGTTTGATCAGGGAGACAGAGTATTTTTGAAGATTTCACCTTTCAGAGGCGTTGTCAGATTTGGCAAGCGTGGAAAGTTGTCTCCTAGATACGTCGGTCCGTATGAAATCCTCGAGAAGATTGGCGATCGAGCTTACAGACTTGCTCTTCCTCCTTCATTATCCGGCATTCACGATGTTTTTCATGTATCGATGCTTCGCAGATATATGCCAGATTAGTCTCATGTCATTCAGTCTGACGAGGCCGAGTTAGATCAGACTTTGAGCTATATTTTGCGACCGATTCAGATTCTTGATCGGAAAGAGAAACAGCTTAGAACGAAGACTATTCCGCTAGTGAAGGTTCAGTGGGATCGTCATGGCATCGAAGAAGCGACTTGGGAGACAGAGTCAGAGATGAGACAGAGGCATCCCGAGTTATTCATGTGATGTGAGTTTTCTTTCAGTTCTGATTTCATTTCTTCCTTTATGTTCATTGATTTACTGTTTGAAATTTCGAGGGCGAACTCATTGCTAAGAGGGGGAGAAATGTAATGCCCGGACTTTTGATTAATGTTTATGAAGTCATAGATAAGTGAGGAGCAATGTTTATGGAGATCAGAAGTGAGGAATATCGATGTATGGCATGAAAAGTTGAGTTTTGAGATTGTGCAACACCGCACCCGCGGTAAGAACATCACCGCACCCGCGGTGCATGGCCAGTGAGTTGAGAATTGTGCGAACAGACACCGCACCCGCGGTAATTGCACGACCGCACCCGCGGTCATCATTGTTTGGGAAATAAAATGAGGCCGAGACACGAGCGCACCCGCGGTGCTGCTAAGACCGCACCCGTGGTCTGCATGCGAAATTGCCACCTTCGATTTTGGTCTTGACACATGGCATGAGGTATATATATGTTATGTTGACACATCACTCCTTCATTCTTCAGAATTCAGAACCGAGAGCTCCCAAGAAATCCTTCAAGTTTCTTCATGCTAAAAAGTAGAATTGTGCAAGATTTGTGCATCCGATTTTAATCCCGATTGCGGATTCGAGCTCCTTGCTTCATTTGCTACAAAAGGATGTAAGTATGGGTTAATTTCAGCATGGTTCGAAATGCATATGTTGGAGAAATTCAGATTTGAGCTTTATTATGTGTTCTTGAAGTTATGAGTATTATAGAAACGTAAACGGATCGAAATTTGGAAACCGTATGATAGGGGTTCGATTTTCCAGCATGTAATATATAGGAATTGTGCAGATTTCAGTACATATGTTATGTTGGATGAGATTGGGAGTGATTATGATTGATTATGATATTGATATGTTGAGGTTGAGTTGACCGGTATCGAGAAATATGCCGTTATGCTGTCGGATTGTATGAAAACCAAGTATTGCTTTGTATGTGAGTTGCTTTGAGATGTATATTGAAAGAAGTATTTCTACATTGCCATTTCAGATTTGTATTGGCTACTTGGTATTCGAGATTTCGGTTCGACACAGACGGTGCGACAAGAAAGGTATAAACACATGTGAATTGGGAGATGCGACTTGAATCAGATTTGATTCGGGTTTCCCACAAATCACATACTATCTTGTTATTACATTGATTATATAATGTCTTGTTCATTGATTGATATACAAGCCTTTGAGATAGGAGATATTGGCAGATCAGCCAAAACTAGACGTTTCGGTGTATCGACGCATAGTAGTAGATGTTCTCTATGTGTAGCCCCTCGATACAGAGTTGACCAAAGTCTAGGAATAAGATGTACCGTCACCTCGAGAGGTTGGGTAGGTGACAGACCGTCTTATTCACACCGGGATCCCTAGATTAGAAATGAATTGAGTCGAGAACTTAATGTTGAATACAGATTGTATTCATTTACATGTTTTAGATTATGATTCATGTTTATTGATTTATGTTATGCTTTTGTACTTGATTGAGTTACATTGCATGCATACATGTTTTATACTGGGATTTATTCTCACCGGAGTTATCCGGCTGTTGTCTTGTCTGTATGTGTACTTGACAACAGGTGGGACAGGTTCAGGGTCACGTCGTTGAAGAGAGAGTATGGATAGCGTGGATATCTCGGGCATAGAAGATGTACTAGTAGTTTCATGTTGATATTAGAGATGTTTATGTTGTTCTTGTGACATGTATAACAAGTAACGCTACTAGATCATGAGATGTATGTTGTTGACTGATGTTTGTCTTTAAATAAAATTGAGACGCTTTATGTTATCATTTGATTAAATGTTGAAAAGCAAAATTTTGACCCGCCATTTGTATTAAAGAACCTGTTAATCCCTGATAGATTTGATTAAGAGCCCGGGTCCCCACAGAGTGACTGGTAGTTGCCGTATTTGTAGACAGCCTGGGCATTTTGCTAGAGTTTGTCCACAGAGAGGTTCCCGAAAATTTCAGGGAGCAGGACCATCTGGTGGCGGTGATCGAAGAACAGCCCCAGGAGACACTTGATGATATAGTGACAGGTACTGTTATTTTATTATTATGTTGCATATGTATTGACATATACTAATACATCAATTATGAGTATCTTTGAAAGAATTTCATTGAGATATGTTGTACCTGTTGAGTCTGGTTGTACTGTAGTATTAATTTTCTGGTGTTGGGAAAGAAAGATAGATATCAGAGATTTCTGTGAAATATCATAAACTACAGTAAGAGGAGAATAAAATCGAGTTAGATTATGATGTACTTGTGTTTTCAGATTTGACTGCATTATTGATATTAATATGCCAAACAAGTACAGAACTAGAGTATAAGATCCAGACCAGACCTGGTTGATGAGTAGAGACTTCACGGTAAGAATTCTAGACTTAGAATTCCTGTGATACTCAGATTGTAGATGACTCGATTATTACAGAAAGGAGCAGATGGTATCCTTATGTATTCCGTAGACACACTGAAATCGAGCCTAGCATTGGCAGATTTGCCAATGGTACACGAGTTGACTGTTGATTTTTAAGATAAGATTGCAGATTTGCTTTAGATCAGAAAGATAGATTTTAGAATTGAATCAAGATCAGGTGCTGTTTATTTGATTAGAATTCAGTACAGAATGATACAGAATGAGTTGAAAAGAATTGAAAGATCAGTAGAAGAGTACTGGCCAAGAGTTATATCTGATTTAGTGTTTCTTTTGGCATGTTTCAGTATATTCAGAGATATTCTGCTGATTTTATGCTCGTTATATCTATGATATGTTAATATAATTGCAGCATCTGATTGATTGAATCAAATATTTGAAGATTGTATCGAATATTTTGAGAACTGTGATTATTGTATGCCGAAATTATTCAGATATGAATTCTACTTGAAACAGATTGTATTCAGAGTATGTGATATCTGAAGTTAGTATACTGATTGATATTGACACAGTTGAGATTATGATCAGTGACTGAGAATGATACCGATATCAGAAAGATTAGAAATATCAGAAATTTCAGAAATGTCAGATATGTTAGAAATTTCTTTTCGGTCTAAATGGATAGATTATCGTTTATTATTGCTGTTTATATCTGCTTGAGTATTATTATTGTTCTAAAACAGTATTTGAGACAGATTATATTGTTTGGGGGCATATTATATTTGCAGATGATATATAGCAGTTGATCAGAACGACATGAAGACGTGATTGATTAGTCAGAATTGACAGTATTGCCTGAAATTGTCGTGTTATGAGTTTACTGAACTCACTAGATTAGTGTAGATTATTGATATTGTGAATCAGACACGATAGTACTGTTATTCTGAGTTAGGGTTTGTTATAGTTTAATCCGAATCAGAGTTGAATTCGAGGATTTCAGTGATTCAGAAATGTAATCAGAAGGTTCAGAAATTGATATCGATAGTCAGAGCCGAATACTAGGTAGGTATTTCTCTTTAAATTATATTAATAACTGAATTGTTCATACCAAATAATTCGAATCTGAAATGACAGGTGATGTCGAAATAGACAGTAAGAGATTCAGTTTTCAGTTTGATGACTGAGAATGTACAGTATTCAAACAGACAGTTTTGATATAGACAGATTCAGTCAGTTATGGCAGAATTTATGCTGAATTGTTGGCAGAAATTGTACTGAAATGTCTGAATTGCCAATAAATGAAGACAGAAAGATAGAAATCAGAAGAGTTAGACAGAATTTGTAGATTTCTGATTTGACACGGAGAGTATATTTCGATGAATTTCGTAATAAGATTATTGCAATACTTTCCAGATTGTGATATGATATGACTGTGATTGACAGATTGTTCAACCTATATCTGTTAGTTTGTACCAGATCACGTACAAACATGACCAGATGACAAAGATCGATGTCAAAGAAATGGTCAGATTGACCAGAAGATAGCCAGAATGTGCTATCCAGATATTGGACGATATACAGAAAGCTGTAGTGCTGGATGCTAGCACTAGTGGATATGACAGATTGTCACTATGTGAGTATGATATGATGGTATTTATCAGATTACCAGAGGGGTAATGAGATAGGTACAGATGAGATATTGTACAATGAGTACTATAGATTCTTTGAATCAGAATAATATCTCAGAGATACTTGGGATAGGATCTGATACGATCAGAGATAAGACAAAGAAAAGATATCTAATTCAGAAAAGAATAAAGATAGCTCAGACTAAACAGACTTATTATACCAACGTCGGATGGTGACGATTGGTATTTAGAGACAAAGATTGAGTATATTCTTGACCGAGATAAACAGCTTTGATAACCGCTGATAGCAGTGATTTGTTATGAGCTGTGGTTTGGTATATACAGATGTTGTATAGCCATTGTTGTGAGATTGAAATTTCAGAACAGATTCATTGAGATGAGTTCTGCTTTGAGCTTTGTATACATTTCTTCTAATATGTCTGAATTGATTATTTACGAGTTCGAGGACGAACTCAGATCTAAGAGGGGGAGAAATGTAAGGCCCGAGATTTAATTACTGTAATCAAACGACGATTAATTGTCAGAATTGTGATTAGTGAATATCACAGGAGCCAAATAAAACGTGAAAGGAGAAGCCGGGCGTCGTTGCATTGTGAACCAAGATTTCGGGCAGAATATGTGGCGCCCGAGCGGTAGAAATGCACCGCCCGAGCGCCAAGGCATCACAAGAATTCGGACAGAAAGGATGGCGCCCGAGCGGTAAAGATTTACCGCCCGAGCGCCAATGGATAACAAGTCATGCACCGGACAGTATGTTCGGCGCCCGAGCGGTAGTTTATTACCGCGCGAGCGCCGCCTGAAGAATGTGTAATATATGCCACGTAGCTTTGGCATGCAAACTGATATATATAAACTTGTTGTTTCCTTCAGAAGTTATCAGCAAGAGTCGAGAATTCTATCTAAGAAATCCTTACGCCTTTTGTCTCGTAGATTTGTGAGTTACGAGAAATCCGCCCGTCTGATTTTGAATCCGAACACAGTACTGAGTTCCTGTCAGAGCAGGCTTTATCTGGACGTAAGTTTTGTTACGTTTAGACATGATTTGAATTTATGATACTGTCAGAATTGAATAGGAACCAGATATAGTGTTTCTGCTACAGTAGATATTGTATAATCGAAGTCAGATTTAAGAATAGACTGATTATGCAATTGTTATGAATTTCAGAGTGAAATTGATTGAGATTTGATATCAGAATGGTGTTGATATTGATTTTGAGTGTACAGATATTGAGATTATGAAATGTACTGATATTGATTATGAATTCTGGTAGTATATCTGTGATGTTGAGATTGACGGGGTATCAAGACTGTATTGTTATGCCGTTAAAACATCAGTTGATTAGATTGATCAGATTCAGTAATGATTTCGATTGTAACGTGATATCGTTGATATGAATTATATTGTACCTTGTTCAGATATGGATCAGATTATATACTGAGTTGAGTATTGATCAGAACAGGTTTTGAATCAAGATATAGACTGAGATCGTATTTATGTGATTGTCATTGCCAGATCGGGTATGGACAGATCAGAATACAAGACTTCGTCTTCGTCAGAGAGGGAAGACAAAGGTATAAATAAATGTTGATTCGGAATTGCACAACTCGAGTCAGATCTGACCTGAGTCTCCCTAAATCACATACTTTCTTTTATTGCATTGTTATTTGCAAGCTATCAGATTGATATGTTTAGTCTATCGTATGATAGCAGAGCCAGAAGTGAGTCTAGGGCAGATCAGCCTAGCTAGGGCAGAACAGCCGAGTCTTTGTCAGAACAGCTGAGACTCTAGACTTACGGTGTATCGACGAGCTTAGATGTAGATCGACGTCTAATGCAGCAAATACTCGATACAGCGTACCAAAGTCTAAATTAGATCGGGATCCCTAGACTTGAATGAGAGATGAGTTGAGTCTTAGATATTGAGACTAGAATTTGATTTACAGATCCGTAATAATTTATGTTTCGTAGATTACGATTCATGTTTTATTTACAGACTGGTATTGATACATGTTGTTTGATTATGCTACATGTGATAAGATATAATCCATGTTTTTATGTTAATTCAGTTAACTGCATGTATACATTGTTTATACTGGGATAATTATATCTCACCGGAGTTATCCGGCTGTTGTCTTGTTTTGTATGTGTGCATGACAACAGGTGGGGCAGGATCAGGGTCCAGAAGATGACGAGAGATCATGATTAGAGTGGTGATTCCGGACTTGGATATAGATAGATTTCATTACTTGATTGTAGTAGTTAAACCTTAGTCAAACTAGATGTATGTTGTACAAGATTTGTATTATTATACTAGTTTGTATAATTGAATGATTCCATTACCTTCCGCATTTTAAAAGAAAAATTTTTAGACCCTGTTTATCTTAAAAGATAATTAAACCCCAAAGATGATTAGCGTCCGGGTCCCCACAGATATTTTGTGTTGAATGATTGTAATAATTATCAATTTATAAAGTGGGCTTGGTTTATGGCCCGTTCCCACCCCCATGAGATGTATCCCTATTTGCCATGGATATTTATTTGTAAATATTAGTATAGTGGATGATCAAGTTTGGAAGATGGTGGCCACGATGATTATGAAGATCGAAGACATGTAAATATTGGAAGCTAATGTAATAGTTGCATTTGCATCCAGTTTCCTAGGATTGGACCTAGGCCCGTGTTTAGCTCACACGGGCCATTAGTATTGGGGCGACTTATAACGGTCCGAAAATTCGTATTTGAAAATTTGCGGAAAAATTTAAAATTTTCTTTTTAAAATAATCAAAATTGCCTCATTCACAAAATCAACTGATAATCAAGTTTATTTGTTCAAAATAGCAGCGGAAGAAATTATTACTCGCCAAAAATAACAAATTAAATTATCCAACAACTGATAAAATGTTTGAGCATAAAAGAATAGCAAGTGATGTAAATGAGGTCCTCGGGTGCCACTACTGCCGACCCAAGCTATCTCACTGGTCCCCGCCCTCGGCCCGACATCATCAGTACCTACAACGATCAAGTCTAGTGAGCCTAAAGACTCAGCATGCATATATCTTAAATAACGAGTAAATAATATAGTAAAATTTGCATGGTATAAAAATATCATGTCATGAGGCATAATGTGAAAATAACTTGTCATGAGCAGTTATAATACGTGCATAACTGAACTGAAAATCATAGTGAAAATGTTTGCTCCTTGGAGCCCTGTACTGAAATTGCATGTAATAATTTCCTGTTGAGATTATGGTCTACGCAAGTGGCCCCTGAACTGAACTGAACTCACCGGTAACTGGCGACCGCGTTTAGTAATGTTTGTCTGATCAGACTAATGCCAGAGTATACTGGGTGAAAAGGAACTGAACTGACCGGTAACTGGCGACCAGATTTAGTAATGCTCCCATGACCGGTAACTGGCAACCGGGTGAATTAATAATCCCATGATAGTAAAGTGGCCACAAGCAATATCACATAAATCTCAAAATGAATATTTTGCACGTGATATAATTAAATAACATCATTAAATATGAACAATTTCGATCTTCTTGCATTAAAATCATGTACTTACGATATTTAAAAATACCTATATGGCTTGATTGAAGAGTGAAAGAAGATATAAACATGCCTTGGTTTGTTTTGAAAGAAAACAAACGAAATAACGACGCGGTACGGCGGAGACGGAGTGCTCTTTACTTTCTCACTTTTTCCCTCTTAATTCCTTTAAACCAAGCATGCACCATAATTATTATAATAGGGTAAAAATCGTAAACGTGATGCATGAACATTTAAAAATATGATGATTTGTGCTCAGGGCGCTGCCGGGACACAAATCTCACCTCGGGTGCAAAATGCCCATTTTGCCCCCGGAAACCCAAAAATTATCGTTTCACACATGGACCTCTAAAATTGACCCGAGGCTTACCAAATTCCTTACAATGTCCCAAAACATTTTTAAAAGTACTCATAGACGTAAACTCGAGCCAAAATCAGAACTTAACCGATTCGTTTTAAAACTTGGACCAGGGTCCCTGTTTTAACCCGAATCGGCTCAAAACTTAATCAAATGTTTCCCAATTTTTTTATATTTCTTAAAAACACTTAAAAGCCCTAAAACCCAACAATTCCAGCCTCTAACTCACGGCTGAATTCCAGAAATTAACAAATTTTTTTTTTCGGCCCTTCTTTATTGCACTCCAACTCTAATATTCCCTTTCCAAACTTGCGTCCTAGCCTTCCCCCACGTAATCAGCCATTAACCACTCACATCTAGACTACCCTAGGCATCCCCTGGACCCAAAGAACTCACGTTACACTCCCATGCTAAGAGCACAGGTCACCCGATCAACTTTTCCCTCACACGCTCAACGACGGCTAGCTTACTCCACTACTCCTCACTCGACCGGCTCCCAGACTTATTCCAGCAATGATCGGGCCTTCCTAGGCCGTGGCTCAGACCCACCAGGGTCTGGTCCATGGCTTGGATCGACCCTTGCACACTGGTTCAAGCCCATCCCCCGATCTCTTTCCCCACGAGCCAAAACTCAAGGAATACGCTCCACACTCGCCCGACTCACCACAACCTCGATCTAGTCCGCAAACTCTCCCTTACTCGGTGATAATAGCCTCTCCACATCACATGACAGCAGCCCCCTTGCAATGATTTAAAAAAAGAACGTGAGTGGGATGAGAAAACTTGCACGAATTTGAACAAACGTGAGACATCTTCACGCTACTGGATTGGATCGAGAGATATCATACACAAATGCATACAGAACAGTAATATTGAACATGAATGATGCCAAAACAGAGATACGAGGCGTGCCTTAAGATGTAAAGACTCGAGGAGAATGAGGAGAAGAGCGTCGGCCGGGAGATTAATTCTTGCAAGAGCAAGCAACGGCCGATACAATCCAGCTGTTGGCGGGGGTACTGAAATCGAGAAAAACTTTGTTGAAGTAGGGTGTCAGCTGATGAGTGTTTAGGTTTAGGTTAAGTGGGGTTAGGGTGTTAATTAAATAGCAAAATAATAATTAATGGGCTCTAAATAAATAATTAAAAGTTTAAAAGGGTTTTAAGCCCAACAAGCTTAAAAGTAGGCCCATTAAATCCAAACGTACTCCCGAAAATATTTCGTTTTTGAAAGGTTTTGAAAATATTAGCCGAACCATTAAAAGTCCCCCGATTCGATAAAATTTGTGCACCGTTAAAAATTAAAATCATGCAGATAAAAATACCCAAAAATACCCATTTTCGAAAAACACACTTAAAAATTCTTTAAATAAATTTAATAAAAATAAATCGTGTAGTAAAATAATTTTCCTGAAAATTCTCCGGTCTCCGATCCTCGTTCGAGCGCGAAATGCATCTAGAAATCCTAATGCATGAATTATGCCTAAAATGCATAAAAATAATTAAACATAAATTAATGAAATAAACATGCATTTAATACCAAAGAAGTTTAATAACTTGCATGCATGTAATGTCCGGAAATTTAATCCTAGTAATCTGTAATTATTGATTTATAATTTGATATGATTATGAGAGGATTAATCGGGACACGAAATAAGATTACATGTGAATAGTGTGTGCGAGGGCAGTAGCATAGGCGCACATGCGCGACCGGATGCGCGCACATATGCGGCCGGATGCGCGCACATGCGCGACCGGAGATGGGTCGTGCATATGCGCGAGACGATGTGCATGATACGCGCGGAGACATAGTGTCTCGCGCATATGCGCCGAGTGATGTGGCGCATATGCACGAGACGTGTTTTGCAAAGAAATGGGCCACGTTTTGAAAGCATGCATGGTGTATATATAACGTGATTAACCTTCAGAATCAGCAAAAAAGGAAAACCGAAGCCAACTTTACATTCTTGATTTTAGATTAGATTTTGCGAGAACCCGGCCGTTTGATTTTGAATCCGACTTCGATACTGTGTTTCAATCAACGCAGGCTACAACTGGACGTAAGTTTTGTTACGTTTAGACATGTTTTGAAATTATGCTATTGTCAGAATTGAGTATGATTCATATATGATGTTCTTGATATATTAGACGTCGTAGAATCGAAGACAGATTAAGAAACAGATCGATTATGGAATTGTTATGAATTTTCAGGGTATATTTATTTATACCGGACAGATTTGAATTGTGACTTAATTATAGATTGTATGAGTTATGATTTGTAATTGATGTCGGTTGATACGGTATTGACGGGGATACTGAGATTGTGCCTTTATGCCGTGGATTTTGAATTAAATCCAGACTAATCAGATTCAGTGTTGAATTGAGAATGGAATATTGATATTATGATTCTCGATATGTCGTTTCAGATTTATAGAGACAATCTTGAGTTCAGAATTGATATTGCTTCAGACCGAGACTACAAACGAAAGTTATAAGTCAATGTGGTATTGAGAAATCGACTTGAGTCGGCTTGGACTTGAGTTTCCATAAATCACATACTATTTGTTATTATTTGCATTGACTTGATTTGATATGATTGTTCTATGGATTTATAGAGAGCATGTGTTAGACGAGTCTCGACGAGTAAGCTTGTGACAGAAGTGCCTGATAGTGGCGGGATCGCCACGGGCACATTGCACGATTGCACAAGATAGTATAGAAATCTTAGTACAGATGTGCCTGATATTGGCGGGATCGCCACGGGAACATTGCACGATGTCACAAGATAGGATATTGGCGATAGGGCCACAGTCCATGACGGTTAGGTCAGGACACTGGATGTTTGGTGATATCGACAAGCATAGAATTGGAGTCTTTTCTATTACTGTTGGTCGATATAGGAATACCCACATCTGGAAACCGGGATCCCTAGACTAGGATTGAGTCTAGTCTGAGTCGTGGAGTCACGAGCATTGTCGACAGTTTCATATTGATTATATTTCAGCTTTTGATATATATTGCTGTTATCGATCCATGTTTTTTTGTTTATCATATGATTGCATGTTTCGTTGATTTATACTGGGAATAAATTCTCACCGGAATAATCCGGCTGTTGTCGTGTTTGTATGTGTGCATGAAAATAGGTGGGACAGGTTTAGGGTCCAGGAGATGAGGAGAGATAGTGATTAGAGTGGAGGCTCCGGAATTTGATTAGAGATAGGGTTTGGACACTTGAGATTAGTTGTTAAACCTTAGTTGAATAAATGTATGTGGTACAGGACTTGTACTTCTATACTGAGATGTATATACGTTTTATTTCACTACGTTCCGCATTTAAAAAAAATTGTAGACCCTGTTTTATAATTGTTTAATTAGTCACAATGATGATTATGAACATGATTAGCATCCGGGTCCCCACAACAGGTGGTATCAGAGCGATAGATCCTTGAGACTGAGATAGGAGCTACTGAGCTGGGTAGATTGAGGTTTTCTTTCCTGCTTTTGAATGCTAGCATGTCTTACTCTTTTAATACATGTTACTTGTTTATCTGATTTTGATATGGTAATGTGTATTATTGAATATGGATCAGAACCGATTCTTGATCAGAGGTAAGATGATCAGAAAGGGGCCGAGACATATTTATTATGTGATTGCTAACCTTTTTGATATTCAGATATGCCTCCGAGAAGAGTACCAGAACAGGGTAGCACGTCCAATCCTCCAATCGTTGTTACAGCCACTCCAATGGAGACTTGGTTGGACGATATTGAGATGATGTTCGAATCTTTAGAGTATACTGACGAGCGGAGGGTGAAATTGATAGGACACCAGTTACACGACGTTGCTAAAAACTGGTGGATCACAACAAAACGAGCATTGGAACACCGAGGTACGACCATTACCTGGAATGTGTTTAGAACTGAATTCTATCAGAGGTTCTTTCCAGTGTCTTATATAAAGGACAAGGGAGCCGAATTTGCTAATTTGAGACAGGGCCAGCTTAACATTGAGGAATATGTGGCCAAGTTCTCTTCACTGTTGCGATTTGCTCCACATGTGGCTGAACATGATGAGGCCGTTGCTGATCAGTTCATAAATGGCCTAAATCCGGAAATATTTACGTTGGTAAACACTGGGAGACCGAACAATTTTACCGACGCTTTGAACAGAGCCAAGGGAGCCGAAGTCGGTCTGATGAGACAGAGAGGAGCTTCGTTTGTGCTTCCAGCACCGGGACCACAATAACCACCTCCTCGATTTGAAGGTGGCAGGAGCAGTAGCAGGAAGAAGGATTTCTTGAAGGCTAGAGGGAAGCAGTTCAAGAAATCCGGAAGCAGTTCTTCTAGCTCTGGGAGTCCTCGACAGAGCCAGAGCTATACTAGACCTATTTGCAATACGAGCAGTGCCGAGGAATGTTTGGCAGCTGCCGTATCTGCAAACAACAAGGACACTTTGCCCGAGTATGTCCACAGAGAAGTGCCCAGGGATCCCAGGCAGCTGGTCATCTGGATCAGTGGCTCAGACAAGTAGACGACCATATGCTGTTCATTCTTTTCAGCCAGCACCGTCTACTCAGTCACAGCAGAGGCCAGGAGGAAGCGAGACAGTGAGCCAGCCTCCTAGACAGCAGGCCCGAGTTTTTGCTTTAACCGAGGAGCAGGCACAGGATGCACCTGATGATGTTGTGGCAGGTAACTGTTTTATTTCTGGTTATCCTGCATACATATTGATTGATACTGGTGCATCGCATACTTTTATTTCTGAGAGGTTTTCATTGAGTCATGCATTACCTATTGAGTCATTGTCTGCGGTAGTGTCTGTTTCTTCCCCGTTAGGGACAGGTTTGATATCGGTGAAGTCTGTGAAATCTTGTATACTGCAGTACGATGGGCATACGATTGAGTTAGATTGTATTGTGCTTGGTTTATCTGATTTTGATTGTATTATCGGTATCAATACGTTGACCAAGTACCGAGCTACAGTTGATTGTTTCCACAAGATAGTGAGATTCAGACATGAGATGGCTGAAGAGTGGAAATTTTACGGTAAGGGTTCTCGAGCTAGAATTCCTTTGATATCTGCAATAAATATGACTCGATTATTTCATAAAGGAGCGGATGCATTCCTGGTATATTCAGTTGATTTACTAAAGTCGAGCCCATCATTTGCGAACTTGCCAGTGGTGTGTGAGTTTGCTGATGTCTTTCCAGATGAGATTCCTAGATTGCCTCCGATTCGAGAGATAGACTTCAGCATTGAGTTGATGCCAGGAACAGTTCCGATTTCGAGGGCTCCGTACAGGATGGCACTGATCGAGTCGAAAGAATTGAAAGAACAGTTGGAGGATCTACTGGCCAAGGGTTTTATCAGACCGAGTGTTTCTCCTTGGGGCGCTCCAGTACTATTCGTGAGAAATAAATACAGTTCCATGAGACTTTGTATCGACTTCCGGTAACTGAATAAGGCAACGGTAAAGAATAAATATCCATTGCCTCGTATTGAAGATTTATTTGATCAGTTGCAGGGTTCTTCGGTGTATTCCAAGATCGATCTGAGATCTGGATACCATCAACTGAGAGTCAGGGATTCTGATATCTCAAAGACAGCATTCAGAACCAGGTATGAACACTATGAATTTATTGTCATGCCATTTGGTTTGACGAATTCACCAGTGGTATTTATGGGATTAATGAACCGTGTCTTTCAGAAATATCTCGATGATTTTGTGATTATTTTCATGGATGATATTTTGATCTATTCAAAGAATGTGATGGAGCATGTTGAGCACTTAAGAACTGAGTTGAGAATTTTGTGGGCAGAGAAATTATATGATAAACTGTCGAAATGCGAGTTCTGGTTGAAACAGGTGGTGTTTCTTGGCATATTATATCCGGAGACGGGATATCCGTTGATCCCAGTAAGGTTGAGGCAGTGATTTCTTGGCCGAGACCGACATCTGTACCAGAGATACGCAGCTTTATGGGTTTGGCAGGATATTATCGCCGATTCATTAAAGATTTTTCGAGTATTGCCTAACCGATTACACAGTTGACTCAGAAGAATGCTCCATTTGTTTGGTCTGAGGAATGTGAGACCAGTTTTCTTGAATTAAAGAAAAGACTGACCAGTGCTCCGGTGTTGACTATCTCGTCAGATACTGGTGGTTTTGTTGTTTATTGTGATGCATCTCACCGGGGATTGGATTGTGTTTTGATGCAGCGAGGGCATGTTAACGCTTATGCCTCAAGACAGCTGAAAACCCATGAGACCCGATAGCCAATTCATGATCTTGAATTGGCAGCCATCGTCTTTGCATTGAAGATATGACGACATTATCTATACGGTGAGAAGTTTGAGATCTATTCTGATCACAAAAGCTTGAAATATCTTTTTTCGCAGTCCGATTTGAATATGAGGCAGCGAAGATGGCTTGATTTGCTTAAAGATTTCGATTGTGAAATCAAATACTACCCAGGAAAATCCAATGCAGCAGCTGATGCACTGAGTCGAAAGGTATGTTCTCTATCCTTATCGACCATGGGTGTTTCGAATTTGATTGAAGATTGTTGTTTGTCTAGATTAGTATTTGAAACAAATCAGAGACCTATGAGAATATATACTATTCAAGTTGAACCAAAGCTGATTTTTAGAATTAAAGCAGCTCATAAAGTTGATCAGAATATACAGAAGTCGATTGCTATGGTCAGAGCTGGACATCGATCGGAATATCAGGTTCAAAATGGTATTTTGTATGTGAATAATCGTCTTGTTACGCCGAATGTTTCGGATTTAAAACAGCGAATACTAACAGAAGCGTACAACAGTCGTTTTAGCATTTATCCTGGTGGCAGAAAAATGTACAATGATTTGAAGACACAATATTGGTGGAAACAGATGAAGACTGATGTTGCAGAATTTGTTTCCATGTGTCTGAATTGCCAACAGGTGAAGGCTGAAAGAAAGAAACCAGGAGGATTATTACAGAGTTTGTCTATTCCTGAATGAAAATGGGATCACATTTCCATGGATTTTGTGACACAGTTACCAAGATCCTCCCGAGGTAATGATGCAATTTGGGTCGTGATTGATCGATTGACCAAATCTGCATGTTTCATTCCATACAAAATGACGTACAGATATGACCAGATGGCCGATATTTATGTCAAGGAAGTGGTTAGTTTGCACGGAGTGCCGAAGTCGATTGTTTCGGACCGTGATCCTCGGTTTACTTCGCACTTCTGGCAGAGCCTGCAGCAAGCTCTCGGTACGAAGTTAGATCTGAGTAACGCATATCATCCACAGACTGATGGACAGTCAGAACGAACGATTCAGACATTGGAAGATATGCTGAGAGTTGTAGTGCTTGATTTTAACACTAACTGGCAAGATGCATTGCCTCTTTGTGAGTTTTCGTACAACAATAGCTATCAGACGAGTATTGAGATGGCTCCATTCGAGGCTTTGTACGGAAAGAAATGCAGATCCCCTTTATATTGGGATGATATCTCTGAAGTTCCTGAAACTGGACCTGATATGATCAGAGATATGACTGAAAAAGTGAAATTGATTCAGAAGAAAATAAAGGCAGCTCAGGACCGACATGCCAAATATGCCAACCTCAGACGACGACCGTTGGTATTTGAGACTGGAGACCGTGTATTCCTGAAGATTTCACCTTTCCGAGGAGTTATTCGATTTGGCAAGAAAAGGAAATTGTCTCCACGATACGTTGGTTCATATGAGATTCTCGAAAAGATAGGAGATCGTGCATATCGACTCGCATTGCCGCCTTCATTATCGGGGATACATGATGTTTTTCATGTATCTATGCTGCGGAATTATCTCCCTGATAATTCTCATGTTATGCAGCCAGACGAGGCCGAACTTGATGAATCTCTGAGTTACGTTGAAAAACCGATCCGGATTATCGATCGTAAGGAAAAACAACTCAGAACGAAGATGATTCCTCTTGTGAAAGTTCAATGGACTCGTCATGGCATTGAAGAAGCTACTTTGGAGACTAAATCAGATATGAGACAAGAATTGTGACACCTCGACCCAATTCAATAAAATACATCGGAATTTAAAATTTTTACTTGAAGGGAGGAAGGTTTCAAAATACATTACCATAAAAAATTTACAATCAAAAGTAATTACATGATCATTCAAATGATATAACAAAAGTAAAAAATATCATTCCCATGATCATGCCCAAAATGCCAACAAAATATCTTCTTCCTTCCTTCTTTATATGCATATGACTCCGGCCCACAATCAACATCCTGGTCCGTCGCTCTTATCTGCATCACATGAATAAACTGAAATGAGTATAAAACTCAGCAAGTGGAACTCTTACATAGCAATGACCATAACATACTCTGTAAAACATAGCTTTGAAATCAATAAATACCATCAACTCTGAAACAAGAATAATATAGCAATAGCATAAAATGAGATGGTATTTCTCTTTTCTCTGGTGGATTGATATCAATAGTATCTCTTTCTGTGGTTGCTCGTATCCCATCGATATAAATCGACAACTCTGAGGGGTATAAGCCTATGGTCGTTGATCAACTAATTGCATGCAATCTCTGACTATGTATCTATCAATCCATAAATCAATTTGAATTCTCTCTTTGGCATTTAAACAAACACTTTGTAAACTCTTTTCTCTTGTATTCCCTTTTTCAATAATTGAGACATAAAATGCCTCAAATACATATAACAAGTGTATCAATACATAAACATGAATCAAATCAAGGGAATAGCACTTTAAAACCATTGAAACACCATACATATAGTATCATGTGAGCACAAGAATGAAATTCCACTTACAACCACTTGAAACCTCCAATCTAAACCCTTGGTTGAAATCCTACAACAATAAATCAAAAATCACACCATCAAAATCTCAATAATCAAAAACCCATGCCAATTAATCCATCAAACCAACATATTCAACAAACCCATATCATCTCTCATCCCAAAACCAAGAATAATCATACCAAAAGCTTACCTTAGCTTCCTAGCACCAAGAAGAACTTCAATCTCAACTCAAATCACCAACTAAGAGCTTGGATTAAAGAAAAGAAAGGAAGAAATGAAGAAACCCTAGTCTCCAAGGAGAGAAAATCGAGAAGTGAAGGAAAATAATGGGGAAAAGTGAGCCAACCCATACCTTATATCACTTAAAAATCCGAAAATGCGCTTATACTGTGCGCGACCGCGGGTGCGCTGTTAACCATACCGCGGGTGTGCTAAGCTCACGGCCTCCCACTCAAAATACCAAAACTGTCGACCGCGGGTGCGGTACTAAACTCACCGCGGGTGCGGTCACCTTAACACCGCAGGTGCGGTAAGGCTACGGGAAAAACACCAAATTGTGAAGCATGAGACCGCGGGTGCGGTGACTACCTGGAGTGCGGGTGCGGTCTGGTCACGGCCAAAGCAAACTCTTATGCAACCAAAATCGAACCGAAACGCTGATACAAAACAACCACCATCAACTAATAACAACAATGCCACAAAACAATAATAACCAACCACACTATAACCCATAATCACAACTATTAACATCTAAATCAAATAATCCAATAACATACAAAACTTAAACCGTAGCGTACACCGGGATAGGCTATTACAAGAATTCCCAGCATTGTTTCACTTATGTAAATTTTTATTCGACTTTAATTACATTCCTTCTTAATTATATGATTTGACTATCTGTGATTTCGAGGACGAAATCATATCTTGGGGGGAGAAATGTAATGCCCGGAAATTTAATCCTAGTAATCTGTAATTATTGATTTATAATTTGATATGATTATGAGAGGATTAATCGGGACACGAAATAAGATTATATCTGAAAAGTGTGTGCGAGGGCATTAGCATAGGCGCACATGCGCGACCGGATGCGCGAACATGCGCCAAATTGGCAGAAGACGTCGCGTATATGCGCGGAGGGGGTGCGCGCATAAGCGCGAATGTAGAACACGTAACTTAGACTACGTATAAGCCATGCATAATTCTAGTATTTAAATTAAAATGATTTTATTGCATGAGTATTTAAATTTAATTATTTTATGCAGTGGTTTAATTTTTTTATCATTTCAGTTATTTCAGTGAGGCCGGACTGGAGTTGAAGTTTAGAGATAAAATTTAAGATTTCAAGAAACATTTCCAGAATTTATTTTAGCTAGCAAGTAAGTTCATTTAAGTTAAAAAGGAGGTTTGAGGATTTAATTTAATTACTTGAGGTGAATAGGAAATAAGTTCATTTAAGTTCCTTAATTAAAGGATTAATTCACTAAATTAATTAAAGGATTAGTGAGGCTTTTAAGGGTTATTAATTTACTAGATAATCAACATTTCCCCTTCATTTATTTGTGAATTTTCGGCCCCTTAGTACCTAGACTATTCCTTGCCAACTCATCACCCTTTTGACCCATTCTTTGTTGAGTTAGCATAACAATCTTTTTAATTCTTTATCCACCTTAATTAATTAATTATTGAGCATTATCCTAGTCTAGAAAACATGAGGATTTTCGGCCACCTTAGTTGTCTAGACAAGTGCTTTGCTAACTCACCTTTGACCCATTCCATGTAAATTTTAGCATGCTAATCTTTTCAATTATTAACCAAACCTTAATTAATTAATTAATTAATAAGCATAATCCTAACCTAGATTAGCAAGTATAGTTCGGCCATTCCACCTCCAACAAAACACGAACAAATTATTTGTTAACAATTCAAAATTCAAAATTGTGGAGACTTGGTCTAGATTTTTCCTATATCTTGCACCTATCCCCCTCACTCCCCTAACAACTTATTCCCCTCCCCTCCACCGAAATCCTTTAGCATTCAGAGTGTTTTTTAGAAGAAAAATCGTGGCTAGCACTAGAGAAAAGAAGAGAGAAAACCGAGCAAGCTAGGGAGAATAGAAAGCGCTCCACCTTCTCCGCACCGGATCGCCTCTTCTTTTCGTTTTTCTTTCAAACGAAACCAGGCATGCATATATTTTTCCTTGACTCTTCAATCAAGTCATACTATCATATTTTTATGCCTCATGATCATCATTTCATGTTTAAACCGAAATACATCATAGATTTTTCAAAAGGAACAACATGCAGATTTCGGCCCTTTCTTTTCAAGCTTCACGTTTTTCTTGATGTTGTGGTTTCAGGTGGATGGATCGGTTCCAGGCTCCCAAGGCGACATCTAGACATGTTCTAGGATGGATTAGGATCACTTTAGTCCATTATTTCAGTCCCCATGCTTGCTGGAATTCGAAAATGACAGCAGCTTTCCATCGGTGCCATTTTTGTGTTTCAAAATTTCGGTTTTGATTTCATGAGGGAATAGATCGGATCTTGGCTGCCCAGGGGCCTATAACCATGGTTAGATCACTTCCCTAGCATGTCTAAGATGTTACTAAGTCGCCCTTTTTTGTGGCTTGGTCCATGGTTAATCGGTTTTTAAATCAAACGCAAGAACAGCTCCTTTCCCCATTTCGGCTCTTCTTTGGTACAGCATATGAGTTTCGGTTTTGGTGGTTTGGTGTGGATCTTGGTTGGCCTATGGCCCTTAGCCACGGTTCATACCATACCCCAAGATGTCTAGATCGTGCCATGGTCAACCAAATGGCCACTGGAACGAGTCGAGACAGCAAGCAAAGCAAAACACCACACGCGCTTGCAAAGGTGCTCTCGAGTGAATCTTCTCGGTTGTGGCTGGAACATTTCGAATTGTGGCTGGTCTAAAGCCTTTAGCCATGGTTCAAATCATTCCTTGGGATGTTGGTAAGAGGTTTTGGTCGGTGGTTCAAGCCCCAATAGCCATTAGCCTCGCAAACGACGCAAGCAAACCAAGCACGGTTGCTGTATTTTTTGG
This sequence comes from Primulina eburnea, assembly GCF_022965805.1. Taxonomy (NCBI): domain Eukaryota; kingdom Viridiplantae; phylum Streptophyta; class Magnoliopsida; order Lamiales; family Gesneriaceae; genus Primulina; species Primulina eburnea. Next base: position 20,233,801 of record NC_133104.1, on the reverse strand, counting down.
ACAGCAACTTGCTGTGTCGGTTCGGTGGCTTGTTCGAGTTCTCGGTCAACTTCTAGCCTATGGCCTTGGACTGGAAAGTGCCTCATTGAGTTAGGAAGGTCATGTTTTTGACCGTTTGTAATTCTGTTCATTTTTGAGGTCGTACGAGAATTTACGGTGCGATGTGCCAAATTGACTCTCGAAAGAGCGTTTCTTGTTTTGGCCTCCATTCACCTAGATTTCGACTTGCATCATCTTAGGAGCATTAATTCATCATTTTAAGCGTATTTTAATCATGACTAAATGATGTTTCAGTGTTGCCTCGGGTTGGTTCGGAGTCATGATTAAATACGAAGTCGTTCGGTGTAATTGTCATATTTTCGAATGTTATTGCATAGTTTGGTCCCATAAATCTATTGCATATTTTTCATGGCATATTTAGGTTGCAGTGAGCCTGGGAGCGATCCACTCCAACCAGTAAATTATTACAGGATATTTTATTGTGCCATTTAATTATATTACGTGCAAAAATATAAAATGTTCATTTTTGGGATTATGCGATATTGCTTGTGGCCATTACACTATCATGGGATTATTGTTAAATCCGGTCGCCAGTTACCGGTCAGTTGAGTTTGTTTCACCCAGTATACTGTGGCTACAGTCTGATCAGACGTTTACTATTTTATCCGGTCGCCAGTTACCGGTCATGGGAGCATTTTATTATCCGGTCGCCAGTTACCGGTCAGTTTCAGTGCAGGGGCCACTTGCGTAGACCATAATCTCACCAGAAAATTATTACAGGCTATTTCAGTACAGGGCTCCAAGGAGCAAACATTTTTTCCGTGATATTTTCAGTTCAGTTATGCACGAATTATTACTAATCATGACACGACACTTTTACGTTATGCATCATGACATGATATTTTTATCCCATACAAATTTTACTATATTTATTTGTTATTTACGATATATGCATGTTGAGTCTTTAGACTCACTAGACTTGATTGTTGTAGGTTCTGATGATTCCGGGGCCGAGGGCGGGGACCAGTGAGCAGGCTCGAGTCGGCAGTAGTAGGACCCGAAGACCTCAGTTCAACATTTATTTTTATTGATGGCTCAAACATTTTATTTATTGTTGGAAAAACTTTTTACTGTTATTTCGAAAATGTTAATTTCTTCCGCTGCCACATTGATCATCAAACTTTATTTATAAGTTCTTTTATGAAGGAGGCAATTTTAATTACTTAAAAAGAAAAAATTTAAAATTTTCCGCAAATTTTCCAAGTAAGGATTTTTAGGCCTTTATAGCGAAGCCTATGCGAGGAACTCCAGAGAACCTCGCACATATGCGCGGAGATGGGTCACGTATATGCGCGAGGCGATGTGCATGATACGCGCGGAGACATAGTGTGGGGACCCGGGCTCTAACTCAATTCTTTTTGGGATTGATTGGATCTTTGCTCGAAAATGTGGGTCAAAATTTTGCTTTTAACATTAATTCAAATGTATAATTAAAACATAATCTGTCTCGATAATAATTAACAACATAATGTACATACAAGTCTGTTTAGTACAATCATACATTAGTGTTCAAATCCCAACTACAAACATAAGTAGTACCAATCTAATAGGAAAACACTAGAAAGCTTCAACGCCCGAGATCTCCACGCTATCATCAATCTCTCATCTAGCTCGAGACCCAGATCCTGCCCCACCTGTTGTCATGCACACATACAGACACGACAACAGCCGGATAACTCCGGTGAGAACAAATCCCAGTATAAAACATGTATGCATGCAATGTAATAATCATGTACAAAGGCATAATATATATCAAGTAACATGAATTAAAATCTAAACATGTAAAGGAATACAAATATGTATTCAACATCAAATTCTTGACTCGATTCGTTTCTAATCTAGGGATCTCGGTGTGAATAAGACGGTATGTCACTACCCAACCAGTCGGGGTGACGGTACGTCTTATTCCTAGACTTCGGTCAACTCTGTATCGAGGGTCTACACATAGAGAACATCTACTACTATGCATCGATACACCGAAACGTCTAGTTTTGGCCGATCTGCCAATGTCTCCTATCTCAGGACTCGAATATAAATAAATAAATAAGACATTACATAATCAAATGTAATAACAATCTATTATGTGATTTAGGGAAACTCGTATCAAATCTAAATCGAGTTGTGCAATCCCGTGACCACATGAATTATACCTTTCTTGTCGAATAATCGGTCGTAGATGAATTCTCGAATTCAATGTAGCCAATACCAATCTGAAATGGCAATGTGTAGACACATTCTATCAATATACATCTCAAGCAACTCATATACAAATCAATACTTGGTTTTGATACAATTCGACAATATAACGGCGTAGTCTCGCGATACCGATAATTCAAACTCAACATAACAATATCATAATCAATCCCAATAACTCATAATCTCATCTAAACATCACATACATTCTGAAATCGGCATAATTTTCACATCACATAAGCTTGAAAATCGAAACAGCATCATACGACGTCTGAAAATCGATCCGTTCACGTTTCTACGATGCTTATATTCTCAAGAACACACATTATACATCATATCACAATTTCCTCAACACACCTTTTTCAAACCATGCTGAAAGTTAACAATACTCACATCCTTTTGAAGCCCTTGAAGAGAGGAATCCAAATCTATACTTAAATTCAAGTTTGGATGATTAGATCTTGCACAAGATGAATTTTGAGGTAAAAGAAGCCTTGCTCTTCTCTCTGAATTCCTTCTGCTCGGTCTTGTTCTGAAATAGCTGAATGGAAAACAACACACTTATATTGCATGCTCAAGTGACACATGGTTTATTTTTCAAGTTACACGCACGACCGCGGGTGCGGTATCTTGGGACCGTGGGTGCGCTATGCTCTCGGCAGTCCTATCATTTTCTGAAATTCGTCGACCGCGGGTGCGGTCTCTGCAAGACCGCGGGTGCGGTAATGCTACGGCCAAACTTCAAAATTCTGAATAATACACCGCGGGTGCGGTCTTGTCTGAGGCGCAGGTGCGGTATGGCTTCGGCCATTCTTTCAAAATTTTCCATTTTAAGGTTATGCATTCTCATATCTGTGAATCTCACATCAATGACAACTGATAATTCTCGAGCCTTACACATAGTGTCTCGCTCATATGCGCCGAGTGATGTCGCGCATATGCGCGAGACGTGTTTTGCAAAGAAATGGGCCACATTTTGAAAGCATGCATGGTGTGTGTATATATATTCTTGTATATATATATATATATATATATATATATATATATATGTATATATATATATATATATATATGTATATATAAATATATATATATATATATATATATATTCACAAACGTAATTAACCTTCAGAATCAGCAAAAAATGAAAACCGAAGCCAACTTTACATTCTTGATTTTAGATTAGATTTTGCGAGAATCCGACCGTTTGATTTTGAATCCGACTTCGATACTGTGTTTCTATCAACGCAGGCTACAACTGGACGTAAGTTTTGTTACGTTTAGACATGTTTTGAAATTATGCTATTGTCAGAATTGAGTATGATTCATATATGATGCTATTGATATATTAGACGTCGTATAATCAAAGTCAGATTAAGAAACAGATCGATTATGGAATTGTTATGAATTTTCAGGGTATATTGATTTATACCGGACAGATTTGAATTGTGACTGAATTATAGATTGTATCGGATATGAGTTATGATTTGTAATTGATGTCGGTTGATATGGTATTGACGGGAATACTGAGATTGTGCCATTATGCCATGGATTTTGAATTAAATCCAGACTAATCAGATTAAGTGTTGAATTGAGAATGGAATATTGATATTATGATTCTCGATATGTCGTTTCAGATTTACAGAGACAGTCTTGAGTTCACAATTGATATTGCTTCAGAGCGAGACTACAAACGAAAGGTATTAGTCAATGTGGCATTGGGAAATCGACTTGAGTCGGCTTGGACTTGAGTTTCCCTAAATCACATACTATTTGTTATTATTTTCATTGACTTGATTTGATATGCTTGTTCTATGGATTTATAGAGAGCATGTTTAGACGAGTCTCGACGAGTAATCTTGTGACAGAAGTGCCTGATAGTGGCGGGATCGCCACGGGCACATTGCACGATGTCACAAGATAGTATAGAAATCTTGGGACAGATGTGCCTGATAATGGCGGGATCGCCACGGGCACATTGCACGATGTCACAAGATAGGATATTGGCGATGGGGCCACAGTCCATGACGGTTAGGTCAAACACTGGATGTTTGGTTATATCGACAAGGATAGAACTGTAGTCTTTTCTATTACTGTTGGTCGATATAATAATACCCACATCTGGAAACCGGGATCCCTAGACTAGGATTGAGTCTAGTCTGAATCGTGGAGTCACGAGAATTGTCGACAGTTTGATATTTATCATATTTCAGCTTTTGATATATATTGCTGTTATTTATCCATGCTTTTTTTTTTATCATATGATTGAATGTTTCGTTGATTTATACTGGGAATATATTCTCACCGGAATTATCTGGCTATTGTCGTGTTTGTAAGAATATTGCTAGCCATAGCTGCATGGTATGACTATGAGATATGGCAGATGGATGTCAAGACAGCCTTTCTTAATGGGGATATTAAGGAAGAGATTTACATGTCTCAACCTGAAGGTTTACATCTATCGGAAGTGAGCATATGGTATGCAAACTTCAAAGATCTATTTATGGTCTAAAGCAGGGATCTAGGGGTTGGAACCTCAGATTCGATTGTACAATCAAAGAGTTTGGTTTTGCTAAGAATCCTGAGGAACCCTGTGTGTTTAAGAAGGTCAGTGGGAGTTCTGTGACATTCCTGGTGCTGTATGTTGATGACATTCTACTCATTGGGAATGATGTAGGAATGTTGCAATCAACTAAAATATGGTTAGCAAGTAAGTTCTCGATGCAGGACTTGGGTGAAGCATCTTTTGCATTGGGAATACAAATCTATAGATATAGATAAAAAGGATTGCTTGTTCTCACCCAGTCCACATACATTGATACCATAGTGAAGCGGTTCTCGATGGATGAATCCGAGATAGGACATCTACCAATGTGTCATGGCGTGCCCCTATCCAAGTCTATCTCTCCCAAGACTGATGCAGAGATAGCGGCGATGACACGCATTCCATATGCATCAGCGATTGGTAGAATCATGCATAGGATGATATCTACACGTCCTGGCGTGGCTTTTGCACTAAGTGTAGTGAGTAGATATCAATCGAACCCTGGTCTTCCACATTGGAAAGCTGTGAAAGACATCCTCAAGTATTTGAGAAGGACCAATAAGTTGTTCTTGGTCTATGGGGGTGGAGAACTGAAATTGGAAGGCTATACCAACTCTAGCTTCCAAAGCGATATCGATGACTCGAAGTCAACCTCTGGGTTCGTATTCATGCTCTCAATGGTGCTGCTGTCTCTTTGAAGAGTTCCAAGCAAGACAGTACTGCGGATTCCACCACTGAGGCCGAATACATTGCTGCATCAGATGCAGAAAAGGAGGCTGTTTGGATAAGGAATTTCGTCCAAGGGTTGGACGTCATTCCTAATGGAGTTGCTCCTGTCCCGGTGTTGTGTGACAACACGGGGGGTATAGCTCAAGCATAGGAGCCAAGGTCTCATCAGAAGTCCAAACATGTATTGAGAAAGTACCACATCCTCCGAGTGATTGTGGAAAGAGGAGTAGTGTCGATTGACAAAGTCGCCTCCACAGATAATGTTGTCGATCCACTAACTAAGCCTTTATCTGGACCATTATTCGAGAAGCATCGCGAATCGATGGGTTTGAAGCATATGGGTGGTTGGCTCTAGTGCAAGTGGGAGATTGTTAGAGTAGGTGCACGTCGAGCCAAGTGTTGGCCGAGTATTCACGATGAAACTCTATGTATAAACAATCTTCATTTTAATAATATTTGAATTTATTGTTTTGGCACTTCTTTATCTGTACACCCATGCTAGTTGCATAGATAAAGTCCTTGAATATACAAATAATAGAAAGAATATGAGATGCTCGTATGATGAGTATCATGAAACTCATATTTGGAATATTGTATATTCTAAACAGTTCCTAGTCGATTCAGCCGCCGCTAAGAAGGATATAGGCCGCTCGAGTTCGAGACTAGTATTTGCGATGTGAGTACCATGTTTCATTGGTAGGGGACATTGTGATGTCCGAGCATGCAGATAGGTGCTCCTTGTAGAGTGCACTGAACAACGCTCCATAAAGGACTTTCCAAGTGGTTCTCACTTATCGAGTGGAAACGTCCTAGTTTATGGTTGTACTCCATTAGTCCTTATGACCCGGGACAACATTGAGACTCTATGTGCTAGCATTACACTTTGACAAGTTTACCGACTCTCAAGGGGTCATCAGGTGGCAAGGTTGGGTGTTTTGTCGAAACATATAGGAGTCGATGCATTATAGTCGGGGATTCACCGCTTACCTTCGGGTACGGATATCCTATGTGTATGTAGTATGAAATCTCTGATCAGAGTATGGTAATAATTATGAAAGGGGTTTCTTAGATTACACCATCGATGCAACTACAACATGACACATAGTATCGATTCATTGACAACTCTCGGTATACTAATGGTTGTCGAATCGGTCGGGATATATGAGTTGAAGGGACCGTACTGTACGCTAACCATAATTGAATGGTTCTTGCATTCTCTATCATTTGATACCTAGGGAATCATGTAAGAAATGCTGCTAGGCGTTTCACATGATTGGTTGGATACTATCAGACTTGAGTTCTGACGTTCTTGTTATCAAGGAGTTGATAATTAAGAATGAAGCAATTGGGGTATGCTCATATAAGGACATGTTTAGTCAGAATCACATAGAGATGTGAACCCACGGCTAGTTGTATCAATGAACCATTGAGGACCACACAATTGCTAGCTTTCTAGATCTCGTTGAGAATTAAAATAGTTCAATGCGTTGAACGGCTTATAAAGGAGTTTATAAGCGTAAGGAAAAATAGAATTTTGACTTCTACAAAGAGAATGTAACTTTTAATTTGAGGAAGTGTTCCTAATTAAAAGTTGGCCAAATAAATAATGTATTTGAAAATTGTGATTTTCATATAAATTAAATTAATTCAAGTGTTGAATTAATTAAACACTAGTAGGCCTAGTAGAGTCCAAATAATTATATTAATTTGTTGCGACTTTGATTGTTGCACTCCCAAGAGCAGGTTGTCCACAAAAAGTATAATTCGGTGAGTCCGATATCGTATCCACAGGGAAGCTAAGGTAACTACAAGTCCACTACAATGTCTTTTTGTTTTGTTTTTGCTTTTGTTTCTTTTTAATTTTAATTGTTTGAATCTTTAATGGGTAAATTTTAATTGTTCAAATTTTAATTTAAGTAGTTGAGATTAAAGGATCCACTCTTGGTATTTTAATAAAGTTAACATTAACGAACATTATTGAAATCCACTTAATAAAATAATTCCAATATATTAAATAATCATATTTATATTATTTTATATATTATTATCTTATAAGTATATAATATATACTAAAACTTATAAATGTTGTCAAGTATTTATTGTGCTATAAATATATTTTTAAACACTAAATCAAAGTTCTCACATTAAATGGTTGGTAAAACCAAACTAACATTTAAATGGTACCAAGAAATTAATATTATGATATATTTATATATAGTAAATCAAGGTTCCCACTTTAAATGGTTGGTAATACCAAACTAACATTTAAATGGTTCCAAGAATTTAGTGTAACATATAGCAACAATAAATCAAAACTCCCACTTATAAGTAGGGTATAAAAATGCTTAAAGAAATAAATATTACATAAACAATAAATAATGATTAAATAATATAAAACATAGATTCTTACCTTTTAGTAACCTTATTATCATGCCAAGAGTTTCACCTTTTCATCTCAACTTTAGGAAGTTAGCTATTCATCATTCAAAGTGTAAAACTTTGAATATGAAATTAACATGCTAATTATATTTAAATGAAGAAATAAAGGAAAAATATAGAGAGAAATACTATGAACTCAAAGGTTTGTTCATAGAATGAGGGATATCTCAATACATTACAATGCACCCCTATTTATAGCCAAATTTGGGGAGACAACCACAAATAAAATATTATTTTTTTACACATAAGTCTTCATTGGTGTTCCAAGATATTATATTATATTACACATCACTTTTGAAAATCTTCTTCTCCGAATTTGCTTCTTCACATAAAAAGAAACATGTGGATAATTGAGTTGTCTAGTTGTGGTATTTTTTCAAACCATTTGACCAAGTAATTTGAGAGAAATGGTCAAAATACTAGAGCATGGTAAAACTGTCATTCCTTTGGTAACTTTATTTGTTGCTTAATTTGATCCCAATTGTTAAAGGATTTTTATCTCATGCTTGCCACCAATATTGTAGATATTAACATCAACTTTCTACAGGTCCAAGAATCATCTTAATCCCATTTGCAACGCCAAGGTTATTCTTCTTTCATCGAACCTGTAAAAATAGTAAAAACTTATAATTACACAACAACTTATATTTTATACAATTTATTATAAAACATATAATATTTAAACATTTAATAAAACAAAAACTATATATTTATATTATAAAACATTTAATTAATGTACAATTTTTATGTTTATCACACCTCCCAACCAGCTTATTGATCGTCACTAGAAATTTAAGTGTTAATAGCAATACAAAACATATTGATTAATTTAAATAGAAATGTAATCAAAACTATCTAAGTGTTTAAATTAAATTTGTAAACTGTCAAAGTTATATCAAGATCATCATAATTATAATTTATGAAATAATATGAGATGATCAATTCAAAGCTTATTTCAGGTAGTTAAATGTACACGGCCTTCAGAAGTTCCTAGTAAGAGTCTCGACTCCATATCCTCACAGGTTAATAAATGTTTCAATTCATGGCAACGATTTCTCTCATTGAGTTGGAATACAGATAAATGCTCAGAAAAATAGTTTACAGAATGCAGACAGACAAACGAGTCAAACTAATCAAAAGATAGAAAATTCATTGATTCAAAATCTAGTTGTTCTTATTATATATTTTTTCTTGATATATTTTTTTTTCATAACATCATGGAATCAGACTAAGTTTATGCTTCTTGACCACATATTTATTTAATTTGTACAATAAATTTCTCTCTTTCTTTTTTTTTATGAGAGATATATGTGTCGTAGCATATAACTTAAAAATTACATAGATCTTCAATATCTTTCTTTTTGTATTTTTCTCTTTTTTTTCAGGAAATATCATTTTTTTTTGTCAAAATAAGAAATCGAGATCTAAACAATAGATAGTCTCTCTTATGATCAATAAAGGCTCGAAAGCTGTTTTCTCAGTCCTCTCCACTCACTCACAAAATATGTGTGAGTTTAAAATTTTAGGCACTCTTATAAAGTATATCTTAGGTCATATACTTTAATACATGAGTTTATCACAATGGTTAATCACTCAAAAAGATTTCATTAATCATATTTTTATATTGATCAAAATATTAAAATTGACTTCTTTTTTTTCAAATAAAAATTTAAACATCCTTAAATAGATTAATGCATGTTCTAATTTAAATCTTTCAAGCATGTAATGTATGACATTTTTGAAAAAATTACTATGATACAAACAATAAACATGATTTTATTTTAAAATAATATATTTATTTTTTTATTATTATTTTTTTTAAAATTTTTTTTAAATTTTTTTTTAGTAAATTTGTTCTCCCCCCAATCAGAATATGACATTGTCCCTAATGTCAAAATAACTATTAATAAAGAGTACATAATGAAAGAGATATCATCTGGAATTTTATTGAAGATAACAAACTGAAACAAACGCAAACCAAACCACGACTTTTGAATCGATGATCCAACTTCCTTTTCTTACTGCTTGATTGCGACCAATTGATCTTTGTTATCATCGGATCAGGCTTATGAACAAAAGCTTCCAAATCATCAATTGATTGTCTCGGCAGTCGAAGCACAGATGAGCATCCGTCGTGAATTTTCTGAAATGGAATTCTGTTCCACAGCTTTATCAAGAAATGTCAACAAACTGTCATAATAATTATTGATATTCAACAAGCCCACAGGTTTATTATGGATATTAAGTTGTGCCCAAGAAACAGTGTGAAAAATTTCTTCTAATGTACCAAAACCACCTGGTAGTGCGATAAAAGCATCAGAATTTTCAATCATTTGAGTGATTCTTTCATACATAGAAAAAACTTTTAATTCCTCCCCAATCGTAACACCTGTAATATTTCCTTCAGCTAAAGCTGTAGGAATAGTACCCAAAACCTGACTACCTCCAAGATGAGCAGATGTTGAAACAGATCCCATTAACCCAATATTACCTCCCCCATATATCAAGTGAATTTTTTTCTCAGCCAATATCTTCCAAGATTATTCGCTGCTTCTACAAACACTTCATTTTTTCCAGGACTCGACCCACAAAATACACAAATATTTTTCAATGTTTGTGCAGAGGATCCAGCCATGTTTTTACTTTCTTTTTTGTCTGCGAAAATAGAGAGGAAGATGAGAGATTTTATAGGGGTAATATGTTATCATGACAAAACTATGGGTCACAGCTGTAAACAGAATATATAGTAAAAACAATAATGACACACATGCATATAAACAATAGTGTGATTGTGGCTCACAATTTTCCTCTGGTTTTACGTCCAGAAATGGCTTCAACGCCTTCTATGAGTCGAGGATATGCTTCCCATCCAATTTTCTTATAAATTGGCAAACAGGGTCTTTTTTAGTCGGATTCCCAAGACTATGACGCTCATCTTGGAATTGTTTCCATAAACGGGGAAGCTCAATATGCACATGTCCACTAGAATGCGTCTCAAGAGTCAATAAGAAGTTATCTAAAGACTCCTTACTCAGCACATTCTTAATGAAACCAATTTTATCTTCTCTGTTATTGGAAACACATCTCAAAGATCTGTATCATTTGTCACAAGTCCATCTTGCACGTTTATGACAAACCCCTAAACTTTTGGCCCTTCGTTTTTTCGCATAAGTGCTTTTTCCTAATCCAAGCAAATACCGAATGAGCAATGATTGTGGAACTTCTCCTCTTAATCGGACCTTAGCTTCCATTACAAGACGAATATCTTCTGAAATTCCTTTTTGCATAAGCAATCTCAATCTTTCACACCTTCCTGCATAAATTTTTCTTAGAACATTTTCAGAAACAGAGGGAAAATATTTAAAAAAATTTGAGAAAATTTCATCCATTTTGAAAAGAAAAGAAATGATTTTTTTTATTTTTGTATCAGCAATTGTGGGAAACTGATTTAACCGACTATGAGAGTCACGGAGTACCGTTATCCGCCATTTAACCGGGAAAATAAAAATATTAAGAAAACCTAAAATAAAAACAAACAAAATTAAATGCAACATAAAAATTTAAGGATCAGAAAGAGAAATAAACTCTTCTTGAAAGATTTAATTTTTCAAAAATGGTTTAAGCTTTTGCCCATTTACTTTAAAAACATCACCATTTTTAGGATTTTCAATATCCACAGCTCCATAAGGATACACATGTTTTACAACATATGGGCATGTCCATCTTGATCGTAATTTTCCTGGGAATATGTGAAGTCGAGAATTATAAAGCAAAACTTTTTTACCAATCTCAAAATATTTTCTAAGAATTGTTTTACCATGAAATGATTTGATTTTTGCTTTATAAATCCTTGAGTTCTCATACGCATCATTTATGAGTTCATCAAGTTCATTAAGTTGCAATTTGCGCAATTTGTTGCAATCATCCATGCTTGAATTAAAAGTTTTGATCGTCCAATAAGCTTTATGTTCCAATTCCACAGGCAAATGACATTGTTTCCGCAAACCAACCTATAGGGAGACATATTCAATGATGTTTTAAAAGCTGTTCGATATGCCCAAAGTACATCATTAAGTCGCATAGACCAATCTTTTCTATTTGAGTTAACAGTTTTTTCCAAAATTTGTTTTATCTCCCTATTAGCTAATTCAACTTGTCCATTTGTTTGAGGATGATAATGAGTAGTTACTTTATGAGTAATACCATATTTTTTCATTAATGAAGCAAATGGTTTATTAACAAAGTGAGTTCCCCCATCACTTATCATGGCTCAAGGAATTCCAAATCTACTAAAAATATTTTCTTTTAAAAATTTGATGATGATTTTATGATCATTTGTTCGACATGGAATTGCCTCTATCCATTTGGAAACATAATCAACTGCAACTAAAATATACAAGTATCCAAACGACGGTGGAAAAGGTCTCATAAAATCAATTCCCCAACAGTCAAAGATTTCAATTTCAATGATAGAATTCAAAGGCATCATGTTTCTTTTTGAAATCGCACCCAATTTTTGACAATTTTCACAGATCTTGCAGATTTCGTGGGTGTCTTTAAACAAATTGGGCCAATAAAATCCACACTGTAAGATTTTTGCAGCCGTTTTCTTTGAAGAAAAATGTCCTCCGCATGCTTCAGAATGACAAAATTTAATGACACTACTTACCTCATTGTCGGGTATGCAACGTCGAAAAATTTGATCAGGACAATACTTGAACAGATATGGATCATCCCAATAAAAGTTTTTTACCTCATTCAAAAATTTTCTTTTATCTTGGGAACTCCATTGCGGTGGCATTTTTCCTGTCACAAGAAAATTTACTATGTTAGCAAACCAAGGTGTAGTAGTAACTGAAAATAAATGTTCATCAGGAAAATTATCGTTAATTGGTGTCATTTCACAAGATGATCCTGTTACTAGTCTCGATAGATGATCGGCTACGACATTCTCGGTTCATTTTTTATCTTTGATCACAATGTCAAATTCTTGGAGCAACAAAATCCATCGTATCAGTCGTGACTTTGCATCCTGTTTGGTCAACAAATATCTAATAGCAGAATGATCAGTAAATACAATAGTCGTTGATCCAATCAAATAAGAACGAAATTTATCTAATGCAAATATTACAGCAAGTAGTTCTTTTTCAGTTGTGGAGTAATTCATTTGAGCATTGTTTAAAGTTCTACTTGCATAATATATCACATAAGGCTTACCGTTTCTTCTTTGACCCAGTACTGCACCGACTGCATAATCACTCGCATCGCACATGATTTCAAATGGTAAAGACCAATCAGGAGGTTGCATGACAGGAGCTGATGTTAAATGTCGAATGATTTTATCAAAAGCATTTTGACATTCTTGAGTCCACTCAAATGCAGTGTCTTTTGTTAAGAGGTTACAAATGGATTTAGAGATCAAACTATAGTCCTTTATAAACCTCCTATAAAATCCACCATGTCCCAAAAATGAGCGAATTTCTTTAATGGTTTTTGGAGGGGGTAAATTGGTAATGACATCAACTTTTTCTTTATCAACTTCAATTCCATGAGATGACACGACATGTCCCAAAACAATTCAAGAAGTAATCATGTAATGACATTTTCCCAATTTAAAATAAGACCTTTTTTCCTCGCATCTTTTTAAAACTTTTTCCAAATTTTCAAGACAATTATCAAATGTATTCCCAAAGACAGTTAAATCATCCATGAAAATTTCCAAACATTTTTCAACCATGTCGCAAAAAATGCTTAGCATACATCTTTGAAATGTTGCTGGGGCATTGCATAATCCAAATGGCATCCTTCTAAATTCAAATGTTCCAAAAGGACATGTGAATGTAGTTTTATCTTGATCTTCGAGTGCAATGGGAATTTGATAATAACCTGAATATCCATCAAGAAAACAGTAGTATGGATGACCTGCTACTCTTTCTAAAATTTGATCCAAAAATGGTAATGGAAAATGATCTTTTCTAGTGGCGTCATTTAATTTTCTAAAATCAATACACATCCACCAACTAGATGGGACTCGACTTGTTAACAATTCACCTTTTTCATTTTTTATCACTGTGATGCCAGATGTTTTTGGAACTACTTGTGTTGGGCTTACCCACTTACTATCAGAAATAGGGTAGATAATTCCAACATCAAGTAGTTTGAGAAATTCAGTTTTCACAACATCTTTCATGTGTGGATTTAATCTCCTTTGTGGTTGTTGAGATGTTTTAGCATTTTCTACTAAGTGAATTTTGTGAGTGCAAATTAGTGGATTAATGCCCTTGAGATTTTTTAGTGTCCAACCAATTGCATTTTTATTTCTTTTAAGCATATCAACTAATTTACCTTCTTGATCACTTTCTAGTTTGGAAGAAATTACCACCGGATATGTTTCATCTTCTCCAAGAAATGCATACTTCAATTCTTCTGGCAAGGGTTTTAACTCCAATATTGGTGGCTCGTCTTTGTTCTCATATTTTGCATCAAATTCTTTCTCTGATCCTAGTAACGAGTGATATCTGATAAAATCATCAAGATCAATTTCAATATTTTCTTTAACAGTTTCAATTGAACAAATATCTAATGGGTCACGAGTACTCCCTTCTTGAATGTTTTCTTCCACAAGAGTTTCAATAAGATTTTCATCTCCACTTTCATCTCCTTTGTCATGTGGTTGCTTACAAAGATTAAAACCATTGGGCTCAAAGGTCATGTTACCAAATGACAACTTCATTATTCCATTCCTGCAATTTATAAGAGCATTAGAAGTTGCTAAAAATGGATGACCCAGAATTATAGGAATTGCATTACAAGCTTCGATAGGTTGTGTATCTAAAACAAAGAAATCGACAGGATATACAAAGTTATCAACTTGGACCAATACATCTTCTACCATACCTCTTGGCACCTTAACAGATCTATCGGCAAGTAAAAGTGTTACCGAAGTAGGTTTTAACTCGCCTAGATTGAGTTCTTGATAAACTGAATATGGAAGTAAATTCACAATAGCTCCAAGATCAAGCAAGGCTTTTTTAATCTTTCGTTCTCCAATAATACATGAAATAGTAGGACAACCAGGGTCTTTGTATTTCAAAGTATTATTATTTTGAAAAATGCTTTCTTTTTCACATTCAATTTTCTTTTCACAGTGCACAAGTTTTTCAAAAATTTGGCATATGATGGTACCTGTTTTATTGCATCTAATAAAGGAATATTAACTTTTACTTGTTTAAAAATATCATATATATCAGAATTCAAATTTGATTTTTTTGTATTTTTCAATGCATGAGGGAATGGTGGTGAAACTGTCTGTTGGACCTCCTCTTCTCAAGTTATGGGTTCCACTTCATTACCCTTTGGAGTTGATTTATCATCATCTTCACAAGGTTCGAGAATTGATTTTTCCACAACCTTACCACTTCGAAGGGTGATAACAAATTTTACCTGATCCATCGGTTTAGTTCCAGAAGTTCCAGTTTGTGAATGTTGATCCTTGGGATTAGGCAGAGGTTGTGAAGGAAATTTACCTTTTTCATGAACATTAAGTGCAGATGCAAATTTAGCAAGAGTATATCTTTCAAATTTGTCATGGTTTGAGCAGTTTGAGTATTGATAGACTCTTGCTTTGCAATGAAAGAATTCAATGTATCTTCCAAATTTCTTTTAGGTGGAGGATCATAAGGTGCATACTTTTGATAATTTTGTTGATTTTGGAAATGTGGTTGTGAAAATTGTGCAGCATTATCATTCCTCCAACTAAAATTTGGATGATTTCGCCAACCTGGATTGTAATTTTGAGAAAATGGTTCAAAATTTGGCCTTTTGAAATTGTTCAAAACATTGGCTTGTTCATGGAGACATTCTTTAAAAGAGGGCAAAGTGGGACAATCTTTTGTAAAATGATCAATTGTATCACAGATGTGACACGCAATTTCTTGAACAGATTTTAATTAACTATTCTTTTCCAATTCAAGTGCCTCAACTTTTCTTACCAAAGAGGTAAAACTATCTTGAAGATCATGTTCATCTTTGAGAGTGTACATACCTCCACCAGATGTAGGAGATTGAATCTTGTTTGATGGTTCGATTGTACCTATAGTGTCCCAATTTTGAGCATTTTCAGCTAATGAATCAAGATACTCAATTGCCTCGTTTGGATCTTTATCTTCAAATATTTCATTACACATAAATTCAATCATTTGCCTATCTTTAGGTGTTAAGCCTTTATAAAATTGAGAAACAACTCTCCAAATTTCAAAACCATGATGTGGACAAAGATTAAGCAATTCTTTGTATCTATCACAACACTGATAAAAAGTCTCTCCTTGTTTTTGAGTGAAAGTGATGATTTCCCTTTTGAAAGAATTTTTTCTATGAGATGGTAAAAACTTTTTCAAAAATTGTTGTTGCAATTCATCCCAAGTTCGATTGGATCCTGATCTAAGATTTTGTAGCCAAGTTTTAGCTTTATCTTTTAAAGAAAAAGGAAAAAACTTAAGTCGAATGGTGTTCATGCTACAATTTAGATCATTATATGTGTTGCACACTTCTTCAAACTCTCGTAGATGCATGTATGGATTTTCAGAATCTAAGCCATGAAAATTGGATAAAAGTTGGATAATACAAGGCTTAAAATTGAAATGAGATGCATCAGGGGGGAAAAACTAGACATGAAGGTGCACTAGTACGTGTAGGATTCATGTGATCTCTAAGTGTTCTTCATTTATCATGATCATGTTCAGATTGAATTTCATCTTCATTTTCTTGGATGGATTCTTCCGCCATGTTTTGTAAAAATAAAGGGTTATTTCGAATGAGTCGACCACTAAGTGTACGTGACCAAATGCTCATGCAAGTGCAAATGCAAAAGAATAAAAACACACAAAAGCAATAAAAATTCAAATAAAGAAAAATAAAATATAAAAAAATTAAATAGACTTGAAATTAAATTATTCTTCTCCGGAAACGGCGCCAAAAACTTGTTGCGACTTTGATTATTGCACTCCCAAGAGCAGGTTGTCCACAAGTAGTATAATTCGGTGAGTCCGATATCGTATCCACAGGAAAGCTAAGGTAACTACAAGTCCACTACAATGTCTTTTTGTTTTGTTTTTGTTTTTGTTTCTTTTTAATTTTAATTGTTTGAATCTTTAATGTGTAAATTTTAATTGTTCAAATTTTAATTTAAGTAGTTGAGATTAAAGGATCCACTCTTGGTATTTTAATAAAGTTAACATTAACGAACATTATTGAAATCCACTTAATAAAATAATTCCAATATATTAAATAATCATATTTATATTATGTTATATATTATTATCTTATAAGTATATAATATATACTAAAACTTATAAATGTTGTCAAGTATTTATTGTGCTATATATATATTTTTAAACACTAAATCAAAGTTCACACTTTAAATGGTTGGTAAAACTAAACTAACATTTAAATGGTACCAAGAAATTAATATTATGATATATTTATATATAGTAAATCAAGGTTCCCACTTTAAATGGTTGGTAAAACCAAACAAACATTTAAATGGTTCCAAATAATAAGTAATTTAATAGTATAATATATTCATATATAATAAATCAAGACATCCACTTTAAATGGTTGGTAATACCAAACTAACATTTAAATGGTTCCAAGAATTTAGTGTAACTTATAGCAACAATAAATCAAAACTCCCACTTATAAGTAGGGTATAAAAATGCTTAAAGAAATAAATATAACATAAACAATAAATAATGATTAAATAATATAAAACATAGATTCTTACCTTTTAGTAACCTTATTATCATGCCAAGAGTTTCACCTTTCCATCTCAACTTTAGGAAGTTAGCTATTCATTATTCAAAGTGTAAAACTTTAAATATGAAATTAACATGCTAATTATATTTAAATGAGGAAATAAAGGAAAAATATAGAGAGAAATATTATAAACTCAAATGTTTGTTCATAGAATGAGGGATATCTCAATACATTACAATGCACCCCTATTTATAGCCAAATTTGGGGAGACAACCACAAATAAAATATTATTTTTTTACACATAAGTCTTCATTGGTGTTCCAAAATATTATATTATATTACACATCACTTTTGAAAATCTTCTTCTTCGAATGTGCTTCTTCACATAAAAAGAAACATGTGGATAATTGAGTTGTCTAGTTGTGGTATTTTTTTCAGACCATTTGACCAAGTAATTTGAGAGATATGGTCAAAATACTAGAGCATGGTAAAACTGCCACTCATTTGGTAACTTTATTTGTTACTTAATTTGATCCCAATTGTAAGAGGATTTTTATCTGATGCTTGCCACCAATATTGTAGATATTAACATCAACTTTCTACAGGTCCAAGAATCATCTTAATCTCATTTGCAACGCCAAGGTTATTCTTCTTTTATCGAACTTGTAAAAATAATAAAAACTTATAATTACACAACAACTTATAATTTATACAATTTATTATAAAACATATAATATTTAAACATTTAATAAAACAAAAACTATATATTTATATTATAAAACATTTAATTAATGTACAAATTTTATGTTTATCATAATTCAAGTGTTGAATTATTTAAATAATATTGGGTCTTGTAGTGCCCAATAGAAAATAATTAATTAACTAGTGGGCTTGAGTAAATTCAAGTAATGTTTAATTAGTATCAAATTTGTTTGAGATAATTAAATTTAAGTCCATGGATTTTTTAATTGTTAAATAACCCAAATAGATTTGCATGCATGGGAGGTGAAAGGTTGGGAGACAACTTTTTGTATAACCAAGGCTTGGCATGCAACTTTTTTGCTTTACCTTTTTCCACAACCAAGAAAAGTCTTCCCCCTTGTCTCCCTAACCTCACTTGGCCGAAAATTGCAAGAGAATTCTCCTCATTTTTCTCTCCATTTTTGTTCTTCAATTGTTGGAGAAAATACTTACTTCTCAAAGAAAAATCCTCATATTTTTCTAGTGCAAAATATGAGGGGATCTTCCTAGTTGGTGGTGGGCTTGATTTTTTAACAAGGAGTGTTCAAAGGAAGCTTGTAGAAGTTCATCCCTTCAAGAGCCAAGTTGTTTACAACTTGGTTGGAGCCATCATCAATCTATTGTGATTGATAGATATATTTCTAAACAACCTATGTATGACATTTCGTGTTTCGTATATGCTACACACAAGTAAATGAGGTGTTCGAATTTCTTGCCCTTGAAAATATGATTTTCGAAAATTTTGAACTTTCGTTGCGCATTTGAACACCTAAAATCGATCCCTTTCAGAACTTGCGGAGGGAGACATCCCATAGAGCAATGCCGAGGTGTGTTTGGTAGTTGCCATGTCTATCGACAGCCAAAACACTTTGCTAGAGTTTGTCCACAACGAGGTTCCAGGGACCCCTGAGAACAGAATCATCTGGATCAGTGGCACCGCCTGATAGACAATCATTGGGTGTTCACTCTTTCAAGTCACCACCAACGACTCCTCAATCACAGCCAAGGCCAGGACGCACCTGACGATGTAGTTGCAGGTAATTTCCTGTATGGTTATTTTGCATATGTATTGATAGATACTAATGCATTCCATACGATTATCTTTGAATGAATTGCATTAATATATGCTTTGTCTATTGAGTCCTTATCTGCTGTAGTATTGATCTCTTCACCGTTGGGGAGAGGTTTTGTATCAGTGATATCTGCGAGACATTGTATGCTATAGTATGACGAGCATGAGATTGAGTTAGATGGTATAGTACTTGGGTTGTTCGATTTTGATTTTGTTATCGGTATTGATATATTGACCAAGTACAGAGCTACCGTTGATTTTTTCCAGAAGATAATGAGATTCAGACCAGATATGACCGATGAGTGGAAAATTCTACGATAAGGATTCTAGATCTAGAATTCCTTTGACATCTGTGATGTTGATGACTCGATTATTACAGAAAGGAACAGAGGGATTTCTTATGTATTCAGCTGACATACTGAAATCGAGCCTATCATTGGCTGATTTGCCAGTTGTATATGGGTTTCTGATAGTTTCCCAGAGAAGATTTCAGAATTGCCTCCAGTCAGAGAGATAGACTTCATTATTGAATTGTGGGGACCCGGGCTCTAACTCTTTTCTTTGGGATTAAATGGATCATTAATATTAAAAAAAGTGGGTCAAATTTTCGCTTTTCAACATTCATTCTAATGTTATATAAACAAACGTAAAGTCTTTATTTATTTTACAACATACAAACATGTCGTGTTCTAATACATAAATTCAACTAGTGTTTAATACAATACCAAATACAAATAGTCCAAGTCTACCAAAAACCACTAGTCCTCTGTTGCGCCCGTAGTCTCCACGCTATATCAATCTCGTCTCTGTCTCGACCCAGATCCTGCCCCACCTGTTGTTATGCACACATACAGACATAACAACAGCCGGAAACTCCGGTGAGAACAAATCCCAGTATAAACATGTATACATGCATATATCAAGCTAAACATGAAACATGCTATAATGAATGTCATCCATATAAACATGCAATGCAATGCGAATCAAACCATGTCTGGACTCGACTCGACTAGAACTCTAGGGATCTCGGTGTGAATAACACGATCTATCACCTACCCTCACAATCGGGGTGACGGTACGTCTTATTCCTAGACTACGGCCTGATTTGTATCCACATCTACAATAGGAGACGAATCTTCTCCTAAACTGTGATATCACCGAACATCTAGAAGTTTGACTGTTTCTGTCAAGACTCCCTATCTTAAATGCAATGCATAACAATCTGTAAACAATGCATAAACATCTCAAAAGATTTGAATAAAATTCTATAAACAAATCACAATCATAATTCAAGATAAACAATAAATCTCGTATGTGGTTTTGGTTGGGAAACTCAAATGTAATCTCATTTGAGTTATATCTCCCCAAACAAGACATGTATTATACCTTTCTTGTCGTTGGAAGAAATCGAAGTCTCAAGTTGGTATCGAATCTGTCAATCCAAATCTGAAATGACAATGTTGATATATCTTCTATCAATTCCTAACTCAATATACAATTCAGTAATTGATTCTGATATAATTCAGCGGTATAACGGCGTAATTTCTCAATACCGATCACTCAATTCTCAACATAACATGATCAACTCTTAACATATATCAGATATTCATCAATCTCAACTCAAAATCAGCATCATAGTACATTCCAAGTTCTAAAATCTGAACATGCTCAATCAAGAATATGCTGAAAATCATAACAATTGAGTTCGATATCAATTCTTCGTCCCGGTTTCGAATATACACTCATAATCATCTTAAGAACACATATCTATGAGCGTATTAAAGTTTCTCCAACACTCATATCTCAAATCATGCAGGAATTGAATGAAACTTACATCACTTTAAAGCTCTCGATGCAAGGATCAATAATCTCTATTTGGTATAAAATTTGAATAGCTCAATCTCAAGAAATCTTACCTCAAACTTTGAAGAAATGTGAGGAATTTCTAAGGAGCTCTCGGTCGTCGGTTGCTGGAATGAAGAGAATGAAGATTCAGCTCAAATCTATATATATGTGCCATGTGTCAAGTCAAGAAGAGACGGTGGATTTCTCGCATGCAGCACCGCAGGTGCGGTCACGTTAGCACCGCGGGTGCGCTATGCTTTCGGCATGCCTTTTAATTTTTAAAAGTGACGACCGCGGGTGCGGCCCCTGCAAGACCGCGGGTGCAGTCTTGTCACCGCGGGTGCGGTCTACTTGCACCGCGGGTGCGGTCTCGCAATGTCAAATTTAGGTACCCTACTGGACATCCACCGTGGGTGCGGTGTCTCCTAGCACCGCGGGGGCGGTGTGGCTTCGATTTTTCTTGCTAAAATCCACAATCTATGACCGCGGGTGCACTCTTGTTCTAAGCGCGGGTGCGGCCTCTCATACATGAAATATTTTGTACTTTCATCTTATGACATGCATTCTCATATCCTCCGAGTCGTACGCCAATAAAAACTAATAATCTCGAGCCTTACATGAATGCTTACCAGGCACAGTTCTTATCTTTAAAATGCTGGAAAGAATGGTACTGACTGAATTGAAAGAGTTGTATGACCGGCTTGAATATTTATTGATCAAGGATTACATTAGACCCAGTGTTATCCTTGGGGTACTCTCATTATGTTTATGAATTCAATGAACCGTGTATTTCACAAGTACTTTGATGATTTTATGAGTATTTTATCGATTACATTCTGATATATCCGAAGAATATGACTGATTATGCTGAACATTTGAGAATTTAGTTGAGTATCTCGAGAGTAGAAAAATGGCATGCAAATTGTGAGCTTTGGCTGAGAGAGATTGTATTGTTTGGGGCACATTATATTCGAATATGATATAGCGGGTGTTCTGAAACACGTTGAAGATGTGATCAGTTAGCCAAGACCGATAGCATTGTCAGAAATTGTAGTTTTTTTTAGTTTAGCAGATCAGTATTGATGATTTGTGTTTTGAATCTGATTGAATATTGCAATTGTTCTGAATTCGTGTTTGAAACAGATTGTAACCCGTTGAGATTATATGTTGTTCAGGCCGAACCAGAATTGATTTTGAGAATTACAGCGGCTCAGAAAGTTAATCAGAATGCTCAAAACTCAATATCGATAGTCAAAGCAGGGCATCTGATGTGAATCTTTGTACAAACGAATAGCAAACACGATTAAATAAGAATCGTGCCCTCAATTCAATAACGAACGAATAATTCGTGTTGTCCCGATCTTTTGAATCAAGTATGGTTTTGTGATATTCACCTCTAAATTATGAAACTTAGCAACAAATATTCACGATAAACAATTAAGAAACAGACGAACCTTCAAAGAACTTGTCCTTGATAATCCGTATGAAATCAATCGACAAACGCCACAAGAACGAATCTTGATAAGTTTGATTTTTGATGAACACAAAGCGAAGCTTTGAAAAAGTTTGAGAGGAAATCCCAAAAGTTTGATAAACTATCAATAATAATCTGAATTGTGTCTTCAAATTTCGTTCATTATATTTTACATAATCAATACCCAAAATCTAGTTGCCAAAATATTAAAAACACTAAATTAGGAAAATAATCTCGCCAAGCCGTCTCAGACACGGACCCCGTGTAGGCCTCCGTGTACGGGTCCGTGTACACTCAGGGAAAAAAACTCTTCGGCAAACAAAGGACACGAACCCCGTGAACATGTCCGTGCTCGGGTCCGTGTAGACTATGGATTTCTTCATTCTCGGATGTAATGGACATGGACCCCGTGTACAGGTCCGTGTAGCCTCAGTCCTTAAAAAATGTGCTTGAATGATATTCCTTTGGCCCTCACACGTACTCCCATGCATCACGAAGCCTTCCGCACTCTGCACCTCACTTGTAAGTCCTTCTCTTTGGATCATAAGTCCATGCAACGCTTCCTTGAACTTCTTCAATTGTCCCCTCGTAATTGGTCCCTCTGGCAACTCTAACGGATCTCATGTTTTCCTTGGAGCTTGACCACCCGTGTTCGCATCATCCTCCCCTTCTTGAAAAGGATTTGTCCTCAAATCTTGCTCTTCACCTACATCAAACAACGACAAGTCACTAACATTAAAAGTGGTACTCACGTTGTACTCACCTAGTAGATCGAGTTTGTAGATGTTGTCATTGATCCTTTCTAGAACTTGAAATGGTCCATCGCCCCTATGTAATAGCTTTGAACGACGCTTCTCGGGAAACCATTCCTTCCATAAGTGTAGCCATATTCAATCACCCTTCTCAAAGACCACCTTCTTCTTCCCCTTGTTGGCTTTCTTGGCATATTGCTCATTCTTCTTCTCAATGTTGGCCTTGGCCTTTTGATGCAAACCCCTAACAAATTCAGCCTTCTTTTTTCCATCCATGTTTAACATCCTTGATAGTGCGTCAGCCACTACATTCTCTTTACCTTGTTTGTACTTGATGATGTAGGGGAATGTCTCTATGAATGCCACCCACTTGGCATGCCGCTTGTTCAGTTTTTGTTGCCCCTTGAGGTGTTTTAGAGACTCATGATCCGTATGAATCACAAACTCCTTAGGCCTCAAGTAGTGCTGTCATGTTTCTAGAGTCCTCACAAGTGCATAGAACTCCTTATCATACATTGGATAGTCCAGCGCTGCTCCATTGAACTTCTCACTAAAGTACGCCACCGGCCGCCCTCCTTGCATCAACACTCCACCAATACCTACACCTGAAGCATCACATTCAATTTCAAATGTATTAGTAAAGTCAGGTAGAACAAGTAAAGGAGCATTAATTAATTTTTGTTTGATAATATTAAAGGACTTCTCTTGCTCCACGCCCCATGGAATGGAATGTTCTTCTTGATTACCGCTGTCATCAGTGCTGTCAGTGTGCTAAAATCCTTAACAAACCTCCTATAGAAGCTTGCAAGTCTAAGAAAACTTTGGACTTGACCAACAGTAGTAGGCGTTGGCCAATCTCGAATAGCACTTACCTTGTCTTCATCCATATGTATTCCCTGCGAGCTTACCACAAAACCAAGGAAGACAAGTTTGCTTGTACAAAAATCGCATTTCTTTAAGTTAGCTTATAAATTTTCAGCCCTTAGTGTGATTAGCACAAGTCTCAAGTGATTAACATGCTCATCCAAGTTTTTGCTATACACTAGGATATCATCAAAGTAAACAACAACAAATTTTCCTATGTATTCATGCAAAACATGGTTCATTAACCTCATAAAGGTGCTAGGAGCGTTTGTTAAGCCAAATGGCATGACCATCCACTCATATAACCCGTATTTGGTTTTAAAAGCAGTTTTCCACTCATCACCTTCTCTCATCCTAATTTGGTGATATCCACTCTTCAAGTCAATTTTGCTTAAAATACATGCACCATGCAATTCATCTAACATATCATCTAGTCTAGGTATGGAATGTCTATACTTAATGATTATGTTATTGATTGCTTTACAATCTACACACATACGCCATGAATCATATTTCTTAGGGACTAATAAAACAGGTACAGCACAAGGTGACATGGACTCACGCACAAAACTTCTATCTAACAACTCACTTATCTATCGTTGAAGCTCCTTATTCTCCTCCGGATTGCTCCTATAGGCTGGACGATTTGGCAATGCACTCCCCGGCACAAAATCGATTTGGTGCTTTATTCCCCTCAATGGTGGTAAGCCTTGAGGTAAATCCTCCGGAAACACATCTTTAAATTCCTGCAAAAGTGAAACAACAATGCTCGGAAGGGACTCGGCTATATCACTTGTGTTAAGGAGAATCTCTTTGTAAAGAATCAACACAAGTGGTTCATGTGTGTGCATTAAATGTTTCAACTCACTCTTTTGGGCCATGTATGATTTCTTTTTGGCCTCTTTCCTCTCATTTTTTTTCCTCTCAATTTCCTTCCTCTCATTTTTCTTTTGTATGGCTATCTCACTCTTTTTATCACTCTTTTTTTCAGTCATTTCATTTTTACTTTCAAAGGCCACCTCACTCTTGGGTTCACTCTTTCGGCCGCATCTCTCTTTTTTTTTTTCAATTGGTCCTCCAACACTTGCTTTGGGGACAATGGAATTAAAACAATGGAATCCTTCTTCAACATAAATGAATACCTATTCTTGTACTCATCATGTGTCACCCGCCTATCATATTGCCACGGCATACCCGAAAGGATATGACAAGCATTCATGGGCACCACATCACAAAAGACCTCATCCACATACTTCCCAATAGAAAAAGACACCAAACCTTGTTTGTTCACCTTCACCTCCGCACAATCATTCAACCATTGAAGTCTATATGGTTGAGTATGCTTTAATGTAAGTAAACTCAATTTTTCTACTATCTCACTACTAGCCACATTAGTACAACTTTCCCCATCTATGATAAAATTGAAAACCTTGCCATTCACAAAGCACCTAGTATGGAACAAGTTTTCCCTTTGGTTAGTCTCTTCCTCCTTGACTTGGGCACTCATGATACGCCTAGTCACTAGGGCTTCACCTACAACCGCCTCATATCCCTCATCAGGATCCTCCTAACGCAGGCATCTCATCATCATCCTCACCCTCACTATGTGATTCATACTCACCATAATCATTTAAAATCATCACCTTCTTATTAGGACATTCACTAGCAATATGACCCAACCCTTGACACCTAAAACATCTAGTATCTCTAGATCGAGTAAGAGGAGTTTCAGATTTACCTTGCACTCCATGCTTAGGCGTTTCGTACTTGGTCTCCATCTTGAGTTTGGTCACCACTTTACTTTCATCACGTATTGCCTCATTTTGTCGCCAAGAAGATGACGAACTCCCACTTTGATTGGTGCGACCAACTACTCGCCTCTTGAGTTGTTGCTCCACTTGTATGGCCATTTGCACCATCTCGTCTAGATCCAAGTAGTGCCTAAGCTCCACTTGATCTTGTACCTCCCTGTTAACGTGCCATGGTCGCATCACTATCTTCCTCAATATTTTCCCTAATCATGACTACTTCCATCTCTTTATAGTGGTCCTCCAAACTCTTCAACCCTTGCCTCAAAGTTTGTAACCTCTTAAACATCTCCCTATAATAGTGATTGGGCACAAACCTCTTCCTCATGACCCTCTTCATCTCATCCCAAGTTTCAATGGGTCTCTCATTATACCTCCTTCTAGTGGTCACTGATTGATCCCACCAAATGAGAGCATAGTCTAAGAATTCAACCACCGCCAACCTCACCTTCTTTTGTTCGGAGTAGTGGTGACATTCAAACACGAACTCTACCCTTTTTTCCCATTCTAAGTACGCCTTCGGGTCCCATGGAATGATGGAATTTTCATCTTAATACTACCCATGTTACCATCTTCCCTATCCCCATCATATCTACCCCGTACGGCTTCTTTTCTTCCTCTACCGAATCCTCTACCTCTTCCATTCCTACCCCAATTTTCGTTTTGACTCTCCTCGTCTCCCACCAAATCATATTCCTCATCCTCTCTACCCAAATCCTTAGGTTTGGATTACTCCCACTAGCACTAATTTCAAGCTTATCCAACCTCTCATGTAAGGGCTCTAATTCATTCCTCATCATCCTACTAAAATGCCCAAACAACGCCTCCATTTGAACCTTAAACAATCCTTGGTTCGAATTATCTCCTACCTCCCTCTCCATTTAATTTCAAATTTGTACCTGCAAGAAAACGTTAGTAGAAAACAAAATGTTCCACACCCAAATTCTCACGGTCACTCCAAAGAAATTCACTCGTCTCTCCTTTCTTATTTTTTTGCTCACAACAAATACACACCGTTCACTCCAAAGAAAATACACTTGCACTCAAGTATTTTTCACTCAAATTTGATAGTACCCTCGAAAGTGTGCTCAAGCTTTGTATTTGTATATCAAACAATCAAGTTCAACTTGTGAACAATTGTGATCGACTCACTTGGACTGTGTAGACAAGAAACTTTAAGGTAAATAATAAATTTTTTTTACTGTGTGAGACAAGTGTATATGACTCACAAAAGGGAATAGAACAAAATACCGAAAAGAATTAATGGTGAATATTCAGAGTTTTTGTAATTTTTTTTTTTTTTGGCTGAGTACTACTCGAAAATTCCCAAAAAAAAACCAAAAATTTCGAGAATCGCTGATTCATGAAAAAAAATACGAAGAACGATAGAACAGAAATCATATCTGAAAACGAACAAAGAACTAACACAGATCTGAAAATTTAAGAACATGATAACTTACTTGAATTCAATGAACCTAAGCTCTGATACCAAATGATGTGAATATTTGTACGAACGAATAGCAAACACGATTAAATAAGAATCACGCCCTCAATTCAATAACGAACGAAGAATTCGTGTTGTCCCGATCTTTTGAATCAAGTATGGTTTTGTGATATTCATCTCTAAATGAAACTTAGCAACAAATATTCACAATAAACAATTGAGAAACAGACGAACCTTCAAAGAACTTTTCCTTGACAATCTGTATGAAATCAATCGACAAACGACACAAGAACGAATCTTGATAAGTTTGATTTTTGATGAACACAAGCTTTGAAAAATTTTGAGAGAAAATCCCAAAATTTTGATAAACTATCAATAATAATCTGAATTGTGTCTTCAGATTTAGTTCATTATGTTTTACATAATCAAGATACCCAAAATCTAGTTGGCAAAATATTAAAAACACTAAATTAGGAAATAATCTCGCCAAGCCGTCTCAGACACGGACCCCGTGTAGGCCTCCGTGTACGGGTCCGTGAACACTCGGGAAAAAAACTCTTCAGCAAACAAATAACATAGACCCCGTGTACAGGTCCGTGCTCGGGTCCGTGTAGACTCTGGATTTCTTCATTCTCGGATATAATGGACACGGACCCCTTGTACAGGTCCGTGCTTGGGTCCGTGTAGCCTCAGTCCTTCAAAAATGTGCTTGAATGATATTCCTTTGGCCCTCACACATACTCCCATGCATCACGAAGCCTTCCGCACTCTGCACCCCACTTGTAAGTCCTTCTCTTTGGCTCATAAGTCCATGCAACGCTTCCTTGAACTTCTTCAATCATCCCCTCGTAATTGGTCCCTCTGGAAACTCTAACAGATCCCATGCTTTCCTTGGAGCTTGACCACCCGTGTTCGCATCAGCATCGATCAGAATATCAGATTTGAAACAGCGTGTTATATGTGAGTAATCATCTTATTGTGCCGAATATTTCAAATTTGAAACGACAGATATTGTCTGAAGTGTACAGTAGTCGATTTCGTATTTATCTTGGTGACAGAAAAATGTACAGTGATTTGAAAAGGCAGTTTTTGAGAAAAAAAACAGATGAAATCAGATATTACCAAATTGTATTGAAATGTCTGAATTGCCAGCAGGTAAAGACAGAAAAATAGAAACCAAGGGGATTATTACAGAGCTTATTTATTCCTGAATGGAAATGGGAACACACTTCCATGGATTTTGTAACAAAACTACCGAGAGCCTCCCGAGGTTGTGATGCGAGCTGGGTCGTGATTGTCAGATTGACCAAATCCGCATGTTTTATTCCATACAAGATAACGTACAGACATGATCAGATGACAGAGATTTATGTCAGAGAATTAGTCAGATTGCCTAGAATGCCGAAGTTGATTGTATCAGACCGTGATCCTCGGTGTACTTCGTACTTCTGGTAGAATTTACAGCGGGTTCTAGGTACGAAGTTACATCTGATTACCGCATATCATCCACAGACTGACGGACAGTCAGAGCGGACGATCCAGACACTGGAGGATATGCTTAGAGCTGTAGTACTTGATTTTAGCACTAGTTGGCAGGATTTATTGCCACTTTGTGAGTTTTCGTGCAACAATAACTATCAGAGAGTATATAGATGATACCGTTTGAAGTGTTGTACGGTAAGAAATTCATATCCCCTCTTTATTGGGACGATATCTCTGAGGTTCCTGAGATTGGACCTGATATGAGTAGAGACATAACTGATAAAGTGAAACTGCTTCGTTAGAAATGAGGACAGCTCAAGACAGACGAGCCAAATATGCCAATGTTCGATGTAGACCATTGGTATTTTAGTCAGGAGACCGAGTATTCTTGAAGATTTTACCTTTCTGAGGTTTTGTCAGATTTGGCAAGAAAGTGAAGTCGTCTCCACGTGATATTGGGCCGTACGAGATTCTAGAGAAGATAGGAGATCGTGCCTATTTACTCGCTTTACCGTCTTCATTATCTGGGACACGCGATGTCTTTCATGTATCATTATTGCGAAATTATATGCCAGATGCTTCACATATTATTCAGCCAGATGAGGCCGAACTTGACGAGACACTGAGTTACTTTGAGAAGCCGATCCAGATTCTCGATCGTAAAGAAAAGCAGGTCAGGACGAAGACTATTCAGCTTGTGAAAGTTCTGTGGAGTCGCCATGGCACTGAAGAAGCTACCTGGGAGACTGAGTCAGACATAAGACAGAGGTTCCCAGAGTTATTTCACTGATGTGAGTCTTTTTATTCAGCTTCTATTCTCCATTCTTTATTGTGTCTGATGTGATATCTGATTGAATTGACTGTGATTTCGAGGACGAAATCAAATCCAGCTCTCACAATCAACTGAAGTCTCAGTGCCTTTCAGAATCGGCGGTTTGAATGACTGAAACCTCTTCAGCAGTGTTTCCATGGGTGTCGCTGTCACATCCATCAGATTATTTGAGGTACTACATTGTTCTGGGATTTTTCGATGAGGCATATCTGATTATCAAAATGATTAGTAATCAAGTCTAACAAATCTGTTCCAGTCCTCCTCTGATCAACTTACTGCTGATCAAGAATCGGTTCTAATTCATTCTTCGGTAATACACGTTTCCAATAATTTCAGATAATCGGGTAAACATGTACTTTTAAAGCAGTAAGACATGCTAGCACCATAAAAGCAAGGAAAGAAAACTCAATCTACCCCGCTCACTCTCTTCTATTCCAGTCTAGGGAACCTACTGCTCTGATACCACCTGGGTGTGGGGACCCAAACCTAATTCGTCTTCTTAAATCATTTTTGGGATAAAGTGGATCAATTAATTGTACTGGGTCTAAAAATTTTTCTTAAAAGGAAATGACACTTATAATCAAGTGTACAAATTACTATAACAAATTATGCATTCATCTTATATAAATATCAAGATCAAAAGTACAAGTCTTGTACAAAATACATTCATATCAAACTAGGGTTCAACAACTATACATCAAGTGTTGAAAGTCAATTCTACCACTAAGTCCAGATCTCCACTCTAGTCTTGATCTATCATCCTATTCTCGACCCTGATCTTGTCCCACCTGTCGTCATGCACACATACAAACACAACAACAGCCGGATAACTCCGGTGAGAATATAATTCTCAGTATAAACAATGTATACATGAATTTCATATAAAAGCATATACAAAAGCATAGAACAGTTATCAATAGCGTGTATCATAATCTGAAAACATGAATCAATCTAAAACTGTAAATCAAACTCTTTACTCTTACTCCTTGACTCGACTCTCATCTAGTCTAGGGATCCCGGTTTGAATAAGAACGCAACAGTCTCCCATCTATTCTCCCCATCTAGATTGCGGTACGTTCTTATTCCCAAAATTTGGTACAATATATCGAATCTCTACAATAGGAGTCTATCTACTCCTAAGCACATAAATATAAATCAAATGTCCAGTGACTTGGCACATCTGCCAAAGAGTGGCACATCTGTGCAAGACTCTTTCTCAATATATATCTTCTTTTCTTTGTTTTTCTATAAATCAATAGAATAAGCATATACATTCAAAGAATACAAAGGTATTAAAACAATAACAAATAAGTATGTGGTTTTGAAAAAATCAAGTTATCTCTTACTCGAGTTGTATCTCCCGGTTAACATTGATTTATACCTTTCTTTTTGTAGTTCCTGGTTGATTCAAATCTCAATCTGGCTCTGTCTGTTCTTCGAAGCCTTCAATACCAAATCTGGAATGATGTATTCGGTATGTACAATATCAACATATAATTCAGAGTACAACTTGATTGATCAATACTCAACCTAATTATGTTTCGACGACATAACATCGCGATCTCGATATATCCCGGCAACTCAATATCAATAGATGTCATCACAACTCATAATCAGTGACAAACAAGATTCCAATACCAAATCTGTATATTCTCAATCAAACGTATCTGAAAAATGATAACAATTTCATACGGTGTCCATTATTCGATCCGATTTCGGTTATATAATTACAACCATCTCAGGAACACATAATATAAATCATATCATGATTCCTCCAACCTCAACTTTCAAACCATGTAAGAAAAGTAATAAAACTTGCATCTTGTCGAAGCCTTTAACGAGGGAAACACAAAAATAAACTCGGATCGAAATTCTGACCGTCGGATCTTGCACAATCAAATTTTTAAAAGATGAAAAGCTTGAAAACTTTCATGGCTTGTCTCGGTCATTTTCTTGCTGAAAGTGTGAAGGAATGAAGGAAATGAAAACTTTTTTATATATACAATGCATGGCAAGGCCAAGTGGCTTAATCTTCATACTGCACGTCTCGCGCATATGCACGACCATCACCGGCGCATATGCGCGAGACCTACTGTCTCGGCATATAACATTGCAGCTGCTCCCTTTTCTCGCGCATATGCGCGAGGCCTACTGTCTCTGTGCTTGGGAATTTTACATGCTCGCGCATATGCGCGCCTTTTCTCGCGCATATGCGCGAGGTCTTCTGCCTCGGCATAAGCTTCTCGCGCATATGTTGTGGGGACCCAGACGCTAATCATCTTCTTAATCATCTTTGGGGTTTAATTATCAGTTAAGATAAACAGGGTCTAAAAAATTTTCTTTTAAAATGCGGAAGGTAATGGAATCAATCTATTATACAAACTAGTATAATAATAAAAATCTTGTATAACATGCCTCTAATTTAAAATTAGGTTCAACTACTATATTCAAGTAATAAAACCTATCTACATCCAAGTCCGTGATCACCACTCTAATCTCGATCTCTCCTCATCTTCTGGACCCTGATCCTGCCCCACCTGTTGTCATGCACACATACAAAACAAGACAACAGCCGGATAACCCCGGTGAGATATAAATATCCCAGTATAAACAATGTATTAAATGCAATCATATAAAACA
The DNA here is from genome assembly GCF_022965805.1 of Primulina eburnea. Classification (NCBI taxonomy): domain Eukaryota; kingdom Viridiplantae; phylum Streptophyta; class Magnoliopsida; order Lamiales; family Gesneriaceae; genus Primulina; species Primulina eburnea. The sequence continues at coordinate 20,201,128 of NC_133104.1, read as the reverse complement.
TATATATACACATGAAATATATCTTGTCACATGTAGCATAATCAACAACATGTATCCATAGCAGTCTGTAAATAAAACATGAATCGTAATCTACGAAACATAAATTAATACGGATCTGTATAAAAGCATAAACAAACATCAAAACATGTATCTAATCTGACAACATGAATCAATGACTCGTGATCTAATCTTATCTTATCTCAAATCTAGGGATCCCAATCTAATTTAGACTTTGGTAGGCTGTATCGAATGTGTCTGAGATAGACGTCGATCTACATCTGAAGCTCTTCGATACACCGTAAGTCTAGAGTCTTATCGGTTCTGAGAAAGACTCGGCGGTTCTGCCCTAGCTAGGCTGTCTGCCCTAGACTCGGACTCTGACTCTATTCTAAGTCAATCCATTAACATATCAATCTGATAATCTGCAAATATCTATGCAATAAAATAAAGTGTGTGATTTAGGGAAACTCAAGTCAAACCTAACTCGAGTTGTGCAATCCCGAATCAACATTTATTTATACCTTTATCTTCCCGCTCTGACGAAGACGAAGTCTTGTATTCTGATCTGTCCATACCCAGTCTGGTAATGACAATATCATAAATACGATATCAGTATATATCTTAATTCAAAACCTGTTCTGATCAATACTCAACTCAGTATATAATCTGATCCATATCTGAACAAGGTACAATCTAATTCATATCAACGATGTCACGTTACAATCGAAATCATTACTGAATCTGCTCAATCTAATCAACTGATGTTTTAACGGCATAACAATACACTCTTGATACCCCGTCAATCTCAACATCACAGATATACTACCAGAATTCATAATCAATATCAGTACAATTCATAATCTCAATATCTGTACACTCAAAATCAATATCAACACCATTCTGATATCAAATCTCCATCAATTTCACTCTGAAATTCATCACAATTGCATAATCCGTCTATTCTTAAATATGACTTCAATTATACAATGTCTATTGTAGCAGAAACACCATATCTGGTTTCTATTCAATTCTGACAATATCATAAATTCAAATCACGTCTAAACGTAATAAAACTTACGTCCAGATGAAGCATGCGTTGCTAGGAACACAGTGCTGAAGTCGGATTCAAAATCAGGTGGACGAATTTCTCACAAAAGGCGTAAGGATTTTCTACTAACTTCCTGAAGCTTCTCTCTTGATCCTTCCTCGTTTTCTGAGGAAATGAAACGTAATATACATATATATATCCAAGCTTGCATGCAAACGAAACGTGTTTACTTTTCGTGACTTTCGGTCGGCGCTCGAGCGGTGCAAATCTACCGCTCGAGCGCGGTATCTTCTGTCCAACAATTTCAAGTCGCACCCTTGGCGCTCGGGCGGTCAAATCTACCGCCCGGGCGCCGAACCTTCTGCCCGAATGATGAATTACCGAGACATTGGCGCTCGGGCGGTTGTTTTCTACCGCTCGAGCCCCGGAGGTGCTGCCCAAATCCTTGGCTAATCATGCAACGACGCTCGGTCTCGGCATATTGGTTCATTTAAATTCTTATAATTTCAATCATGTCAATTAATCAACGTCTGATTATAATGATTAACTCTCGGGCATTACATTTCTCCCCCTCTTAGATCTGAGTTCGTCCTCGAACTCATAAGCAATCAATTCAAATATAAGAGAAGAAATGTATAATAGAGTTTAACATCCAAACTCCTCTCTTAATGAATCCATTCTGAAATCTCTTTCTTGTATCAATCTCTGATTTCAATTCTGGCATAAAACTTCGTAAAGTATACTATTCTAATACTTTTTAAACTAACTCTGACAGAATCAATCTTGCCATGTTGGTTATACAACATCCGTATAAACCAATCGCAGTTCATAACAAAACAATACTAGCAGTTGTTATCAAACCTGTTAATCCCAATCAAGGACATATGAAATCTTCAATTTCAAATACCAAGCATCATCATCCGATGTTGGTTTCTTTAATCTGTCCATTCTGAACTGTCTTGATAACTATTGTCATGCAATAAGTCATATAGTGACAATAAATCATAACATCTAGTGCTAACATCCAGCACTAAAGCTGTACTAACATCTTCCAATATCTGGCTAGTACATTCTGACTGTCTGTCAATCTGTGAATAATCTGCAAAATAACTTATTGTAGGGTCTGCCATAATTGCAAACTTACTCAAAATCACAATCTGATATAGGCTACTTCTACATTCTAGTCACTCTGACTATGTTCTGACATCAATCTGTGTCATTTGGTTCTGTTTGTACATCATCTTGTACAAACTAATAGATATAGATTGAACAATCTGTCAATCATAATCATCAAATATCACAATTTATGGAAAATGGCGGTAATTTCATTACGAAAGCAATAGAAATGTACTCCCATTTCTATTCAAAAATATACATAATCTGTAATAATCTTCTGATTTCTATCTTTCTGTCTTTTCTGTTAGCGATTCAGACATATCAGTACAATTTCTGCCAACATTTCAAGACAAATTCTGTTATAACCGATTTAATCTGTCTATATCAACTCTATCTATTCGAATACCATACATTCTCAATCATCAAATTGAAAGATGAATCCACTACGATACATTTCTGACCCTATTGTGATTTCAGGTTCGAACTATTTGATACAAACAAATCAATTAAAAACATAAATGAAAGAAAATATACCTACCTGGTATTCGGCTCTAACTATAAATATCAATTCTGCTATACAATTCTGAAACATTATGATATCATACCACAATCCGTCTAATACAAAACAGCAAATCATATATCTGTTTTTCTGACCGATACTCTGCTCTGATTATCGAAATACTGTCCTGACCACTCTGATCACGTTTCTGAACTGCTGGAATTCTTGAATTCATTTCTGATACAAGCTGAACTGTATATACTCTCAACGGTTCATAAAATCTGTATCAATCCTGATTCAGAATAACAATAATCTATACTAATATAGTAAATATATAAGATTGTAAGTTCTAACAATACTATCGATTCTGACAAATCAATCAGATCTTCATGCCATACTGATCAACTGCTATATATCATCTGCAAATATAATCTGCTCCCCAAACAATACAATCTGTATAAAATACTGATCTAGAAGCAATAATTCTCAAGCAGTTCAAAACACAATCATATCAGATAATCTGTCAACTCATATAATATCAATCTCTGACAATTCTGACATTTCTGACTTCCTGATCTTTCTGATATCGGTATCTGATCAGTCACTGATCACAATATCAACTGTCTCAAAATCAATCAGTATACTAACATCAGATATCATCTATTCTGAATACAATCTGTTTCAACAAAATACATATCTGAACAATTTCTGTATACAAGAATCATAATTCTCAGAATATTTAATATGATCTTTCAAATATTCTTCAATTCATTTTGTATCATTCTGTATAGTCAATACCATTCTGTACTAAATCTACTATACACACAATACCTGATCTCAATTCAATTTCTGAAGTTTATCTTTCTGAGATCACCACAAATCTGAAATCTTAGCTGGCAAATATCAGCCAACTCATATAATACTGACCAATCTGTTAATACTAAACTCGATTTCAGTGGATCTACTGAATACGTAAGGATGCAATCTGCTCCTTTCTGTATTAATCGAGTCATATACAATACAGATATCAAAGGAATTCTAAATCTAGAATCCTTACTGTGGTATCTCCACTAATCAGTCAACTCTGATCTGAATCTTACCATTTCCAGCACAAGTTCTACAATATTTCTATCTTTCTGTACTTGTTTAGCATATAATTGTCAATAATGCATTAGAAAACACAAGTACATCATAATCTATCTCTATTTCATTCTCATCTTACTGTAGTATACAACATGTTCAGAAATCTCTGATAATAATAGTTTCCTTACAAGTAAGGGAATCAATCCTACAGTATAATCAGATCCCACATATAATGCATATCTCCATGCAACTCAATCACAGATACTCATAACGAATGCATTAGTACATATCAATACATATGCAATATAATCATAAAGAATAGTACATGTTGTGAATTCTGGATCTGTGGTTGCAATTAAACTCTGTTCTCTACAATCTTCGGGAACGCTTCTGGGGACAGACTTTAGCAAAGTGTCCCGGCTGTCCACAATTATTGCATCTACCAGTCACTCCCTGGCATTGCTCGGTGGAATGCCTCCCTCCGCAATTCCTGCAATAGCCTTCAGTATGGCTGGGACTAGAACTGCTGGAGCTAGAGGAACCACTTCCCAATTTCTTAAATGACTTCTTTCGAGCTTTCAGCAAATCTTGCTTTCCACTCGTACTGCCTCGATCGAATCGAAGAGAGGATTGCTGGGTTTGGGATGGCTTCATGCACAACCTCCCTAGCTGTCTAATCAGACTCGCCTCAGCTCTCTTTGCTTTACCCAAGATATCAGCAAAATGATAAGGTCGCTGCATATTCATCAATGCAACTATCTCCGAGTTCAACCCTCTGATGAACTGATTCACTACAGCTTCATCATTCCTAGCCAAATGAGGAGCAAAACGCAGTAGAGTAGAGAATTTAGCAATATTTTGGTCAATATTCAGCTGTCCTTGGCTCAAATTCTCAAACTCTAATTTCTTGTCCTCTCGGTACGAAACTGAGAAAAATCTTCGATAAAATTCAGTTCTGAATATTTCCCACGACATCACTGTACCTCTCTGTGCCCACATTCTTCTACTGGTAATCCACCAACTCATGGCGGCTTCTCGTAACTGATAAGGCACCATTTTAACCCTCTGTTCATCTGTACAGTTAAGTAAATCGAACAAGATTTCTATATCATCAAACCAGTTCTGGCAATCTTCAGATGTCTCGGTACCATTCAGAACCGGCGGCTGTAATAACTCAAATTCTTTCATCTTTTCTTCTAACTGAGTTTCTGATACATCTCTCTGTTCAGACGAAGTACTGCCCTTTTCTGAAATTCTTCGAGGCGGTATATCTGAATATCAAACAGATTAGTACACAATCTATACAATCTGTCTCAGCCCTCCTTTGATCATATACCTCTGATTCAGACTCGGTTCTGATCCAGGCTTAACAATTACATGCTGCAATCAACTCAGATAACAACCAACATGTAATAGGGAAAGCAGTAAATCATGCTAGCACACACAATGTAAGTCAACATTGAAATAAATCTCATGCTAGCAATCACATGCAAGGAAAGACAAATCAATCTACCCCGCTCATTTTCTGCTATCTCAGTCTAAAAGACCTATCAGTTCTGACTCTCTCAATCTAAAAGATCTATCAATTCTGACTATCTCAATCTAAAAGATCTATCGCTCTGATACCACCTGTTGTGGGGACCCGAACGCTAATCATCTTCTTAATCATCTTTGGGGTTTAATTATCAGTTAAGATAAACAGGGTCTAAAAATTTTTCTTTTAAAATGCGGAAGGTAATGGAATCAATCTATTATACAAACTAGTATAATAATACAAATCTTGTATAACATGCCTCTAATTTAAAATTAGGTTCAACTACTACATTCAAGTAATAAAACCTATCTACATCCAAGTCCGTGATCACCACTCTAATCTCGATCTCTCCTCATCTTCTGGACCCTGATCCTGCCCCACCTGTTGTCATGCACACATACAAAACAAGACAACAGCCGGATAACCCCGGTGAGATATAAATATCCCAGTATAAACAATGTATTAAATACAATCATATAAAACATATATATACACATGAAATATATCTTGTCACATGTAGCATAATCAACAACATGTATCCATAGCAGTCTGTAAATAAAACATGAATCGTAATCTACGAAACATAAATTAATACGGATCTGTATAAAAGCATAAACAAACATCAAAACATGTATCTAATCTGACTACATGAATCAATGACTCGTGATCTAATCTTATCTTATCTCAAATCTAGGGATCCCAATCTAATTTAGACTTTGGTATGCTGTATCGAATGTGTCTGAGATAGACGTCGATCTACATCTGAAGCTCTTCGATACACCGTAAGTCTAGAGTCTTATCGGTTCTGAGAAAGACTCGGCGGTTCTGCCCTAGCTAGGCTGTCTGCCCTAGACTCGGACTCTGACTCTATTCTAAGTCAATCCATTAACATATCAATCTGATAATCTGCAAATATCTATGCAATAAAATAAAGTGTGTGATTTAGGGAAACTCAAGTCAAACCTAACTCGAGTTGTGCAATCCCGAATCAACATTTATTTATACCTTTATCTTCCCGCTCTGAAGAAGACGAAGTCTTGTATTCTGATCTGTCCATACCCAGTCTAGTAATGACAATCACATAAATACGATATCAGTATATATCTTAATTCAAAACCTGTTCTGATCAATACTCAACTCAGTATATAATCTGATCCATATCTGAACAAGGTACAATCTAATTCATATCAACGATGTCACGTTACAATCGAAATCATTACTGAATCTGCTCAATCTAATCAACTGATGTTTTAACGGCATAACAATACACTCTTGATACCCCGTCAATCTCAACATCACAGATATACTACCAGAATTCATAATCAATATCAGTACAATTCATAATCTCAATATCTGTACACTCAAAATCAATATCAACACCATTCTGATATCAAATCTCCATCAATTTCACTCTGAAATTCATCACAATTGCATAATCCGTCTATTCTTAAATATGACTTCAATTATACAATGTCTATTGTAGCAGAAACACCATATCTGGTTTCTATTCAATTCTGACAATATCATAAATTCAAATCACGTCTAAACGTAATAAAACTTACGTCCAGATGAAGCCTGCGTTGCTAGGAACACAGTGCTGAAGTCGGATTCAAAATCAGGTGGACGAATTTCTCACAAAAGGCGTAAGGATTTTCTACTAACTTCCTGAAGCTTCTCTCTTGATCCTTCTTCGTTTTCTGAGGAAATGAAACGTAATATACATATATATATCCAAGCTTGCATGCAAACGAAACGTGTTTACTTTTCGTGACTTTCGGTCGGCGCTCGAGCGGTGCAAATCTACCGCTCGAGCGCGGTATCTTCTGTCCAACAATTTCAAGTCGCACCCTTGGCGCTCGGGCGGTCAAATCTACCGCCCGGGCGCCGAACCTTCTGCCCGAACGATGAATTACCGAGACATTGGCGCTCGGGCGGTTGTTTTCTACCGCTCGAGCGCCGGAGGTGCTGCCCAAATCCTTGGCTAATCATGCAACGACGCTCGGTCTCGGCATATTGGTTCATTTAAATTCTTATAATTTCAATCATGTCAATTAATCAACGTCTGATTATAATGATTAACTCTCGGGCATTACATATGTGCAAGGTGTTCTGTCCTCGCACATGTAACATGCCTTCCTCTTGTCTTTCTCGGTCTTTTCCTTCCATAATCACATCAATTCATAATTAATAATCTCGAATTTACAGAATAAAATCTCGAGCATCACAGCGAGAATGTCATATTTAAGCAATGCTACAATGTATGATTGTCAGAAGAATATTGATGTGGCGACAGATAGAAAGATTCAAACGCATTCATTGTTACTGTTGGAAGCAAAGCTTATAATTAGCCGAGAAGAGCAGCTGAGAAGACCCGAACCGAACTACAAAGTTGTTATTCTGCTGAAATCTCTTCACAAGCTTTCTGTTCATATTCAAAAGATTTCAGAAGCTCAAACTTAGCATATACATTCATAGCATTCAAGGCTATACATTGAGCTTACAAGCACAAACACTTATCGCTGTAATATTCGATCTTATAGATATAATTTGTGCTAAGTAATTTCAGATCAGTTGAGAACTGATAAACTTTATTGAAACTAAGAGTTTCGGTTTAGTATTGTTAAATCCAAAACTGAAGGAGGTCTGTACAATTCTTGTATTGATCAACAAATAACTTATGATACATACCATCGATGTACCCTACAAAATTGAAATTTACCTGTTTCAATACTTTTTAATGTGTGCAAGCTCCCCCAGCAAGTTTGAAATAAATTGAATATTAATAAAATAAATACTGAAATTGGAATTGTTATGACAATAAAATCTTTGGATTCCTATTTCACTTGGATATTCATAAAGATACGGACAATTATTTGTGTCCTCCCTTGATGAATAAATTTAAATAGGATAATTACACAAATTCATAAGGCGTGCTAAGTAAAACAATATATCAGTAAGACAGTAGGATACATGTACACTCGCACATTTGTCCAGTACAAAATTTAGTTATAACTTTCTAACGGAAATTCAGCATTCATCACAGGCAACCTTGCAACCAAATCAAGAATCTACGATTGCATCGCAATTTACAAAACCGGAGTATCTACAAAGTCAAATAGTAAATTGCGATGACAGATTTTGAGTATGCTAAAATAATAACTACAATACTGTGGCATCTCATGGCAGTGCGCACGAATGTCCCATCACGCTCCGGAACTCTCATGGCAGTGCGCATGAATGTCCCATCACGCCTCCGGAACAGTACTTGAATAACTCATTCGGATATGAAACAGCCAAAATACCAGATTTGCCTCTTAAGTTTCAGAAAGTTCATCATCAACTGAGGCACACGAAAAAAAAGAGCATCGGTAAACAATAAATTAAGATGTATGAAGATTAAGAAAGAGTAATGTATTTAACAAAAAAGAAACACTAATCAAGATCTACAAAAGATTGTCACACTTAAGATCGTTTTGTTTCCTTAACAAAGCCAGAAGTACAAAAACCAACAAAAGCCTGTAAAAATCTAACACATGTAGTAACACCAACCAACTTAATGAATAAAACTTAAAAAATCCATCATTTATAACAGTTGTAAGATTCTTCAATTTTTCCCTGCAACACACCTAAAATATAATAAAAGAAAAATCTAAAAAAGAAACCATACTCACGCAAGATCAATACCTTGAGATCTCGTTGATTTTGAAATACTGCACACACATTGTTCAACTTCTACTTGGGATTGTAAGAAGAAAATAATTTGAACTAGTTCACCTAACTACAAGAAGATTGCATATGGTTCAGACAATCTTTTTCGAAGCCAGCAAACCAGTCAACAATTACAACAAAAAAATCAGAGAAACAGCCAATAACAAAAGATCAATGATTACATAATGTAAGGGATAGATCTAGATGTTCCCTACTGATCCAAAATTGGAAGAAGTAAAAAAAGAAGGAAGCTAAGAGTTCCAGGGCATTCACGGAGAATCATTACCATAATCATCAAATTGCTTCACAATATTCTCTTTTTATCAGTTGGTTTTAGAATCTGAAACGAGCACATCAAACTCTCATCAACACTCATCATAGCACCTGCATTATCAAATTCTCCACAATAATTGGGTGCAGAAAATATTGTAACCAGTTGCCTATCTGCGAAAAATTCATAGCCATCTTCTACAACCTGCCCAATAAAGCATCCAGTCATCAGAAAAAACAAAAACTAGCAAATCATGTAATACAACAGAAATTATTACCTGATGAGCACGACAAACAAGGTCCATATCCTGCTGCATCAAAAATTCAGCCACCTTATCTGGACCAAACGTGTGTGAAACTCCCCTATCATTCAACCCCCAACCTCTAATTTCTCTACTAGGATCAGACCAGAGTAAATCACAAAGCAAACCAGCATCAGGGACATCAGTAGGACGAGGTATATTTCTAATTTGATCCAAGTTTGTTAGATCAGGGGAGAGACCACCATGCATGCAGAGTATTTTCTCATCTATAAGAGCTGCCACAGGTAGGCAGTTAAAACAATCAGTAAAAATTTTCCATATTCTTACATTAAATCGACGTTTACATTCATCATAAAAACCATATATCCTATTAATAGAAGCGCATTCATGATTTCCGCGTAAGAGAAAGAAATTCTCAGGAAATTTGATTTTGTAGGCGAGAAGAAGGCAGATAGTTTCTAAACTTTGTTTTCCACGGTCAACATAGTCCCCTAAGAACAAATAATTGGCTTCTGGAGGAAATCCTCCATATTCAAAAAGTCTTAAAAGGTCTCCGTATTGCCCATGAATATCACCTGGAATAACGATAAAAAAAAACAGTTATATTCACGTATCCAGTTTAAATTAGAGACATGACGAGAGAATTCCAACTGAAACAAAAAATGATCTTCCAATCCATATTTAACAGTGTTGAAGATATCACAAAAACTAGTACTAATGCAATGTGACATTGAAGAAAAAACAACTAGTATTACTGTAAGATAGAACATACAAGGTGATTGTGAAAACATGGCTACAGAGCTGGCCATTTGCCGGTGATTAATTCTCACATTCTAGAAAAAATACTTATTTTTCCTAATTATAGGCGAAAACAAAAGAATTACTCAAGTCTATGTAAAATTTGACAAAATATTCAAGTGTAGTTTCAGGCGCTAGACAACAAAAATTTGAAATTTCAATACCTAGGCATAGCGCTCTTAACATTACAAAAAAGTTTCACGCATATTAAGAATTACCAGAAAAAGTCAGATACATAGAAGAGGACAGAAACGCATCATAATTACCTAGACAAAACGCATGCACGAATACAAAAGCAACATAATTAAAAAAGTGAGAGCATTAGAGAAGCCATATTTTCCTCGATGAACAAAATGGCAATATTTCAACTTACATTCTCAAGAACCAAATATTCTCATTTCCAATTTTTTTCCTAAGAGACGAGTTATTCTCATACAACTTTTCATAAGTAACACAGCTACTACTACAAGTCATATCCGACCGTGTAGGATATTTATGGCTATAGATTCCGGGGAGATATTTCTTGGAGACAGATACCTCTACTAGCTTAGATAGATGTATCCATAAAAAGAGAGAAAAAAAAAGAAAAGCAAATATGATATCCGACAATATCAACAAATACATTTTGATCAAGTCAAACACGGTTAATGATTATGACTATCGATCTTGTGCAGTTTATTTTTATATTTACAGAGTTATTTTACATTTGTTTCCAAGTCAGTAAGAAGAAATGATAACAAGATGAAAATCAGAAATAACAAATTTAAATATAACATTTGGATCCATTAATTAATACATAAATATATATAGACATAAATATATATATATACACACACTGATACATATTTATAATAATGTAGCATTTCTCACTGTGTCTCATCTTACTTTTAAAACGGTTGTATTCCATATCAGTATTGTGTCATATCATTAAAGCTCAATTTCTATATGGCGGTCGAGGTAGGTAGCCTACCTCAACGCCCCGCCTACACATGAGGCGGTTGTTTTAAGAGGTCCAAGCTATAAGACGGTGAACAGATGGTCGAAGGCGGTGGGCATGCGGTCGAGACGGGTGGAAGCGGCGAGCAGGCAGGCCAGACGAGACAATCAACATTTTTAAATTATAGTCAAAAAAATTTAAAAACCTAGTCAAAGTCAACTGATTTTAAAACTCAAAAGCCTAGTAATTTAAATCACTCTCCACTTTCTTTTTTTTAACTTTTGGTTATCACTATCAACCACTAAGCCTACCACACAAAATGTCTGCTGCCGCTGCCGCCACAGCCAGCAGCAAGAAGTTTTAGGTTAGACATTGTATATTTATATCTAACATATTTTTTATAATATTTCAGATATTTTCACTTCAAAATCAAATTTGTGTTTTTTTCCTATTATTGTTGTAGATTAATGGCGGAAAAGGATAAACAACCAGATTGCTTGGGAATTGGAGTGTTGTATAATAAAGAGAGAATAGATTGGATCACATGCAAGTTGCGTAAAAGGCTTATTAAAAGAAGAGTTTATATGATAAAACATCGTATTGCGGATATTGAAAAACAAGTTGAAGCATGTCCTAATGCATCTGATGAGGAGTTTATATATTTATTTGCACATTATCTAGATGATATTATATTGTGTGAAGCTTCTTTATGTATAAACATTATTTAATTACACGTAACACGTCTTACAAAAAAATTATGACTATTTGTGATTATATTGCATGATTATATATGATTAACTATAAAAGTTCAAACGCCTAGGCACCGCCGAGGTGGCAAGCGGTCACCGATTGCCCCGTCGCCGCCTCCCGCCATTTACAACATTGTTAAAAATAGATCAAAATGCATAACCATCAATGCATTTTGTTACCCAAGGGGTAACAATTAAAATAAGAATACAAAAGCTACAAAAGTTGACGTATTCATACATTTTGTGTTTAGATAGCAAGGTTTTCCTGAGAAATAGAAACATGCAAATGTTGTTACCGAATTCAATTTTGAGAAAGTTCGTGGAAAAGATTCCCCTATATCCAATTACAAGAAAATTATCAGAAATTGCAGAACATACTGAGATCACTTTGATGAAGCAAGCCTGAAGTATATATCTTCAATAAGGCAGAAATATAACAATTCAAGAACTACGAGTAAGCCCTGTGACTGAATCAATTATGTCCAGTTATTCTTTTGTCTTTACCAAATCAACTTTCTGGTGGGAGAGGGAGGGGGCCAGTTTAAGTTCTGGGTCCAATCAAAGCTTTTTTAATTAATTAACCCTCCCTAGTGTATTTCAAAAACATTGACCAGGGAGGGTTAGAGTTTTCAAACAAAAACTTTGACTGACCCAAATTTCAAAATCATCCAAGAGGGAGAGGATCATAACAATATTTTCAGAGCTTTTTTTGCCCCTTCTGACGTTGAAATATGCAATTAAACAACTGTTCCAGGTACATCGTTAACAGTGGAAGTCTATGCACGATAAAGCCCACAGACATACCCCTCTTCACTGAAGCTTCAAAAATATTGAACATAATAACAGAAACTTTTGTATTCGCGCTTAAAAAATATTTTAGTAGTATGTGACATGGAAGTTAAATACGAGTTTTTAGTGATTTATGATACAGGGGCAGTCGGAGGAGAAATGAAATTCAAGTAACAGGGTGGAGGAAATGCAGCAACTGGAGATATTCATAAATCTAACAGACTCGTATTGTCACAGCATGCTGCAAGAAAAAAGTTCTCTCGAAGCTCAACGAAGGTCATTGACCTTTTTTCCAACGAAACTCGGACACTTTACATACAAGACCTTGTAATGCAAGACAGCAACCTCTGTTCGCTCTACCACTACGACCAACACAAAATAAAAAGAAGAATAATAAATCACAATGTTTGCACACTGATAAAAAGCCAACCCTTGTCCCAATCTTTTCCTACATTACAAGTTTTGTTGAAGGCTAAAAATAGACTTCAGTCTTCACAGAATGGTTAAGCTATTTATAGTATATGGAGTTGCTTACTGTATATTTCGCCTGGTTTTGCTTTGGCGTATAAGGTATTTCTCTCAAAGCACCAGCTTTACCACAAAAGAGACTTAGAAATCTTATTTCGAATGTTAAAATACAATATTAGTTTGTCGGTACTCTGGAGGAGATGTTGTTTTGGCATTTTCATCTATAATATATGTAACATTTATGTGGATTATTACTTTAAAAACAACTTTGCTGGACAAATTGATTATAACATCCATACCAGCTATCAGGAACATCAGTTTTTTTTTTGTTCTATTATCCACGCACACATGCTACAGAAGCATAGGAGAATTCCTTCGCTTGTGTCAATCCCTAAACAAAAATGTTTGCTTCGTACACCTTCAATCTTTCATGAAGCTCTAAGTCTCCAAACCTTGTTTTCAGATTGATTCACCACTCATCGTTACATGAAATAACGTATCTGATGATTCTGATCAGAGACAGAAAGTTTCCAAACCCATTGGTGAAAGCTTTCATTGCCAACACAAGTTGCACGATTGCAAGCCAAGCATCCATGTCAACTTGCCGTGAGTCACAGTCAAAGTGTGAATTAAAAGGTCAGGTAAAAAAATTTAGAATAAAAAAATTTCTTTCATAACAATGAAGTCAGTCAAACTCCTATGAGGACACGTGGACATTCAAAGCTTATAAGGTTATAAAATTCAAAGATAAAGACCTTAATAACTATGTAAAATATGTATGCAGAATTTTTGCACGTTCTATGCAGCAGTCAGCCAACAGCGATCGAGCATTATTTTTTTCCACCTCACTGAAAGATATGTGGCGAGGTCGAAACAGGCATAGGGCTGCCGATAGTAATGGAGAATTGACTCACCAGCTCACAGAAATACATACAGCAAGGTTAGACCTTTTTCCTTTGCTTCTATCCGGATAGGAGGACATGAAGTCCCAACATACAACTACAAAAGAAGGCACTTCGCCCTTTTGGAAAGGTAAATACATTAATACAGTAGAGCTATAAATAATAACTTGAATGCAAGCCAATAGTAACACTGGATTGGGAAAAGAAAAGCTTCAAGTCTGTTCTCCTATAAGGTTTTCGAAGCTGTCAACAACTTCAGAAATCTAGCAGGATAATAAAGGTCAAATTTTCATATCCTTTAACAGCTTCTCTAAAATGAACACATACCCAGTCGGGTGATGTTAATCCGTCACTCATGATGTCATCTGAGTACAATTAAACACTGTTTTGCAGCAAAAAAATATCTTATTTCTGAACTCAAACATTCACATATTTTGGCAAACACGGGTTGAAAACAGAAAAAATGCCTCCATGAGAGCATTCAAGTAAATCAAGGCTGGACTACAGTAACATGCATGAGGATACCATTGCAAACCAGCACTTCAAATGGCCGAAGCCGCTCAGATAATAGTGTCACATTCATTTTCAAATTAAACATGGTTGCTATAACCTTCCTGTCACAGAAAAATTTGAAGCATTACATACTCCTCAAAAAAATCAATTTTACCTTTGTCCAGAGACAATCATATCCGCAGAGAACCCAGCAAAGAAACTAACATTCAACCATTTCCAATGACAGTATAAAATGCTAAGTTGCTAACCATGTGCCAGAAGTTGAAAAACATCAAACCAATCGAAAAACAAACCAAAATTGACAAAAAATACACCGTCATACTCCGAACAAACAAATGAACAGAAAAATATCCCCAAACCAAGAAGTCAAACACACAAAAGCTCCACATCCACGCGCACACAACCAAGAATCAATACACACAATCCCATACGTAAAACAAGAAACAGAGAGTAAAACATCATACCGCAGATCTTTATAGGTGCTTCCAGCTCGAGAAGATTAGGCTGCGAGAGGAAGATTTCACGGGACGTCGCACATAAAGAGCGGATCTCATTCTCCGACAGCTGCACCTGACGCACAGTCCTCGCGTTACGGAACTCCAACAAGCGATTGATGATGTCATCCAAGACGGCAGGCTCTATACCCTGCCCATTAGCCGCCGCCGCCATGTCTAGGGTTCCCACACTTCCAAGATTCAAATCCAACAACCGAAACCAACAAAACCACGGTACCGAAAACGAATCAAAATCCTTGTGAATCACAGATTATTCTTCGAGGAGAAATTGACAGAGGGGGATACAGCACCAATGAATGAGGTAATATGATTAAAGTAAATAAAAAGTGGGGTATTTAAGTTTATACCCTTCTCATTTTCGTCTTTTAAATATTTGACTCATTCTTTTTAAAAGAAACGTAATCTGCTTTTAAACCTCTTTAATTTCCTCAAAGACCTATCATATTTCCGAAAATAAATTAAATCTTTTATTTTTTTTACCGGAGTTCCACCGAGTTTTATCCACCATATTTTACGAACTGCTCATCACAGTCCAACCACACGATCGCAACCGATGGTTACCGACGCAAATTCTTTCAGCAGCACATGGCATAATTCTAATTCGTTTCCTACTTTAGAATGCACAGTAAAAGATAAAATTTTGAAAATAATACATGAGAAGGGCTAAGAACAAAGATCTCTTTATTCAAACACACATATTTATTATTATATTGAAACCTTCTATAGAAGAGAAGAAACTTGTTTAGTAGCTAAACTCACTATACATATAAATTTGAAAGGAAAATATTGAAAGCGGACCGGTTACGGTAGCCGGAAGCGCAACGGAAGTCAAAAATTTTTTAAATTCAAGCAAGAATTTCGGCCACCCCTTGCTTTTGTGCAATATTTACAAACAACACCATACATAGGATGTTTAAGAGATTTACCTATCAATCACAAGGATTGATGAATGGCACCAACTTTGTTGTTAAACAACAAAGCTCTTCAATGGATGACAAGTCTACAAGCTCTCCTCCACCTTCAAAATTAGGCCCACCACTAGCAAGGTAAAACCCCTCTTGATTTGCACTAGAAAAATCAAGAGGATTTTTCAATGAGAAGATTTTATTCTCCAAGAAAATGAAGAACAAAAGAAGGAGAAAAATGAGAGAAAAATCCCTCACAAATTTCGGCCAAGTCTATGAATGAGAGAGGGAAGATTAGTCTTGGGTGTGTGAAAAGTTGTCTCTCAAAAGTTGCATGCTTTTTGAATTTTTTAATAAAAAGTAATCCACACCTCTTCACCTCCCAAGCATGCAAACCCTAGCATGTCATGTATATATAATATGGTTTTTAACACATTAAAAATCATGGACTAAATTTTTAATTATCTCAAACACATTTGAGATTAATTAAATACTACTTGAATTTATTCAAGTCCCACTAGTTAAATAATTATTTTAATTGAGCTCTACAAGGCTCAATATTATTTAATTAATTCAACACTTGAATTAATTTAATTATTTGGACTCTACTAGGTCCACTAGTGTCTAATTAATTCAACACTTGTATTAATTTAATTTAGTCCATAATAATGTTTATGAAAATCACAATTTTCAAATAAATTATTCACTTGGCCAAATTTTAATCTTAGGAACACTTCCATAAATTAAAATTTATATTTCTCTCATAAAAGTCATAATTCTATTTTTCTTTACACTTATAAACTCATTTATAAGTCGTTCAACACATTGAACTATTTTCTCCTTTATAGAAGTCATACTTCTAATTTTCTTTACGCTTATAAACTTCTTTATAAGCCGTTCAACACATTGAACTATTTTTACTTCTCATCGGGATTTACAAAGCCAATACTTGTGTGGCCCTCAATGGTTCATTGATACAACTAGCCGTGGGTTCACATCTCTATGTGATTCGGACTAAACATGTCCTTATTCGAGCATACCCCAATTGCTCCATTCTTACTTATCAACTCCTTGATAGTAAGAACGTCAGAACTCAAGTCTGATAGTACCCAACCAATCACATTAAACGCCTAGCAGCATCGTTTACGTGATTCCCCAGGTATCACATGATAGTGCCTGCAAGAACCATTCAATTATGGTTAGCGTACAGTACGGTCCCTTCAACTCATATATCCCGACCGATTCGACAACTATTGGTTTATCGAGAGTTGTCAATGAATCGATACTATGTGCCATGTTATGGTTGTATCGATGGTGTAATATATGAAACCCCTTTCATAATTACCACCATACTCTGATCAGAGATTTCAACCCACACACACATGATAACACATAGGATATCTATACCCGAAGGTAAGCGGTGAATCCCCGACTACAATGCATCGACTCCTATGTGTTTCGACAGAACACCCAACCTTGCCACCTGATGACCCCATGAGAGTCGGAAAATAAGTCAAAATGTAATTCTAGCACATAGAGTCTCAATGTTGTCCCTGGTCATAAGGACTAATTCTGTACAACCATAAACCAGGACTTTTCCACTCGATAAGTGAGAACCACTTGGAAAGTCCTTTTATGGATGGTTGTTCAGTGCACTCTACAAGGAGCACCTATCTGCATGTTCGGACATCACAATGTCCCCTACCAATGAAACATGGTACTCACTTCGCAGATACTAGTCTCTAACTCGAGCGGCCTATATCCTTCTTAGTGGCGGCTGAATCGACTAGGAACCGTTTAGAATATACAGTATTACAAATATGAGTTTCATGATACTCATCATATGAGCATCTCATATTCTTTCTACTATTTGTATATTCAAGGGCTTTATCTATGCAACTAGCATGGGTATACAGATAAAGATTTGCCAAAATAATAATTTCAAATATTATTAAAATAAAGATTGCTTATACATAGAGTTTCATTGTCAACACTCGGCCAACACTTGGCTCGACGGGCACCTACTCTAACAATCTCCCACTTGCACTAGAGCCAACTACCCATATGCTTAAAACCCATTGATTCGCGATGCTTGTCGAATAATGGTCCAGGTAAAGGCCTAATTAGTGGATCAACAACATAATCTGCGGAGCCGACTTTGTCAATAGACACTTCTCTTCTTTCCACAATCTCTCCAAGGATGTGGTACTTTCTCAATACTAGTTTGGATTATGAGACCTAGGCTCCTTTGCTTGAGCTATAGCTCCCGTGTTGTCTCACAACACCGGGACAGGAGCAACTCCATTAGGAATGACGCCCAACTCTTGAACGAAATTCCTCATCCAAACAGCCTCCCTTGCTGTATCTGATGCAGCAATGTATTCGGCCTCTGTGATGGAATCCGTAGTATTGTCTCGCTTGGAACTCTTCCAAGAGACAACAGCACCATAGAGCATGAATACAAAACCAGAGGTTGACTTCGAGTCATCGATATCGCTTTGGAAGCTAGAGTCGGTATAGCCTTCCAATTTTAGTTCTCCACCCCATAAACCAAGAACAATTTATTGGTCCTTCTCAACTACTTGAGGATGTCTTTCACAGCTTTCCAGTGTGAAAGACCAGGGTTCGATTGATATCTACTCACTACACTTAGTGCGAAAGCCACGTCAAGACGTGTAGATATCATCCCATACATGATGCTACCAATTGCCGAAGCATACGGAATGCGTGTCATCGCCACTATCTCTACATCAGTCTTGGGAGACAGACTTGGATAGGGACACGCCATGACACATTGGTAGGTGTCCTCCCTTGGACTCATCCATCGAGAACGGCTTTACGATGGTATCAATGTATGTGGACTGGGTGAGACCAAGCAATCTTCTCGATCTATCTCTATAGATCTGTATTCCCAATACAAAAGATGCTTCACCCAAGTCCTGCATCGAGAACTTACTCGCTAACCATATCTTAGTTGATTGCAACATTCCTACATCATTTCCAATGAGTAGAATGTCATCAACATACAATACCAGGAATGTCACAACACTCCCACTGACCCTCTTATACACATAGGGTTCCTCAGGATTCTTAGTAAATCAAAATATTTGATTGTACTGTCGAATCTGAGGTTCCAACTCCTAGATGCCTGCTTTAGATCATAAATAAATCTCTGAAGTTTGCATAACATATGCTCACTTCCGATAGGTATAAACCCTTCAGGTTAAGACATGTAAATAACTTTCTTAAAATTCCCATTAAGAAAGTCCGTCTTGACATCTATCTGCCATATCTCATAGTCATACCATCAGCTATGGCTAGCAAAATCCTTATGGACTTGAACATTGCGACTGGGGAAAAGGTTTCCTCAAAGTCAACTCCTTGTCTTTGAGTATATCCTTTTGCCACCAATCGCGCCTTGAAGGTCAATACCTTCCCATCCGTCCCAAGTCCCTATGGGAATAATTCCCTCAGGTGGATCCACAAGATCCTACACTTGGTTCGAATGCATGGAATTCAACTCAGATTCCATTGCTTCAAGTCACTTGGATGAATCGGCATCAGATAACGCTTCCTTGAAGGTCCTTGGATCACATCCATGGTTAGGCTCATCATGGCCCTCTTCAAGAAGCTGACCATACCTCATAGGTGGTCTCGAGACTTTCTCGTATCTTCTAGGAGCTTGTGTCTCCTCTCTTGGCTCTTCGGGTGTGGGTTCTTCAATTGTGGGTGTGTCTCGAACCTCTTCGAGTTCTATCATCTCCCATTTTCTATCCAATAGAAATTCCTTTTCCAAAAAGGTCGCATTCCTAGAAACAAACACTTTTGTTTCTTGGGGATGATAGAAGTTGTAATAGCCGAGCCCAGTGTACGGTATGATTTAAGTTTCGTATGTTATTTGGGTTATGTGATTAGATGTTTAGAGTTGTGTTTTGGGCTATAGTATTATTGGTTATTATTTTATTGAGGTGTTAGTTGGTGTTGATTGTTCGTTTCAGCGTTTCGGATCGATTTTAGTTGATTTAGTACAGTTCATTGCCGTGGCTTGAGTGCACCCGCGCTCTTAGAGGAGTGCCCCCGCGGTGTACTGTTCATCATTTTGGAATTTGAAGGCCGTGACATCACCGCACCCGCGGCAGTGCAAGGACCGCACCCGCGGTAATTGTAGCACCGCACCCGCGGTGTTCGTGCATGGGATTTATTTTGGTTGGCCGAAGGCATAGCGCACCCGCGGTGCTTGTGTGACCGCACCCGCGGTGTAAGTATGGGCGAGTTATCTAGCTACTTTTTGGAGTTGTTGGCCATATCTTATCCTATCCTATCTACCTTTTTCGAGATTTCCTCTCATCTACCAAGGGTTTTCCTGCATTTCTTTTGCTTCCTACCTTTGATTCTTGGAGTTATTTGGATTTCCGACTTGAGATCGACGTTCTCCGTGGTATAAGGAAGCTTAGGTAAGTTTTTGGTGCGATTCTAGCATGGTTTTTGGAGATGAGTTGTTATAGGGTGTTGTTATTGTTGGTTTAATGGGATATTTGACTTGTATTTTTGGATATAGAATTGATTTTGGTGTTGTTTATGGATTATTGTTGTAGGTGGTGACCAAGAGCTAAGTTTGAGGTGTTCTATTGGTTTGTAAGTGGAATTTCATCCTTTTGCTCACATGATGTTATATGTATTGTGTTTTAAAGATTTTAAAGTGATATTCCCTTCAATTGATTCATTGTTATGTATTGATTTCATTGATTATCTATTGGAGGCATTGTATGTCTCACTATTGTTAAAAAGGGAATACAAAAGATAGAGATTGCGAAACGACGGCTTTAAATGCTATTCAGAGTTCAAATGTTTTATTGGATTGATTAATCATAGTAAGAGCATTGCATGCAATTAGATGATCATCGACCATAGGCTTTTATCCCTCACAGTTATCGGTATTTATATCGATGGGATATTTGCAACCACAGACAGAGATACTATTGATATCAATCCAACCAGAGAAAAGAGAATACCATCTTATTGCTATCTATTGCTATGTTATTGCTACAGTTATTGCTACAGTATTCATGTTTCAGAGTTGATGGTATTTATGATTTCAAAGTCATGATTTACAGAGTATATTGTATCATTGCTATGTAGAGTTCCACTTGCTGAGATTTATTCTCATTTCAGTTATTTTCATGTGATGCAGATAAGAGTGACCGACCAGGACAGTGATCGTGGATGGGAGTCATATGCATACACCGTTGGAAGGAAGATTGTTTTGCATCATTTTGGGACATGATCATAAGAATGATTGTTTTGTATTTTGTACGTCATTTGAATGATCATGTGATTATTTTGTAAACATTTTTATGAAATGTATTTTGAAACTCCTTCCATATTTTAAAAGAAAATTTTATTTCCGCTGTATTTTTAATGTTACGGGTCAGGGTGTCACATTTAGTGGTATCAGAGCGGTGTTCTTCGGACCAATGCATATGACTTCGTCTACTTTCTACTGTCCGGGTATGTTTTCTTGCATCTATCCATTGTTATATATTGATTGGTGTCTTGTGAGCAATTGTAGAGTATGCCTCCTAAGCGTAAGGCGACCGAGGGTGAGGATAGTTCTTCCTCGAGAGTTGTCGACGAGTTCGGCAAGTTGCTTAAGGAGCAGGCTAAAGTGCATAGCGAGCAGATTCAGCAGCTCATTCTTATGCAAGGTACTGGACAGGGTAGAGGCCAAGGTAGAGTTCCAGTAGCACAGGCTGTTGGCACTGATGCCGTCTTTTCTGATTTCAAGAGAATGGATCCACCGGAATTCGCAGGTATCACCGATCCTCTAGTTGCTGTCGAGTGGGTCAAGGCTTTAGAGGCGATCTTCGATCATCTCCAGTACGAGGACAAAGACAGGATCAGCTGTGCCGTATTCATGTTGGTTAAGGCTGCTCGCATTTGGTGGAATTCGACCAAAGTTGGAGTTGATGTTGCGACACTGAAGTGGTCAGAGTTCACTGACCTGTTCTATGACAAGTATTTCCCCGATGCACTTCGAGCGAGGAAGGTTACGGAGTTCTTGGAGCTTCGTCAGGGGAGCTTAGATGTTGGTGAGTACATTCTGAAGTTTGAGGAGGGTTGCTTGTTTGCTCCGTACATTGCTTCCAATGACAAAGATAAAGGCGCTCATTTCATTCGAGGCCTTAGAGCTGAGATTCGTCGTGATATCAACATGTCCAAGGCCGTGACTTTCAAGGAGATTTTGTCCAAAGCTTTGTTGGCCGAGCAGGATGAGAAGGACATCGCCAGGGAGAGGCAAGAGAGGCATCAAGCTATTGCTCAGAGAGGCCAGGGTTCTAATCAGAGGGGCAGGGATCGTTTCAAGGGCAAGGGCAAGATGGAGCCGAGTCCTAGACCACCGCCAGTTCCAGTTGATCCCGAGAAGCCACTTTGTCCTAAGTGTGGCAAGCATCATCGAGGAGATTGCAGACTTGGCACTCATACTTGTTATTGTTGTGGCACGGCAGGCCACGTTGCCAGAAATTGTCCACGAGGAGCTAGCCAAGGGAAGGTGCAGGGTCGTATCTTTTCGATGACCAAGGAAGGTATTAATCATGATTCTTCATTGATCTCTAGTACTATTTTGATTTCAGGCAGAGTAGCTACGACTTTGATAGATACTGGTGCTACTCATTCTTTTATGTCTGATTTGTTTTTGAGATCGTTGGGTATAGTTCCTTCTGTTCTTCCCCTCCAGCTTAGTGTTGTTTTGCCTTCGGGGGACGTGTTGTGCCCGACGTCGATTGTGTTTGCGTGCCCTGTTCGTATTGAGGAGCGAGTATTCTTCGCTGATTTGATTGTTATCCCTATGGTTGCTTTCGATGTTATTCTTGGCATGGATTGGCTTTCGACTTACCGTGCAGTTATCGATTGTGTTGCTAAGAAGGTGACTTTTGCAGATGATGGCCAGGGAGGAGTTCTCGCCAGCTCAGGTACTTCGCTGGTCCTTCCTTTTATTTCTTGTCTTGAGGCTGAGAGATTGCTGGGTAGAGGTTGCGATGGGTTTCTTGCTTCTATTGTGGATGTGGATAGACTGATTAAGTTGAATATAGATGATATTGATGTTGTTAGGGAGTTTGCTGATGTGTTTGAGGATGATGTTCCGGGTTTGCCGCCGGACAGAGATGTTGAGTTCGTTATCGATTTAGCTCCAGGTACGGTTCCTATCTCTAAGGCTCCGTACAGGATGGCCCCTACTGAGATGAAGGAGTTGAAGACTCAGTTGCAGGATCTTCTAGAAAAGGGTTTTATTCGTCCGAGTTCTTCGCCTTGGGGAGCTCCGGTTCTTTTTGTTAAGAAGAAGGATGGATCTTTGCGGCTGTGTATCGACTACAGGGAGCTTAACAAAGTGACTGTCAAGAACAAGTATCCGTTGCCACGGATAGATGATTTGTTTGATCAGCTCCATGGTGCCACTGTATTTTCGAAGATTGATCTTCGGTCTGGCTACTATCAGTTGAAGGTTAGGGAGTCTGATGTCCCTAAGACGGCGTTCAGGACCAGGTATGGTCACTTTGAGTTTCTGGTTATGTCTTTTGGTCTGACCAATGCCCCTTCAGTCTTCATGGACCTGATGAATCGTGTGTTCAAACCTTATCTGGATAGCTTCGTCATTGTCTTTATCGACGATATTCTGATCTATTCCAAGACCAGAGAGCTTCATGCAGAGCATCTCAGAGTTGTGCTTCAGTTGTTGAGAGAGAGGAGGCTGTTTGCCAAGTTGAAGAAGTGTGAGTTTTGGCTGGATCAGATTTCTTTCCTAGGCCATGTTGTTTCGAGGGATGGCATTGCTGTTGATCCGTTGAAGATAGAGGCGATTCAGAATTGGCCTATTCGTACCACTGTCTCTGAGGTACGCAGTTTCCTTGGTTTGGCGGGTTATTATCGTCGTTTCATTTCAGATTTTTCCAAGATTGCCCTGCCATTGTCCAATCTGACGAGGAAGACTGTGAAGTTCGAGTGGTCCATCGATTGCCAGAGTGCATTTCAGGAGTTGAAGGATAGATTGACGATAGCTCCTGTTCTTTCATTGCCCAGTGGTTCTGAGGATTTTGTTGTCTATACCGATGCGTCGAAGAGAGGCCTTGGTGCAGTGCTGATGCAGCGAGGTAAGGTCATTGCCTATGCTTCTCGCCAGTTGAAAGACTATGAGAGGAATTATCCGACGCACGATTTGGAGCTAGCAGCTGTGGTTTTCGCCCTGAAGATTTGGAGACATTACTTGTATGGCGAAAAGTGTGAGATCTTCACAGACCACAAGAGTTTGAAGTATCTGTTTTCTCAGAAAGAGCTCAATATGCGGCAGAGGAGCTGGTTAGAGCTTGTCAAGGATTATGATGTGACGATCAGTTATCACCCAGGGAAGGCGAACGTTGTGGCTGATGCTTTGAGCCGCAAGTCGAGTGCTTCATTGAGTTCTTTGATTCAGAGGCCATTGTTGATGGATTTGCAGAGAGAGGAGATTGATATGGTGATTCCAGGTACCATTGCTCGTCTTTCAGCATTGGTTATTCGATCTACTTTGACGGACAGGATCCGTAGAGAGCAGGCGACTGATGTGCAGTTGCTAGAGTTGAGAGCTAGAGCTGAGGAGAGGGGTAACTCAGAGTTTGCGATGAATGGTGATGGATTGGTGACTTTCAGAGGCCGTATTTGTGTTCCTGTTGGCGATGATATTCGGCGAGATGTCTTGACAGAGGCTCATACCGCACCTTATTCGATTCATCCAGGCAGTACGAAGATGTATCAGGATCTTCGTCGACTCTACTGGTGGCCAGGTATGAAGAAAGATATTGCTTTGTTCATTTCTCAGTGCCTTACTTGTCAGCAGGTGAAGATTGAGCACCAGAGACCTGCTGGGACATTGCTATCATTGCCGATTCCTCAGTGGAAGTGGGAGCATATTACGATGGATTTCGTGACTGGTCTTCCCAGAGTGCAGAAAGGTTATAATTCCATTTGGGTCATTGTTGATAGGTTGACCAAGTCGGCGCACTTTCTCCCAGTCAAGACGACGTACTCCATGAAGCAGTATGCCGAGGATTATATTGCAGAGATTGTTAGACTTCACGGTGTTCCTGTGTCGATCGTGTCTGATCGTGACTCCAGGTTTACCTCTGAGTTTTGGAAGAGTTTGCACAGAGCTATGGGTTTGCGGTTAGCGTTCAGTACAGCTTATCACCCTCAGAGCGACGGTCAGTCAGAAAGAGTCATTCAGATTTTAGAGGACTTGCTCAGAGCTTGTACTATTGATTATTCTGGTAGCTGGGATTCTAAATTGCCTCTTGTGGAGTTCACGTACAACAATAGCTACCAAGCGTCGATTGGCATGGCACCATATGAGGCACTTTATGGCAGGAAGTGCAGATCGCCTTTGTTTTGGGATGAGGTTGGCGAGAGGAAGATGTTGGGTCCCTAGTTGGTCCAGCAGACGGCTGATGTTGTTGCTGTGATACGAGAGAGGATGAAGACTGCTCAGTCCAGACAGAAAAGCTATGCGGATGTTCGTCGTAGGCCTTTGCAGTTCGAGGTTGGCGATCACGTGTTCTTGAAGATTGCACCTCTCAAGGGTGTGATGAGATTTGGCAAGAAGGGCAAGTTAAGTCCGAGATTTATTGGTCCTTTTGAGATCTTGGACAGAGTTGGTGACAGAGCCTACAGATTAGCCCTACCGCCCGATCTTGACAGAGTCCACAATGTTTTTCATGTATCGATGCTCAGGAAGTATATTGCAGATCCTTCCCATGTTCTTCGCCACGAGCC
This sequence comes from Primulina eburnea, assembly GCF_022965805.1. NCBI lineage: Eukaryota > Viridiplantae > Streptophyta > Magnoliopsida > Lamiales > Gesneriaceae > Primulina > Primulina eburnea. The sequence goes on along the minus strand of NC_133104.1, from coordinate 20,175,230 downwards.
ATTGGACTTGACGCCGAGTTTGACTTACCAAGAGATTCCGATTCAGATTCTGGATCGCACAGTTAGAGTATTGAGGAATAAAGAGATCGGCATCGTTAAAGTCCTTTGGAGGAACCATTTGATCGAAGAGGCTACGTGGGAACCAGAGGATGAGATGAGAGAGAAGTATCCTGAGTTGTTCGTGCAGTGACGTCAATTTCGCGGACGAAATTCCTCTAAGGAGGGGAGATTGTAATAGCCGAGCCCGGTGTACGGTATGATTTAAGTTTCGTATGTTATTTGGGTTATGTGATTAGATGTTTAGAATTGTGTTTTGGGCTATAGTATTATTGGTTATTATTTTATTGAGGTGTTAGTTGGTGTTGATTGTTCGTTTCAGCGTTTCGGATCGATTTTAGTTGATTTAGTAGTGTTCATTGCCGTGGCTTGAGTGCACCCGCGCTCTTAGAGGAGTGCCCCCGCGGTGTACTGTTCATCATTTTGGAATTTGAAGGCCGTGGCATCACAGCACCCACGGCAGTGCAAGGACCGCACCCGCGGTAATTGTAGCACCGCACCCGCGGTGTTCGTGCATGGGATTTATTTTGGTTGGCCGAAGGCATAGCGCACCCGCGGTGCTTGTGTGACCGCACCCGCGGTGTAAGTATGGGCGAGTTATCTAGCTACTTTTTGGAGTTGTTGGCCATATCTTATCCTATCCTATCTACCTTTTTCGAGATTTCCTCTCATCTACCAAGGGTTTTCCTGCATTTCTTTTGCTTCCTACCTTTGATTCTTGGAGTTATTTGGATTTCCGACTTGAGATCGACGTTCTCCGTGGTATAAGGAAGCTTAGGTAAGTTTTTGGTGCGATTCTAGCATGGTTTTTGGAGATGAGTTGTTATAGGGTGTTGTTATTGTTGGTTTAATGGGATATTTGACTTGTATTTTTGGATATAGAGTTGATTTTGGTGTTGTTTATGGATTATTGTTGTAGGTGGTGACCAAGAGCTAAGTTTGAGGTGTTCTATTGGTTTGTAAGTGGAATTTCATCCTTTTGCTCACATGATGTTATATGTATTGTGTTTTAAAGATTTTAAAGTGATATTCCCTTCAATTGATTCATTGTTATGTATTGATTTCATTGATTATCTATTGGAGGCATTGTATGTCTCACTATTGTTAAAAAGGGAATACAAAAGATAGAGATTGCGAAACGACGGCTTTAAATGCTATTCAGAGTTCAAATGTTTTATTGGATTGATTAATCATAGTAAGAGCATTGCATGCAATTAGATGATCATCGACCATAGGCTTTTATCCCTCACAGTTATCGGTATTTATATCGATGGGATATTTGCAACCACAGACAGAGATACTATTGATATCAATCCAACCAGAGAAAAGAGAATACCATCTTATTGCTATCTATTGCTATGTTATTGCTACAGTTATTGCTACAGTATTCATGTTTCAGAGTTGATGGTATTTATGATTTCAAAGTCATGATTTACAGAGTATATTGTATCATTGCTATGTAGAGTTCCACTTGCTGAGATTTATTCTCATTTCAGTTATTTTCATGTGATGCAGATAAGAGTGACCGACCAGGACAGTGATCGTGGATGGGAGTCATATGCATACACCGTTGGAAGGAAGATTGTTTTGCATCATTTTGGGACATGATCATAAGAATGATTGTTTTGTATTTTGTACGTCATTTGAATGATCATGTGATTATTTTGTAAACATTTTTATGAAATGTATTTTGAAACTCCTTCCATATTTTAAAAGAAAATTTTATTTCCGCTGTATTTTTAATGTTACGGGTCAGGGTGTCACAGAAGTAGTATCCAATTGAATTCATTGGATATCCCACGAAGTAGCATAAAATGGATCAACTATCCAATTTATCTCCCACTACCTGCTTCATAAGCAGGGGACCCCCATATTCTAAGATAAGAATATTTGGGAGGCTTACCCATCCATATCTCATATGGTGTTTTCCTTTGAATGGAATTTAGTGGAATATCTTTTAATTTTAAGTTATAGAGATCGTTTTCAAGTTTACCAGTACCAATCAAACATTCATTCATGTAAATGTTGCAAACACCTTTGCAAAATAAACAAGAATATCCATTTTTATCACCATAGAAATGGAAACAATGTTTTTAAACAAATTCGGTACAAACAAAACATCTCTTAAAATAACTTAAAAACATTGTTCAACAATAAGTAAACATCTCTTAAGGTCTTGGCAGCAACTCTTGCTCCATTGCCATTCCCAAGAAGGTCTCACCTTCTCTAATCCTCTAACTTCTTCCCATCTCCTGCAACACATTACAGAGATCTGATCCACATTAGGTATCCAATACCCAAGAAGTAGAGTTAATTGAAATGTTTACTTAAATTTAGAACATACCGTTTCCAGAACATTTCTGGGCCAGATATTCCTTGCAATTTCGCCTCCAATGTCCAGGCTTCTTGCAGTGATGACAAACATCACTAGTCTTGTCAGCCCTAACTGGTGTGGCTGCCACAACGGGATTCGGAGATTGCCTCAACAAGGGCACGATCTTCTTGGGATGTTGGAAAGAACGCTTCTTTCCATTCCCATGTGGATCAATCTTCGTACCAGATGAAGAACCCACATAAAGAATCAACTTCTCTTTCTTGATGGTGGACTCAAACGTAACAAGCATATTCACTAACTCCTCAAGGGTCGGTTCTAGCTTGTTCATGTTAAAGTTCACCACAAAAGGATCAAATGAGCTAGGCAGCGATAAGAGCAACACGTCGGTGGTCAACTCCGAAGGCAAGATCAGATCCATGCCAACGAGCTTGTCCACGAGCCCAATCACCTTTAGGCCATGCTCATGGACCGAGGCCCCATCTTGCCTGCGCAAAGTGATCAGCTCCTTGACGGTAGCATGCCTAAGAGGACGTGTTTGCTCACCAAAGAGCTCCTTGAGGTGCAAATGAATGTCAGCAGCACTCTTTGCACCCTCAAAACGCCTCTGCAGCTCATCATTCATAGAAGTTAGCATATAACACCTGGCTATCAAGTCATGGTCACACCATTCCTTGTAAGCCTGCAATTCCTCAGGATTGCAGTCAGCCGGAGCCTCAACAGGGGGCGACTCAGTCAGTGTATATGCCACCCTTTCCGAATTCAAGACGATTTTTAGGTTTCTTAGCCAAGTGAGGTAATTAGGTCCAGTTAATATGTTTTTGTCGAGTATTACGGATATTGGATTGCGAATCGATGACATCGTCAATTTGTACTGAAAAGTAAAAACAGATAAATGTTGATGACTATTTTAAAATATTTAGTAAGATATGAAGTTTGGACTTTTACTTCATAAATATTTGCTCCCACTGTTTTGACATCTTTCACTACCCTCTAGTGAAAGCGGGAAACTCCTTTCCTCAGTAGGTACGTAAGGTCCAATTAGCGAATTATGATCCCGAATAATATCAGCCAATCACAATTCCTAAAAGGTAGTTTCCAATTACATCACAATGCAACCCTCTACGTAAACTTTTGTCTCACGTTTGATTAGGACCCAATAATATGACGTCGTTCATCTTCACGTGTCAAGCCTTACCCATCGATGTTGAACCTTAATGGACGGTCGCCATGAGTTCCCTCAATAATATGAGCCGAAATCATGGGAGTTCCACGTAGTTCACATCACTATGTCAATGGATGTCACAGCTTTCCGGCACCCAAGGCCCCCTCAATAATATGAGCCGAGCCCCGAGTACGGGTAGCGTTCATCATGCATCCATTGTCGATGGAAGACAAGGAAATTATAAACAAATTTATAATTCCCCTTTTCGGCCTTGATATTAATTTTGAATCTTATTCAAAATGAGGGTTTTTTTAATTTTGAAAGGTCTCATCATTAATTTTATTTAAAAGCTCGCCATGTTTGATCGTATGTTTGCCGGATTCATGCAATTTTGTTATTATAATAATAATAACGCACATACTCATTATTTATAACATATCATGCATATATTATAAATAGAAAACAAGACAAGGATGATCAATTGCCCCAATACTAATGGCCCGTGTGAGCTAAACACGGGCCTAGGTCCAATCCTAGGGTAAATGCACGGGATGCAAATGCAACTACATTATTACATTAGCATCCAATATTACATGTCTTCGATCTTCATAATCACCAAGGCCACCATCTTCCAATCTTGATCTTCCACTATTCTAATATTTACAATTAAATATCCATGGCACATAGGGATACATCTCATGGGGTGGGAACAGGCCATAAACCAAGCCCACTTTAAATTGATAATTATTACAATCATTCAACACAAATATCCTAGCATACACCTAGCAATTTGGGCTTGGGCTTTTGATCATCCTTCATGCATAATATCACATATCATACACCATCAATTAATTATCACAATAATTAATTGATCCAATATTATATATCTTGATCCAATCACTAACCGCCACAATTATAAATTAAATTAACAAAGTATACAAACACCTTTGTCTACTTTCAAATTAATTTATTTATAATCGAATTTCTTGTAAATCACAATTTACTATAAATAATTAAAGTCCTACTTCAATTATTTATTTTATGAGAAAATATGTGCAACAATTGTAAATTTAAACTTAAGGGCCCAAAAACCATTTTTCACCAAAATATTTTGGCCCATTTAAATTTCACAAATTATGTTGGTGTGGGGACCCGGAAGCTAATCCATTCCTTAATCGTCTTTAGGAATATTTAATCATTCATAATAAACAGGGTCTAAATTTTTTTCTTTAAAATGCAAAGCGGAAACGTAATGTAATTAAAATCAAATTACATATTAACCATGAACATACAAATCTGATGTTATCTACAATAATCCAACTAGGTTCAACTACATATCAGTGCTGAATCCTAAGTTGCTTCTGAAGCCCGGATCTCCACGCTATCTAATCCAGTCTCGTTCTCGTCTTGACCCTGCTCCTATCCCACCTGTTGCCATGCACACATACAGACAAGACAACAGCCGGATAACTCCGGTGAGAATTACATTCTCAGTATAAATCATGTATACATGCAATCATATAAACAATATAAAAGCATATAACGGATAATTCTAACATGTATCCAATCAGAACATGAATCCATACAATACTAAATCAAGTTCTAACTATGTACCTTAATCAGGAACATACTCAATATCAAGAATAACTCATATTCTAAACATGTACCAATATCAGGAACCTAATCAATATCAAGAATAACTTCGATTCTAAACATGTACCAATATCAGGAACATAATCTATCTCAAGAATAATTTCTATTCTAAACATGTACCAATATCATGAACATAATCAATATCAAGAATAACTCATATTCTACACATGTACCAATATCAGGAACATAATCAATCTCAAGAATAACTTCTATTCTAAACATGGACCAACATCTGGAACATGATCAGTATCAAGAATAATTTCTATTCTAAATATGTACCAATATCAAGAACATAAAAGGACATGAACCATATTCAGGAACATAATCAACATCAATCAATATCAATCAATATAACTGTCACTCAAGCTCGTGACTCTACGTTTTAGACTAGACTCAATTCTAGTCTAGGGATCCCGGTTTCCAAATGTGGTATTCCTATATCGAATTCCGTAATAGGAGGAACCGTAATTCTATTACTCGATATAACCATATCCGGTGTTCCTATATCGACTTCCGTAATAGAAGAAATTCCCATTCCCTATTACTCGATATAACCAAGCATCCGGTGTCCTGACCTAACCGTCATGGACTGTAGCTCTATCGCTAATATCCAATCTTGAGACATCCTGTAATGTGCCCGTGGCGATACCACCACTATCAGGCACTTCTGTCACAAGATTATTCGTTTAATACCTGTCATCTATCAATTAAGAAAACAAGTAGATTAAGTCATTCATTGCAAATATCTATGCAATAAAATAAAGTATGTGATTTAGGGAAACTCGAGTCAAACCTCACTCGAGTTGTGCAATCCCAACTCAACATTAATTTATACCTTTATCTTCTCGCTCAAAAGAAGAAGAAGTCCCGACTCTATCTCGGTCCATTCTCAATCTGGAAATGACAATATAAAACAGGCACAATATCAATATCAGTTCTGAACTCAAGACTGTCTCTTTAAATCTGAAACGATATATCGAGAATCATAATATCAATATTTCATTCTCAATTCAACTCTGAATCTGATTAATCTGAATTAACTCAAATCAGCGGCATAACGGCACAATCTCAGTATTCCCGTCAATACCATATCACCAGATATTAATTACAAATCATAACCCATATTCGATACGATTTGTAATCAGTCTATAATCCAAATCTATTCAATTTCAATTAATATAATCTGAAAAATCCTAACAATTCAAGAATCAATCTGTTTCCTGATCTGACTTCGGTTCTACGATGTCTAACATGTCAAGATAATCATATATGAATTATATCAAATTCCTACAACATCATCTTTTCAAATGATTATAAAACTCAATGAAACTTACGTCCAGTTGTAGCTCGTGTCGAGAGGAGTATGGTACCGTGTCCGGATTTAAATTCTGATAGACGGATCGTACAAAATCAAATTCTAAGCACAATTGAAGGTTGAGGGAATTTACTCTGGAGACTCTCGGTTCCTTCCTTGTGAATTGTGAAGGAGATTGCAATATATATACTTCAATTGCATGTGTGACAAGTGTCACTCAAGTCATAATTACACTTTAGCCCCTGAACTCTTCCTATTTGCAATTTGGTCCTCAAAACTCTTTTTAATTCAATTTCAATCCTAAATAATTGCAAACATCTTGGAATATAATTCAACACTCCAAAAGTTTCCAATTATATACTCTCGGATTAAAATAATATCATCTTTATTATCTCGGGCCTTACAGTTGGCCACCCAATGGCCCAACATCTCAAGGCCCATGACACTTGGATTAACCAAAACACCTTTTGGAAACCCTAGCCGTCATCGCCGTAGCCGGATTCCGGCAACAAAATTTTTTTTTTTAATTTTAAAAAACCAACATTTCGGGCAGCTTTTGGGCTGTCCTTCGGCTGCCCGAAATTTTCGGGCAGCCCCCTCTCGAAAAATATTTTTTTTGTTTTTCAAATATTTTCGGCCTTCAAGATTCCTTGCACCAAAAATTTCTCAAGCGGTTAGAAATCGATCTCAACATAATATTATGCAAATATTACACAAAAACCGTAACCTTAGCTCGGATACCACTTGAAAGCGGACCGGTTACGGTGGTCGGAAGCGCAACGGAAGTAAAAAATTTTTTAAATTCAAGCAAGAATTTCGGCCACAAGGATTGATGAATGGCACCAACTTTGTTGTTTAAGAGATTTACCTAACAATCACAAGGATTGATGAATGGCACCAACTTTGTTGTTAAACAACAAAGCTCTTCAATGGATGACAAGTCTACAAGCTCTCCTCCACCTTCAAAATTAGGCCCACCACTAGCAAGGTAAAACCCCTCTTGATTTGCACTAGAAAAATCAAGAGGATTTTTCAAAGAGAAGATTTTATTCTCCAAGAAAATGAAGAACAAAAGAAGGAGAAAAATGAGAGAAAAATCCCTCACAAATTTCGGCCAAGTCTATGAATGAGGGAGGGAAGATTAGTCTTGGGTGTGTGAAAAGTTGTCTCTCAAAAGTTGCATGCTTTTTGAATTTTTTAATAAAAAGTAATCCACACCTCTTCACCTCCCAAGCATGCAAACCCTAGCATGTCATGTATATATAATATGGTTTTTAACACATTAAAAACCATGGACTAAATTTTTAATTATCTCAAACACATTTGAGATTAATTAAATACTACTTGAATTTATTCAAGTCCCACTAGTTAAATAATTATTTTAATTGAGCTCTACAAGGCTCAATATTATTTAATTAATTCAACACTTGAATTAATTTAATTATTTTGACTCTACTAGGTCCACTAGTGTCTAATTAATTCAACACTTGAATTAATTTAATTTAGTCCATAATAATGTTTATGAAAATCACAATTTTCAAATACATTATTCACTTGGCCAAATTTTAATCTTAGGAACACTTCCATAAATTAAAATTTATATTTCTCTCATAGAAGTCATACTTCTATTTTTCTTTACACTTATAAACTCATTTATAAGTCGTTCAACACATTGAACTATTTTCTCCTTTATAGAAGTCATACTTCTAATTTTCTTTACGCTTATAAACTCCTTTATAAGCCGTTCAACACATTGAACTATTTTTACTTCTCATCGGGGTTTACAAAGCCAATACTTGTGTGGCCCTCAATGGTTCATTGATACAACTAGCCGTGGGTTCACATCTCTATGTGATTCGGACTAAACATGTCCTTATTCGAGCATACCCCAATTGCTCCATTCTTACTTATCAACTCCTTGATAGTAAGAACGTCAGAACTCAAGTCTGATAGTACCCAACCAATCACGTTAAACGCCTAGCAGCATCGCTTACGTGATTCCCTAGGTATCACATGATAGTGCCTGCAAGAACCATTCAATTATGGTTAGCGTACATTACGGTCCCTTCAACTCATATATCCCGACCGATTCGACAACTATTGGTTTATCGAGAGTTGTCAATGAATCGAAATTATGTGTCATGTTGTGGTTGTATCGATGGTGTAATCTATGAAACCCCTTTCATAATTACCACCATACTCTGATCAGAGATTTCAACCCACACACACATGATAACACATAGGATATCCATACCCGAAGGTAAGCGGTGAATCCCCGACTACAATGCATCGACTCCTATGTGTTTCGACAGAACACCCAACCTTGCCACCTGATGACCCCATGAGAGTCGGTAAACAAGTCAAAGTGTAATTCTAGCACATAGAGTCTCAATGTTGTCCCGGGTCATAAGGACTAATTCTGTACAACCATAAACCAGGACTTTTCCACTCGATAAGTGAGAACCACTTGGAAAGTCCTTTTATGGAGGGTTGTTCAGTGCACTCTACAAGGAGCACCTATCTGCATGTTCGGACATCACAATGTCCCCTACCAATGAAACATGGTACTCACATCGCAGATACTAGTCTCTAACTCGAGCGGCCTATATCCTTCTTAGTGGCGGCTGAATCGACTAGGAACCGTTTAGAATATACAGTATTACAAATATGAGTTTCATGATACTCATCATATGAGCATCTCATATTCTTTCTACTATTTGTATATTCAAGGGCTTTATCTATGCAACTAGCATTGGTATACAGATAAAGATTTGCCAAAATAATAATTTCAAATATTATTAAAATAAAGATTGCTTATACATAGAGTTTCATTGTGAACACTCGGCCAACACTTGGCTCGACGGGCACCTACTCTAACAAATATTACAAATGATTTTGAAGAAAAATTATGAGGTTGATCGATGGCTTCATTTCCTTCTGCCTGCTTATTTATAGAAGGCTTCCTTCGGATTTGAAACTCGGACTTCAAATCTTCATAAGCCTTTACAGCTTGCTTGGGGACGATATAGTGGTTGAGTGGTCCTTTCTTGTAATGTATTTTTCTAGATTATTAATCTAGACATCAACTTTTCACATTCTTTTATTTCACCGCATTGCCAGTAGGAATGCGTTTGAAATAGATCAGCTGTAATTTCGTCCTCTTTTTACTGGAACGTTTGAGCTAATGATCTGAGGGCTTCTAGCTCCTTCCTTTCATACTTGAGTTTTCTTTTTAAAACCTTAAGATATGTAAAATACATTTTCTTTAGGTTTCTTTCTTGGTGTGTTTCACTGGTTCCAATCTGGCATTATTTATAGATAAAAATTTCGGGACCAATTATCTTGCTTTTATTCATTGGATTCCCTTTATAAATTAGGTATTCAATGATCCTTGTCATTTTTCGCCTATTATTGGTGATCCTGTTCTTCCACTCACATGGTGGGTTTTCTTTTGGTTAGTGGGTTAGTCACATGTCCATATTTAACTTTGTCGAGGAATCTTTGGCTTTCGTTGTCCTCGAAAACGTGATTGTGGTCCATCCCCACTTGTGCTTGTGTCGGTAAAGTGTTTCCGATCAGAGCTCGGTTTGAATCCTTTACCGAATTCAGGTTCCTTCTGGTTTTGGCATTCAATGCAGATTTTTCTGTCCATCTTCCTATATGTGCCATGTTACAGAATTTTCGGTAAGTTTCTTTACTAGCCGGCAGCTTGCTGTTCCACAAAAGATTTCTCTTTTTCTCGAATAAATCTTCTGCAAAACTTGTGGTTTTTCCTGTCATGGTGTTTAGCAGGAATGATCCGTTCAGTGAATGATTATAAAATTTGAACGGGAACTTGACTTTGTCCATCTCAGTGAGACAGACCCATAAACCCCATGCTCTATATGTAGATATATCATCTTCAGAAATTGAAGCAACCAAGGGTGTTTCTTCTGTTGGAGGGTCCTTGATAAATTTTTGAATAATTGTATCCGGCCTCCTTAACTTAATGAAATGAAAGGCTTCATGGGAGCCTTTTCCTGCTGGTTCTGGTGCTGCACTAAAGAAGTATAGCTCCAAAACATCTCCTCTGGACAAATAATCATTATTCGCCCAAGTCTCGTGAATAGCTTCCTGGATCCACTTTGGCAGACATGAGATTTCCGGAAAGCTTGGTGATGTAGTATAAACTGAGGCAAGAGCCCTGAATTCATACCATGCCTTGACCTCCTTTGGATATGAATTTTGTTTCATCCATACCATGGGATATTTTCCTGAAACATCAACCCTGTTAATAGCTGGATTGATTCCAATTCTTGTTTTCAATTTCTCCCAATTCTGCTGATACACATGAAATGGAGAAATTGTTGCTTCGTTAGTACCAACCTTATATTTTCCTTTGTCAATACGAGGCCTAAGTTTGATCTCTCCCTCTTCAATCCCCAAGGTGAAGAGTTGACTTGAAGACTCAAGATAAGGATCGGGAGTCTCAATTTTTGTTGTAGTCGACTCATCTGGTGATGATCCCGACTTAACACTTGTGCAAGGGGTATTTGAATCCCCCGCTACAGTTATAGAGTCATGTACTCGAAAACTCTCCATTTGGGAAATCAATGGCTTCTCAATACCTTGGAGGATAGGCCTTTGCATTACAGACCATAACTGAGTATATGCTTGTAAACAACCTGTAATTCGATCAGAGACAATTCTCTTATCAGCTTGTTGTAGCCTTCCCGCAACTTCTGCGTTAACGGCCAACTTGTTGAATTCGGTTTGAAGCATTTCAAGGTGTTCCCTCAAATGCCTCTGCATCTTGATAATAGCATCAATGTCAATGTTGTCCATCTCTTGTTAAAAAATCTGCAAGAATATTTTCATGAGATTTTATTATCACAATATCAAAGATATAATTCTGACATAGTGCTTGCCATCTTAATAATCTGGCTTTCTCAGGTTTAGATTCAATTCTATTCCTTAAGAAAGCTTTCACCTGTATATTATCAACTTTCAAAGTAAATTTCTTTGCAAGTAAGAATAATAGCTAATTTTCAAAAGCCTTTTTTACTGCATAAAATTCTTTCTCGTTGATATGCCATCTGATGGCTTCTGCTTCTGAGAATAACCCACTACAATATCTGCATGGTTGTTCTCCCTCTGGTGTGAGCTTAGTAAGAACTGCTGCCCACCAATGATCACTGGCATCGGTATACAGTACCAGATTATCTTCGTCTTGAGGAATAGCCATTTTTGGAAGATTTTTACAAACCTTCTTTAAATGGATAAGTCCTTCTGTGTGTTCTTTTGTCCATCTAAATCTTGCATCTCTTTTCAATAATGGACTGAACACCTTTCTATGTTTTGCTAGGTTTTTGATAAACATCCCAGCAAAATTAACAACTCCTAAGAAACTTTGAACTTGCTTTTTGTCTTTGAGATTTTTTGAAAAATTCTGCACATTTTCCACTATGTGTTCTTGCAGAATTATCTCTAACTCATCGATTTCAATTCCGAGGAATTCAATCTTTCTTGTAGCAATGACTGCTTTCATTTCAGATAAAAACAGTCCTTTTTTCTTGCAAACATTAGAGAAAATCTCCAAATGCTTAACATGTTCATTCATATCTCTAGATGCTATTAAAACATCGTCAATGTAAACAAACATTAACTTAAAATAATCTTTAAAAAGATTATCCATCTTTCTTTGAAATATCTGGGGTGAATTAGTCAATCACATTGGTAATACTTCCCAAATATAATGTCCTTGAGGTGTGGAGAAAGCTGTAAATTTCTTGCTTTCTTCCTGCATCCGAATTTGGTAAAATCCAGACTTACAATCGAATTTAGAGAATATCTTGGCGTTGCGTATACAGCTAATCAATTGTTCTCTACTAGGTATAACATACCCATCAAACTCCAGAATTTTATTAATTTTTTGATAATTAATAACCAATCTGGGTTTTCCTCGTTTAATCTTCACCATGATTTCTTACCAAAAAACCTGGATTGCTATATGGTGACATACCTGCTTTGATTAAACCAAGGTCCAAATGTTCCTTGATTATAATCTGCATATCTCTTTGATCAATGATGTTCATTGGGATGGGTTTACAACGGACAAATTCATACTCTTTGCCTTCCTTGATCTTAAAGCAAGCCTTGAGTTGATTTCTGTCCCAGCATGCCAAGGGATCCTCTTCCTGACATCTTCCAATGATACCTTAGATTCAAATTCTACTTTATTTGTATGTAGAGTTATTTTAAGGAATTCTATATCTTCTGTTTGGAGTTTTTTATCTGCTCTCAACTGGAGCATATTGTTTCTCCAAACCGTCTTGAATCCTTCATTTTTCAGAAGTTTTCCTGAATCACCACGCCTGCTGCGAAACTGGATTGACAATTTTCTGTAAAATGCCACTCGTAGTCTCTGGACTATGATTTTATGATCACAAGAGCTTAAATAATTAATTGAGATGGTCTAGAGTCAATGAAAGTAAGAAAAAGTCAAAATCGAAAAATTCTAAATCTAGGGGTAAAACGATCATTTTACACCTAAAAATAGTAGACCTCATGGCAGTTCCCTGAATGCTGTAAAATATGTTAATATGGTTATTTTAAATGTTTATAGAATACTATGATGAAACGATAATGCTAAAAGATATGTTGTATGCTTGGTTTAAAAAGAAAAATGATTTTTATATGCTTTAATTTTCATAAGTGAGGGAAATATGAAAGTTGAAGGAGGTGAAGTGGTTGTGATTAATACAATGATATGATGATTATGATGATACTATGATATGTAAGGCCAATGCTCAGTTGACAAGTGAGAGTGTCGCTGATGTCCCCGCTGCCCAGTACTGTGGTTACACGTAGATGGATCTATCGAACATTCAGATATAATTCCTCCTAGAGGCGCACCTAGTACTAATAGGCAAGCTGATAATACTGAGAATCGTCAAAGGAAAGCAACCCCACCTCCTAATGGGGATGCTGCGATTCGTCCACTCGAGGGCATGGCTCGTTTCTTTGAGAAGCAGTTTCAGCAGGCTCCGAGGCCACATCTTGACAATTATGACCAGTTTCAGAGGCTAGGCCCGAAGGAATTTCTGGCACCACCGACCCATTTGATGATAGGGCTGGATTCGATCAGTGGAGGTGCACTTTCAATATCTGAATATGGGGGACGCTGACCGTGTTAGGTGTGCCACGTATATGCTTAGAGATGATGCTTTCATTTGGTGGGAAGTGGCAGAACATGGGATTGATTTGGGTACACTTACTTGGGCACGATTCAAGGGAATATTCCGTGAGAAATACTTTACTGTCGTGCTCCTTAAGAGGGAGTTCATGAGTCTCCCCCAGGGGGACACGACTGTGGCTGAATTTGTGAGGAAATTTGATAGCAGTTGTCACTTTGCGCCCATCATTGTTAGAGATGCTGCGGAGAAATTAAGGCACTTCATGGATGGACTTCGACCTACCATATGCCGCGATGTGTTGATGATGTGACCGAAGGACTATGCAGCTGCCATTGCCATTGAATTCCATGATGAGCAAGCCTTGAAAGATATTGATTATGAGATGCAGTGTAGAGGCCCGAAATTCGTACTTGAAAATTGCGGAAAATTTTAAATTTTCTCTTTAAGTAATTAAAATGCATCATTCATAAAAATAACTGATAAAAAGTTTAATCATTCAAAATAGCAGCGGAAGTACATAATGTTTCAAAACGACAACTTAAAATAATTCATCGTAATGAACTGAGTTTGTATAAAAAGAAATAATAAGTAAACTGATAAATGAGGTCCTCGGGTTCCTACTATTGCCGATCCAAGATGGCTCACTGGTCCCCGACCTCATCAGTACATACAACAATCAAGTCTAGTGAGTCTAAAGACTCAGCATGCATATATCATAAGTAACAAGTATTAATAATAAGCATTGGATTCAAGGGATCGGTATATCAATTTAGCAACTACTTTAATAGAGGTAAAAATATCATGAGTCTGGCGTAACGTAAAAATATCATGTAATGAGTAAGTATTATACGTGTATAACTGAACTGAAAATCATAAGTGAAATGTTGTTCGATAGAGCCCTGTCATGGAATAGCATATAATAATTTTTCTATGGAGAATATGTTGTAACGAACCGTACATTTTACTACTTAAAATTTGCGGAAAAATAAAAAATTTTCTTAAATACGAAAATAAAGTCAATACGGTCGTCACTACATCATCCATTCACAATAAAAATCTTGTTAAAAGAAAAGTTTTCTCAAAGCATCTCGCATCAAACATAAAATCAGAGTATTTTAAACTTGCATAAAAACGTTAAAATAACGTGGGCGGTCCTCGGGTCTAGCCTCCCGCTCAATCCAAGCCTGCTCTTTGGTCGCCACCTCCGATCTCCTCAGCAACATACTCACCTGCATCGATCAAGTCTAGTGAGTCTAAAGACTCAACACATATAAACTGAGAAATAGCGAGTACTACATAATAAAACCGCATGCAACTTTAAAATAGAACGTACATACTAAAACTTGAACTTGCGTACATAAAACTTGAACATACGCACATAACATAGATGTGCCATAACGTGAAAACTTGTCATAAACATACTGCATACTAGAACATACGTAATGTAGCGCCCTTACCCGGGCCACTACTAAACAGACTAATAAACATGCAACATTAAACTTAATACCAACAATTAAACAGCGGAAACCAAATACTTAATCAATCTTACAACCCAAATGAAAACAAAGCAATAACGACAGTCTTAAACATTAATACAACCATAACAAATACAAAACATAACCCTGAACGAGAAAACGATAAACCACAGAAAACCTCCACTGGATCACCACCGAAAACCCAACTGCTCTAGCCACTGCCCTGGTCGTCCGAACCGTCCAACCTAAGACCTGCCCCGTGGAATGGGGTGCCCAAGATGAAAACAAGGACGTGAGCGACAATCGCCCAATACGAGAATGTACGAGTATACAAACTGATATGATGCATGCAAAATGCAATATGCTCGGATATCAAGGATCAAGTCAAGAATCTCATGCTCAGTCTAGAGGCGCCTGAGTGTGTAGTCTCTGATCTGCCCTAGGCATGTTTTGGCTCCCACACTCATCATCAAGACGTGGACCTGCAATGTCCAGGTCATCAGAGCCCGCGGGTCCCGTCGGACACTGTAGCTCTCGATGCCCCATCGTCCACAATACAGAATAGGGCTGAGCGGCCCCAACAAACGAGGTATATCTCAAAAGATATCAGGCTCAACATGATATGTCATGCATAATATGCCAAAGCCGTAAAACATAAATCATGCAACAGATAAATATGCAGCATATAAGTGTGTATACTACGCTTGGATATCTCAGTCAGTACATCACGTACCTCACTAAAACAATCTGACAGAAAGCTCTGAACCTAGACAATACCAACATAATGAAATCACTAACAAACCAGATCAAACATGCTACAAAGATCTCCCTATGATCCTTAAATCACTATCTAAGGATTTAGGATTATACCTGCGTCCGTCTTCAGCTCGCTGATGATGTCTCGATCTCAGTTCACCGACCCTCCTCGAGTCGACACTAGCTCCGAAACTTCCCGACACCAAAGTGCCCTAGAAACTGACTAGAAACTATGGTAAAACTAGCACTTTCTCTGAAGAATGCGGTGAAGGAAACAAAAGAATCGGCTTCCATTTATAGGCTGCATCCGGACTATTTCAGAAAATCCGAACCAATCTTATCTGCCACGTGTCGGAATCTCATTGGTCTAGTTGGATTTCTCGAGATAATGTAATCCGAAGTAGGTCGGGTTATCCATTTAAAATTCGGTGGATACCAACAACTTGATCCCGAATTATTAATCCTTAATAATACTTAAATTAACAACTCATTAATTATCTCTTAATTAATATTTCATTCAAAATAAGAATTCGGTTCATTACACGTAACTTCAACATTTTGCGTAGAGGCATGTTTCAAACCATGTGACCCATAACATAATAAATGCCTGATCAGACAAACCACAGTACTGGGCTGACAGGGACGTATCCACTGCCACATACATTTGATCCCCATTCATAATTTAACGGGCTGGTTGGTCCCCGTTCATAATTTAACGCATTCCAACATCGATCTAACCCGTTCATAATTTAAAGGGCGGATTGGTCCCCGTTCATAATTTAACGCTTTCCAATCCTAAACATAATTTGGTCACAAGACATTTAGCATACCTCAAAAACTTAAAATATTTTCTTGCACGTCATACATACTTACTTGGCGTTGAGGGATTCGTTGGACTTCGATCGGGGCCGTTGCTACACATACTAACATGAATTCACATACGTAACTTGCATAACTTAGATGTAGGTAATCATGCTTACTTACGTGTTCGTTCAATTCCTTAGGACGTTCTAAAATTCCCATGGCTCGACCTTGTAAATCATTGCACTAGACCAAGACATCGAACCTCAAACATGTTATAATTTTATTCCAAAAATATGAAGGACACGGACCCCGTACCTACCTCCGTGTAGGGGTCCGTGTAGGCTCGGGTGAAAAGGGCTCGAAAAGAATGGTGCACACGGACCCCGTGTCAGGGTCCGTGTGGGGGTCCGTGCAGATTCTGGAAAAAGACACCGGAAAGAAACAAAGGCACGGACCCCGTGCCAGGGTTCGTGTATGGGTCCGTCTACTCTCTGGAAAAAGGCACTTCGGGTGGAACAAGGGCACGGACCCCGTGTGGGGGTCCGGGTGAGGGTACCTACGGTGAACGCGAACTTACGAAAATATTGCACATGTTTTGCTTAACCTTCTAGACTCGATTGCACGTACCATGAATCGACACCCGAGACCTATCCTAGAATGCCATAACATCAAACCAAAATCGTACAACCACCCAAAGCAATGATGTTCACCCTACGACACATCCAATTCAAAATGTAGCAATTGACACCAATTCCTTTCCTACGACTTCTAATGCATTCGAGTGCCTATCGACACTAAAAGACGTAACAATTAACATCCCAACATCATACTAATCATACCTAGACGCAGCAACGATCACAAGTCGATCCCCAACGAAGCCTGCAACATAGAAACTTCAAGAACACAATTTTTCGTAAAAATTCGCAGTTTGAGCAGTCCCACGAAAAACTCCATAACTCACTCAATTTTCATTCAAAAATCTCAAATTTTATATCAAATCGAAGGCATCAAAATGTTCTACAATTTTGTAGTTGAAAGTTTTCTCAAAAGCTCGACTGAAAAATCGCAGTTTCAACCAGAACAGTGAAAACGTAAATTTCAGATCTAAAGAGGGTTTCAAAAGCGATTTAACAAGATTGCTCAAACTTCTACACAACATACACATGGTTTTACGCATAAATAACAACGCACGCATAATATGACATGATTGATGCATCAAGAACAGAATATACGTGCCTTTTGATGATAAATTTACCGAAACGGCGATATCGAAGCGGAGACGGCGCGAGGCTTGATCCAGGACGACGGTGGCTCGATTTTCTTTGAAAGAAACCAACGAAAATTTGCTGGAGTTTCAGAGAGAGGGGGCGGCTGCTCTATGGACTAAGAACCCTAATATTCTCTTCTCAAAAATATAAAAACTGAATTGAAAACTTGTGTGTGAGTGGTAGCCGCTATTTAGTGTGTGTAAAAGTGTGTGTGCGTGAGTTTTTGTGTTTAATTAGGGAATTAAATGGCTTAATTACACAATTAAAAGTATTAATTAAAAGCGCTAATAAAAAGGCTAATTGGAATGTTAAACCTCACCACAAGCCAAGTCCCTAATTTAAAATAAAATGCACACTTGCTAAACTTTAAAAGTTTTAAAATTCTAAACTCACTCAAATAAATAACTTAGGCTTTAAAATGCTAAAAGCTATTACGTTATTTAAAATGCCTCATCCTCAACTTAAAATAAAATACCATCCTTTAAATTGCCGAAAATCGTCACCGGGTCTTTTCCTCACTCCCTCCTCGAATAATCGCCTGAAATATGTGACTCGAAAAATATTTTAACGTGCATCACTTAAACATAAATAATTTAAAATAATGCATTCACATAAACCATGCATGGCTTAAAACTCATTTTAAAATTAATTAAATGATTTACTAATTAAATAAATGCATGGGTTATACGTGTACTGAATTTGGGCACTATAGTTCCTCCCCTACTTATAAAAATTTCGTCCTCGAAATTAAGTCTTACCAAACAACTCTGGGTAGCGAAATATCATATCTGCTTCTGATTCCCAAGTGGCCTCTTCCACCGATTGATTTAGCCACCGGACTTTGACTAACTTAGTCACTTTATTCCGGAGCCTACGCTCTTGTCTGTCTAGGATTTAAATCGGATTCTCCTCATAAGACAGGTCTGGAGTAAGCTGTAACGGCTCGTAGCTCAGAACATGCGAAGGATTGGCCAGGTATTTCCTCAGCATTGAGACATGGAACACGTTGTGTACCCCGGCCAGATTCGGCGGAAGGGCTACACGATAAGCTAGTGTCCCAACTCTGTCAAGAATCTCGAAAGGTCCAATAAACCTCAGACTGAGCTTGCCTCTCTTCCCAAATCCCATAACACCCTTCATGGGTGCTATCTTCACAAAAACGTGATCACCAACGGCAAACTCGAGATGTCTCATTCTCTTATCAGCATAACTCTTTTGGCGGTTTGGGCTGTCTTCATTCTGTCACGAATCTTGACCACCATGTGTGCAGTCTGCTGAACTATTTCTGGACCAAGTTCTGCTCTCTCCCCAACTTCATCCCAATGAACTGGTGACCTGCACTTCCTTCCATACAACGCCTCATAGGGAGCCATACCAATGGATGCTTGGAAGCTGTTGTTGTATGTGAACTCCACTAGAGGTAGTCTAGACTCCCAAGTTTCTTGAAAATCAATCATGCAGGCTCTCAGCAAATCCTCAAAAATCTGTATCACAAGCTCAGACTGGCCGTCTGTCTGCGGGTGAAACGCTGTACTAAATAGCAACTTCGTCCCCATAGTTGTATGTAAGCTCTTCCAGAAGGACGATGTGAACCTCGGGTCCCTGTCGGACACAATTGAAACTGGGAATCCATGTAGACGGACTAT
Organism: Primulina eburnea; assembly: GCF_022965805.1. Lineage (NCBI taxonomy): Eukaryota > Viridiplantae > Streptophyta > Magnoliopsida > Lamiales > Gesneriaceae > Primulina > Primulina eburnea. The sequence goes on along the minus strand of NC_133104.1, from coordinate 20,155,584 downwards.
CTCCCTGATATAAAGCTCTGCATACTGCGTCATGGAGAAAGTCGTCTTCACTGGTAGAAAATGCGCTGATTTAGTGAGTCGGTCCACTATAACCCAAATAGCATTAAATCCTCTGACTGATCTGGGCAACCCAATGACGAAGTCCATAGTGATGTTCTCCCATTTCCACTCTGGAATGGGGAGTGGCTTAACCAATCTCGCTGGCCTCTGATGTTCTGCCTTCACCTGCTGACAAGTGAGGCATTCAGACACAAACTTGCGGATGTCTCTCTTCATCACTGGCCACCAATACAAAATCTGGAGGTCCTTATACATCTTGGTACCTCCTGGATGGATAGAATACGGATATGCGTGTGCCTCTTTCAAAATATCTTGTCTGATCGAACCAACACTTGGCACCCACATTGTGACACCTCGACCCGTTTATAATAAAATACAGCGGAATTTAAAATTTTCTTACAACTGGAAGGAGTTTCAAAATACATTTCCAAATATCATCAAAAGTATCAACATGATCAACTAAATGATACATCAAAATACAAAACATCATTTTAATGATCATGTCCAAAAATATTGCTTGCAAAACAAACTTCTTCCTTCCAATCTTCGTATGCATATGACTCCAATCCACAGTCAACGTCCTGGCCCGTCACTCTTATCTGCATCACATGAAATAACTGAAATGAGTATAAAACTCAGCAAGTGGAACTCTTACATAGCAATGATACATAGTATACTCAGTACAACATGGCTTTGAAAACATAAATACCATCAACTCTAAAACATGAATATCATAGCAATAGCATAACAATGAGATGGTATTTCTCTTTACTATGGTGGATTGATATCAATAGTAACTCTGTCTGTGGTGCTCGTATCCCATCGATATAAATCGACAACTCTGAGGGATATAAGCCTATGGTCGTTGATCAACTAATTGCATGCAATCTCTGACTATGTATCTATCAATCCATAAAACATTTAAACTCTTTCTTTGGGACATTTCATCAAACACTTTAATATTCTTTTTCTTTTGTATCCCCTTCTCATAGTTGAGACATCAATTGTCTCCACAATATACAATAAAGGTATTAATACATAATAGTGAATCAAATGAAGGGAATAACACAATAAAACCTTTGAAACACAATACATATATAATCATGTGAGCACAAGGGATTAAATTCTACTTACAAACCACTAGAACACCTTGAATCTAACTCCTTGGTTGAAATCCTACAACAATAATCCATAAATAACACCATCATCAACTCAATAATCAAGAACCCATGCCAATTAATCCATAAATCCAACATAAACAACAAACCCAAATCATCTCTCCTCCAAAACCAAGAAATAACAACACCAAAAGCTTACCTTAGCTTCTTAGAACCAAGAAGAACTTCAATCTCAACTCCAATCACCAACTAAAAGCTTGAATCAAAGATAGGAAGTGAAAGGAAATGAGAAAACCCTAGCCTCTAGAGAGAAAAGTCGAAATGAAAGAGAAAGGAATGAGTAAAGTGAAGTCAACCACCCCAAAAAGCACTTAACAATCTCGAACATGCGCGACCGCGGGTGCGCTACTCCTTGTACCGCGGGTGCGGTAAGCTCACGGCACTCCACCAAAAATTCCGAAATCGACGACCGCGAGTGCGGCCCTGCAATCACCGCGGGTGCGGTGTCCTCTATACCGCGGGTGCGGTGTCGCTACGGGAAAAACACCAAAATCCAAGAATTTCGACCGCGGGTGCGGTCCTTACACTGAGCGCGGGTGCGGTCTGGTCACGGCCAAGACAAAATCTAAGGCAACCAAAATCGAACCAAAACACTGAAACGACGCAACTACCAACAACTAACAATATCAACCACACCTCAAGACAATAATAACCAACAATACTATGGCCCATAATCACAACTCTTAACATCACAACTAAACTTAAACTTAATCAATAAATCCATAACATACGAAAACTTAAACCGTACCGTTCACCAGGCTCGGCTATTACAATCTCCCCTCCTTAGAGGAATTTTGTCCTCGAAATTGACGTCACTGCACGAACAACTCAGGATACTTCTCTCTCATCTCATCCTCTGGTTCCCACGTAGCCTCTTCGATCAAATGATTCCTCCAAAGAACTTTAATGATGCCGATCTCTTTTTTCCTCAAAACTTTAACTTTGCGGTCCAGTATCTGAACCGGAATCTCTTGGTACGTCAAATTCGGCGTCAAGTCCAATGGCTCGTGGCGAAGAACATGAGAAGGATTCGCAATATACTTCCTGAGCATCGATACGTGGAAAACATTATGGACTCTGTCAAGATCTGGCGGTAGGGCTAACCTGTAGGCTCGATCACCAACTCTGTCCATGATCTCAAAGGGGCCAATAAATCTCGGACTCAACTTGCCCTTCTTGCCAAACCGCATCACACCCTTGAGAGGTGCTATCTTCAGAAACACGTGATCGCCAACCTCAAAATGCAAAGGTCTACGACGCACGTCTGCATAGCTCTTTTGTCTCGACTGCGCTGTCTTCATCCTCTCTCTAATAACAGCAACAACATCAGCAGTCTGTTGGACCAACTCTGGACCCAACATATTCCTCTCACCAATCTCATCCCAATATAAGGGAGATCTACACTTCCTGCCATAAAGTGCTTCGTACGGTGCCATCCCAATCTTCGCCTGGTAACTGTTATTGTACGTGAACTCCACAAGAGGCAATTTAGAATCCCAGCTACCAGAATAGTCAATAGTGCAAGCTCTGAGCATATCCTCTAGAATCTGAATAACTCTATTTGATTGACCGTCGCTCTGAGGGTGATATGCTGTACTGAAAGCTAACCGTGAACCCATAGCTCTGTGCAAACTCTTCCAAAACTCTGAGGTAAATCTAGGGTCACGATCAGACACAATCGACACAGGGACACCGTGAAGTCTAACAATCTCTGCTATATAATCCTCGGCATACTGGTTCGTGGAATACGTCGTCTTGACTGGGAGAAAATTCGCTGACTTGGTCAATCGATCAACAATAACCCAAATAGAGTTAAAACCTTTCTGTGTTCTGGGAAGACCAGTCACGAAATCCATCGTAATATGCTCCCACTTCCACTGAGGAATCGGCAAAGATAGCAATGTCCCAGCAGGTCTCTGGTGCTCAATCTTCACCTGCTGACAAGTTAGGCACTGAGAAATAAACATGGCAATATCTTTCTTCATACCTGGCCACCAGTAGAGTCTACGAAGATTCTGATACATCTTAGTGCTGCCTGGATGTATCAAATATGGCGCGGTATGAGCCTCTGTCAAGACGTCTCGCCGAATATCATCACCAACAGGTATGCAAATACGGCCTCTGAAAGTCACCAAACCATCACCATTCAAACCAAACTCTGAGTTACCTCTCACATCTGCTCTAGCTCTCAACTCTGTCAACTGAACATCGTCAGTCTGCTCTCTACGGATCCTGTCCGTCAATGTAGCCCGAATGACCAGCGCTGAAAGGCGAGCAATGGTTCCAGGGACTACCAAAGAAATCTCCTCTCGCTGCAATTCCATCAACAATGGCTTCTGAATCATCGAACTCAAGGAAGAACTCGACTTACGGCTCAAAGCGTCTGCTACGACATTCGCTTTCCCTGGGTGGTAACTAATCGTCACATCATAGTCTTTGACAAGCTCTAACCACCTCCTCTGCCGCATGTTGAGCTCTTTCTGGGAAAACAGATTGTGACACCCTGACCCGTTACAATTAAAATACAGCGGAATTTAAAATTTTCTTTCAAATGGAAGGAATTTCAAAATTACATTTTATAAAGTGTTTACAAAATAACCACATGATCATTCCAATGACATAACAAAATACAAAAAATATCATTAGTGTGATCATGTTACAAAATGATACAAAACAATCTTCCTTCCAACGGTGTATGCATATGACTCCCATCCACGATCACTGTCCTAGTCGGTCACTCTTATCTGCATCACATGACAATAACTGAAATGAGAATAAATCTCAGCAAGTGGAACTCTAACATAGCAATGATACAATATACTCTGTAAAACATGACTTTGAAATCATAAATACCATCAACTCTGAAACATGAATACTGTAGCAATAACTGTAGCAATAGCATATCAATAAGATAGCAATAAGATGGTATTCTCTTTTCTCTGATTGGATTGATATCGATAGTATCTCTGCTCTGGTGCTAATATCCCTATCGATATAAACCGATAACTCTGAGGGATAAAAGCCTATGGTCGATGATCATCTAATTGCATGCAATGCTCTGACTATGATTAATCAATCCAATAAAACATTTGAACTCTGAATATCATTTAAAGCCGTCGTTTCACAATCTTATTTTCTCTTGTATTCCCTTGTTAACAATAGTGAGACATACAATGCCTCTAATAGATAATCAATGAAATCAATACATAACAATGGATCAATTGAAGGGAATATCACTTTAAAATCTTTAAAACACAATACATATAATATCATGTTAGCAAAAAGGATGAAATTCCACTTACAAACCAATCGAACACCTCCAAACTAAATCTTGGTACACCACCTACAACAATAATCCATAAACAACACCAATATCAACTCTATATCCACAAATACAAGTCAAATAATCCATTAAACCAACAATAACAACACCCTATAACAACTTATCTCCAAAAACCATGATAGAATCGCACCAAAAACTTACCTAAGCTTCCTTATACCACGGAGAACGTCGATCTCAAGTCGGAAATCCAAACAAACCCAAAAATCAAAGGTAGGAAGTGAATGAAATGGATGAAAACCCTTAAGAAATGAGAGAATCTCGAAATGAAGAGGAAAGGATAAGATAAAGTATGGCCAACCACTCCCAAAAGCAACTAAATATCTCGCCCATACTTACACCGCGGGTGCGGTCACACAAGCACCGCGGGTGCGCTAAGCTCACGGCATACCAACAAAAATCCCATGCACGATCACCGCGGGTGCGGTGCTACAATTACCGCGGGTGCGGTCTCACCGCGGGTGCGGTGCTTACACTGCCGCGGGTGCGGTGATGCCACGGCCTTTCAAAACCAAAATAATGAATAGTACACCGCGGGGGCACTCCTCTAAGAGCGCGGGTGCACTCTTGCTTCGGCAATGAACAGTACACAACCAAATAAAATCGAACCGAAACACTGAAACGAGCAACCAACAACATCTAATACCTCAAGATAACATTAACCAACAATACTATAGCCCAAAACACAACTCTAAACATCTAAATCATAACCCAAATAACAAGTAAAGCTTAAACCGTACCGTACACCGGGCTCGGCTATTACAATCTCCCCTCCTTAGAGGAATTTCGTCCGCGAAATTGACGTCACTGCACGAAAAACTCAGGATACTTCTCTCTCATCTCAATCTCTGGTTCCCACATAGCCTCTTCGATCAAATGGTTCCACCAAAGGACTTTAACGATGCCGATCTCTTTGTTCCTCAGAACTCTAACTGTGCGATCCAAAATCTGGACCGGAATCTCTTGGTACGTCAAATTCGGCGTCAAGTCCAATGGCTCGTGGTGAAGAACATGGGAAGGATCTGCAATATACTTCCTGAGCATCGATACATGAAACACATTATGAACTCTGTCAAGATCGGGCGGTAGGGCTAATCTGTAGGCTCGGTCACCAACTCTGTCCAATATCTCGAATGGACCAATGAATCTCGGACTCAACTTGCTCTTCTTGCCAAATCTCATCACACTCTTGAGAGGTGCTATCTTCAGAAATACATGATCGCCAACCTCAAACTGCAAAGGTCTGCGACGAACATCTGCATAGCTCTTCTGTCTCGACTGAGCAGTCTTCATCCTCTCTCTGATCACAGCAACAACATCGGCCGTCTGCTGGACCAACTCTGGTCCCAACATCTTCCTCTCACCAACCTCATCCCAAAACAAAGGCGATCTGCACTTCCTGCCATAAAGTGCCTCATACGGTGCCATCCCAATCGACGCCTGGTAGCTATTGTTGTACGTGAACTCCACAAGTGGCAATTTAGAATCCCAGCTACCAGAATAATCAATAGTACAAGCTCTGAGCATATCCTCAAGAATCTGAATGACTCTCTCTGACTGACCGTCGCTCTGGGGATGATAAGCTGTACTGAACGCTAACCGCTAACCCATAGCTCTGTGCAGACTCTTCCAAAACTCGGAAGTAAATCTAGGGTCACGATCAGACACGATCGACACAGGGACACCGTGAAGTCTAACAATCTCAGCAATGTAGTCCTCGGCGTACTGATTCATGGAGTACGTCTTCTTGACTGGAAGAAAGTGCGCTGACTTGGTCAATCGATCAACGATGACCCAAATGGAATTATAACCTCTCTGAACTCTGGGAAGACCAGTCACGAAATCCATCGTAATATGCTCCCACTTCCACTGAGGAATCGGCAATGAAAGCAATGTCCCAGCAGGTCTCTGATGCTTAATCTTCACCTGCTGACAAGTAAGGCACTGAGATATGAACAAAGCAATATCTCTCTTCATACCTGGCCACCAGTAGAGCCGACGAAGATCCTGATACATCTTCGTACTGCCTGGATGAATCGAATAAGGTGCGGTATGAGCCTCTGACAGAATGTCTCGTCGAATATCATCGCCTGAAGGAACACAAATACGGCCTCTGAAAGTCACCAAACCATCACCATTCGAACCAAACTCTGAATTACCCCTCTCCTCAGCTCTAGCTCTCAACTCTAGCAACTGCACATCAGTCGCCTGCTCTCTACGGATCCTGTCCGTCAAAGTAGATCGAATAACCAACGCTGAAAGACGAGCAATGGTACCTGGAATCACCAGATCAATCTCTTCTCTCTGCAAATCCATCAACAATGGCCTCTGAATCAAAGAACTCAATGAAGCACTCGACTTGCGGCTCAAAGCATCAGCCACAACGTTCACCTTCCCTGGGTGGTAACTGATCGTCACATCGTAGTCCTTGACAAGCTCTAACCACCTCTTCTGTCGCATGTTGAGCACTTTCTGCGAAAACAGATATTTCAAACTCTTGTGGTCTGTGAAGATCTCACACTTTTCGCCATACAGATAATGCCTCCAAATATTCAGGGCGAAAACCACAGCTGCTAGCTCCAAATCGTGCGTCGGATAATTCTTCTCATAATCCTTCAACTGGCGAGAAGCATAGGCAATAACCTTACCTCGCTGCATCAGCACTGCACCAAGGCCTCTCTTCGACGCATCGGTAAAGACCACAAAATCCTCGGAACCACTAGGCAAAGAAAGAACAGGAGCTGTCGTCAACCTGTCCTTCAACTCCTGAAGTGCACGCTGGCAATCGATAGACCACTCGAACTTCACAGTCTTCCTCGTCAGATTGGACAATGGGAGGGCAATCTTGGAAAAATCTGAAATGAAACGACGATAATAACCCTCCAAACCAAGGAAACTGCGTACCTCTGAGACAGTGGTAGGAATAGGCCAATTCTGAATCGCCTCTATCTTCAATGGATCAACAGCAATGCCATCTCTCGAAACGACATGGCCTAGAAAAGAAATCTGATCCAGCCAAAACTCACACTTCTTCAGCTTGGCAAACAACCTCTTCTCTCGCAACAACTGAAGAACCACTCTGAGATGCTCTGCATGAAGCTCTCTGGTCTTGGAATAGATCATGATATCATCGATGAAGACAATGACGAAGCTATCCAGATAAGGCTTGAACACACGGTTCATCAAATCCATGAAGACTGAAGGGGCATTGGTCAAACCAAAAGACATGACGAGAAACTCATAGTGACCGTACCTGGTCCGGAACGCTGTCTTAGGGATATCGGACTCCCTAACCTTCAACTGATAGTAGCCAGACCGAAGATCAATCTTCGAGAATACAGTAGCACCATGAAGCTGATCAAACAAATCATCTATCCGAGGTAATGGATACTTATTCTTGACAGTCACGTTGTTGAGCTCCCTGTAGTCGATACACAGCCGCAAAGATCCATCCTTCTTCTTGACAAATAGAACCGGAGCTCCCCAAGGCGAAGAACTCGGACGAATAAAACCCTTATCTAGAATATCCTGTGTGGGGACCCGAGCTCTAACTCAATTCTTTTGGGATTTAATTGGATCTTTGTTCGAAAATGTGGGTCAAAAATTTGTTTTTAACATTAATTCAAATGTATAATAAAAGCATGACATATATTTATAATAATTAAACAACATCAGATACATACAAGTCTGTCTAGTACAACTATACAACTAATGTTCGAATCTCAAATACAAGTAGTTCAGATCTAGACAAAAACTACTAGTAATCTGCTGCTACACCCGGCATCACCACGCTATCAACTCTCTCTTCCTCGTCGTGACCCTGATCCTGCCCCACCTGTTGCCATGCACACATACAGACACGACAACAGCCGGATAACTCCGGTGAGAACATATCCCAGTATAAAACATGGATGCATGCAATGTAATAATCATGTACAAAAGCATAGCATATGTATCAAGTAACATGCATGTAAATCTAAACATGTAGAAGAATACAAATCTGTATTCAACATGTAAATCTTGACTCGACTCGTTTCTAATCTAGGGATCCCGGTGTGAATAAGACGGTCTGTCACCTACCCAGCCACTCGGGGTAACGGTACGTCTTATTCCTAGACTTCGGTCAACTCTGTATCGAGGGTCTACACATAGAGCAAATCTACTACTATGCGACGATACACCGAAACGTCTAGTTTTGGCCGATCTGCCAATATCTCATATCTCAGGACTCGAATATAAATCAATAAACAAGACATTACATAATCGAATGTAATAATAAAAGTCTAGTATGTGATTTAGGGAAACTCGTATCAAATCTGAATCGAGTTGTGCAATCCCGTGACCACATGATTTATACCTTTCTTGTCGCACAGTCTGTGTCGAACCAAAATCTCGAATACCAAGTAGTCAATACAAATCTGAAATGGCATAAACAATGTGCACTTCAGTCATATACATCTCAAGCAAATCAATATACAAAGCTAACATCGGTTTCAATGCAATTCGACGGCATAACGGCGTAATTCTTTTATACCGGTAACTCAAGAACATCATACTCAATCACAATCAACTCATCATCTCATCTAACATCTATATACATGCTGTAATCTGTATATTCTCAATCCAACACATGCTGGAAAATTGAACGTATAGCATACGGCGTCTGAAATTCGATCCGTTTACGTTTCTACGATGCTCAGTATATCAAGAACACATAATCTATGTCAAATCTGAATTCTTCCAACACATAATTTTCGAAACATGCTGGAAATTAACAATACTTACATCCTTAGCTAGCTCTTGTTGCAAGGATCACAAATCTGTACTCGAAATTAAAATCGGATAGCTAGTTGTTGCATAATCTCAATTCTAACATGAAGAAACTTTGAAGAAAACAAAAGGAACTCTCGGTGCTCTTAGCAGCTGAAATGAAGAATGAAGATTCAGCAATTTCGTATATATATACATGCCATGTGTCAAGCCAAGAAAAGGAGGTGGATCTCTCGCATGCAGCACCGCGGGTGCGCTCCTCTTGTACCGCGGGTGCGCTGTGCTCACGGCGAGTTCATCAAAAATTGCAACACTTAGACCGCGGGTGCGGTCCCTGCATGACCGCGGGTGCGGTCTCACCACTGCGGGTGCGGTCTTGTTAACACCGCAGGTGCGGTCTTGCTTCGCACAATTTCACTAATTTCCTCTCAATGCACCGCGGGTGCTGTATCTCTAACACCGCGGGTGCGGTGTGGCTTCGACCAAAACCTCACAATTCCGATTTAAATGTCATGCATTTTCAAATTTGTGAATCTCACATCCATAACAGCTGATAATTCTCGAGCCTTACATCCTGCAACTGCGCCTTCAACTCCTTCATCTCAGTAGGAGCCATCCGGTACGGAGCCTTAGAAATAGGAACCGTACCAGGAGCTAGATCGATAACGAACTCAACATCTCTGTCCGGTGGCAAACCCGGAACATCATCCTCAAACACATCAGCAAACTCCCTCACAACATCAATATCATCAATATTCAACTTAATCAGTCTATCAACATCCACAATAGAAGCAAGAAACCCATCGCAACCTCTACACAGCAATCTCTCAGCCTCAAGACAAGAAATAAAAGGAAGGACCAGCGAAGTACCTGAGCTGGCGATAACTCCTCCCTGGCCATCATCTGCAAAAGTCACCTTCTTAGCAACACAATCGATAACTGCACGGTAAGTCGAAAGCCAATCCATGCCAAGAATAACATCGAAGGCAACCATAGGGATAACAATCAAATCAGCGAAGACAACTCGCTCCTCAATACGAACAGGGCACGCAAAGACAATCGATGTCGGGCACAAGACATTTCCCGAAGGCAAAACAACACTAAGCTGGAGGGGAAGAACAGAAAGAACTATACCCAAAGATCTCAAAAACAATTCAGACATAAAAGAATGAGTAGCACCAGTATCAATCAAAGTAGTAGCTACTCTGCCTGAAATCAAAATAGTACTAGAGATCAATGAAGAATCGTGATTAATACCTTCCTTGGTCATCGAAAAGATACGACCCTGCACCTTCCCTTGGCTAGCTCCTTGAGGACAATTCCTGGCAACGTGGCCTGCCGTGCCACAACGATAACAAGTATGAGTGCCAAATCTGCACTCTCCACGGTGATGCTTGCCACACTTTGGACACAGTGGCTTCTCGGGATCAAATGGAACAACTGGAACTGGCAGAGGTCTAGGACTCGACTCCATCTTGCCCTTGCCCTTGAAACGATCCCTGCCCCTTTGATTAGAACCCTGGCCTCTCTGAGCAATAGCTTGATGCCTCTCTTGCCTCTCCCTGGCGATGTCCTTCTCATCCTGCTCGGCCAACAAAGCTTTGGACACGATCTCCTTGAAAGTAACAGCCTTGGACATGTTGATATCACGGCGAATCTCAGCTCTAAGGCCTCGAATGAAATGAGCGCCTTTGTCCTTGTCGTTCGAAGCAATATACGGAGCAAATAGGCAACCCTCCTCGAACTTCAGAATGTACTCGCCAACATCCAAGCTCCCTTGTCGAAGTTCCAAGAACTCTGTCACCTTCCTCGCTCGAAGTGCGTCAGGGAAGTACTTGTCATAGAAAAGATCAGTAAACTCAGACCACTTCAAAGTAGAGACATCAACTCCAACTTTGGTCGCATTCCACCAAATGCGAGCAGCTTTAACCAACATGAACACTGCACAGATGATCCTGTCTTTGTCCTCATACTGGAAATGATCGAAGATAGCTTCAAGCGCCTTGACCCACTCGACAGCAACTAGAGGATCGGTGCTACCTGCGAATTCCGGTGGATCCATTCTCTTAAAAGCAGAAAAGACGGCATCAGTGCCAACAGCCTGAGCAACCTGACCTCTCACTTGGCCTCGACCCTGTCCTGCTCCTTGCAATCGGAGCAACTGCTGAATCTGATCGCTATGCACCTTAGCCTGCTCCTTAAGCAACTTGCCGAACTCGTCGACAACTCTCGAGGAAGAACTATCCTCACCCTCTGCCGCCTTACACTTAGGAGGCATACTCTACAATTGCTCACAAGACACCAATCAATATATAACAATGGATAGATGCAAGAAAACATACCCGGACAGTTGAGAGTAGACGAAGTCATATGCATTGGTCCGAAGAACACCGCTCTGATACCACTAAATGTGACACCCTGACCCGTTACAATTAAAATACAGCGGAATTTAAAATTTTCTTTCAAATGGAAGGAATTTCAAAATTACATTTCATAAAGTGTTTACAAAATAACCACATGATCATTCCAATGACATAACAAAATACAAAAATATCATTAGTGTGATCATGTTACAAAATGATACAAAACAATCTTCCTTCCAACGGTGTATGCATATGACTCCCATCCACGATCACTGTCCTGGTCGGTCACTCTTATCTGCATCACATGACAATAACTGAAATGAGAATAAATCTCAGCAAGTGGAACTCTAACATAGCAATGATACAATATACTCTGTAAAACATGACTTTGAAATCATAACCATCAACTCTGAAACATGAATACTGTAGCAATAACTATAGCAATAGCATATCAATAAGATAGCAATAAGATAGTATTCTATTTTCTCTGATCGGATTGATATCGATAGTATTTCTGCTCTGGTGCTAATATCCCAATCGATATAAACCGATAACTCTGAGGGATAAAAGCCTATGGTCGATGATCATCTAATTGCATGCAATGCTCTGACTATGATTAATCAATCCAATAAAACATTTGAACTCTGAATATCATTTAAAGCCGTCGTTTCACAATCTTATTTTCTCTTGTATTCCCTTTTTAACAATAGTGAGACATACAATGCCTCTAATAGATAATCAATGAAATCAATACATAACAATGGATCAATTGAAGGGAATATCACTTTAAAATCTTTAAAACACAATACATATAATATCATGTGAGCAAAAAGGATGAAATTCCACTTACAAACCAATCGAACACCTCCAAACTAAATCTTGGTACACCACCTACAACAATAATCCATAAACAACACCAAAATCAACTCTATATCCACAAATACAAGTCAAATAATCCATTAAACCATCAATAACAACACCCTATAACAACTTATCTCCAAAAACCATGATAGAATCGCACCAAAAACTTACCTAAGCTTCCTTATACCACGGAGAACGTCGATCTCAAGTCGGAAATCCAAACAAACCCAAGAATCAAAGGTAGAAAGTGAATAAAATGGATGAAAACCCTTAAGAAATGAGAGAATCTCGAAATGAAGAGGAAAGGATAAGATAAAGTATGGCCAACCACTCCCAAAAGCAACTAAATATCTCGCCCATACTTACACCGCGGGTGCGGTCACACAAGCACCGCGGGTGCGCTAAGTTCACGGCATACCAACAAAAATCCCATGCACGATCACCGCGGGTGCGGTGCTACAATTACCGCGGGTGCGGTCTCATCGCGGGTGCGGTGCTTACACTGCCGCGGGTGCGGTGATGCCACGGCCTTTCAAAACCAAAATGATGAATAGTACACCGCGGGGGCACTCCTCTAAGAGCGCGGGTGCACTCTTGCTTCGGCAATGAACAGTACACGACCAAATAAAATCGAACCGAAACACTGAAACGAACAACCAACAACATCTAATACCTCAAGATAACATTAACCAACAATACTATAGCCCAAAACACAACTCTAAACATCTAAATCATAACCCAAATAACAAGTAAAGCTTAAACCGTACCGTACACCGAGCTCGGCTATTACACAGATACTTCAAACTCTTGTGGTCTGTGAAAATTTCACACTTTTCGCCATACAAATAATGTCTCCAAATTTTCAAGGCGAAAACCACAGCTGCTAGCTCCAAATCATGCGTCGGACAATTCTTCTCATAGTCTTTCAACTGGCGAGAAGCATAGGCTATAACCTTACCTCGCTGCATCAACACTGCACCAAGACCCTTCTTCGATGCATCGGTATACACAACAAAATCCTCTGAACCACTGGGCAATGAAAGAACAGGAGCTGTCGTCAGCTTATCCTTCAACTCTTGGAATGCACTCTGACAATCATTGGACCACTCAAACTTCACAGTCTTCCTCGTCAGATTGGTTAATGGCAGGGCAATCTTAGAGAAATCTGAGATGAAACGACGATAATAACTCGCCAAACCAAGAAAACTGCGTACCTCATACAGTAGTAGGAATAGGCCACTTCTGAATCGCCTCAATCTTCGCTGGATCAACAGCTATACCATCCTTCGAAACAACATGGCCTAGAAAAGAAGTATGCTCCAACCAGAACTCGCACTTCTTCAGCTTAGCAAACAGTCTCCTCTCTCTCAACAGTTGAAGAACCACTCTAAGATGCTCTGCATGAAGTTCTCTGGTCTTGGAATAGATCAATATGTCGTCGATGAAAACAATGACGAAGCTATCCAAATACGGCTTGAACACACGGTTCATCAGATCCATGAAGACCGAAGGAGCATTGGTCAGACCAAAAGACATCACCAGAAACTCATAGTGACCATACCTGGTCCGGAACGTTGTCTTAGGGATATCACACTCCCTAACCTTCAACTGGTAGTAGCCAGACCGAAGATCAATCTTCGAAAATACAGTGGCACCCTGAAGTTGGTCAAACAAATCATCTATCCGTGGCAACGGATACTTGTTCTTGATAGTCACTTTGTTGAGCTCCCTATAGTCGATACACAGCCGCAACGACCCATCTTTCTTCTTGACAAAAAGAACCGGAGCTCCCCAAGGCGAAGAACTCGGTCGAATAAAACCCTTGTCTAAAAGATCCTGCAACTGTGTCTTCAACTCCTTCATCTCAGTAGGAGCCATCCTATACGGAGCCTTAGAAATAGGAACCGTACCTGGAGCTAGATCAATCACAAATTCAACATCCCTATCCGGCGGCAAACCCGGCACATCATCCTCAAACACATCAGCAAACTCCCTCACAACATCGATATCATCTATATTCAACTTAATCATTCTATCCACATCCACAATCGAAGCCAGAAACACATCACAACCTCTACACATCAACTTCTCAGCTTCAAGACAAGAAATAAAAGGAAGGACCAACGAAGTACCTGCACTGGCGAGCATACCTTCCCTATTGCCATCATCTGCAAAAGTTACCGTCTTAGCAACGCAATCAATCACTGCACGATAGGTTGATAGCCAATCCATGCCAAGAATAACATCAAATGCAACCATAGGGATAACTATCAAATCAGCAAAGACCACTCGCTCATCAATACGAACAGAGCACGCATACACAATCGACGTCGGGCACAACACATCCCCCGAAGGCAAAACAACATTAAACTGGAGGGGAATAAAAGAAGGAACTATATCCAACGATCTCAAAAACAATTCAGACATAAAAGAATGAGTAGCACCTGTATCAATCAAAGTCGTAGCTACTCTTCCTGAAATTAAAATAGTGCTAGAGATCACAGAAGAATCATGGTTTATACCTTCTTTGGTCATCGTAAAGATGCGACCCTGCACCTTATCCTTGCTCTCTCCCCTAGGACAATCTTTAGCAATGTGGCCTGCAGTGCCACAACGATAACAAATATGAGTGCCAAATCTGCACTCTCCTCGATGATGTCTGCTGCATTTAGGACACAACGGCTTCTCAGGATCAACTGGAACTGGCGGTGGTCTAGGACTCGATTCTATCTTGCCCTTCCCTTTGAAACGATCCTTGCATCTCTGATTCGAGCCCTGGCCTCTCTGAGCAATAGCTTGATGCCTCTCCTGCCTCTCTCTGGCAATATCCTTCTCGTCTTGTTCAGCCAAAAACGCCTTAGACACGATCTCTTTGAATGTCACGGCCTGGGACATGTTGATATCCCTTCTGATCTCTGCTCTAAGGCCTCGAATGAAATGAGCACCTTTATCCCTGTCGTTAGAAGCAATATACGGAGCAAACAGGCAACCTTCCTCGAACTTGAGAATGTACTCATCAACGTTCATGCCTCCCTGTCGAAGCTCCAGAAACTCAGTCACCTTCCTAGCTCGAAGTGCATCTGGGAAGTACTTGTCGTAGAACAGGTCTGTGAACTCTTGCCACTTCAAAGCTGAAACATCGACACCAACCTTAGCGGCATTCTACCAGATACGTGCAGCCTTTACCAACATGAATACTGCACAGCTGATCCTGTCTTTATCTTCATACTGGAGATGGTCGAAGATTGCTTCAAGCGCTTTAATCCACTCGACAGCCACTAACGGATCAGTGCTACCTGCGAATTCCGGTGGATCCATTCTCTTAAAAGCAGAAAAGACGGCATCAGTGCCAACTACTTGAGCTACTTGGCCTCTCACTTGGCCTCTACCCTGTCCTGTTCCTTGCAATTGAAACAGCTGCTGAATCTGCTCGCTATGAACTTTGGCCTGCTCTTTAAGCAACTTGCCAAACTCGTCAACAACTCTCGAGGAAGAACTATCCTCACCCTCTGACGCCTTACGCTTAAGAGGCATACTCTACAATGTGCTCACAAAAGACATATCAATAGATAACAATGGATAGATGCAAAGAAAACATACCCGGACAGTTGAAAGTAGACGAAGTCATATGCATTGGTCCGAAGAACGGTGCTCTGATACCACTAAATGTGACACCTCGACCCATTTATAATAAAATACAGCGGAATTTAAAATTTTCTTACAACTGGAAGGAGTTTCAAAATACATTTCCAAATATCATCAAAAGTATCAACATGATCAACTAAATGATACATCAAAATACAAAACATCATTTTAATGATCATGTCCAAAAATATTGCTTGCAAAACAAACTTCTTACTTCCAATCTTCGTATGCATATGACTCCAATCCACAGTCAACGTCCTGGCCCGTCACTCTTATCTGCATCACATGAAATAACTGAAATGAGTATAAAACTCAGCAAGTGGAACTCTTACATAGCAATGATACATAGTATACTCAGTAAAACATGGCTTTGAAAACATAAATACCATCAACTCTAAAACATGAACATCATAGCTGTAGTGCCCAAATTCATTACATGTATAACCCATGCATTTACTTAAATTGTTAAATCATTTAATTAATTTTAAATGAGTTTTAGCCATGCATAGATTATGAAAAATGCATTATTTTAAATTATTCATGTTCATTGTGATGCACGTTAAAATGTCTTTCGAGTTTCATATTTCAGGCGATTATTCGAGGCGGGATCGAGGAAGAGACCGGTGACGATTTTGGAAATTTTATGTGGTACTTTATTTTAAGTCAGGAATGGGGCGTTTAAATAATTTATTGAGTTTTAGCATTTTAAGCTTAAATCACGTATTTAGTAATTTTGGGAGTTTTAAACTTTTAAAAGTCTAGCACTTGTACAATTCACTAAGGGCTTTTATTAGTTGAGAGGATAGATAGTATTTTTAATTAATTGCTAATGATTTTAATTAAGCAAAAATCATTCCCTAATCTACTCTTTAACACACGCACACACACATGTTTACACACCCACACTCACACACACAAACACACACTAAATATCGTATAACACACACACATTCAGTTTTATTATTTGAAAGAGTGAAAACCTAGGGTTATTTCTAGAGAGCAGCCGCCCCCTCCCTCTCCATCTTCTAGCAAATTTTCGAGAGTTTTATTGCAAGAAAGTCGAGCCGCAAGTCGTCCCGGATCAACCTCGCTTCTCTCCCGCGTCGGTGTCATCGTTACGGTACTTTTAAATATCGAAAAGGCACGTATATTCTGTTCTTGATGCATCGACCATGTCATATTATGCGTGCGTTGTTATTTTTGTGTAAAACCGTGTGTATGATGCGTAAAAGTTTGAGCAACTACGTTGGGATCACTTTGAAACACTTTTCAGATCTGGGATTTTCGATTTTTCTGTTCGTATCAAAACTGTGATTTTTCTACTGGGATTTTGAGAAAACTTTCAACTACAAAGTTGTAGAACTTTTCAATACCTTCGATTTGATATATGATTCGAAAATTTTGGATAACAATTGAGCGAGTTATGGCGTTTTTCGTGGGACTGCTCAAACTGAGACTTTTACGAAAATTGTGTTCTTGAAGTTTCTTTGTTGCAGGCTGCGTTGGGGATCGATGGGTGATCGTTGCTGCGTCTAGGTATGATTATTATGATGATAGGATGTCAATTGATGCGTCGCCTAGTGTCGATAGGCACTCACACGCACTAGAAGTCGTAGGTAACGAATTGGTGTGAATTGCTATGTTTTGAATTGGATGTGTCGTAATGGAACATCGTTGCCTTGGGTGTTTGTACGTTTATGGTTTGATGTTAGGGCATGATATGATGGGTCTCGGGGTGTCGTTTCATTGTCCGTGCAACCGAGTCTAGAAAGTTGAGCAAAGCATGTAAAGAATTTTCGTAGCTTCGTTTGTCCCGCAGGTACACGGACCCAAGCACGGACCCTGACACGGGGTCCGTGTCTTTGTTTTTTTCTCTTGGTGCGCCATTACAGAGTCTACAGGGACCTCCATGCAGACCCTGACACGGGGTCCGTGCTTTTGATTCTTTTCGGAGCCTTTTTCCAGAGTCTACACGGACCTCCGCCCGGACCCTGGCACGGGGTCCGTGTCCACCCTTCTTTCCGAACCCTTTTACCCGAGTCTACACGGACCCTTACGCGAATGTAGGCACGGGGTCCGTGTCCTTCATAAATTGGGAAAATTATTATAGCATGTTTGAGGTTTGATGTCATGGTTTAGTGCAAGGGTTATCAAGGTCGTGTTATGGGAAATTTTAGAATGCCCTAAGTAATGATTGAACTACAGAGTAAGTATGATTTCTACGTTTAAGTTATGCAAATTCATGTTAGTGTGCAGCAACGGCCCCGATCGAAGTCCAATGAATCCCTCAACGACAAGTAATTATGTTTGACGTGCAAGAAAATATTTTAAGTTTTGAGGTATTCTAAATGTCTTGTGACCAAATTGAATGGGTTTGGAAGTCCGTGAACGTGGCCGAGGACCTCTCCGCCCCGTTAAATTATGAACGGGTTAGATCATGGTTGGAAAGCGTTAAATTATGAACGGGGACCAACCAGTCCGTTAAATTATGAACGGGGATCTCATATATGTGGCAGTGGATACGTCCCTGTCAGCCCAGTACTGCGGTTTGTCTGATCAGGCGTTTATTATGTATGGGTCACTTGCTTTGAAACATCCTCTACGCAAAAATGATGAAGTTATGTATGTGCAAGTATGTTCAAGTATGCAGCATGTTTATGAAAAGTTTAAGTTATGGCACGTCGAAGTATGTATGTACGTATGTTCAAGTTTTAATACGCAAGTTCAAGTTTCAAGTTATGTATGTCCTATTTTAAAGTTGCATGTGATTTTATTATGTAGTACTCGTTATTCAAGTTTATACGTGTTGAGTCTTTAGACTCACTAGACTTGATCGATGCAGGTGACTATGTTGAGGAGACAGGAGGTGGTGACCAAGGGGCAGACTTGGACTGAGCGGCAGGCTAAACCCGAGGACCACCCATGTTATTTTACGATTTTTATGCAAGTTCAAAATACTCTGATGTTATGTTTCATTTCAAGACTTTTGGAGCAAGTGTTTCTTTTTAGCAAATTTTATTGGTGATGTCGATTTCAAACATTTTTATTGACGAAGGATGTAGTGACGACCGTATTAGATTTCATTTCCGCATTCCTTTTAGTTTAAAAGAAAATTTTAAATTCTTCCGCAACTTTTAAGTAGTAAAAGTACGGTTCGTTACAGTTGGTATCAGAGCGGTGTTCTTGTAAAGGGTTACGCTTACTGCCAGTCGCAAGAAGCTCACGAAGTCACACCTCAAGTCTGTAAGTTTTAAAGTTTCAAATTTATGTTATGTAGTAAGCATTAAGTTATGATTTCAGTATGTGCATGTTTTAAGTTTGAATTACTTGCATCTTAAGATATTGATTTATGTTCATGCATGTTGGGTTTACGTGGTGGGTAAATTATTGGAACAGTATGCCTCCTAGACGTATGGTTAACCAGGAAGCAAGGACTGAGGACATGGAGCACCGAGAGGAGGAAAGAGCCAATCCGCCACCACCACCTCCAGACATGCAGGCTCAGATGCTTGCAGGCATGACACAGTTCTTCGCGCAGTTTGCGAGGAACCAGACTACTGCAGGCCCCGAGGAGAGGCCTAGGACAGAGGCGGTATATGAGCGATTCCGGAGGATGAGTCCGAAGGAGTTTTCGGGTACCACTGACCCGATGGTAGCTGAGGGATGGATCAAGTCCATCGAAGTAATATTCGACTTCATGGAGCTGATGGACGCTGACAGGGTCAGATATATTCTTGCTGTCAGGGGATGCTAGACTGTGGTGGGAGAGTGCATCGGTGGCAGTAAACTTGCAGACTCTGTCGTGGAATGGATTCAAAGAGGCGTTCTACTCCAAATATTTCACTGAGGAGGTAAGATCCAGACTCACCAGTGAGTTTATGACGCTGCGTCAGGGAGGTAGTAGCGTGGCAGAGTTTGTTAGGAAGTTCGAGAGGGGGTGTTACTTTGTACCCCTCATTGCAAACGATGCCCAAGCAAAGTTAAGGCATTTTCTGAATGGGTTACAGCCGATCCTACGCCGCGATGTGAGAGTAGCTGGCCCCTCTACATACGCAGTTGCAGTTTCTAGGGCTTTGGCGGCAGAACAGGATCTGAGGGATATAGAGGCGGACCGACAGGGCAAGAGGCCCTATCAGGCACCACCGCAACACCAACAGCAACAACAGCAGAGATCCCAGTTTAAGAGGCCGTTTCAGGGGTCGCCTGGGAAAAAGCCTTATCCAGGACCGCCAAAGAGAAAGGGTCCAATTCAGCAGCAAGGGGCGCCTCAGAAGCCCGCTATCTTCCCAGTGTGCCAGAAGTGAAATCGCCAGCATCCCGGACAGTGCTTATGGGGATCCGGAAAATGTTTTAAATGTGGTGCTACGGACCACATGTTGAAAGAGTGCCCACAGTGGAAGCAACCGACCCAAGGAAGAGTGTTCGGCATGCATGCACAAGAGGCGAACCCAGACACGACATTACTAACCGGTAAACTTTTCTACCTAAGCTCAGTATTACTTTGCCGTGCATGTGGATTTTGTTTGGAATTATTAGTATGCTAGTAATATTTTGTGCACCTTGAGTATTGGGTTATTTTATGCTCGAGAGTGTTGGTAAGATTTTTTGGATATAAGTTAGTTTGTGTTGTGCTAACGCATCTCAGGAAGCATTTTTATTAAGAGACTATCCACAACCGCACTGATAGACTCAGGAGCCACTCACTCCTTCATATCGGAGACTTTTGCCAACCATTTGGACCTCTAGTCCATTGGCCTAGACGTGAAATTTTCAGTGACAGTCCCATCAGGGGAAGAGCTGTTAGCTACTAGTGTGGTCAGAGACATCGATCTAGAACTGCATGACCACTTAGTGTATGCAGATTTAATCCTATTGCCGATGCCAGAATTCGACATCATATTGGGAATGGACTGGCTGACTAAGAACAGAGTTCTTATCGACTTTCAGAAGAGATCAGTACTAGTCAGACCGTTGGGTATGGAGCAGTTTCTTTTTGAGCCAGACAGATGGAGAAGTTTCCCTCGCATGATTTCGTGCATGCAGGCGAGGAGACTGATTTCCAAGGGGTGCCAAGCCTTCTTGACTAGTATTATTTCAGCACCTGATGCGCCTACTCCATCTCTAGCTGAAGTGCCAGTAGTCAGTGAATTCCCAGACGTCTTCCCAGACGATGTTTCAGGTCTTCCACCAGATAGAGAGGTGGAGTTTGCTATTGATCTCCAGGCACAGTGCCAATCTCTAAGGCACCGTACAGATTAGCTCCAGCGGAAATGTTAGAACTCAAGCAGTAGATTCAGGAGCTCTTAGACAAGGAGTATATCCGCCCGAGTTTCTCACCGTGGGGCGCACCAGTACTTTTTGTGAAAAAGAAAGACGGAAGCATGAGACTGTGCATCGATTACCGCGAACTGAACAAGGTAACGATCAAGAATAAGTACCCGTTGCCTAGAATCGAAGACTTGTTTGATCAATTACAGGGAGCTACAGTGTTCTCTAAGATAGATCTTCGATCAGGGTACCATCAGTTAAAGTGAAGGATGCAGATGTCCACAAGACAGCTTTCAGGACCCGGTATGGGCATTACGAATTCTTAGTGATGCCGTTTGGATTGACTAATGCTCCAGCAATTTTCATGGATCTCATGAACCGAGTATTTCAGCCATTCCTCGATCAATTCGTCATAGTATTCATTGACGATATTCTTATATACTCGAAGAGCCATGAGGAGCATAGCCAGCACTTGAGAACAGTTTTACAGACCTTGCAGAGTCGCAAGTTATATGCGAAGTTCAGTAAGTGTGAATTTTGGTTGGAGAAGGTAGCGTTTTTGGGGCATATTGTATCTAGCAGTGGAATTGAAGTGGATCCATCTAAGGTAGCAGCGGTTAGAGATTGGGTTGAACCTATGAACGCATCAGAAATCCGCAGCTTTCTGGGTTTGGCCGGATACTACCGTAAGTTCATTCGAGGATTTTCATCCATAGCGGTGCCACTCACGTCACTCACCAAGAAGAATGCTAAATTCGTGTGGAGCGACGAATGCCAGAAGAGCTTCGATACGTTGAAGCAAGCTCTTATTTCAGCGCCAGTGCTAGCCATGCCATCCGGGCAAGGAGACTTTGTGTTATATACCGATGCATCTAAGCTCGGGTTAGGCGCAGTATTGATGCAGCAGGGTCGGGTCATAGCCTATGCTTCCAGGCAACTGAAAGTGCACGAGAAGAACTATCCGACTCACGACCTAGAGTTAGCCGCCGTTGTCTTCGCACTGAAAATTTGGAGACACTACCTATACGGCGAGAAATGTCAGATTTTCACCGACCACAAGAGTCTCAAATATTTCTTCACGCAGAAGGAGTTGAATATGAGACAAAGACGATGGTTGGAACTTGTGAAGGATTACGACTGCGAAATTAGCTACCATCCGGGAAAGGCTAATGTTGTCGCGGACGCATTGAGCAGGAAAGTGGCAGTTGTAGCTCGGTTGTCAGTGCAGAAACCTCTTCAATCTGAGATTCAGAAGTTTGGTCTAGAGATTTATTGTGAGGGCAGAGCTCCTAAGCTATCTAATCTGACAGTCAAATCTGATATGCTAGACCGTATCCGGGCAGGACAGTCTTCAGACGAGCAGCTACAGAAATGGAGATTGAGAGATGAGGCCAAAGGCAGTGTTCTTTATACAGTGTCAGATGGGATAGTGAGGTACAGAGGTAGAATGTGGGTGCCTAGTGGTGACTCAATTAGACAAGATATTTTGACAGAGGCACACGCATCTCCATATTCTATCCATCCAGGAGGTACCAAGATGTATAAGGATCTCCAGCTTTTGTATTGGTGGCCAGGGATGAAGCGAGACATCCGCAGGTTCGTGTCCGAATGTCTCACTTGCCAGCAAGTAAAAGCTGAACATCAGAGGCCAGCAGGATTGGTTAAGCCACTCCCCATCCCTGAGTGGAAGTGGGAGAACATTACTATGGATTTTGTGGTTGGGTTGCCGAGGTCAGTCCGAGGATCGAATTCTATTTGGGTTATTGTTGACCGACTCACTAAGACAGCACACTTTTTGCCAGTGAAGACGACTTTCTCCATGACGCAGTACGCGGAGCTATATATTCGGGAGATAGTCCATTTGCATGGGTTCCCAGTTTCAATTGTGCCCGACAGAGATCCGAGATTCACATCGTCCTTCTGGAAGAGCTTACACGCAGCCATGGGGACGAAGTTTCTTTTCAGTACAGCTTTTCACCCGCAGACAGATGGCCAGTCTGAGCGAGTGATTCAGATTTTAGAGGACTTGTTGCGAGCATGTATGATTGATTTTCAAGGAGCTTAGGAGTCTAGACTACCTCTAGTGGAGTTCACATACAACAATAGCTTCCAATCATCAATTGGTATGGCCCCCTATGAGGCGTTGTATGGAAGGAAGTGCAGATCACCAGTTCATTAGGATGAAGTTTGTGAGAGGGCAGAACTTGGTCCAGAAATAGTTCAGCAGATTGCAGACGTAGTGGCCAAGATTCGTGACAGAATGAAGACCGCCCAAAGTCGTCAGAAGAGTTATGCTGATAAGAGGAGGAGAGATCTCGAATTTGCCGTTGGTGATCACGTATTCGTTAAGATAGCACCTATGAAGGGTGTTATGAGATTTGGAAAGAGAGGCAAGTTGAGTCCGAGGTTTATTGGTCAGTTTGAGATTTTGGACAGAGTTGGGACACTAGCCTATCGTGTTGCCCTTCCGCCAAATCTGGCCGGGGTACACAATGTGTTCCACGTCTCAATGCTGAGGAAATATTTGGCTAATCCTTCGCACATTCTAAGTTATGAACCATTGCAGTTGGCTTCAGACCTGTCTTATGAGGAGAGACCAGTCCAAATCCTAGACAGACAGGAGCGCAGACTTCGGAACAAGACGACTAAGTTGGTTAAAGTCCGGTGGCTAAACCAAGTGGAAGAAGCCACTTGGGAGTCAGAGGCCGACATGAGACTTCGCTACCCGGAGTTGTTCGGTAAGACTTAATTTCGAGGACGAAATTTTTATAAGTGGGGGAGGAACTGTAGAGCCCAAATTCAATACACGTATAACCCATGCATTTACTTAAATTGTTAAATCATTTAATTAATTTTAAATGAGTTTTAGCCATGCATAGATTATGAAAAATGCATTATTTTAAATTATTCATGTTCATTGTGATGCACGTTAAAATGTCTTTCGAGTTTCATATTTCAGGCGATTATTCGAGGCGGGATCGAGGAAGAGACCGGTGACGATTTTGGAAATTTTATGTGGTACTTTATTTTAAGTCAGGAATGGGGCGTTTAAATAATTTATTGAGTTTTAGCATTTTAAGCTTAAATCACGTATTTAGTAATTTTGGGAGTTTTAAACTTTTAAAAGTCTAGCACTTGTACAATTCACTAAGGGCTTTTATTAGTTGAGAGGATAGATAGTATTTTTAATTAATTGCTAATGATTTTAATTAAGCAAAAATCATTCCCTAATCTACTCTTTAACACACGCACACACACATGTTTACACACCCACAATCACACACACAAACACAAACTAAATACCGTATAACACACACACATTCAGTTTTAATATTTTGAAAGAGTGAAAACCTAGGGTTATTTCTAGAGAGCAGCCGCCCCCTCCCTCTCCATCTTCTAGCAAATTTTCGAGAGTTTTATTGCAAGAAAGTCGAGCCGCAAGTCGTCCCGGATCAACCTCGCTTCTCTCCCGCGTCGTTGTCGCCGTTACTAAACTTTTAAATATCGAAAAGGCACGTATATTCTGTTCTTGATGCATCGACCATGTCATATTATGCGTGCGTTGTTATTTTTGCGTAAAATCGTGTGTATGATGCGTAAAAGTTTGAGCAACTACGTTGGGATCACTTTTGAAACACTTTTCAGATCTGGGATTTTTGATTTTTCTGTTCGTATCAAAACTGTGATTTTTCTACTGGGATTTTGAGAACACTTTCCACTACAAAGTTGTAGAACTTTTCAATACCTTCGATTTGATATATGATTCGAAATTTTTGGATAAAAATTGAGCGAGTTATGGCGTTTTTCGTGGGACTGCTCAAACTACGACTTTTACGAAAATTGTGTTCTTGAAGTTTCTTTGTTGCAGGCTGCGTTGGGGATCGACGGGTGATCGTTGCTGCGTCTAGGTATGATTATTATGATGATAGGATGTCAATTGATGCGTCGCCTAGTGTCGATAGGCACTCACACGCACTAGAAGTCGTAGGTAACGAATTGGTGTCAATTGCTATGTTTTGAATTGGATGTGTCGTAGGGGAACATCGTTGCCTTGGGTGGTTGTACGTTTATGGTTTGATGTTAGGGCATGATAGGATGGGTCTCGGAGTGTCGTTTCATAGTCCGTGCAACCGAGTCTAGAAAGTGGAGCAAAGCATGTACAGAATTTTCGTAGCTTCGTTTGTCCCGCAGGTACACGGACCCAAGCACGGACCCTGGCACGGGGTCCGTGTCTTTGTTTTTTCTCTTGGTGCGCCATTACAGAGTCTACACGGACCTCTACCCGGACCCTGACACGGGGTCCGTGCTTTTGATTCTTTTCGGAGCCTTTTTCCAGAGTCTACACGGACCTCCACCCGGACCCTGGCACGGGGTCCGTGTCCACCCTTCTTTCCAAACCCTTTTACCCGAGTCTACACGGATGTAGGCATGGGGTCCGTGTCCTTCATAAATTGGGAAAATTATTATAGCATGTTTGAGGTTTGATGTCATGGTTTAGTGCAAGGGTTATCAAGGTCGTGTTATGGGAAATTTTAGAATGCCCTAAGTAATGATTGAACTTGAGAGTAATTATGATTTCTACGTTTAAGTAATGCAAATTCATGTTAGTGTGCAGCAACGGCCCCGATCGAAGTCCAATGAATCCCTCAACGACAAGTAAGTATGTTTAACGTGCAAGAAAATATTTTAAGTTTTGAGGTATGCTAAATGTCTTGTGACCAAATTGAATGGGTTTGGAAGTCGGTGAATGTGGCCGAGGACCTCTCCACCCCGTTAAATTATGAACGGGTTAGATCATGGTTGGAAAGCGTTAAATTATGAACGGGGACCAACCAGCCCGTTAAATTATGAACGGGGATCTCATGTTTGTGGCAGTGGATACGTCCCTGTCAGCCCAGTACTGCGGTTTGTCTGATCAAGCGTTTATTATGTATGGGTCACTTGCTTTGAAACATCGTCTACGCAAAAATGATGAAGTTATGTATGTGCAAGTATGTTCAAGTATGCAGCATGTTTATGAAAAGTTTAAGTTATGGCACATCGAAGTATGTATGTACGTATGTTCAAGTTTTAATACGCAAGTTCAAGTTTCAAGTTATGTATGTCCTATTTTAAAGTTGCATGTGATTTTATTATGTAGTACTCGTTATTCCAGTTTATACGTGTTGAGTCTTTAGACTCACTAGACTTGATCGATGCAGGTGACTATGTTGAGGAGACAGGAGGTGGTGACCAAGGGGCAGGCTTGGACTGAGCGGCAGGCTAAACCCGAGGACCGCCCATGTTATTTTACGATTTTTATGCAAGTTCAAAATACTCTGATGTTATGTTTCATTTCAAGACTTTTGGAGCAAGTGTTTCTTTTTAGCAAATTTTATTGGTGATGTCGATTTCACACATTTTTATTGACGAAGGATGTAGTGACGACCGTATTTGATTTCATTTCCGCATTCCTTTTAGTTTAAAAGAAAACTTTAAATTCTTCCGCAAATTTTAAGTAGTAAGAGTATGGTTCGTTACAATAGCAATAGCATAACAATGAGATGGTATTTCTCTTTACTATGGTGGATTGATATCAACAGTAACTCTGTCTGTGGTGCTCGTATCCCATCGATATAAATCGACAACTCTGAGGGATATAAGCCTATGGTCGTTGATCAACTAATTGCATGCAATCTCTGACTATGTATCTATCAATACATAAAACATTTAAACTCTTTCTTTGGGACATTTCATCAAAAACTTTAATATTCTTTCTCTTTTGTATCCCCTTCTCATAGTTGAGACATCAATTGTCTCCACAATATACAATAAAGGTATCAATACATAATAGTGAATCAAATGAAGGGAATAATACAATAAAACCTTTGAAACACAATACATATATAATCATGTGAGCACAAGGGATGGAATTCCACTTACAAACCACTAGAACACCTTGAATCTAACTCCTTGGTTGAAATCCTACAACAATAATCCATAAATAACACCATCATCAACTCAATAATCAAGAACCCATGCCAATTAATCCATAAATCCAACATAAACAACAAACCCAAATCATCTCTCCGCCAAAACCAAGAAATAACAACACCAAAAGCTTACCTTAGCTTCTTAGAACCAAGAAGAACTTCAATCTCAACTCCAATCACCAACTAAAAGCTTGAATCAAAGATAGGAAGTGAAAGGAAATGAGAAAAACCTAGCCTCTAGAGAGAAAAGTCGAAATGAAAGAGAAAGGAATGAGTAAAGTGAAGTCAACCACCCCAAAAAGCACTTAACAATCTCGAACATGCGCGACCGCGGGTGCGCTACTCCTTGTACCGCGGGTGCGGTAAGCTCACGGCACTCCACCAAAAATTCCGAAATCGACGACCGCGGGTGCGGTCCTGCAATCACCACGGGTGCGGTGCTACACCGCGGGTGCGGTGTCGTCTATACCGCGGGTGCGGTGTCGCTACGGGAAAAACACCAAAATCCAAGAATTACGACCGCGGGTGCGGTCCTTACACTGAGCGCGGGTGCGATCTGGTCACGGCCAAGACAAAATCTAAGGCAACCAAAATCGAACCAAAACACTGAAACGATGCAACTACCAACAACTAACAATATCAACCACACCTCAAGACAATAATAACCAACAATACTATGGCCCATAATCACAACTCTTAACATCACAACTAAAATTAAACTTAATCAATAAATCCATAACATACGAAAACTTAAACCGTACCGTTCACCAGGCTCGGCTATTACACACATTCTGCCTCTGTATCTCACAATTCCATCTGCCACTGTGTAGAGAACACTGCCCTTGGCTTCGTCTCTCAGTCTCCATTTCTGAAGCTGCTCATCTGAAGACTGTCCTGCCCGGATACGGTCTAGCAAATCAGATTTGACTGTTAGATTAGATAGCCTAGGATCTCTGCCCTCACGATAAATCTCTAGACCAAACTTCTGAATCTCAGACTGAAGAGGTCTCTGCGCTGATAACTGAGCTATGAAGGCAGTTTTTCTGCTCAAAGCGTCTGCGACAACATTAGCCTTTCTCGGATGGTAGCTAATTTCGCAGTCGTAATCTTTCACAAGTTCCAACCACCGTCTCTGTCTCATATTCAACTCTTTCTGCGTGAAGAAATATTTGAGACTCTTATGATCGGTGAAAATATGGCATTTCTCGCCGTATAGGTAGTGTCTCCAAATTTTCAGTGCGAAGACGACGGCGGCTAACTCCAGGTCGTGAGTCGGGTAATTCTTCTCGTGCACCTTCAACTGCCTGGAAGCATAAGCTATGACCCGACCCTGCTGCATCAATACTGCGCCTAACCTGAGCTTAGATGCATCGGTGTAAAGCACAAATTCACCCTGCCCTGTCGGCATGGCTAGCACTGGCGCCAAAATAAGAGCTTGCTTCAAAGTATCAAAGCTCTTCTGACATTCTTCACTCCACACAAACTTAGCATTCTTCTTGGTCAGCGAAGTGAGTGGCACTGCTATGGATGAAAATCCCTTAATAAAATTATGGTAGTAACTAGCTAAACCCAAAAAGCTGCGGATTTCAGATGCATTCTTCGGCTCAACCCATTCCTTGACAGCTGATACTTTCGTTGGATCCACCTCGATTGCACTGCTAGATACTATATGCCCCAAAAATGCAACCTTCTGCAGCCAAAACTCGCACTTACTAAACTTCGCAAATAACTTGCGACTCTGCAAAATCTGTAAAACTGTCCTCAAGTGCTGGTTCTACTCCTCATGGCTCTTCGAGTATATAAGGATGTCGTCAATGAATACTATGACGAATTGATCGAGGAACGGCTGAAATGTTCATGAGATCCATGAAAATTGCTGGAGTATTCGTCAGTCCAAATGGCATCACTAAGAAATCGTAATGTCCTAATCTAGTTCTGAAGGCTGTCTTAGTTTTACTTTACTATGACCTAAAGTTCTGACTTTTCTCACAATTCCCAATATTAGAAATGGAGGTTCAAACTTATCTTATCTCACTTTCCTTATACTATACCCGTAATGTTCATCGATCTATTACCTTAGCATTTATGCAGTTCAACCTAAGAAATCTTAGCACCAAAAGTTACTGATCAACTTCTATCCTTGGTTCTACACTCAAAAGTTAAACCTTATCTTAACCCAGTAATAACATTGAACTACGATCCTTGAATCGAATCTTTACCTTACGACACCAAACTTACGTAACTTAGCCATTTATAAGTACATCCCAAATAAAGATTGTTGCAAATCTTAAATTTCGAGTAACATTAATCCATAAAACCCCAAAATATACATTATCGATATTCTGCTTAGATAATAAAACCTTCCTAGCATCAAACACATGCTTAAACTATTTCCTTCCCAATTACATTATAGTTGAGGCCTAAGAAACTTAAACCCTCCTCATTGGAACGAATGTCACACTTTGATGTATCCTCAGTACTTAATTCATTCTAACGTATAAATCTTAATAAGTTTCCCCATGTTAATGATGGACTAATTCTAATAAATCAACTTCACTTATAACCCACAGAATTCTAGAATCCTCATATAAAGATTTTAAATTTCATACTCGATAAAAATCTTAATATTCGACCATTGCTAACCTATGTTGAATACAACTAATTCTCTTTTGTTTTTGTAACGTCCCGAAAATTTCAAGGTCCACGCAAACTACGTGCATGCAATTATTAAATTCCTTTGTATTTTAATTAAATGTTTTAATTGCATTATTTAATTATGTTGTGCATGCTTGCATGTTTAAATTATATTTTCTACATGGTTGTATTAAAATGTATTTTTAAAAGGTTATTCAAGTGACGATCGAGGAACGGGGACCGAGGGCTGAAAAAAATAGAAAATGATTTTTATTAAATGATTATTTTTAATTATTTAAAATATGGGTGATACTTTTTTTATTATTTTTGAAAATAAGGGGTTTTGAGGTGATTTTATACGTCGGGACGTAAATTTTATCGGTGTTGGTTTTTCAACTAAAATACGAACTTTTTGACAACCCGGCTAATAAATTAACATGTTTAATTAAACAAAACATTGTTAACATTTTATTTAAAACCTAATTAGACTAATGGGCTTAATTTAATTGGCTTAATAGGCCAAAGCCTAGTTAGTAGTTAATTAATGTATATAATATATTAAAAACCTTACCTAGCATGAAAAGGATCGGCCAACCACTTCTTTTAAAAATCCGAAACTCTCCCCACCCCTCTCTTAAACACACGGCACCCACCTCCACAAATTGAAGAAAGTTTTCGAGAATTGCCTAAGTGATTCAAGCCAAAGGTCTTGCTCCGTTCTTCGTCATCGTCAACGGTTTTTCGTGCGTAAATTACGCAAAGGCACGCCATACATCTCCTTTCCTCATCCATCATATCATAATATTGCTTTAATTATTGTATGCATGGAAGAACACAAATTATTTTCAGTATTTTCGGATTTATGGCATGTACAAGGGAAAACTCATGGATTTATGATTGGAATTCATGTCTTATGTTGTAAAGAGGCTGCCATGACTGTAGGAGTTGAAAAACTAAAGTTTACACATGATTGAAAGAGTTCTAATTCACGTTAAGACAGCACACCACAAGCAACACAACAAAAAGAAAAGTTTGCTGTTATTAAAAGCTTAAGGGTTCGGCTTTCAGGTTCTAAGGAGAGGGCTGGGTCTGGCTTGGGATCAGGGCTGGCCTTGGGTTCGGTTTTGTCTTGGGGGAGAGTCCTAGCCAAGCTAGGACTCGGGGTTGAGGGCTAGGAGGAGTCCTTGGAAAGAAGGACTCCTACCCGAGAGCATAGGTGGAGTTGCGCAGGTTGGCAGCTTGTGCAGGGAAGAGAGGGGCTCGGCCAGGGGGTCTGGGCTGGGCTAGGTTAGGTCCTTAGGGTCCTAGGAGAGTTCATGGGGGGCTGGTTCAAGGGGTGGTTTGATGGTTGGATGGATATCAGCAAAAAACCGTGAGGGATGCATGGGGCGCAAGGCTGCTGTCTTGGGTTCAGGGGCTTCGTTGCTCTGGTTCAGGGGCTGGGCTTGGTCTGGGCTTGGTTCAGGCATGGTCTAGGGAAGGTTAGGGTGTGCTGGGTTCGGTATTGGCTCAGCTGGTAGGGTCCTAGGATAACTAGGAGTCGTAGAGCAACTATGAAACTCACACACACATGTACAGATTTTGGGTCAAGTTTCAGGAAGGTTTTGAGCGGGCCAGGGGTTGTTTTTCGGGCTGGGATTTCACAGTAGGGTCTCTATATGGGTTGGCTAGGTTTTGGTTTGAAGTGGCTCGGGCGTGGCTCGAGTAAATTGAGAGATGGCTCGGTGTGTTCGAGTGAGGGTCATATTTCGAAAATAAGAAGGAAAAAATTGATCCAAGGGTCCACGGGGGTGGCTAATGACTTGGAAGGGTAAAATAAATACTAAAAATGCTATGTTTAAAATTTGGGATCAAAATAACGAGTTTTAAATTTATTCGGAATTTAATCGCCGCACGAAACGCTAACTAACGAGTTAATTGAAAAATCAAGTTTAAGCTTTATAAAATTATGAAAATTTACGTTTAAGCTTAAATAATTATTATAAGTCTATGTTTTTAATTTGAGAATTTTATATTAAGGTTTGGTTTAATTCGGGATTAAAACGTGTTAATACGTCTTATTTATAGATTAATTTAAAAGTTCTCGATTTAAGCTAAACAAAAATATGGGAAAATTCAGTATGCTTAAATAATTATTTGTGACATGTTAGAGTCATGAAATCATGAAAAAAAAGTCTAAATCGTAAAATGTCGAGTCTAGGGGTAAAACGGTCTTTTTACACCTAAAATTTAGTAAAGGTCATGGCAGTGTCCGAAATGCTGTTTTTATGATATTATGATTATTCTTAAATGTTTATGAAATTTTCATGATTAAATTATGATTTTTAAATGTCTATTTGATATTTATGATTTAGGGAAGACATTTAAAATACATGTTGCATGCTTGGTTTCGAAAGTGAAAAAGGTTATGTTATTCACGATTTTTCTAAAGTGATGTGAATGAAAAATGTTGAAGGATGTGAAGTGATTGTGACTAATTCGTTAATGGTGGCGACGTCGTGAGGGTTATGGTCCCAGTGGGAGCCCGACGATCGCGTTTCCATCATTGCGAATATGTGGTAACCGATATGTGGTAACGGTTTTGTGGTAACGGAAGAATGAGAATATCGTGAGGGGAGAAGGCCCCAGAGGGAGCCCATTTATGGGAAAAGGCCCCAGAGGGAGCCCCGACGATCGTATTTCTATTCGATCATGATTGGCCAGGGCCCAGTTGACCGGTGAGAGTGTTGCTGGTGTCCCCCGCCGCCCAGTACTGTGGTTTTATGTAGATGGATCCATTGACCCTCATGAGCATGATCAAGAAAGTCACAATTAACGATCTGAATTCAACAAAGGAAAAGGAAAAAAAAAAAGGAAAAGGAAAATGATTATGATCAAGTTAAAATGTTTCACGTCATGATAAGGAAAACGATCAAGATTTTTATGTGCATGTCATGAAAAGGTTTATGATAAAGTCTTATGCATCATGAAAATATTTATGAAAACGATTATGTTTAAGTTTATGCATCTTCATGGAAAAAGATATTTTAAGTACAAGTATTTTTCACCTTTATATGTTGACTGTATTACGTATTACTCGTTATAAAGATTATGGTGTGTTGAGTCTTTAGACTCACTAGGTGTGATGGATGCAGGTGGTATTGAGGGAGGACTTGATGAGTGATTTGACTGGACTGAAGGCGCACACAACCCGAGGACCAACGCTTCTACTTTTTCCGCATTTACGATTTATGAATCATGATTTATGGTTAAAGATTTCTGACATTTTATTTTGAGAGATTTTTGAGGGGTTATAGTATGGGCTTTACTTTTCAAATTATTGCTTTTTAGGTTGGTAAAATGTTTGACGATTTATGCTTTAAAATATTTTTCTTTAGATTTTTAAATGGCAGTTGGATGTTTATTTTTAAAATGATGTCAAAAATATTTTGTGGTTCGGCCGATGCTATGTGAGGTTTAAAAAAAAAAAATTTCTAGTGCTTTTAAAGCAATAAAAAGAGCAGGACGTTTCAGTTGGTATCAGAGCCAGGTTCTGTGAAGGGTTGTGCCACCATCAGCGTCGGAAAGATCAGTCGTCAAGCCTCAACTTGTAAATTTACATGCTTTATATGATTTTATGATATTACCTGCATAATTTATGAATCACATGCTTATGTCACATGTTTAATAGCGTTATGAGTATATATGATTTATATGCTTTAGAATTTTTATACGTGATACGATATGAAATGAAAAATTATTTTATTTAAACGCCTGTTGGTTTTGTGGTGGGATTGGACGATGTTAATTTTTGGGTTTTAGTATTGACGTTCTACTTTTGGGCTATAAGTTAATCGTAAATATTATGAATGTTTTATGGGACACTTAGATTTACTAAGAAAATATTTATGATTCATGGTTACTAGTCGAATTAAATTTTTGAGAATTAGACGTAAGGAATAATGATTCGAGGATTTACAACGACTTTGGAATAAGAAAATGTATAAATTGAGATTTTAAGTTTTGATAAAATGTAATATTGGTTATAGGAATTGATTTTTGCGTAAATAAGTTTAAATTTATCGAAATTATGTTATGGGAAACCCGTAGGAGGAAATTAAGAATAATAAAAACTTATGGGTTAATCGTAAGATTTTCGAAATTAAAGACCAATTAAGATAATTTTGAGGAACTTAAGAATTTATTTTTGGAATCGCTAAGGAACTTGGGGACTAGTTAGCAATAAGAACAAATTGAATGGGTTAAATAGTAGTAATTTTGATGATTTAGATTTTTAAAAATATTCAAAACCTTGAGATATCTTGGTTTTAGTATTATAAGAAATTTTAATAAGGGATTTTTAAGGATGAATCGATATTAAGCTTGAAAATCTAAGTGTTTGCGGATGCGTTTGGGATTTTAAGATTGAAATATGATAAGTTGATGAATATTTTGGATATAAAATAAGGAAAGTAATATGCGAAAAGTATGGTCATCCATCTTTTAATATTGGGGATCGTAAGAAAAAAATGGAAATTCGAGGTTATAATAATATAGTACTAAGTCATTTGGGTCTTTTTAAGTTGCGATTTGAAAATAAGGATTTAGACGAAAATTTATTTGGGATCAAGGAGACGTAAGGACATTCTAGAACTTAAGTTTTATCAGAGTAGCGCAGCGAAAGCGTGAATTTTTGGGACACTAGAACTAAGTCTAAAACTTTGGGTTATTAAGGATAAGCGAATTTCGAGGACGAAATTCAATTTAAGTGGGGAAGATTGTAACATCCCGAAAATTTCAAGGTCCACGCAAACCATGTGCATTCAATTATTAAATTCGTTCGTATTTTAATTAAATGTTTTAATTGCATTATTTAATTATGTTGTGCATGCTTGCATGTTTAAATTATATTTTCTACATGGTTGTATTAAAATGTATTTTTAAAAGGTTATTCAAGCGGCGATCGAGGAACTGGGACCGAGGGCTGAAAAAAATAGAAAATGATTTTTATTAAATGATTATTTTTTATTATTTAAAATATGGGTGATACTTTTTTTATTATTTTTTGAAAATAAGGGGTTTTGAGGTGATTTTATACGTCGGGACGTAAATTTTATCGGTGTTGGTTTTTCAACTAAAATACGAACTTTTTGACAACCCGGCTAATAAATTCACATGTTTAATTAAACAAAACATTGTTAACATTTTATTTAAAACCTAATTAGACTAATGGGCTTAATTTAATTGGCTTAATAGGCCAAAGCCTAGTTAGTAGTTAATTAATGTATATAATATATTAAAAACCTTACCTAGCATGAAAAGGATCGGCCAACCACTTCTTTTAAAAATCCGAAACTCTCCCCACCCCTCTCTTAAACACACGGCACCCACCTCCACAAATTGAAGAAAGTTTTCGAGAATTGCCTAAGTGATTCAAGCCAAAGGTCTTGCTCCGTTCTTCGTCATCGTCAACGGTTTTTCGTGCGTAAATTACGCAAAGGCACGCCATGCATCTCCTTTCCTCATCCATCATATCATAATATTGCTTTAATTATTGTATGCATGGAAGAACACAAATTATTTTCAGTATTTTCGGATTTATGGCATGTACAAGGGAAAACTCATGGATTTATGATTGGAATTCATGTCTTATGTTGTAAAGAGGCTGCCATGACTGTAGGAGTTGAAAAACTAAAGTTTACACATGATTGAAAGAGTTCTAATTCACGTTAAGACAGCACACCACAAGCAACACAACAAAAAGAAAAGTTTTCTGTTATTAAAAGCTTAAGGGTTCGGCTTTCAGGTTCTAAGGAGAGGGCTGGGTCTGGCTTGGGATCAGGGCTGGCCTTGGGTTCGGTTTTGTCTAGGGGGAGAGTCCTAGCCAAGCTAGGACTCGGGGTTGAGGGCTAGGAGGAGTCCTTGGAAAGAAGGACTCCTACCCGAGAGCATAGGTGGAGTTGCGCAGGTTGGCAGCTTGTGCAGGGAAGAGAGGGGCTCGGCCAGGGGGTCTGGGCTGGGCTAGGTTAGGTCCTTAGGGTCCTAGGAGAGTTCATGGGGGGCTGGTTCAAGGGGTGGTTTGATGGTTGGATGGATATCAGCAGAAAACCGTGAGGGATGCATGGGGCACAAGGCTGCTGTCTTGGGTTCAGGGGCTTCGTTGCTCTGGTTTAGGGGCTGGGCTTAGTCTAGGCTTGGTTCAGGCATGGTCTAGGGAAGGTTAGGGTGTGTTGGGTTCGGTATTGGCTCAGCTGGTAGGGTCCTAGGATAACTAGGAGTCCTAGAGCAACTATGAAACTCACACACACATGTACAGATTTTGGGTCAAGTTTCAGGAAGGTTTTGAGCAGGCCAGGGGTTGTTTTTTGGGCTGGGCTTGCAAATTAGGGTCCATATATGGGTTGGCTAGGTTTTGGTTTGAAGTGGCTCGGGCGTGGCTCGAGTAAATTGAGAGATAGCTCGGTGTGTTCGAGTGAGGGTCATATTTCGAAAATAAGAAGGAAAAAATTGATCAAGGGTCCACGGGGGTGGCTCATGACTTGGAAGGGTAGAATAAATACTAAAAATGCTATGTTTAAAATTTGGGATCAAAATAACGAGTTTTGAATTTATTCGGAATTTAATCGCCGCACGAAACGCTAACTAACGAGTTAATTGAAAAGTCAAGTTTAGGCTTTATAAAATTATGAAAAAATTACGTTTAAGCTTAAATAATTATTATAAGTCTAAGTTTTTAATTTGAGAATTTTATATTAAGGTTTGGTTTAATTCGGGATTAAAACGTGTTAATACGTCTTATTTAAAGATTAATTTAAAAGTTCTCGATTTAAGCTAAACAAAAATATGGGAAAATTCATGTAGGCTTAAATAATTATTTGGGACATGTTAGAGTCATGAAATCACGAAAAAAAGTCTAAATCGTAAAATGTCGAGTCTAAGGGTAAAACGGTCTTTTTACACCTAGAAATTAGTCAAGGTCATGGCAGTGTCCGAAATGCTGTTTTTATGATATTATGATTATTCTTAAATGTTTATGAAATTTTCATGATTAAATTATGATTTTTAAATGTCTATTTGATATTTATGATTTAGGGAAGGCATTTAAAATACATGTTGCATGCTTGGTTTCGAAAATGAAAAAGGTTATGTATTCACGATTTTTCTAAAGTGATGTGAATGAAAAATGTTGAAGGATGTGAAGTGATTGTGACTAATTCGTTAATGGTGGCGACGTCGTGAGGGTTATGGTCCCAGTGGGAGCCCGACGATCGCGTTTCCATCATTGCGAATATGTGGTAACCGATATGTGGTAACGGTTTTGTGGTAACGGAAGAATGGGAATATCGTGAGGGGAGAAGGCCCCAGAGGGAGCCCATTTATGGGAAAAGGCCCCAGAGGGAGCCCCGACGATCGTATTTCTATTCGATCATGATTGGCCAGGGCCCAGTTGACCGGTGAGAGTGTTGCTGGTGTCCCCTGCCGCCCAGTACTGTGGTTTTATGTAGATGGATCCATTGACCCTCATGAGCATGATCAGGAAAGTCACAATTAATGATCTGAATTCAACAAAGAAAAAGGAAAAGAAAAAGGAAAAGGAAAATGATTATGATCAAGTTAAAATGTTTCACGTCATGATAAGGAAAACGATCAAGATTTTTATGTGCATGTCATGAAAAGGTTCATGATAATGTCTTATGCATCATGAAAATATTTATGAAAACGATTATGTTTAAGTTTATGAATCTTCATGGAAAAAGATATTTTAAGTACAAGTATTTTTCACCGTTATATGTTGACTGTATTACGTATTACTCGTTATAAAGATTATGGTGTGTTGAGTCTTTAGACTCACTAGGTGTGATGGATGCAGGTGGTATTGAGGGAGGACTTGATGAGTGATTTGACTGGACTGAAGGCGCACACAACCCGAGGACCAACGCTTCTACTTTTTCCGCATTTACGATTTATGAATCATGATTTATGGTTAAACATTTCTGACATTTTATTTTGAGAGATTTTTGAGGGGTTATAGTATGGGATTTACTTTTCAAATTATAGATTTTTAGGTTGGTAAAATGTTTGACGATTTATGCTTTAAAATATTTTTCTTTAGATTTTTAAATGGCAGTTGGATGTTTATTTTTAAAATGATGTCAAAAATATTTTGTGGTTCGGCCGATGCTATGTGAGGTTTTAAAAAAAAAAAATTTCTACTGCTTTTAAAGCAATAAAAAGGTGAGGACGTTTCAGTTTTTATTTCATCAAATATCCCCGTATAATCACCTATTTCATAAACTTGAAATTAAAGCTTACACAACCAAAGTTGTGGGGACCCGGATGCTAATCAAGTTCTTAATCATGTTTGGGACTAATTAATCAATTATAAAACAGGGTCTAAATTTTTTTTTTTAAAATACAAAGCGGAAACGTAATGTAATTTACTCAAATTACATATTAAACATGAACATACAAATCTTGCGTTATCTAGAAGAATTCAACTAGGTTCAACTACATATCAGTGCTGAATCCTATGTTGCTTCGAAGCCCGGATCTCCACGCTATCTAATCTTCTCTCATCCTCTTCTTGACCCTGATCCAGCCCCACCTGTTGTCATGCACACATACAAACAAGACAACAGCCGGATAACTTCGGTGAGATATAAATATCCCAGTATAAACAATGTAAACATGCAGTCATATAAAAGCATATACGAAAGCATATATAAGAAGTATTTATAACATGTCTCAAATCAGAAACATAAATTCATATCAAACATTCAATAATCAAGAATGGCATAAACAATGTAAATCAACATGTCATATCAGACTCAACTCAACCGACACGTCGTCTCAGACTCGACTCCACTGACGCGTCGTCTCAGACTCGACTCAACTCTATCCTAGGGATCCCGATGTCTGGATATAGGTAATTATATCGAATCTCAGTTGATAGGAATGAATCAATCCCTAAACGGCATCGATATAATTCATATCTCCAGTGTCTGGGCAAATCAGCCACAGAATTGACGACTCAGTCAATAACCCAATGAATCAGCCGGTAATTAGGCGAATCAAGCCAATAATCAGACACTCAGCTTGTATTTAAGCGAATCAGCTTAAGTTTAGACGAATCAGTCAATCACCAGACGAATCAGCCGGTGCCTAGGCGAATCAGCCTATAATAATACGAATCAGTCAATAACCCGACGAATCAGCCGGTGACTAGGTGAATCAGCCTATGACTCAACGACTCAGTAATCAATACATAGAGTCAGTATCTAAGCAACTCAATCAATGACTAGCGAATCAGCAGTCATTACATGCAGTGGCTATAAATCAATAGACAACAATCATAAGTCTCATCAATTGCAAATATCAATGCAATAAATGAAAGTATGTGATTTAGGGAGACTCGAGTCAAACCTCACTCGAGTTGTGCAATCCCAACTCAACATTAATTTATACCTTTCTTTCTGATATTCTGGCTCTGTCGAAGTCTCGAACCCCAAGCCTGTCAATACTCAATCTGACAATAACAATATCGAGGGTATGGTATCAATACACCACTCAATTAATACTGGATACAAACAGAATTCAATCAAATTCTGTTTCAACAACATAACATCATAATCTCAATATATCCAGCCCTATCATATCAGTCAGATATCAATTCTAATATCTCATAATCGATAATCACTCAATCTGGATATCAATTCTTATTCAATCTCATTCTGAAAATCATAACAAGTTCATATTCAGTCCGTTTCTTAATCTGACTTCGATTCTATGCGGTCTAACATGTCAAGAGCAACATATATGACGTGTATTCAATTCTAACAACATCATAATTTCAAGACATGTCAAAACGTATTAAAACTTACGTCCAGTTGTAGCCTACGTCGCTAGGAACTCGATACCGAAGTCGGATTCAAAATCGGACGGGCGGATTTCTCAGAAAAGGCGTAAGGATTTTCAACCCTTTCTCTGAACCCTTTTCTCGATTCTTTCTTCGATTCCTTTTTCTTTCAGAATTCATGATATATATATATATACATATATATATATATGTATATATATATATATGTATATATATATATATATCTCGTACATGCAAAACACCGAGTGGCACATCCTTCACGCGCCACGCCTCGCGCTCGAGCGGTAAGAAAATACCGCTCGGGCGCGAGCTCGGCGCTCGGGCGGTGACAATCTGCCGCCCGGGCGCGAGCTCTCTGTCCGGATGCTCCTCCATTGGCGCTCGAGCGGTACTATTCTACCGCTCGGGCGCCACCTCTTCTGCCCGAGACTCTTCTTTGTTGAACATTGGCGCTCGGGCGGTCTCTTTCTACCGCTCGGGCGCCACCGGTTCTGCCCAAACATTACATAGCTCATATGCTTTAACCAATTTGGTTCCGGAGTGGTCTAACTATACTCATATTCGTTCATCATCAATAAATCATCTCAGATTACGTTAATCATCTCAGATTATGTTAATCAAATTCTTGGGCATTACATTTCTCCCCCTCTTAGATCTGAGTTCGTCCTCGAACTCGCAAGTAATCAATTCAGATATATCAGAAGAAATGTATATAGAGTTTAAATTAAAACTCATCTCAGTGAATCTGTTCTGAAATTTCAATCTCATATCAAATGCTATTGTTAAGAATAGCTCTGATAAAATCAATCTCGTAATACTGGTTATACAATATCTATATAGACCCAACTAACAGTTCGTAACAGCTCAACACCATTAGCTGTTATTAAATCTGTTTATCTCAATCAAAGATATATTCGATCTTTGATCTCAGTTACCAACAGTCATCGTCCGATGTTGGCAGATTCAGTCTATCTATTCTGAGTTGTTTTCATTTTCTTCTGAATTAGATTTATCTTTTTAATCATATCTCTGATCATGTCCGGTCCAATCTCAGGAATCTCAGAGGTATCATCTCGATAAATAGAGGATTCATATATCTTTCCGTACAACGCTTCGAAGAAGCGATTTCAATACTCGTCTGAGATCTGTTGTTGTACGACAATTCACAAAATGGCAATGAATCATGTCAACTAGTGCTAAAATCTAGCACTACAGTTCCGGGATATTCTCCAGTATCCGAATAATTCGCTCTGATTATCCGTCAATCTATGAAACAATCTAAGAGAGAGCTCATGGTATACTCTATCATAAGTACACAATCAATCAAAAAATCACAATCTGATACATTCTATGGTGGCATTCTGATCTTTCTGACCACTTTTCTGACATCAATCTGTGTCATTTGGTCATGTTTGTACATTATCTGGTACAAACCGATAGATATAGATTGAACAATCTGTCAATCTTAATCATATCATATTACAATTTGTAGAAATGATGGTAATTTCATTACGAAGTCTATAGAAATGTACTCCCATTTCTATTTAGAACTTCACAATTCTGTAATAAATATTCTGATTTCTATCTTTCTATCTTTTCTGTTAGCTATTTAGACATATCAGTACAATTTCTGTCAACATTTCAATACATTTCTGTTATAACTGATCTCATCTGTCTATATCACACTATCTGTTCGAATACAATACAATCTCAATCGTCAGACTGAACACTGAATCCATGACTATAAACTTCTAACAATATCTGTTCTTTCTGATTCGAACTATTTGATATACACAAATCAGTTAATAACATAAAGTAAAGAGGAAATACCTACCTGGTATTCGGCTCTG
This sequence comes from Primulina eburnea, assembly GCF_022965805.1. Lineage (NCBI taxonomy): Eukaryota > Viridiplantae > Streptophyta > Magnoliopsida > Lamiales > Gesneriaceae > Primulina > Primulina eburnea. The sequence goes on along the minus strand of NC_133104.1, from coordinate 20,113,787 downwards.
ACTATCAATATCAAGCTTTATTGTATCATTCTGACACATCTGGCATCACAGAATAATCAATCTCATATAATACAGTATTACTTGCCTGATATTCTGACCGACACTCTGTTCTGACTATCGATATTGAGTTCAAAACATTCTAATCAGCGTTTTGAACTGCTAACGTTTCAAAATCAGCTTTGGTTCAGACGGTACAATATAATCTTCATTGTCTAAAATCCGTCTCAACCACGTGTTCCGAATAACATCAATATTCAATCAGATTCAAAGCATGCTAAATTCATAAACCGCAACTGTCTGACACTGATTTCAACCTCAGCTGACTAATCACGGTTTAACTCTGTTAAAATCAACAAATATATCATCTTCAGATATAACACATCCTGAATGCAATCTGTCTCAATCAGGATTCAAAATTTCAACAATTTCTAATATCAGTTCAAGACTAAAATCAATCTCTCTGATTGGAATCAGATCTGAAGTCTCATCTGGGGAAAACATCAATAACTTTCTTATCATTGGTAAATCAGCCAATGATAGACTCAACTTCAGTAAATCAACTGAATACATAAGGAGTCACTCTGCTCCTTTCTGGAATAATCGAGTCATAGCTAGTACGAATATCAAAGAAATTCTCAGTCTAGAATTCTTATCGTACAATATTCATCCCTTGATCATCTCAGGTCCAATTCTCACCATCTTCTGGAATTAATCTATGGTAGCTCTGTACTTGATCAGCATATCAATATCAGTAATGCAGTTCCAAAATCAGAGAACACCAGAACAATACCATCTACCACACAATCTAACTCGATCTCATTCTCATCCAACTGTAGTATACAAGATCTAACAGAAATAACTGATACAAGATCTTTTCTCAAAGGAAAAGAAACAATTACTACAGTAAATATGGACTCAACAGATAATGCATCATACATCAATGCAAATCTTTCAGAAATAAAAGTATGTGAAGCACCGGTATCCCTCAATACATATGCAGGATAATCAAACAAATCAGTTACCTGCAACATCATCATCTGGTGCTTCCTGAGCCTGCTCCTCGGTCAAAGCAAATACTCTGGCCTGCTGTCTAGGAGGTTGGCCAACTGTCTGGCTTCCTCCTGGCCTCTGCTGTGACTGAGATGGTGCTGGCTGAAATGTAGTAACAGCAGATGATCGTCTACTTCCCTGTGCCGCTGATCCAGATGATCCGGCTCCCTGGAATCTTTGGGAACCCCTCTGTGGACATACTCTGGAAAAATGTCCCTGTTGTTTGCAGAAGTGGCAGCTACCAAGTACTCCTTGGCATTGTTCAGTGGAATGTCTCCCTCCACAATTTCCACAGTAAGGCCCGGTATAACTCTGTTGGGGACCACTGGAACTAGAAGAACTGCCGCCAGACTTCTTAAACTGCTTTCCTTTAGCCTTCAGAAAATCTTTCCTTCCACCACTGCTACTGCCACTCTCGAATCGGGGAGGTGGTTGCGGTGGTCTCGACACTGGAGGAACAAATTCAGCTCCTCTCTGCCTTATCAGGCCCGCTTCAGCGCCCTTTGCTCTATTCATGGCATCAGCAAAGTTATTCGGTCGTCCGGTATTCACCAATGTAAAAATATCGGGGTTCAGGCCATTGATGAACTGATCGGCAACGGCTTCGTCATTTTCAGATACATGAGGAGCAAACTTCAACAAGGTTGAGAACTTGGTCACATATTCTTCAATGTTCAGCTGACCCTGTCTCAAGTTGGCAAACTCCGCCCCCTTGTCTTTCCTGTACGACACTAGGAAGAATCTTTGATAAAACTCAGTTTTAAATACATCCCAAGTAATAATCGTACCTCGTTGCTCCAAGGCCCTCTTCATTGTAATCCACCAGCTTTGTGCAACATCCAGCAACTGGTGTCCAATCAATTTAATCCGGCACTAATCACTGTATTCGAGTGAATCAAACAGCAACTCAATGCTACCTAACCAACTCTCACACTCGACTGATGTCTCAGTACCCGTAAGAGTCGGTGGTTTGAAAGACTGAAACCTCTTCAGCAAGGTTTCCATTGGAGTTGGTGTTACATCCATTGGAGGATTCGATGTACTACCCTGTTCTGGAATTCGTCTAGGAGGCTTATCTGAAACTCAAAATGATTAGTGACCCAATCCAACACATCTGTGTCAATTCAATCTCTCCTCCGATCATTTTACTGCTGATCGGGAATCAGTTCAGATTCGTTCCCAATAATACATATTACTATATCAAATCAGATAAATCAAGTAACATGTATGTCAAAGCAGTAAGTCATGCTAGCAATCACAAGCAAGGAAAGAAAATTCAATCTACCCCGCTCACTAGCTTCTATCTCAATCTCAAGAATATACAATTCTAGTACCTACAGCTCTGATACCACCTGTTGTGGGGACCCGGACGCTAATCAAGTTCTTAATCATGTTTGGGACTAATTAATCAATTATAAAACAGGGCTATACTGATGTGGATAGAAACAGAGCTTCTTCTATTACTGGTGATCGATGCTATATCGACGTGGATAGAACTGGAGTCTTTTCTATTACTCTTGGTCGATATGGAATGCCAATGTCTGGAAACCGGGATCCCTAGGCTAGGATTGAATCTAGTCTAAAACGTAGAGTCACGAGTTTGAGTGACAGTTATATCGATTGATATTGATGGATGTTGAATTATGTTCCTGATACTGGTACATGTTTAGAATAGGAATTATTCTTGATATTGATTACGTTCCTGAATAGGATACATGTTTAGAATATGATTTATTCTTGTTATTATTTCATGTCATGATTTTGATATGGGATATGATTTTCTGTTATATGCTTTTATATTATTTATATGATGGCATGTATACATGATTTATACTGGGATATTTATATCTCACCGGAGTTATCCGGCTGTTGTCTTGTTTGTATGTGTGCATGGCGACAGGTGGGCTAGGATCAGGGTCAAGAAGAGAACGAGGCTGGACTAGATAGCGTGGAGATCCGGGCTTTGAAGCAACTTAGGATTCAGCACTGACTTGTAGTTGAACCTAGTTGGATTATTGTAGATCATACAATAATTGTATGTTATGTTTAATATGTAATTTGAATTTAATTACATTACGGTTCCGCTGTGTATTTTAGAAAAAAATTTAGACCCTGTTTATTATAATTGATTTAAATTATTCCTAACGACGATTAAGGAATGAATTAACGTCCGGGTCCCACAACAGGTGGTATCAGAGCTGTAGGTCCTTGAACTATAGGTTCCTTAGCACTGAGATAGAGAAGAGTGAGCGGGGTAGAGTGAGTTTTCTTTCCTTGCATGTGACTGCTAGCATGTGATTGATTATAATGTGGAATTACATTGTGTATGCTAGCATGATATTATGCTTTACTGCCTGGATTTATATGGCATATGATTGAATATAATGTTGAAATTACATTGTATATGCTAAGATTTCAGTATGTTTTTACTGTATATTAAGCTACATGTTACCTGAATATCTGAGTTGATTTGGTAATATGTATTATTTGGAACTTGATCAGAACCAATTCTTGATCAGAGGTAAGCTGATTAGGATTGGGATTGAGACGGATCTGTCTCCTGTTACTACTAACATATGTGATTATCAGATATTCCTCCTAGAAGGATTCCAGAAAGGGGTAGTACATCGTATGATCAGATGGATGTGTCTGAAACTCCGATGGAAACACATATGATAAGGTTTCAGTCGTTTCAACCACCGATTTTGAGGGGTGTTGAGGCACCAGCTGATTGTGAGACTTGGCTGGAGGAGATTGAAATGCTGTTTGAATTTCTGGGATTCACAGATGAGTCCAGAATAAAATTGGTTGGGAATCAACTACGGGAAGTCGCTAGGAGTTGGTGGCTGATAACCCGGGAAGCCATAGCACAGCGTGGTTTCACGATTACGTGGAAACTTTTCAAAGTGGAATTTTATCAAAGGTTTGTACCTCTATCATATCGAGAGGACAAAAGTGCAGAATTTGCAAATTTGAGGCAGGGTCCATTGAAGATTGATGAATATTTGGCCCATTTCTTTACCTTGTTAAAGTTTGGTCCGCAAGTGGCTAGCAATGATACAGCTGTAGCTGATCAGTTTAACAAGGGCTTGAATCCAGAAATACGCACCTTGGTAACTGTGAAACAACCGAGTAATTTTACTGATACTCTGAATCGAGCCAGAAGAGCAGAAACCGTTCTAATGAGACAAAAGGAAGCTTCATATGTTCTTCCAACACCGATACCACAACCACTGCCTTCCAGAATCGAGATTGGCAGTAGTAGTGGTGGAAAGAAAGAGATGTTGAAAGTTCAAAAGAAGCAATTCAAGAAGTTTGGGAGCGGTTCATCTAGCTCTAGCGGTTCTTGTCCGAGTTATACTGGCATCTATTGCAGAAATTGCGGGGGAAGACATTCCGCAGAGCAATGTCATGGGGTGACCAGTCGATGCCGTGTTTGTAAACAGCAAGGACATTTTGCTAGAGTGTGTCGGCGGAAAAGCTTCTGGAGATCTGATAGAGCAGAACCATCTGGTTGTAAGGACCAGGAGACAGACCCAGGACAGACTTGATGCGATTGTAACAGGTAACTGTTCTTTTATGATTATGTTGCATATGTATTGATGTATACTAATGCATTCCTTGCGATTATCTTTGACTGAGTTGCATTGATATATGTTGTACCTGTTGGGTCTGTGTTACTGTAGTATTGACTTTTATACCTTTTGGGGAAAAGAATTGATATTAGTGATATTCTGTGATATATCATATACTGCAGTAAGTTGAGAATGAGATTGAGTTAGACTAGCTTGTACTTGTATTGTCTGATGATGACTGCATGATTGATATTGATATATCGAACAAGTACAGAGCTATTATAGAGTCTTGCCAGGAAATGGTAAGATTTGGACCTGAAATCGCCAAAGAATGAATGATATACGGTAAGGATTCTTGATTTTGAATTCCTTGAAATCCGTATTATATAAGATTCGATGATTATCGAAAGGAATGGAGTAATTCCTTATGTATTCAGTTGATGACTGAAGATGAGCCTATCAGGGATTGATTTACTAGTAGCAGGAAGTTTGCTATAGGCTGGCAGATGAGATTTCAGGTTGGTCCTGTATCAGGGAGAGTGACTTCGGCCTTGATGTGATTCCAGGTATTGGTTTCATTCTAGAATTTCTTATAGACTGATACTGATTGAATCGAGAGAACTGAGATATCAGTTGAAAGGTTTATTACCTGAAGGGTTAGAGTTACATCTGATTATGTGTTTCTCTGGAATATACTTCAGTTCCAATTATGGGCTGATAAATCCGATATTCAGAGATATTCTCATGATATATGCTCGTTTTATATCTGATATTTTGATATATTCGCGGCGTATGATTGATTGAATCGGACAGTTGACAGCTGTATTGAATATTTTGGGTACTGAGAGTGTGTATACAAAATTGTTTGGATATGAACTGGGATTGTAACAGATTGTATTCAGAGTCTGTGATATCTGACGATAGTATAATGATTGATTGTAGCAATGTGAGACCATGATCGGTGGCTGAGAACGACATTGAATATAGCAGAATTTTCGAAATGTCAGAAATTGCATTCTATGCAGGTATTAGATCAATATTACGTATTGATATTTTGAATCTGATCCGATATTGTTATCATTCTGAATCTGTGTTTGATACCGATTGTTATGAACCGTTGAGCTTATATACAGTTTAGTTGAGTCAGAACTGATTTTGAAGATTAAAGCAGTTCAGAAGTTGATCAGACTGTTCAGAACTTGATTTTGATAGTCAGAATTGAATACCAGGTAGGTATTTTCTTTAATGTATATTATTAGCTGATTTGTTTGTGTCAAATGTTCGAATTGGAAATGACAGGTATTGTCAGATGCACACAATAGTAGATTCAGTACTATTCTGGTAACAGGAAATGTTTGATAATTCGAATAGACAGTTTTGAAGTAAACAGATGAAAATCAGTAATGTCAGAATATGTATTGAAATGTCTAAATCGCTGACCGATGAAGATAGAAAGATAGAATTTAATAGCCGAGCCCGGTGTACGGTACGATTTAAGTTTCGTATGTTATTTGGGTTATGTGATTAGATGTTTAGAGTTGTGTTTTGGGCTATAGTCTTATTGATTATTGTTTTATTGAGGTGTTAGTTGGTGTTGATTGTTCGTTTCAGCGTTTCGGATCGATTTTAGTTGATTTAGTACTGTTCATTGCCGTGGCTTGAGTGCACCCGCGCTCTTAGAGGAGTGCCCCCGCGGTGTACTGTTCATCATTTTGGAATTTGAAGGCCGTGGTATCACCGCACCCGCGGCAGTGCAAGGATCGCACCTGCTGTGGGGACCCGGGTTCTAACTCAATTCTTTGGGATTTAATTGGATCTTTGTTCGAAAATGTGGGTCAAAAATTTGCTTTTAACATTAATTTGAATGTATAACTAAAGCATAACATGTCTTGATATAATAATTAAACAACATCAGATACATATAAATCTGTCTAGTACAATCACACAACTAAGGTTCTAATCTCAAATACAAGTAGTTCAGATCTAAACGGAAACTACTAGTAATCTGCTGCTACACCCGGCATCACCACGCTATCAACTCTCTCTTCCTTGTCGTGACCTTGATCCTGCCCCACCTGTTGCCATGCACACATACAGACACGACAACAGCCGGATAACTCCGGTGAGAACATATCCCAGTATAAAACATGGATGCATGCAATGTCATAAATCATGTACACAAGCATAGCATATTTATCAAGTAACATGTATGTAAATCTAAACATGTAGAAGAATACAAATCTGTATTCAACCTTTAAATCTTGACTCGACTCGTTTCTAATCTAGGGATCCCGGTGTGAATAAGACGGTCTGTCACCTACCCAACCACTCGGGGCAACGGTACGTCTTATTCCTAGACTTCAGTCAACTCTGTATCGAGGGTCTACACATATAGCAAATCTGCTCCTATGCGTCGATACACCGAAACGTCTAGTTTTGGCAAATCTGCCAATATCTCCTATCTCAGGACTCGAATATAAATCAATAAACAAAATATTACATAATCAATGTAATAACAATCTAGTATGTGATTTAGGGAAACTCGTATCAAGTCTGAATCGAGTGGTGCAATCCCGTGACCACATGAATTATACCTTTCTTGTCGCATAGTCTGTGTCGAACTGAAATCTCGAATACCAAGTAGTCAATACAAATCTGAAATGGCATAAACAATGTGCACTTCAGTCATATACATCTCAAGCAAATCAATATACAACACTAACATCGGTTTCAATGCAATTCGACGGCATAACGGCGTAATTCTTTTATACCGGTAACTCAAGAACATCATACTCAATCACAATCAACTCATCATCTCATCTAACATCTATATACATGCTGTAATCTGTATATTCTCAATCCAACACATGCTGGAAAATCGAACGTATAGCATACGGCGTCTGAAATTCGATCCGTTTTCGTTTCTACGATACTTAGTATATCAAAAACACATAATTTATGTCAAATCTGAATTCTTCCAACACATAATTTTCGAAACATGTTGGAAATGAACAATACTTACATCCTCTTGTAGCCTTCAAAGAGAGGAACACAAATCCTAACTCGGAATATAAATCGGATGCATAAATCTTGTCAAACCAAGGTTCTAATCCACCTTGAAGCTTGAGGATTCTTTGGAGAAGGAGCTCGGTTCTTATTCTGAATGCCAAAGAAAATAAAGACACCTATTACATATTGCATGCAAAGGGACGAGTGTTCATGTTGTTCAAATGACACGCACTACCGCGGGTGCGGTAGTTTAAGAGCGCGGGTGCGCTAAGCTCTGGGCAGCAATAATATTTTCTGAATCTCAATCACCGCGGGTGCGGCGCTTGCATCACCGCGGGTGCGGTCTCACCACCGCGGGTGCGGTCTTGCACGCACCGCAGGTGCGGTGTTGCTTCGCACATTTCCCTCAACTTTCTGTCACCTACACCGCGGTTGCTGTAGTCCTAGCACCGCAGGGGCGGTGTGGCTTCGGCCATGCTTGCTCAAACTCTCATTTTTCATGTCATGCATTCTCCTCTTCAAGTCTCACATCGATGACACGGACAATTCTCAAGCCTTACACCCGCGGTGTGCACCGCACCCGCGGTAATTGTAGCACCGCACCCGCGGTCTTCGTGCATGGGAATTTTGTTGGAATGCCGTGAGCTTAGCGCACCCGCGGTGCTTGTGTGACCGCACCCGCGGTGTAAGAATGGGCGAGATATTTAGTTGCTTTTTGGGAGTTGTTGGCCATACCATACCTTATCTCCTTCTTCATTTCCGATTTTTCTCTCCATTTGCAAGGGTTTTCATCCATTTCTTTTGCTTCCTACCTTTGATTCTTGGAGTTATTTGGATTTCCGACTTGAGATCGACGTTCTCCTTGGTGCTAGGAAGCTTAGGTAAGTTTTTGGTGCGATTCTATCATGGTTTTTGGAGATGAGTTGTTATAGGGTGTTGTATTGGTTGGTTTAATGGATTATTTGACTTGTATTTGTGGATTTAGACTTGATATTGGTGTTGTTTATGGATTATTGTTGTAGGTGGTGTACCAAGAGTTAGTTTGGGGGTGTTCTATTGGTTTGTAAGTGGAATTTCATCCCTTTGCTCACATGATGATATATGTATTGTGTTTTAAAGATTTTAAAGTGATATTCCTTTCAATTGATCCATTGTTATGTATTGATTTCATTGATTATCTATTGGAGGCATTGTATGTCTCACTATTGTTAAAAGGGAATACAAGAGAAAATAAGATTGTGAAACGACGGCTTTAAATGCTATTCAGAGTTCAAATGTTTTATTGGATTGATTTATCATAGTCAGAGCATTGCATGCAATTAGATGATCATCGACCATAGGCTTTTATCCCTCACAGTTATCGATTTATATCGATGGGATATTTGCAACCACAGACAGAGATACTATTGATATCAATCCAACCAGAGAAAAGAGAATACCATCTTATTGCTATCTTATTGATATGCTATTGCTACAGTTATTGCTACAGTATTCATGTTTCAGAGTTGATGGTATTTATGATTTCAAAGTCATGATTTACAGAGTATATTGTATCATTGCTATGTAAAGTTCCACTTGCTGAGATTTATTCTCATTTCAGTTATTTTCATGTGATGCAGATAAGAGTGACCGACCAGGACAGTGATCTTGGATGGGAGTCATATGCATACACCGTTGGAAGGAAGATTGTTTTGTATCATTTTGGGACATGATCATAAGAATGATTGTTTTGTATTTTGTATGTCATTTGAATGATCATGTGATTATTTTGTAAACATTTTTATGAAATGTATTTTGAAACTCCTTCCATATTTTAAAAGAAAATTTTATTTCCGCTGTATTATTTTTATTGTTACGGGTCAGGGTATCACATTTAGTGGTATCAGAGCGGTGTTCTTCGGACCAATGCATATGACTTCGTCTACTTTCTACTGTCCGGGTATGTTTTCTTGCATCTATCCATTGTTATATATTGATTGGTGTCTTGTGACCAATTGTAGAGTATGCCACCTAAGAGGAAAGCAGTAGAGGGTGAGGATAGTTCTTCCTCTAGAGTTGTCGATGAGTTCGGCAAGTTGCTTAAGGAGCAGGCTAAGGTGCATAGCGAGCAGATTCAGCAGCTCATTCGTATGCAAGGTACTGGACAGGGTAGAGGCCAAGTGAGAGGTCAGGTTGCTCAGGCTGTTGGCACTGATGTCGTCTTTTCTGCTTTCAAGAGGATGGATCCGCCAGAGTTTGCAGGTAGCACCGATCCGTTAGTTGCTGTCGAGTGGGTCAAGGCTTTAGAGGCGATCTTCGATCATCTCCAGTACGAGGACAAAGAGAGGATCAGTTGTGCTGTTTTCATGTTGGTTAAGGCTGCCCGCATTTGGTGGAATGCAACCAAGGTCAGTGTTGATGTTTCGACTCTGAAGTGGTCAGAGTTCACTGACCTGTTCTACGACAAGTACTTTCCCGATGCACTTCGAGCGAGGAAGGTTACGGAGTTCTTGGATCTTCGACAGGGGAGCTTGGATGTCGGTCAGTATATTCTCAAGTTCGAGGAGGGTTGCCTATTTGCTCCGTACATTGCTTCCAATGACAAAGATAAAGGCGCTCATTTCATTCGAGGCCTTAGAGCTGAGATTCGTCGTGATATCAACATGTCCAAGGCCGTGACTTTCAAGGAGATTGTATCCAAAGCTTTATTGGCCGAGCAAGATGAGAAGGACATCACCAGAGAGAGGCAAGAGAGGCATCAAGCTGTTGTTCAGAGAGGCCAGGGTTCTAATCAGAGGGGCAGGGATCGTTTCAAGGGCAAGGGCAAAATGGAGTCGAGTCCTAGACCACCACCAGTTCCAGTTGATCCCGAGAAGCCACTTTGCCCTAAGTGTGGCAAGCATCATCGAGGAGAGTGCAGATATGGCACTCATACCTGTTATCGTTGTGGCACAGTAGGCCACGTTGCCAGAGATTGTCCACGAGGAGCTAGCCAAGGGAAGGTGCAGGGTCGTATCTTTTCGATGACGAAGGAAGGTATTAATCATGATTCTTCATTGATCTCTAGTACTATTTTGATTTCAGGCAGAGTAGCTACGACTTTGATAGATACTGGTGCTACTCATTCTTTTATGTCTGAATTGTTTTTGAGATCTTTGGGTATAGTTCCTTCTGTTCTTCCCCTCCAGCTTAGTGTTGTTTTGCCTTCGGGAGATGTCTTGTGCCCGATATCGATTGTGTTTGCGTGCCCTGTTCGTATTGAGGAGCGAGTTGTCTTCGCTGATTTGATTGTTATCCCTATGGTTGCCTTTGATGTTATTCTTTTCATGGATTGGCTTTCAACTTACCGTGCAGTTATCGATTGTGTTGCTAAGAAGGTGACTTTTGCAGATGATGGCCAGGGAGGAGTTCTCGCCAGCTCAGGTACTTCGCTGGTCCTTCCTTTTATTTCTTGTCTTGAGGCTGAGAGATTGCTGTGTAGAGGTTGTGATGTGTTTCTGGCTTCTATTGTGGATGTGGATAGACTGATTAAGTTGAATATTGATGATATCAATGTTGTGAGGGAGTTTGCTGATGTGTTTGAGGATGATGTTCCGGGTTTGCCGCCGGATAGGGATGTTGAGTTTTCAATCGATTTAGCTCCAGGTACGGTTCCTATTTCTAAGGCTCCGTACAGGATGGCTCCTACCGAGATGAAGGAGTTGAAGGCGCAATTGCAGGATCTAGTGGACAAGGGTTTCATTCGACCGAGTTCTTCGCCTTGGGGAGCTCCGGTTCTTTTTGTCAAGAAGAAGGATGGTTCTTTGCGTCTGTGTATCGACTACAGGGAGCTCAACAAAGTGACTGTCAAGAACAAGTATCTGTTGCTACGGATAGATGATTTGTTTGATCAGCTCCATGGTGCTACTGTATTCTCGAAGATTGATCTTCGGTCTGGCTACTATCAGTTGAAGGTTAGGGAGTCTGATATCCCTAAGACAGCGTTCCGGACCAAGTACGGTCACTACGAGTTTCTCGTGATGTCTTTTGGTTTGACCAATGCCCCTTCAGTCTTTATGGATTTGATGAACCGTGTGTTCAAGCCTTATCTGGATAGCTTTGTCATTGTCTTCATCGACGATATCTTGATCTATTCCAAGACCAGAGAGCTTCATGCAGAGCATCTCAGAGTGGTTCTTCAGTTGTTGCGAGAGAAGAGGTTGTTTGCCAAGCTGAAGAAGTGTGAGTTTTGGCTGGATCAGATTTCTTTTCTAGGCCATGTTGTTTCGAGGGATGGCATTGCTGTTGATCCATTGAAGACAGAGGCGATTCAGAATTGGCCTATTCCTACCACTGTCTCTGAGGTACGCAGTTTCCTTGGTTTGGCGGGTTACTATCGTCGTTTCATTTCAGATTTTTCCAAGATTGCCCTGCCATTGTCCAATCTGACGAGGAAGACTGTGAAGTTCGAGTGGTCCATTGATTGCCAGAGTGCATTTCAGGAGTTGAAGGATAGATTGACGACAGCTCCTATTCTTTCATTGCCTAGTGGTTCTGAGGACTTTGTTGTCTATACCGATGCGTCGAAGAGAGGCCTTGGTGCAGTGCTGATGCAGCGAGGTAAGGTCATTGCCTATGCTTCTCGCCAGTTGAAGGATTACGAGAGGAATTATCCGACGCACGATTTGGAGCTAGCAGCTGTGGTTTTCGCCCTGAAGATTTGGAGACATTACTTGTATGGCGAAAAGTGTGAGATCTTCACATACCACAAGAGTTTGAAGTATCTATTTTCGCAGAAAGAGCTCAATATGCGGCAGAGGAGGTGGTTAGAGCTTGTCAAGGATTACGATGTGACGATCAGTTATCACCCAGGGAAGGCGAATGTTGTGGCAGATGCGTTGAGTCGCAAATCGAGTGTTTCTTTGAGTTCTTTGATTCAGAGGCCATTGTTGATGGATTTGCAGCGAGAGGAGATTTCTTTGGTAGTCCCCGGAACCATTGCTCGCCTTTCAGCGTTGGTCATTCGGACTACTTTGACGGACAGGATCCGTAGAGAGCAGTCGACTGATTTGCAGTTGACAGAGTTGAGAGCTTGAGCTGAGGAGAGGGGTAACTCAGAGTTTGGTTCGAGTGTTGATGGTTTGGTGACTTTCAGAGGCCGTATTTGTGTTCCTGTTGGCGACGATATTCGACGAGACATTTTGACAGAGGCTCATACCGCACCTTATTCGATTCATCCAGGTAGTACGAAGATGTATCAGGATCTTCGTCGACTCTACTAGTGGCCAGATATGAAGAAAGATATTGCTTTGTTCATTTCTCAGTGCCTTACTTGTCAGCAGGTGAAGATTGAGCACCAGAGACCTGCTGGGACATTGCTATTGTGGGGACCCGGGCTTTAACTCAATTCTTTTGGGATTTAATTGAATCTTTGTTCGAAAATGTGGGTCAAAAATTTGCTTTTAACATTAATTCAAATGTATAATAAAAGCATGACATATATTTATAATAATTAAACAACATCAGATACATACAAGTCTGTCTAGCACAACGATACAACTAATGTTCGAATCTAAAATACAAGTAGTTCAGATCTAGACAAAAACTACTAGTAATCTGCTGCTACACCCGGCATCACCACACTATCAACTCTCTCTTCCTCGTCGTGACCCTGATCCTGCCCCACCTGTTGCCATGCACACATACAGACACGACAACAGCCGGATAACTCCGGTGAGAACATATCCCAGTATAAAACATGGATGCATGCAATGTCATAATCATGTACAAAAGCATAGCATATATCAAGTAACATGAATAAAATCTAAACATGTAGAAGAATACAAATCTGTATTCAACATTTAAATCTTGACTCGACTCATTTCTAATCTAGGGATCCCGGTGTGAATAAGACGGTCTGTCACCTACTCAACCAATCGGGGCGACGGTACGTCTTATTCCTAGACTTCGGTCAGCTCTGTATCGAGGGTCTACACATAGAGCAAATCTACTCCTATGCGTCGATACACCGAAACGTCTAGTTTTTGGCTAGTCTGCCAATATCTCCTATCTCAGGACTCGACTATAAATCAATAAACAAAACATTACATAATGAAATGTAATAACAATCTAGTATGTGATTTAGGGAAACTCGTATCAAATCTGAATCGAGTTGTGCAATCCCGTGACCACATGAATTATACCTTTCTTGTCGAATAGTCGGTGTCGTAGTCGAAGTCTCGAATACCAAGTAGTCAATACAAATCTGAAATAGCATAATAAATGTGTGAAAGCGGACCGGTTACGGGGGCAATAAGCGCAACGGAAGCAAAATTTAAAATTTTATCATGCATTTTTCGGCCCCCTTGATTTGCACTATATTTACTAATAAAAATCCATACATAGGAGGTAAGAAAAATATACCTATCAACTTAGCAAAGTTGATGTATGGCTCCAATCAAGTTGTAAACAACTTGACTCTTCTAGGTTGAAGATCTACAAGCCTCCAACACCTTTCTTTTCTTCAAAATAAGGCCCACCACTCACAAGGTAAACCCCCTCAAAAATTGCACTAGAAAAGTTTGAGGATTTTTCAAAGAGAAAGAATTTTTGTCTCCAAAATGAAGAACAAAACTTGAGAGAAAAATGAGAGAAAATTGGTGTAAAAACTTGTGAATTTTCGGCCAAGAGGTATGCATGGAGGAGTGGGAGACTAGCCTAGGTAGTTGCAAAAGTTGTCTCAAAAGTTGCACTTCTTTTGAATATTTTATTAAAAAGTATTTTGGCTATTACTCCAAGCATGCAAACCCTAATCCCCTTTGCATGTGGGCTTGAAACCCTTCACAAGGGCCCATGGACTAATATTATTGTTTCAAACAATTTGAGCCCAATACTACTTTGCTTGAATTTTATACAAGCCCACTAGTTTAAATAATAATTTCCAATTGGGCTCTACAAGGCCCAATTATATAAAATTAATTCAACACTTGAATTAAAATAATTATTTGGACTCTACTAGGTCCACTAGTGTTTAATTAATTCAACACTTGGATTAATTTAATTTAGTCCATAATAATGTTTATGAAAATCACAATTTTCAAACACATTATTCACTTGGCCAAATTTTAATTTAGGAACACTTCCAAAAATTAAAATTAATATTTCTCTCATAGAAGTCATACTTCTAAATTTTTCTTTTCCGCTCATAAACACATTTACAAGCCGTTCAACACATTGAACTATTTTACTTCTCTTCGGGATTTACAAAGCAAGTACTTGTGTGGCCCTCAATGGTTCATTGATACAACTAGCCGTGGGTTCACATCATAATGTGATTCGGACTAAACATGTCCTTATTCGAGCATACCCTAATTGCTCCATTCTTACTTATCAACACCTTGATAACAAGAACGTCAGAACTCAAGTCTGATAGTACCCAACCAATCACGTTAAACGTCTAGCAGCATCGCTTACGTGATTCCCTAGGTATCACATGATAGTGCCTGCAAGAACCAATCAATTATGGTTAGCGTACAGTACGGTCCCTTCATCTCATATATCCCGACCGATTCGACAACTATTGGTTTATCGAGAGTTGTCAATGAATCGATACTATGTGTCATGTTGTGGTTGCATCGATGGTGTAATCTATGAAACCCCTTTCATAATTACCACCATACTCTGATCAGAGATTTCAACCCACATATACATGAAAAACACATAGGATATCCATACCCGTAGGTAAGCGGTGAATCCCCGACTACAATGCATCGACTCCTATATGTTTCGCCGTAACACCCAACCTTGCCACCTAATGACCCCATAAGAGTCGGTAAACAAGTCAAAGTGAAACGCTAGCACATAGAGTCTCAATGTTGTCCCGGGTCATAAGGACTAACTCTGTACAACCATAAACCAGGACTTTTCCACTCGATAAGTGAGAACCACTTGGAAAGTCCTTTTATGGAGGGTTGTTCAGTGCACTCTACAAGGAGCACCTATCTGCATGATCGGACATCACAATGTCCCCTACCAATGAAACATGGTACTCACATCGCAGATACTAGTCTCTAACTCGAGCGGCCTTTATCCTTCTTAGTGGCGGCTGAATCGACTAGGAACGGTTTAGAATATACAGTATTCCAAATATGAGTTTCATGATACTCATCATATGAGCATCTCATATTCTTTCTACTATTTGTATATTCAAGGACTTTATCTATGCAACTAGCATGGGTATAAAGATAAAGATGCGCCAAATTAATAAATTGAAATATTATTAAAATAAAGATCGTTTATACAAAGAGTTTCATTGTGAACAGTCGCCCAACACTTGGCTCGACGTGCACCTACTCTAACAATCTCCCACTTGCACTAGAGCCAACTACCTATATACTTTAGACCCATTGATTCGCGATGCTTCTCGAACGATGGTCCTGGTAAAGGCTTAGTTAGTGGATCAGCAACATTATCTGCGGAGCCGACTTTGTCGATCGACACTTCTCCTCGTTCCACGATCTCTCTGAGGATGTGGTACTTTCTCAATACATGTTTGGACTTCTGATGAGACCTCGGCTCCTTCGCCTGAGCTATGGCTCCCGTGTTGTCGCACATCACCGGGATAGGAGCAACTCCATTTGGAATGACGCCCAACTCTTGGACGAAATTCCTAATCCAAACAGCCTCCTTTGCTGCAGCTGATGCAGCAATGTATTCTGCCTCAGTGGTGGAATCCGCAGTACTGTCTTGCTTGGAACTCTTCCAAGAGACAGCACCACCATTGAGCATGAATATGAATCCGGAGGTTGACTTCGAGTCATCAACATCGCTTTGGAAGCTAGAGTCGGTATAGCCTTCCAATTTTAGTTCTCCACCCCCATAGACCAAGAACAACTTATTGGTCCTTCTCAAATACTTGAGGATGTCTTTCACAGCTTTCCAGTGTGGAAGACCAGGGTTGGATTGATATCTACTCACTACACTTAGTGCAAATGCCACGTCAGGACGTGTAGATATCATCCCATACATGATACTACCAATAGCTGAAGCATACGGAATTCGTGTCATCGCCGCTATCTCTGCATCAGTCTTGGGAGACATAGACTTGGATAGGGACACGCCATGACACATTGGTAGATGTCCTCTCTTGGACTCATCCATCGAGAACCGCTTCACGATGGTATCAATGTATGTGGACTGGGTGAGACCAAGCAATCTTTTTGATCTATCTCTATAGATCTGTATTCCCAATACAAAAGATGCTTCACCCAAGTCCTGCATTGAGAACTTACTTGCTAACCATATCTTTGTTGATTGCAACATTCCTACATCATTCCCAATGAGTAGAATGTCATCAACATAAAGAACAAGGAATGTCACAGCACTCCCACTGACCTTCTTATACACACAGGGTTCCTCAGGATTCTTAGTAAAACCAAACTCTTTGATTGTACTATCGAATCTGAGGTTCCAGCTCCTCGATGCCTGCTTAAGACCATAAATAGATCTTTGAAGTTTGCATACCATATGCTCACTTCCGATGGATGTAAACCCTTCAGGTTGAGACATGTAAATCTCCTCCTTAATATCCCCATTAAGGAAGGCTGTCTTGACATCCATCTGCCATATCTCATAGTCATACCATGCAGCTATGGCTAGCAAAATCCTAATGGACTTGAACATCGCAACTGGAGAAAAAGTTTCCTCATAGTCAACACCTTGCCTTTGAGTATACCCTTTTGCTACCAATCGCGCCTTGAAGGTCAATACCTTCCCATCCGCCCCAAGTTTCCTCTTGTAAATCCATTTACACCCTATGGGAACAGTTCCCTCAGGTGGATCCACAAGATTCCACACTTGGTTCGAATGCATGGAATTCATCTCAGATTCCATTGCTTCAAGCCATTTGGATGAATCGGCATCCGATAATGCTTCCTTGAAGGTCCTTGGATCACATCCAAGATTAGGCTCATCATGGCCCTCTTCAAGAAGCAGACCATACCTCACAGGTGGTCTTGAGACCCTCTCGGATCTCCTAGGAGCTTGTATCTCTTCACTCAGCTTATTGGGTGTGGGTTCTACAACTGTAGGTGTCTCTCGAACCTCTTCGAGTTCTATCATCTCGCCTTTTCTATCCAATAGAAATTCCTTTT
Source organism: Primulina eburnea (assembly GCF_022965805.1). Taxonomy (NCBI): domain Eukaryota; kingdom Viridiplantae; phylum Streptophyta; class Magnoliopsida; order Lamiales; family Gesneriaceae; genus Primulina; species Primulina eburnea. The sequence continues at coordinate 20,096,044 of NC_133104.1, read as the reverse complement.
CCAAAAAGGTTGCGTTCCTAGAAACAAACACCTTTGTCTCTTGGGGATGATAGAAATAATATCCAATGGAGTTCCATGGATATCCCACAAAGTAGCATAAAATGGATCGACTATCCAATTTATCTCCCACTGTCTGCTTCACATAAGCAGGACACCCCCATATTCTAAGATAAGAATACTTGGGAGGCTTACCCATCCATATCTCATATGGAGTCTCGTCAACTGCCTTTGTATGGACATTGTTCAACAACAGTGCCGCTGTTTCAAGCGCATATCCCCAAAAGGATGGCGGCAATTCTGTGAACCCCATCATAGACCGAACCATGTCCATCAAAGTCCGGTTACGACGCTCCGAAACACCATTCAACTGCGGTGTAGCGGGCGGAGTCCACTGCGAGAGAATCCCATTCTCTTTAAGATACTCTTGGAACTCAGCACTCAAGTACTCACCACCTCAATCCGATCGAAGTGTCTTGATGCTTCGTCCCAATTGCTTCTCTACTTCACTTCTGAATTCTTTGAACCTTTCAAAGGTTTCAGACTTGTATTTCATCAAATACACATACCCATACCTCGAATGGTCATCGGTAAAGGTGATGAAGTAGGCATGTCCATGCTTAGTGGTGATGCTAAGCGGACCGCACACATCGGTATGGATCAAATCCAATAACCCTTTGGCTCGCTCCGCATGGCCCTTAAAGGGAATTTTGGTCATCTTTCCTTTTAGACAGGATTCACAAGTCGTGAGAGCATTAATATCGGACATATCAAACATGCCAACTCCCACTAGCTTGTTCATCCTTCTTAGGGAAATATGACCTAATCGAGCATGCCATAGTTGTGCCGAATTAAGAGTATCTTGTTTGCGCTTATTTGTTGTTGTTATTGCTTGGACATTGTTAATTGGAATATCTTTTAATTTTAAGGTATAGAGATTGTTTTCAAGTTCACCCGTACCAACTAAACATTCATTCTTATAAATATTGCAAACACCTTTGCAAAATAAACAAGAAAATCCATCAATATCAAGCATCGAAATGGAAATAATGTTTTTAACCAAGTCTGGTACATACAAAACATCTCTCAAAATAAGCTTAAAATCATTGTTCAATATTAAATAAACATCTCCAATGGCCTTGGCAGCAACTCTTGCCCCATTGCCCATCCTCAAGAAGGTCTCACCCTCTCGGAGCCTCCTACTTCTTCCCATCACCTGCAAATCATTACAGAGATGTGAGCCACAGCCGGTATCCAATACCCAAGAAGTAGAGTTAATCGAGATGTTAACTTCAATATAGAACATACCTTTGGCAGAACCCTTCTGCGCAAGATATTCCCTGCAGTTACGCCTCCAATGTCCAGGCTTCTTGCAGTGGTGACAGATGTCAACAGTCTTCTCAGCCTTTGCTGGCGCGGCTGCCACTAAGGGACTCGGAGTCTGCCTCTTCAAGGGCTCGCTCTTCTTGGGGCGCTGGAAAGAACGCTTCTTTCCCTTCCCATGTGGACCGGTCTTCGTGCCAGATGAAGAGCCCACATAAAGAACCTGCTTCTCCTTTTTGATTGTGGACTCAAAGGTCACAAGCATGTTCACCAACTCTTCAAGGCTGGGCTCGAGCTTGTTCATATTGAAGTTCACAACGAAAGGATCGAAAGAGCTAGGCAGCGACAGCAGCAACACATCAGTGGTCAACTCCGAAGGCAACACCAAATCCATGCCTACGAGCTTGTCCACGAGCCCAATCAACTTTAGGCCATGCTCATGGACCGAAGTCCCATCTCGCATGCGTAAAGTGATGAGCTCCTTTACTGTGGCATGCCTCAAAGGCCGAGTCTGCTCTCCGAAGAGCTCCTTGAGGTGCATATGAATGTCAGCAGCATTCTTTGCATCCTCGAATCGCCTTTGCAGCTCATCGTTCATTGAAGCCTGCATATAACACTTCGCCTTCAAGTCATGGTCACACCATTCCTTGTAGGTCTGCAATTCCTCAGGAGTGCAGCCTATAGGAGCCTCAGCAGGGGGCGCCTCAGTCAGTGTATACGCGATCTTCTCCGAGTTTAGGACAATCTTTAAATTTCTTAGCCAAGTGATATAGTTTGGTCCGGTTAGAATGTGTTTTTCGAGAATTACGGAAAACGGGTTGCGAATTGATGACATTGTCAAAGATTTGTACTGAAAAGTAAAACAGATAAATGTTAATGACTATTTTAAAATATTTAATAAGATATAAAGTTTGGACTTTTACTTTATAAATTATCGCTCCCACTGTTTTGACATTTTCACTACCCTCTAGTGAAAACGGGAAACACTTTCCTCAGTAGGTACGTAAGGTCCAATTAGCGAATTGTGATCCCGAATAATATCGGCCATCACAACTCCTAAAAGGTAGTTTCCAATTGCATCGCCATGCAACCCTCTACGTATTCTTTTGTCTCACGTTTGATTAGGACCCAATAATATGACGTCGTTCATCTTTACGTGTCAAGCCTAACCCATCGATATTGAACCTTAATGGACGGTCGCCATGAGTTCCCTCAATAATATGAGCCGAAATCATGGGAGTTCCACGTAGTTCACATCACCATGTCAATGGATGTCACAGCTTTCCGGCACCCAGGGCCCCCTCAATAATATGAGCCGAGCCCCGAGTACGGGTAGCGTTCATCATGCATCCATTGTCGATGGAAGACAAGGAAATTATAAACAAATTTATAATTCCCCTTTTCGGACTTGATATTAATTTTGAATCTTATTCAAAATGAGGGTTTTTAATTTTGAAAGGTCTCATCATTAATTTTATTTTAAAAGCTCGCCATGTTTGATCGTATGTTTGCCGGATTCATGCAACTTTGTTATTATAATAATAATAACGCACATACTCATTATTTATAACATATCATGCATATATTATAAATAGAAAACAGTACAAGGATGATCAATCGCCCCAAAACTAATGGCCCGTGTGAGCCAAACACGGGCCTAGGTCCAATCCTAGGGTAAATGCAGGGATGCAATGCAACTAAATTATTACATTAGCATCCAATATTACATGTCTTCGATCTTCATAATCACCAAGGCCACCATCTTCCAATCTTGATCTTCCCCTATTCTAATATTTACAATTAAATATCCATGGCACATAGGGATACATCTCATGGGGTGGGAACGGGCCATAAACCAAGCCCACTTTATAAATTGATAATTATTACAATCATACAACACAAATATCCTAGCATACACCTAGCAAATTGGGCTTGGGCTTTTGATCATCCTTCATGCACAATATCAAATATCATACACCATCAATTAATTATCACTATAATTAATTGATCCAATATTATGTATCTTGAACCAATCACTAACCGCCACAATTATAAATTAAATTAACAAAGTATACAAACCCCTTTGTCTACTTTCAAATTAATTTATTTATAATTGAATTTCTTATAAATCACAATTTACTATAAATAATTAAAGTCCCACTTCAATTATTTATTTTATGAAAAAATATATGTGCAACATTTGTAATTTTAAACTTAAGGGCCCAAAACTCATTTTTCACCAAAAATACTTTGGCCTATTTAAAATTCACAAATTATGTTGGCCATCCAATGGCCCAACATCTTAAGGCCCATGACACTTGGATTATCCAAAACACTTTTGGAAACCCTAGTCGTCACCGCCGTCGCCGGAGCTCCGTCGCCGGATTCCGGCAACACACAAAAAATTTTTTTTTTTTTTATTAAAATCGAATTTTCCGGGCAGCCCGTAGGCTGCCCAAACATGCTGCCCGAAATAATTCGGGCAGCCCGAAACTCACGGGCAGCAACATGCTGCCCGAAAATATTTTTTTTTTTTTTTTGGTTTGTTTCTCAAAATTTCGGCCTTGAAGATTTATGCACAAAAAATTTCAAGCGGTTAGAAATCGATACTCAACATAATATAACGTAAATATAGTACAAAATCCGCAACCTAAGCTCGGATACCACTTGAAAGCGGACCGGTTACGGGGGCAATAAGCGCAACGGAAGCAAAATTTAAAATTTTATCATGCATTTTTCGGCCCCCTTGATTTGCACTATATTTACTAATAAAAATCCATACATAGGAGGTAAGAAAAATATACCTATCAACTTAGCAAAGTTGATGTATGGCTCCAATCAAGTTGTAAACAACTTGACTCTTCTAGGTTGAAGATCTACAAGCCTCCAACACCTTTCTTTTCTTCAAAATAAGGCCCACCACTCACAAGGTAAACCCCCTCAAAAATTGCACTAGAAAAGTTTGAGGATTTTTCAAAGAGAAAGAATTTTTGTCTCCAAAATGAAGAACAAAACTTGAGAGAAAAATGAGAGAAAATTGGTGTAAAAACTTGTGAATTTTCGGCCAAGAGGTATGCATGGAGGAGTGGGAGACTAGCCTAGGTAGTTGCAAAAGTTGTCTCAAAAGTTGCACTTCTTTTGAATATTTTATTAAAAAGTATTTTGGCTATTACTCCAAGCATGCAAACCCTAATCCCCTTTGCATGTGGGCTTGAAACCCTTCACAAGGGCCCATGGACTAATATTATTGTCTCAAACAATTTGAGCCCAATACTACTTTGCTTGAATTTTATACAAGCCCACTAGTTTAAATAATAATTTCCAATTGGGCTCTACAAGGCCCAATTATATAAAATTAATTCAACACTTGAATTAAAATAATTATTTGGACTCTACTAGGTCCACTAGTGTTTAATTAATTCAACACTTGGATTAATTTAATTTAGTCCATAATAATGTTTATGAAAATCACAATTTTCAAACACATTATTCACTTGGCCAAATTTTAATTTAGGAACACTTCCAAAAATTAAAATTAATATTTCTCTCATAGAAGTCATACTTCTAAATTTTTCTTTTCCGCTCATAAACACATTTACAAGCCGTTCAACACATTGAACTATTTTACTTCTCTTCGGGATTTACAAAGCAAGTACTTGTGTGGCCCTCAATGGTTCATTGATACAACTAGCCGTGGGTCCACATCATAATGTGATTCGGACTAAACATGTCCTTATTCGAGCATACCCTAATTGCTCCATTCTTACTTATCAACACCTTGATAACAAGAACGTCAGAACTCAAGTCTGATAGTACCCAACCAATCACGTTAAACGTCTAGCAGCATCGCTTACGTGATTCCCTAGGTATCACATGATAGTGCCTGCAAGAACCAATCAATTATGGTTAGCGTACAGTACGGTCCCTTCATCTCATATATCCCGACCGATTCGACAACTATTGGTTTATCGAGAGTTGTCAATGAATCGATACTATGTGTCATGTTGTGGTTGCATCGATGGTGTAATCTATGAAACCCCTTTCATAATTACCACCATACTCTGATCAGAGATTTCAACCCACATATACATGAAAAACACATAGGATATCCATACCCGTAGGTAAGCGGTGAATCCCCGACTACAATGCATCGACTCCTATATGTTTCGCCGTAACACCCAACCTTGCCACCTAATGACCCCATAAGAGTCGGTAAACAAGTCAAAGTGAAACGCTAGCACATAGAGTCTCAATGTTGTCCCGGGTCATAAGGACTAACTCTGTACAACCATAAACCAGGACTTTTCCACTCGATAAGTGAGAACCACTTGGAAAGTCCTTTTATGGAGGGTTGTTCAGTGCACTCTACAAGGAGCACCTATCTGCATGATCGGACATCACAATGTCCCCTACCAATGAAACATGGTACTCACATCGCAGATACTAGTCTCTAACTCGAGCGGCCTTTATCCTTCTTAGTGGCGGCTGAATCGACTAGGAACGGTTTAGAATATACAGTATTCCAAATATGAGTTTCATGATACTCATCATATGAGCATCTCATATTCTTTCTACTATTTGTATATTCAAGGACTTTATCTATGCAACTAGCATGGGTATAAAGATAAAGATGCGCCAAATTAATAAATTGAAATATTATTAAAATAAAGATCGTTTATACAAAGAGTTTCATTGTGAACAGTCGCCCAACACTTGGCTCGACGTGCACCTACTCTAACAATGTGCACTCTATCAATATACATCTCCATGTACAATTCTGTAATCGCTTTCAATGTAATTCAACGGCGTAACGGCGTAGTCTCGCGATACCGATAACTCAATCTCAACATAACAATAATCGATTTACTTCAATCAATTCAACATCAATAGCACAATCATTTCAACACTGAAAATCTGCATAATCTCTCATAATACATGCTGGAATTTCGAAACAACGTCATACGGTATCTGAAAATCAATCCGGTAACGTTTCTACGATGCTCATAAAATCAAGAACACATATAACTCAAATCTGAATTCTTCCAACACACAAATATCGAAACATGCTGAAAATAACTGAAACTTACATCTTCTTGTAATCTTCAAAGATAGGAGTTCAAATCTATGCTTGGATTTAAATTTGGAGGTATAAATCTTTCACAATACCAATTCTAATATGAAAAGCTTGAGGGAAAGCTTGTTCTCGGTTCTGCTGATGAAGAATGAAGAGAAATGAAGACAGCTCAACTCATATATATTGCATGAAATTTCATACGTGTCTTCTTAAAACATTAACACATTTCAGGCGGCGCTCGGGCGGTAAGAATGTACCGCTCGGGCGCGGCAGTTTCTGTCCAACACTTTTCGAATGATACTTTGGCGCTCGGGCGGTCAAAATGTACCGCTCGGGCGCGGAAGCTTCTGGCCAAAACATAATTTTGTTGGACAATGGCGCTCGGGCGGGCTTTTTCTACCGCTCGGGCGCCACTGAATCTGTTCCAATATTGTACCCTTCACATTTTTAACATTTCCGGGCATTACATTTCTCCCCCTCTTAGATATAAGTTCGTCCTCGAACTTACAAGCATCAACTCAGGGCGTATATAAACAGCAGTGTAAACCAAAGCTGAATAAATACTTACATCATGTGAATAACTCAGGATATCTCTGTCTCATATCAGACTCTGTCTCCCAAGTTGCTTCCTCGATGCCATGCCGACTCCATTGAACCTTCACAAGCGAAATGGTCTTGGTTCTAAGTTGTTTCTCTTTCCGATCAAGGATCTGTATCGGTCTTTCAACATAGCTCAGAGTCTGATCTAGTTCGGCTTCGTCAGGCTGAATGACATGAGAACTATCTGGCATATATCTACGCAACATCGAGACATGAAATACATCATGAATACCAGATAATGAAGGAGGAAGAGCAAGTCTATAAGCTCGATCGCCAATTTTCTCAAGCATCTCGTACGGACCGACGTATCTAGGAGACAACTTTCCTCGCTTGCCAAATCTGACAATGCCTCTGAAAGGTGAAATCTTCAAGAATACTCTGTCTCCCTGCTCAAACACTAACGGTCTACGTCTGACATTGGCGTACTTCGCTTGCCTATCCTGTGCCGTCTTCATTCGCTTCTGAATGATCTTCACTTTCTCGGTCATCTCACGAATCATATCAGGCCCTAACTCTGGCACCTCAGATATATCATCCCAGTACAACGGAGATCTGCATTTCTTTCCGTATAAAGCTTCGAATGGTGCCATCTCTATGCTCGTCTGATAGCTGTTATTGTATGAAAATTCGCACAACGGCAATGAGTCTTGCCAACTGGTACCAAAGTCTAGTACTACAGCTCTCAGCATGTCCTCTAAAGTCTGGATAGTCCGCTCTGACTGTCCGTCTGTCTGGGGATGATAAGCAGTGCTCAGGTGTAAAGTCGTACCCAAAGCCTGCTGCAAGCTGTGCCAAAAGTGAGAAGTAAATCGTGGATCACGATCTGATACGATCGACTTCGGCACACCGTGTAATCTGACGACCTCTCTGACATACAACTCTGCCATCTGATCGTGTCGATAGGTCATTCTGTACGGAATAAAGCACGCTGATTTGGTCAGTCTGTCTATCACAACCCAAATCGCGTCACAACCCCGTGAAGATCGAGGTAACTTCGTCACGAAGTCCATGGAAATGTGGTCCCATTTCCATTCAGGAACAGACAAACTCTGAAGTAAACCTCCGGGCTTCTTCCTCTCTGCCTTCACCTGCTGGCAATTCAGGCACTTAGACACAAATTCTGCAATGTCTGTCTTCATCTGCTTCCACCAGAATTGTGTCTTCAAGTCGTTATACATCTTCCTGCCACCAGGATGAATGCTGAACCGACTACAGTGTGCCTCCGACATGATCTGTCGTCTCAAATCTGAAATCTCTGGCACTACTAAGCGGTTATTCACATATAGAACAGAATCTCTGACCTGATATTCTGAGATATGTCCAGCTCTGACCATATCAATCGATTTCTGCACACTCGGATCAGTCCTCTGCGCTTCTTTGATCCTCAAAATCAGATCTGGCTCAATCTGAATCGCAGCAAGTCGCAGCGGTCTACTCTCTGTATCAAATATCAATCCAGACAAGCAACAATCTTCCACTAAATTCGATACACCTACAGTCGACAAGGAAAGAGCACATACCTTTCGACTCAAGGCGTCTGCCGCTGCATTCGACTTCCCTGGATGGTACTTGATCTCGCAATCAAAATCTTTCAGCAGATCAAGCCATCGTCGCTGCCTCATGTTCAACTCCGACTGAGAAAAGAGGTACTTCAATCTTTTATGATCAGAATAAATCTCAAATTTCTCGCCATATAGATAATGACGCCAGATCTTGAGTGCAAATACAATCGCCGCCAATTCAAGATCATGAATCGGGTAACAAGTCTCGTGCGGCTTCAGCTGTCTAGAGGCGTACGCTATCACGTGCCCTCGCTGCATAAGAACACATCCAAGCCCTCTGTGAGATGCATCACAATATACAACGAACTCACCTGTACCGGTAGGAATCGTCAAGACAGGCGCACTAGTCAGCCTCTTCTTCAACTCTACAAAACTGGCTTCACAATCTTCCGACCACACAAATGGCATGTTCTTCTGTGTCAACTGGGTGATAGGCTTCGCTATACTCGAGAGATCTCGAATAAAACGTCGATAGTACCCGGCTAGACCCATGAAACTGCGTATCTCAGGCACTGAAGTCAGTCTCGGCCAACTGACCACAGCCTCCACTTTGCTCGGATCTACCGCAATACCCTCTCCAGATATAATATGCCCCAAGAAGACAACCTGTCGCAACCAGAATTCACACTTGGACAGTTTGGCATACAACTGCTCTTTTCTCAAAGTCTTTAGTACAATTCTCAGATGATCTGCATGTTCAGTCAGACTCTTCGAATACACCAAAATGTCGTCAATAAACACAATCACAAAATCATCTAAATATCTCTGAAAAATGCGGTTCATCAAACTCATAAACACCGCAGGTGCATTCGTCAAACCGAAAGGCATAACAACAAACTCGTAATGTCCATACCTGGTTCAGAATGCAGTCTTCGGCATATCAACATCTCTAACTCGGAGCTGATGATACCCTGATCTCAAATCGATCTTCGAGTATACAGAAGATCCCTGTAGATGATCAAACAAGTCGTCGATGCGAGGCAAAGGATACTTGTTCTTCACTGTTGCCTTGTTCAACTGCCTATAATCAATACACAGTCGCATCGAACCATCTTTCTTTCGAACAAAAAGCACCGGAGCACCCCAAAGAGATACACTGGGTCTGATATATCCCTTGGACAAAAGATCTTCCAACTGTGCTTTCAATTCCTTCAGTTCAATAGGCGCCATCCTATACGGAGCTCTCGAGATAGGAACACTGCCTGGCACAAGATCTATGCTAAAATCTACCTCTCGAACTGGAGGCAACCCTGGAATCTCATCTGGGAACACATCTGCAAACTCGCACACCACTGGCAGATCTGCCAATGCTGGGCTCGACTTCAGTAGATCTACTGAATATACGAGAAAGCCCTCTGCTCCTCTCTGAAGCAATCTACTCATAGTCAGAGCAGATACTAAGGGAATCCGAGATCTGGAACCCTTGCCGTAGAATTTCCACTCATCTGTCATCTCGGGTCTGAATCTGACAATCTTGTGGAAACAGTCTACAGTGGCCCTGTACTTGGTCAACATGTCTATACCAACTATACAATCAAAATCAGCTAAACCAAGTACTACACAATCAAGATCAATCTCATGCCCCTCAAACTGAAGCATACAGTGTCTAACAGTAGTCACAGATATCAAACCACTTCCCAACGGAGAAGCTATAGACACTACTGTCGATAAAAACTCAATAGTCAATGAATGTCTCAATGCAAAATGTTCAGATATGAATGTATGAGATGCCCCTGTGTCTATCAACACATATGCAGGATAACCGCAAAGAAAACAGTTACCTGCAATGACGTCATCTGGCGCCTCCTGCGCCTGCTCCTCTGTCAGGGCAAAAACACATGCCTGCTGTCGGGGAGGCTGACTCACCGTCTGACTACCTCCTGGTCTCTGCTGAGTCTGTGTGGAGGGTGGCTGAAAGGAGTGTACAGAAGATGCCTGTCTCTCCATCTGTGGCGCTGGTGCTGATGATCCTGTGCTCTGGAATCGTTGTGCACCTCTCTGGGGACAAACTCTAGCGAAGTGTCCCTGTTGCCTACAGATGTTGCAGCGTCCCATAACTCCTTGACACTGCTCCGTCGCATGTCGTCCTCTACACGAGCTACAATACACGCCACTGTAATCTGAACCCTGACCTCTCTGTCGAGATCCACTCGAACTCGATGAACTGCTTCCGGATTTCTTAAACTGTCTGCCCTTAGCCTTCAGAAATTCCTTCTTGCCACTACCACTAGCTCCACTGTTAAAACGAGGAGGAGGTGGTGGAAACTGTACGGTAGTAGGCTGTGGCGGTCTCTGCCCCTGAACACCGTAGGAAGCCCCTCGCTGCCTGATCAAGCCAGCCTCTTCTCCCTTCGCTCGGTTCAGTGCCTCTGAAAAAGTACTAGGCCGTCCCATGTTCACCAGGGTAAAGACATCGGGGTTCAGCCCATTGATGAACTGATCGGCCACTGCCTCGTCGTTTCCGGCCACATGCGGTGCAAATCGTAGCAGTGCAGAAAATTTAGCAACATACTCCTCGATGTTCCACTGTCCCTGCTTCAGATTCGCAAATTCAGCTCTTTTATCTTTTCGGTAAGAAACGGGGAAGAATCGCTGATAGAACTCATCCTTGAAGACTTTCCATGTGATGTTAATGCCTCAATGCTCCAAGGCTCTCTTCGTAGTCAACCACCAGCTCTTTGCAACCTCTTGCATCTGATGCCCTATCAGCTTCACACGTCGCTCATCAGTATAGGCCAAAGACTCAAACAACATCTCGATATCATCAAGCCAACTCTCGCACTCTACTGCACTCTCTGTGCCCTTCAGGGTAGGCGGATGGAAAGACTGAAATCTCTTCAATAAGGTCTCCATCGGCGTAGCGGTGACATCCATCTGTGCACCTGATGTGCTACCCTGCTCTGGCTGTGGTATACGTCTAGGCGGCATAAATCTGATTACCAAACTGATTAGTACACAATCAATATCATCTGTCTCAGCCCTCCTCTGATCATAGACTCTGATCGAGAATCGGTTTTGATTCAGGCTTGAAATGCTGTAAATCAATTCAGATAATACAACACAACATATAATATGGAAAGCAATAAACCATGCTAGCATCTCAAAAGCAAGGAAGATGACTCGATCTACCCCGCTCATTCTATTCTATCTCAGTCTACAGAACCTACAGCTCTGATACCACCTGTTGTGGGGACCCGGGCTCTAACTCAATTCTTTTGGGATTTAATTGGATCTTTGTTCGAAAATGTGGGTCAAAAATTTGCTTTTAACATTAATTCAAATGTATAATAAAAGCATGACATATATTTATAATAATTAAACAACATCAGATACATACAAGTCTGTCTAGCACAACGATACAACTAATGTTCGAATCTCAAATACAAGTAGTTCAGATCTAGACAAAAACTACTAGTAATCTGCTGCTACACCCGGCATCACCACGCTATCAACTCTCTCTTCCTCGTCGTGACCCTGATCCTGCCCCACCTGTTGCCATGCACACATACAGACACGAAAACAGCCGGATAACTCCGGTGAGAACATATCCCAGTATAAAACATGGATGCATGCAATGTCATAATCATGTACAAAAGCATAGCATATATCAAGTAACATGAATAAAATCTAAACATGTAGAAGAATACAAATCTGTATTCAACATTTAAATCTTGACTCGACTCATTTCTAATCTAGGGATCCCGGTGTGAATAAGACGGTCTGTCACCTACTCAACCAATCGGGGCGACGGTACGTCTTATTCCTAGACTTCGGTCAGCTCTGTATCGAGGGTCTACACATAGAGCAAATCTACTCCTATGCATCGATACACCGAAACGTATAGTTTTTGGCCAGTCTGCCAATATCTCCTATCTCAGGACTCGACTATAAATCAATAAACAAAACATTACATAATGAAATGTAATAACAATCTAGTATGTGATTTAGGGAAACTCGTATCAAATCTGAATCGAGTTGTGCAATCCCGTGACCACATGAATTATATCTTTCTTGTCGAATAGTCGGTGTCGTAGTCAAAGTCTCGAATACCAAGTAGTCAATACAAATCTGAAATAGCATAATAAATGTGCACTCTATCAATATACATCTCCATGTACAATTCTGTAATCGCTTTCAATGTAATTCAACGGCGTAACGGCGTAGTCTCGCGATACCGATAACTCAATCTCAACATAACAATAATCGATTAACCTCAATCATAGCACAATCATTTCAACACTGAAAATCTGCATAATCTCTCATAATACATGCTGGAATTTCGAAACAACGTCATACGGTATCTGAAAATCAATCCGGTAACGTTTCTACGATGCTCATAATATCAAGAACACATATTATAACTCAAATCTGAATTCTTCCAACAAACAAATATCGAAACATGCTGAAAATAACTGAAACTTACATCTTCTTGTAATCTTCAAAGATAGGAGTTCAAATCTATGCTTGGATTTAAATTTGGAGGTATAAATCTTTCACAATACCAATTCTAATATGAAAAGCTTGAGGGAAAGTTTGTTCTCGGTTCTGCTGATGAAGAATGAAGAGAAATGAAGACAGCTCAACTCATATATATTGCATGAAATTTCATACGTGTCTTCTTAAAACATTAACACATTTCAGGCGGCGCTCAGGCGGTAAGAATGTACCGCTCGGGCGCGGCAGTTTCTGTCCAACACTTTTCGAATGATACTTTGGCGCTCGGGCGGTCAAAATGTACCGCTCGGGCGCGGAAGCTTCTGCCCAAAACATAATTTTGTTGGACAATGGCGCTCGGGCGGGCTTTTTCTACCGCTCGGGCGCCACTGAATCTGTTCCAATATTGTACCCTTCACATTTTTAACATTTCCGGGCATTACAGCTATCTTTGCCGATTCCTCAGTGGAAGTGGGAGCACATTACGATGGATTTCGTGACTGGTCTTCCCAGAGTTCAGAGAGGTTATAATTCCATTTGGGTCATCGTTGATCGATTGACCAAGTCAGCGCACTTTCTCCCAGTCAAGACGACGTACTCCATGAACCAGTATGCCGAGGATTATATTGCAGAGATTGTTAGACTTCATGGTGTGCCGGTGTCGATTGTGTCTGATCGTGATCCTAGATTTACCTCCGAGTTTTGGAAGAGTCTGCACAGAGCTATGGGTTCGCGGTTAGCGTTCAGTACAGCTTATCACCCTCAGAGCGACGGTCAGTCAGAGAGAGTCATTCAGATTCTTGAGGATATGCTCAGAGCTTGTACTATTGATTATTCTGGTAGCTGGGATTCTAAATTGCCACTTGTGGAGTTCACGTACAACAATAGCTACCAGGCGTCGATTGGCATGGCACCGTATGAGGCACTTTATGGCAGGAAGTGCAGATCGCCTTTGTTTTGGGATGAGGTTGGAGAGAGGAAGATGTTGGGTCCCGAGTTGGTCCAGCAGACAGCCGATGTTGTCGCAATTATCCGTGAGAGGATGAAGACTGCTCAGTCGAGGCAGAAGAGCTATGCAGATGTTCGTCGTAGGCCTTTGCAGTTCGAGGTTGGCGATCACGTGTTCTTGAATATAGCACCTCTCAAGGGTGTGATGAGATTTGGCAAGAAGGGCAAGTTGAGTCCGAGATTTATTGGCCCTTTTGAGATCTTGGACAGAGTTGGTGACAGAGCCTACAGATTAGCCCTACCGCCCGATCTTGATAGAGTCCATAATGTGTTTCACGTATCGATGCTCAGGAAGTATATTGCAGATCCTTCCCATGTTCTTCACCATGAGCCATTGGACTTGACGCCGAATTTGACTTACCAAGAGATTCCGATTCAGATTTTGGATCGCACAGTTAAAGCATTGAGGAACAAAGAGATCGGCATCGTTAAAGTCCTTTGGAGGAACCATTTGATCGAGGAGGCCACGTGGGAACCAGAGGATGAGATGAGAGAGAAGTATCCTGAGTTGTTCGTGCAGTGACGTCAATTTCGCGGACGAAATTCCTCTAAGGAGGGGAGATTGTAATAGCCGAGCCCGGTGTACGGTACGATTTAAGTTTCGTATGTTATTCGGGTTATGAGATTAGATGTTTAGAGTTGTGTTTTGGGCCATAGTCTTATTGATTATTGTTTTATTGAGGTGTTAGTTGGTGTTGATTGTTCGTTTCAGCGTTTCGGATCGATTTTAGTTGATTTAGTACTGTTCATTGCCGTGGCTTGAGTGCACCCGTGCTCTTAGAGGAGTGCCCCCGCGGTGTACTGTTCATCATTTTGGAATTTGAAGGCCGTGGCATCACCGCACCCGCGGCAGTGCAAGGACCGCACCCGCGGTGTGCACCGCACCCGCGGTAATTGCAGCACCCCACCCGCGGTCTTCGTGCATGGGAATTTTGTTGGAATGCCGTGAGCTTAGCGCACCCGCGGTGCTTGTGTGACCGCACCCACGGTGTAAGTATGGGCAAGATATTTAGTTGCTTTTTGGGAGTTGTTGGCCATACCATACCTTATCTCCTTCTTCATTTCCGATTTTTCTCTCCATTTGCAAGGGTTTTCATCCATTTCTTTTGCTTCCTACCTTTGATTCTTGGAGTTATTTGGATTTCCGACTTGAGATCGACATTCTCCTTGGTGCTAGGAAGCTTAGGTAAGTTTTTGGTGCGATTCTATCATGGTTTTTGGAGATGAGTTGTTATAGGGTGTTGTATTGGTTGGTTTAATGGATTATTTGACTTGTATTTGTGGATTTAGACTTGATATTGGTGTTGTTTATGGATTATTGTTGTAGGTGGTGTACCAAGAGTTAGTTTGGGGGTGTTCTATTGGTTTGTAAGTGGAATTTCATCCCTTTGCTCACATGATGATATATGTATTGTGTTTTAAAGATTTTAAAGTGATATTCCCTTCAATTGATCCATTGTTATGTATTGATTTCATTGATTATCTATTGGAGGCATTGTATGTCTCACTATTGTTAAAAGGGAATACAAGAGAAAATAAGATTGTGAAACGACGACTTTAAATGCTATTCAGAGTTCAAATGTTTTATTGGATTGATTTATCATGGTCAGAGCATTGCATGCAATTAGATGATCATCGACCATAGGCTTTTATCCCTCACAGTTATCGATTTATATCGATGGGATATTTGCAACCACAGACAGAGATACTATTGATATCAATCCAACCAGAGAAAAGAGAATACCATCTTATTGCTATCTTATTGATATGCTATTGCTACAGTTATTGCTACAGTATTCATGTTTCAGAGTTGATGGTATTTATGATTTCAAAGTCATGATTTACAGAGTATATTGTATCATTGCTATGTAAAGTTCCACTTGCTGAGATTTATTCTCATTTCAGTTATTTTCATGTGATGCAGATAAGAGTGACCGACTAGGACAGTGATCGTGGATGGGAGTCATATGCATACACCGTTGGAAGGAAGATTGTTTTGTATCATTTTGGGACATGATCATAAGAATGATTGTTTTGTATTTTGTATGTCATTTGAATGATCATGTGATTATTTTGTAAACATTTTTATGAAATGTATTTTGAAACTCCTTCCATATTTTAAAAGAAAATTTTATTTCCGCTGTATTATTTTTATTGTTACGGGTCAGGGTGTCACATAGAAATTTGTAGATTAATGATCTTGATCATTGATATCTAAATAGAAATGGGAGTACATCTCTATGGATTGTGTGATGACACTACTGCAATCTTGCCAAGATAGTGGTTATGATTGAACGATTGTTCAAATCTGTATAGGTTATATTGTACAGGATGACGTACAAATATGACCAGACGACTGAGAGGACATGATTTTTCATCTATGATTTATAGATTGACGGATAGTCGGAGTGAACTATCCTGATACTGGAGGATATCCATGAAATGTAGTGCTGGATTTTAGCAATAATTGACATGATTCATTGTCACTTGTGAATTATGGTACAATAATAGCTATCAGATGAGTATCGAAATAGATTTAGTCGAGGTATTGTACCATGAGAACTGCGGATTTCCTTCGTATGGGAATGATATTGCAGGGATGCCTAAGATTGGATTTGACAAGATCAGAAATCTGATAAGAAAAATGAAACTGATTCAGAAGAAATTGAGGATAGTTCAGAATACAGAGACTATTAAGCCAATGTCGGACGATGACTGTTTGTATTTGAGGTCGAAGATGGAGTATGTCTTTGACAGGGATTAACAGATAATGATATTGATTGTGTTGAGTTATTGATTGGTATATACGGATGTTGTATAACCAATATTCTGAAGTTGATTTGTATATACGGGACACGAAAATAAAACTACATGTGAAATTCGAGGAAGTTGGGCAGAGAGTGTGGCGCCCGAGCGGTGGTTTTTGACCGCCCGAGCGCCAATGTTCAACAGAAATATGTCTCGGGCAGAAGATGTGGCGCCCGAGCGGTAGAATATTACCGCCCGAGCGCCAAAGAAGGATAAGTTAAACCTTCGGACAGAAAGCTTGGCGCCCGAGCGGTAAAGATTAACCGCTCGAGCGCCGATCGAAAAATATGAAAATGTGCCACGTTTCTCTATCATGCAAGTTGTATATATATATGTATATATCAAGTTCGTCCCTCAGAATTCAGGAAGAAAGAATTGAGAAAAGCCACGAGGGAAGCTTCAGAAATCCTTACGCCTTTTTATTTCAATCCGTCCATCAGACTTTGAATCTGAGTACAGTATTGAGTTCCTATCAACGTAGGCTACAACTTGACGTAAGTTTTGCTACGTTTTGATATGCTTTGAAATTATGCTGTTGTCAGAATTGAATAGAATTCATATATGATGTTCTTGTCATGTTAGACATCATAGAATCGAAGTCAGATTGAGAAACAGACTGATTATGTAATTGTTATGATTTTTGGAGTCGATTTGACTGAGAACTCATATCAGATATGTATGGTTATTGAGATTATGACTGGTATCGACATTAATTATGAGTTCTGGTATTATATCTGTGATGTTTGGATTGACGGGGTTATCGAGACTGTATTGTTATACCGTGGAAACATCAGTTGATTGATATTGAACAGATTCGATAGTGATTTTGATTATATCGTGATATCGTCGATATGGATTAAATCGTATCTCAATGGACATTGATCAGATTTTATTGTGATCTGAATATTGATCAGAACATGTATTGAATTGAATTGAATATTGATATTATATCTGTTCGGTATTGTTATTACCAGATTGGGAATGGACCGAGATAGAGTCGGGACTTCTTCTTCTTATTCTGAGCGAGAAGATAAAGGTATAAATTAATGTTGAGTTGGGATTGCACAACTAGAGTGAGTTTGACTCGAGTTTCCCTAAATCACATACTTTAGTTATTGCATTGATATTTGCATTGTGTTGATTGATATACTTGTTCTCTTGAATTATAGATAACAGGTGTTAGACGAGTAATCTTGTGACAGAAGTGCCTGATAGTGGTATGAGTACCACGGGCACATTGCACGATGTCATAAGATATTGTATTGGCGGAAGTGCCATAGTCTGTCACTGGATAATTGGCTATCGATGTGGATAGAATTATAGCTTCTTCTATTACTGGTGATCAGTATTGTATCGATGTGGATAGAATTATAGCTTCTTCTATTACTGTTGATCGATGTTATATCGATGTGGATAGAATTGGAGTTTCTTCTATTACTGGTGATCGATACTATACTGATGTGGATAGAAACAGAGCTTCTTCTATTACTGGTGATCGATGCTATATCGACGTGGATAGAACTGGAGTCTTTTCTATTACTGTTGGTCGATATGGAATGCCAATGTCTGGAAACCGGGATCCCTAGGCTAGGATTGAATCTAGTCTAAAACGTAGAGTCACTAGTTTGAGTGACAGTTATATCGATTGATATTGATGGATGTTGAATTATGTTCCTGATACTGGTACATGTTTAGAATAGGAATTATTCTTGATATTGGTTACGTTCCTGAATAGGATACATGTTTAGAATATGATTTATTCTTGTTATTATTTCATGTCATGATTTTGATATGGGATATGATTTTCTGTTATATGCTTTTATATTATTTATATGATGGCATGTATACATGATTTATACTGGGATATTTATATCTCAACGGAGTTATCCGGCTGTTGTCTTGTTTGTATGTGTGCATGGCAACAGGTGGGCTAGGATCAGGGTCAAGAAGAGAACGAGGCTGGACTAGATAGCGTGGAGATCCGGGCTTTGAAGCAACTTAGGATTCAGCACTGACTTGTAGTTGAACCTAGTTGGATTATTGTAGATCATACAATAATTGTATGTTATGTTTAATATGTAATTTGAATTTAATTACATTACGGTTCCGCTGTGTATTTTAGAAAAAAATTTAGACCCTGTTTATTATAATTGATTGAATTATTCCTAACGACGATTAAGGAATGAATTAACGTCCGGGTCCCCACAACAGGTGGTATCAGAGCTGTAGGTCCTTGAACTATAGGTTCCTTAGCACTGAGATAGAGAAGAGTGAGCGGGGTAGAGTGACTTTTCTTTCCTTGCATGTGACTGCTAGCATGTGATTGATTATAATGTGGAATTACATTGTGTATGCTAGCATGATATTATGCTTTACTGCCTGGATTTATATGGCATATGATTGAATATAATGTTGAAATTACATTGTATATGCTAAGATTTCAGTATGTTTTTACTGTATATTAAGCTACATGTTACCTGAATATCTGAGTTGATTTGGTAATATGTATTATTTGGAACTTGATCAGAACCAATTCTTGATCAGAGGTAAGCTGATTAGGATTGGGATTGAGACGGATCTGTCTCTTGTTACTACTAACATATGTGTTTATCAGATATTCCTCCTAGAAGGATTCCAGAAAGGGGTAGTACATCGTATGATCAGATGGATGTGTCTGAAACTCTGATGGAAACACAGATGATAAGGTTTCAGTCGTTTCAACCACCGATTTTGAGGGGTGTTGAGGCACCAGCTGATTGTGAGACTTGGCTGGAGGAGATTGAAATGCTGTTTGAATTTCTGGGATTCACAGATGAGTGCAGAATTAAATTGGTTGGGAATCAACTACGGGAAGTTGCTAGGAGTTGGTGGCTGATAACCCGGGAAGCCATAGCACAGCGTGGTTTCACGATTACGTGGAAACTTTTCAAAGTGGAATTTTATCAAAGGTTTGTACCTCTATCATATCGAGAGGACAAAAGTGCAGAATTTGCAAATCTGAGGCAGGGTCCATTGAAGATTGATGAATATTTGGCCCATTTCTTTACCTTGTTAAAGTTTGGTCCGCAAGTGGCCAGAAATGATACAGCTGTAGCTGATCAGTTTATCAAGGGCTTGAATCCAGAAATACGCACCTTGGTAACTGTGAAACAACCGAGTAATTTTACTGATACTCTGAATCGAGCCAGAAGAGCAGAAACCGTTCTAATGAGACAAAAGGAAGCTTCATATGTTCTTCCAACACCGATACCACAACCACTGCCTTCCAGAATCGAGATTGGCAGTAGTAGTGGTGGAAAGAAAGAGATGTTGAAAGTTCAAAAGAAGCAATTCAACAAGTTTGGGAGCGGTTCATCTAGCTCTAGCGGTTCTAGTCCGAGTTATACTGGCATCTATTGCAGAAATTGCGGGGGAAGACATTCCACGGAGCAATGTCATGGGGTGACCAGTCGATGCCGTGTTTGTAAACAGCAAGGACATTTTGCTAGAG
The DNA here is from genome assembly GCF_022965805.1 of Primulina eburnea. Lineage (NCBI taxonomy): Eukaryota > Viridiplantae > Streptophyta > Magnoliopsida > Lamiales > Gesneriaceae > Primulina > Primulina eburnea. Next base: position 20,075,748 of record NC_133104.1, on the reverse strand, counting down.
TGTGTCCGCGGAAAAGCTTCTGGAGATCTGATAGAGTAGAACCATCTGGTTGTAAGGACCAGGAGACAGACCCAGGACAGACTTGATGAGATTGTAACAGGTAACTGTTCTTTTATGATTATGTTGCAAATGTATTGATGTATACTAATGCATTCCTTGCGATTATCTTTGACTGAGTTGCATTGATATATGTTGTACCTGTTGGGTCTGTGTTACTGTAGTATTGACTTTTATACCTTTTGGGGAAAAGAATTGATATTAGTGATATTCTGTGATATATCATATACTGCAGTAAGTTGAGAATGAGATTGAGTTAGACTAGCTTGTACTTGTATTGTCTGATGATGACTGCATGATTGATATTGATATATCGAACAAGTACAGAGCTATTATAGAGTCTTGCCAGGAAATGGTAAGATTTGGACCTGAAATGGCCAAAGAATGAATGATATACGGTAAGGATTCTTGATTTTGAATTCCTTGAAATCCGTATTATATAAGATTCGATGATTATCGAAAGGAATAGAGTAATTCTTTATGTATTCAGTTGATGACTGAAGATGAGCCTATCAGGGATTGATTTACTAGTAGCAGGAAGTTTGCTATAGGCTGGCAGATGAGATTTCAGGTTGGTCCTGTATCAGGGAGAGTGACTTTGGCCTTGATGTGATTCCAGGTATTGGTTTCATTCTAGAATTTCTTATAGACTGATACTGATTGAATCGAGAGAATTGAGATATCAGTTGAAAGGTTTATTACCTGAAGGGTTAGAGTAACATCTGATTATGTGTTTCTCTGGAATATACTTCAGTTTCAATTATGGGTTGTGTGGCGCCCGGTTTAGGAATTCATAATTATTCCCTTACTAGGTGTCACATTTACCTTCAATCTTTTTTTTTTTTATTGAACTTCTATTTTTATTTTTACCATTATTATTATTAGAAAGATATTGTAGATAAAAATTTGAATATTTTCTATAACAATTTAAGGATTATCTACAAATATTTACATTCTTATTTCAAATATGTACAATTATTTTACAGCGGAAGTCTAACATTCATTTATAAACAGATCATTTCAACATTCAAATTCTCTTATTTCAGCTTCAGTTATTTTCCTCTTGTTCCAATTCGGGGGTTCCTGTGTCTGGAAATTACAATAGACGAAAAGAAACAGAGGGTTAAGTCTTTGAGGACTTAGTGAGTTTAAATCAATATATGGCTTTTAAATAACATTTCATCATAATTATACATGAAATAATAGGAATAAAAATTTAGATATTATGAATGATATGCAATGAAATAATAGATAAATGAAAATTCCATAAATTAGCATTGGTGGCTCTAATTGAGCACTTTTTGCGAGCCGGGTGAACCATTCTCCGGACCGAAATATTTGGTGCGCGTTGTTCAGATGAACCATATACCCGAGACTTTTGACCCGTTGTTCATTGGACTCATTTTCCGGGCCGAAGCCACGTTGTCCAGTGGACTCAATTTCCGGACCGAAATCCGTTGTCCATGACTCCATTCATTCATTCATTCATTCATTCATGATATATCAATCCATTCATAAATATGCAAGAAAATATATCAGTAATTGAAATGAACAGTGGATGATACATGAACATTAAATAAATGCTATTGAAATTTCCAGGCCAAATGCCAAGGGCTTTAATAGAAGAATGAATAGTAATTTCCTCACCTGATAACTTACAATTTAGGCTTGATTAATACTCCGAGTTCCTGGAGCAAGTCCTAAAAATATATTATGAATGATATTTATATGTTAGAGTTTTTAAGTAACTATTTGATCATTTTCAGATTATTTTTTTTGTTCAAAATTTTATCCGGTGGATTTTAATTAAGTTTCAAAAATTCATATTAATTAGAAGGTATATCCAAATATTACGAAACTTGGCCAAAAAGTCGGAAATATCATCAGCAATGATCGGCCACCGGAAACTTGCCGTTCCGGCGACGCGTGTAGTACACGTGCCGACGGTGCCGGCACGTGGCTGGCCGTCCGGCGGCCACGCGCGGCCCGTTTTTTTCCAGCATGTGTAACTTTTTACGATCTTTAATTCTTCCGTTGAAAGTTTTGTCAAATTCCTAGCCGATCAATACCAGAATTAAATATCGTCGTATGGCTAACTGAGGTACTCCGGCATTCCGGAAATGTTAGTTCCGGCAATATTTTGGGATGACGGGCGGTATGTACCTCATCTATGCAACAAGAGGTACAACTTTGTTATTAAAGTCGACCTCTAGTTTGGTGTGTAACTATAAGAAAAATAAGCGAAAAGTACCTAGCTTGAAAACGGTATACCGACGCCGTTTCACGGAATATCTTTATTTGATTTTCTTGTCTTTGGTCGATCTTCTTGCCTCACCTCCAGCGCTATATTGTTTTATGTTATGAGGTGAATAGTTAGTGATTTATTGGGATTTTTCGGAAAGGATATAGCTTTTCCTTCTATTTTTTTCTTCCTTTTCTCCCTCTTTTTCTTCTTCCCTTTCCCTTTCTCTCCTTCTTCCCCTTTTTTTTTCCCTTTTCTCGGCTTGGTCTCTGGAATGGAAAGTGCTCGGTTATTTATAGCCGAGAATCCCATGTTTATCCTTTTATTATTTTTTTATTTATTTATTTATTAAATAGAAAAAATCTCATGTTTATCCAAACTTAATATTATTATATTCGTGTATCTAATTATTGAACCTAATTATTTTATATTGAACTTAATAATTATTGTAATTAATTACTTAACATATATGTTGAGTTTAATTATATTATTTTATTATATTTTATTATATTTTGGGTATTTGATTTTGAAATGAGAACCTTATAGTGCTTGATGAATTTTTAAGTGTATTGTGATGTATTTTAATGTATTTCTAGACACTTTAGACAAATAAAATTTGTACCGAAAAATAATGTGATAAAATTTAAAAAGTGGAAATAATAAAATTTACACTAATAAAAAATGCATTTAAGCACCTTTGTTTGTTAGGGTGTCACAATATCCCCTCCTTTTAGAAATCTGGTCCCCAGATTTAGAAGTTATTGGAATAAATGAGGATATTGACATCTCATATCTTTCTCTGTTTCCCAAGTTGTTTCTTCAATGTTGTGGTTTTTCCATAAGACTTTTACCAACTGAATTGGTTGACCACGAAGTTCCTTTATTCTTTGGTCCAAAATCTTCACGGGTTGTTCTTCATATGTTAGATTTTCTTCCAGATCTATCTGTTGGTGGTCAATCAATTGGGCTGAGTCTACTTTACATTTCCTTAATTGTGATACGTGAAAGACGTTATGTATACCAGAGATATTTTCAGATAGAGATAGACGATAAGCCACAGTGCCTATTCGTTCTATCACTTCAAAGGGTCCAACAAATCGAGGATGCAACTTTCCCTTCTTTCCAGTACGCTTGATTCCTTTTCTTGGTGATACTTTTAGTAATACGTAATCTCCGACTTCAAATTTCAAATCTTTCCGCCTCTTATCTGCATAACTCTTCTGTCGACTTTGAGCTGTTTGTATTCGTTGCCTGATAAGTTGTATATTGTCGATAGCTTCTTGTATAATGTCAGGCCTGATTGCTCGTTCTTGTCCATTCTTTGTGCCTCTCCATTCATCCATATCCCAGTTAAGAGGAGAGCGACATTTTCTTCAATATAATGCTTCATATGGGGCCATTTTTATTGAGGATTGATAACTATTGTTATATGAAAATTCAACTAGAGGCAAATGTTTTACCCAGTTTACCCCAAAATCCAGCACACATGCGCGAAGCATGTCTTCCAATATTTGAATGGTTCGTTCAGACTGACCATCGGTTTGCGGATGTGCTGCTGTGCTAAAATTTAATTTGGTACCAAGGCATTCCAGAAGTTTTTTCCATAATCTTGACGTAAACTTCGGATCTCTATCAGATACTATGGTAGTTGGAATACCATGTAACCGTATGATTTCCTTCGGATAGAGTTCAGCCAGTTTTTCAACCCCATATTTGTGACTTATGGGTATGAAATGTGCTGACTTGGTCAAGCGATCAACGATTACCCATATGCTATTTGTAATGCCCGAGATTTAATTATTATAATCAGACGTTGATTAATTGGCATGATTAGGGTTGTAAGAACTCAAATGAACCGTTATGCCGAGACCGAGCGTCGTTGCATAAGTAGCCAAGGATTTGGCCAGAACCCTCGGCGCTCGAGCGGTAGAAAAGCACCGCCCGAGCGCCAATGCATCGCAAAGTATTGTTCGGACAGAATGTCTGACGCTCGAGCGGCAGAAAGTTACCGCTCGAGCGCCAGTGTGTAATCGCCGAGGCTTGGACAGAAGGCTCCGCGCTCGAGCGGTAAAGATTGACCGCTCGAGCGCGAATCATGCAAAACGAGATTTCGCCACTTGCCTTCTTGCATGTTTCGAGTATATATATATATATATATATATATATATATATATATATATATATATATATATATATATATATATATATATATAAACATGCTAATCCTTCAGAAAGGAAAAACGAAGGAAATCAGAAAAAAGGGTCTGGGATAGTTCTAGAAAATCCTTACGCCTTTTGCGAGAAATTCGTCCGTCTGATTTTGAATCCGACTTCAGCACTGTGTTCCTATCAACACAGGCTACAACTGGACGTAAGTTTTGTTACGTTTAGACATGATTTGAAATTATGCTATGGTCAGAATTGAATAGAAGTCATATATGATGTTCTTGTCATGTTAGACATGATAGAATCGAAGTCAGATTGAGAAACAGACTATTTATACAATTGTTATGATTTTTGAAAGATATTGACTAAGATTCTATACCAGAATGGTGTTAGTATTCAGATTTTGATTTGTATTGACACAGATTATGAGTTCCAGTATTGTATTTGCGATGTTCAGAACTGACGGGGATATTGAAATTATACCGTTATACCGTTAATTTGAATTAAATCCAGATTGACCAGATTGTTATGATATTGACTGGTATATTGATATGAGATTATTGATATTGTCAGTACCAGACAGACTGTGAGTTCAGGACTTCGACTGAGCCAGAAACCGACGAAGAAAAGGTATAAGTCAATGTGGTATTGGGAGATGGACTTGAGTCGGTATGGACTTGGGTTTCCCTAAATCACATACTTTACTTTAGTGCATTGTTATTTGCATTGATTTGATTAATATACTTGTTCTCTTGATATCTAGACAACAGGTATTGGTCGAACTGTCTTGTGACACACCGTGCCGGATAGTGGTGGTATCGCCACAGCACATTGCACGATGTCACAAGATAGGATGCTAGCGATAGAGCTACAGTCCTTAACGGTTAGGTCAGGACACTGGATGTTTGGTTATATCGAGTAATGGAATCTATTATGGAATTCGATATAGGAACACCATATTTGGTTATATCGAGTAATGGAATCTATTACGGAATTCGATATAGGAACACCATATTTGGTTATATCGAGTAAAGGGTATTGGAATTCTTCTATTACGGAATTCGATATAGGAATACCAGGGCACTGGTTATATCGAGTAATAGAGATTATGGTTCCATCCTTTACGGAATTCGATATAGGAATACCACATTTTGAAACCGGGATCCCTAGACTAGGATTGAGTCTAGTCTGAATTGTAGATCTACGAGTATTGTCGACAGCATGATATTGATTATGTTTCAGATTTGTTACATATTCTGTTACCTGATTACATGCTTTATATTTGTTTATATGATTGCATGTTTCGTTGATTTATACTGGGATTTATTCTCACCGGAGTTATCCGGCTGTTGTCTTGTCTGTATGTGTACTTGACAACAGGTGGGACAGGATCAGGGTCCAGGAGATGAGGAGAGATCGTGATTAGAGTGGAGGCTCCGGACTTGGATTGTTGATAGGGTTGGACCCTTGACATTAGTTGTTTAAACCTTAGTTGAATGTATGTTTGTAGTACAGGACTTGTACTTTTATATACTGAGTTGTATATTAGTTTGATTTCACTACGTTCCGCATAAAAAAAAAAAAAATTTAGACCCTGTTTATAATTGATTAATTAGTCCCAATGATGATTAAGAACTTGATTAGCGTCCGGGTCCCCACACTATTAAAACCTCCTGAAAGCTGGGGTAATCCGGTCACAAAGTCCATAGTTATTTGATCCCATTTCCGTTCTGGTATAGGAAGTGGTTGCAAAAGACCTGCTGGTCTTTGATGTTCAGCCTTTATCATTTGACAAGATAGGCATTGTGAAATGAAATCTGAAATATCTCGTTTCATTCCTTTCCACCAGAAGTGTTTTTTAATCTCTTGGTACATCTTAGATCCTCCTGGATGAATGCTGATCCGAGACTGATGTGATTTTTCCATTATTTCCTTTTTCATTGAGATAGGTACACAAATACGGTCATGATAGCATAGTATTCCTTGGGAATTGGGGACAAAATTGGTATTATTACGGAGTTTTGAAATTTCTTGGTCTAATTCTTGATTTTGCTTAATTCTGGTATGAAATTCAGGTTCGGTTCTCAATCCAGCCAAGTGGCCACGAGAATGGATATGTACCCATTCTCTTTCTTCTTTCATTCCCAAACAAGCCATGCTAATCTTTCTACTTAAAGCATCAGCCACTACATTAGCTTTACCTGATTGATAAAGAATGGAACAATCGTAATCTTCCAAAAATTCAATCCATCTTCTTTGCCTCATGTTCAGCTCTTTTTGAGTAAATAAATACTTCAAGCTTTTGTGGTCTGTATAAATATCAAATTTGGAACCATACAAATAGTGTCTCCATTTTGCTAACGCAAACACTATTGCTCCTAATTCCAGATCATGAGTGGGATAATTTAACTCGTGATTCTTTAATTTTCTAGATGCATATGCAATAACTTTATCGTTTTGCATCAGTACACATCCAAAGCCTTCTTTTGAGGCATCTGTGTAAACAACAAATCCTTCTGTTCCTTCTGGTAAAGTTAATACAGGTGCACTGGTAAGCATTTCTTTTAATTTGCAAAAACTTTTCTCACACTCATCATTCCATAAGAAAGGGTTGTCTTTGCGAGTTAGCTGTGTCAGGGAACATCAATTTTCGCAAAATCTTTAATGAATCTTCGGTAATATCCTGCTAAGCCGAGAAAACTTCTGATTTCTGTGATGTTGATTGGTTGTTTCCAACGAAATATGGCTTCTATTTTTGCAGGATCTACTTCCAGTCCTTTCTTAGAGATAAAGTGACCAAGAAATGACACTTTTTCTAGCCAAAATTCACACTTACTGAATTTGGCATATAATTGATGCTTTTTCAAAGTTTTGAGAATCAATCGTAGATGTTGAGCATGTTCCTCATGACTTCTTGAAAATATCAAAATGTCGTCTATGAATATGTCCAAGAATGGTTGAAATATTCGTTGCATCATATCCATGAAAGCTGCAGGAGCGTTGGTTAATCCGTATGGCATTACCACAAACTCGTAGTGTCCATAACGAGTATTTAAAGCCGTTTTGGATATGTCATCCTCCTTAATCCTCAATTGGTAATATCCTTGCCGCAAATCAAGTTTTGAATATACTTGAGATCCTTGTAAAACATCAAACAATTCTTCGATATGGGGAAGAGGATATTTGTTTTAATCGTAACGTTGTTAAGTTCTCGATAATCAATGCACATCCTTAGAGTTCCATCTTTCTTTTTGACAAATAATACAGGAGCACCCCATGGAGATGTACTAGGCCGGACGTACTTCTTGTCCATGAGCTCTTGTAATTGAAGTTTTAATTCTTTTAACTCTGAAGGTGCCATTCTGTATGGAGTTTTAGATCTGGGTTGTGCTCCAGGTATTAGATCAATGGAAAACTCTACGTGTCTCTGAGGAGGTAAAGTATTGATCTCTTCAGGAAAAACCTCTGGAAATTCTTGTACAACTGAGATTTCTGAGATCTTGAGTTAATCTTTTGGCTTATTTATCAAATAAGCTAGAAATCCTTGTCCATTGTCTTTTAGTATAGCTCTAGCTTCTAGGGTTGATACTATTCCCATGGTATGGTTAGCTTTGGAAATGATTGGATGAGAAGTTTGAAGATAAACTTCTTTGGTATAGCAATTGAGCTGGGCTTGGTGTCTAAATAACCAGTCCATTCCAAGAATAATATCATAGTTCTTGATTGGTAATTCAATCAAATCTGCTAGATATTCTTTTTCTTGGAAGTTTAAGGGACAGTTTTTGTAAATGATGTCAGTAATCATTGTTGTCCCTAAAGGTGAGTTAATTTCGAAGCTATATGGTAGCTGCTCCGGCAACAGTGGTAATTTATGCACAAAAACTTTTGAGATAAAAGAATGAGTAGCTCCTGGATCAAATAAAGTTTTTGCAGAACTGGATAATATGGTAACAGTACCTTCTACGACTGCAGTGGGGTCAACTTCCTCCTCTTTGTTTCTTAAGAGGGCATAAGCTCAAGCAGGTATCTTTGGCTTTGTTGTGGGTTGAGTCTTTTGCGTTCTTTTTGGACAATCTTGAATACGGTGTTGCTCACTTCCGCAAATAAGACATTTACCACCTTTTCTCCAGCACTTTTCTTCTTCATGATTTGGTAATCCACAATATCCACACTTTTTATTGTTGTTTCTTGGAACTTTTCCTTTGACAGCTTCTCCTTGCCCGACTTGTTGTGTTTTCTTTTCAAATTTTCTTTTCCGATTATCCTCAAAAAAGTTGGGCTTTCTGATTTTCTTTTCTTCTTCCTCTTTTTTAAGAAGTGTCTTGATGTCTTCTTCCACTCGTAGGGCTTGATTAACAGCAGAAACATAACTGGTAACTTCTGTGGACAGTGTTGCCCAACGAATATCGAGCTTTAATCCTTGGACAAATTTTTTCCTTTTTCTTACCTCATCTTCCATGTAATGTGGTGCATAATGTATAAGACGGTGGAATTCTGTCTCATATTGAGCTACGGTCATGTCACCTTGGACTAAATCCATAAATTCACGTTCTCGGGTATTTAATATAAATTGAGTTATATATTTACCTTCGAACTCTTGCAGAAAATTTTCCCACGTTTTTGGGGTGTGATTATTTGTCCACCTATGTTCCACTGTACGCCACCAGTTATGAGCTGCTTCTTCAAATAAGTAAGTGGAAAAGTTCACCTTTTGTTCTTCAGAGTAATTGAGAATAGAGAATATTTTATTGATTTTGCTTAACCAAGATTCTGCTTGATAAGCATCTGGTTTTCCTTCAAACTTTGGCGGTTTGAATCTCAAAAATCTCTCAAGAGCTCTATCATTCGCCTCAAGGTGATGTTCTTGAGCTTGATCATGAGGTCGTTGCTGATTTTGCTGACTAAACTGCACAAATTGATGCATTATTTCAAACATATTTTGTATGTTTTGTTCTTGGGGGGGATCGTGTTGAGCGTTTCTGGAATTTCCACCCGTTGCCGAGTTGTGGTCATCTTGAGGGGGGATGTCTTTTCTGATTCTGGCTAGAGTACTATTTTGTGAAGACGTAATTCTAAACACATAAATATAAAATATGAACATATCTTGTAATGAATGTACATAGTTATGTTAGAGGGTAAACAGTCAGTTTTATCTATAAACAAGACATGTTTCAAATATTTACAATACCCAAGCAAACTGAGTCATCCTGAAAAGAGACATTTCAATTATGAGGAAAACATAAAAATTAATGTATGATATTATAATAAACTTAAGGCTCCTGTCTTTAGTCTCTAGGCTCTAAGAAACCTGGCTCTGATACCACCTCTGTGGCGCCCGGTTTAGGAATTCATATTTATTCCCTTACTAGGTGCCACATTTACCTTCAATCTTTTTTTTTATTGAACTTCTATTTTTATTTTTACCATTATTATTATTAGAAAGATATTGTAGATAAAAATTTGAATATTTTCTATAACAATTTAAGGATTATCTACAAATATTTACATTCTTATTTCAAATATGTACAATTATTTTACAGCGGAAGTCTAACATTCATTTATAAACAGATCATTTCAACATTCAAATGCTCTTATTTCAGCTTCAATTATTTTCCTCTTGTTCCAATTCGGGGGTTCCTGTGTCTGGAAATTACAATAGACGAAAAGAAACAGAGGGTTAAGTCTTTGAGGACTTAGTGAGTTTAAATCAATATTGTTAGAGTAGGTGCCCGTCGAGCCAAGTGTTGGCCGAGTGTTCACAATGAAACTCTATGTATAAGCAATCTTTATTTTCGTAATATTTGATATTATTATTTTGGCACATCTTTATCTGTATACCCATGCTAGTTGCATAGATAAAGCCCTTGAATATACAAATGGTAGAAAGAATATGAGATACTCATATGATGAGTATCATGAAACTCATATTTGGAATACTGTATATTCTAAACGGTTCCTAGTCGATTCAGCCGCCACTAAGAAGGATATAGGCCGCTCGAGTTAGAGACTAGTATCTGCGATGTGAGTACCATATTTCATTGGTAGGGGACATTGTGATGTCCGAGCATGCAGATAGGTGCTCCTGGTAGAGTGCACTGAACAACCCTCTATTAAAGGACTTTCCAAGTGGTTCTCACTTATCGAGTGGAAACGTCCTAGTTTATAGTTGTACACCATTAGTCCTTATGACCCGGGACAACATTGAGACTCTATGTGCTAGAATTACACTTTGACTTGTTTACCGACTCTCATGGGGTCATCAGGTGGCAATGTTGGGTGTTCTGTCGAAACACATAGGAGTCGATGCATTGTAGTCGGGGATTCACCGCTTACCTTTGGGTATGGATATCCTATGTGTTATCATGTGTATGTAGGTTGAAAACTCTGGCCAGAGTATGGTGGTAATTATGAAAGGGGTTTCATAGATTACACCATCGATGCAACTACGACATGACACATAGTATCGATTCACTGACAACTCTCGATATACCAATGGTTGTCGAATCGGTCGGGATATATGTGTTGAAGGGACCGTACTGTACGCTAACCATAATTGAATGGTTCTTGCAGGCACTATCATTTGATACCTAGGGAATCATGTAAGCGATGCTGCTAGGCGTTTAACATGATTGGTTGGGTACTATCAGACTTGAGTTCTGACGTTCTTGTTATCAAGGTGTTGATAAGTAAGAATGGAGCAATTGGGGTATGCTCATATAAGGACATGTTTAGTCCGAATCACATGGAGATGTGAACCCACGGCTAGTCGTATCAATGAACCATTGAGGGCCACACAAGTGCTAGCTTTCTAGATCCCGTTGAGAAGTAAAATAGTTCAATGTGTTGAACGGCTTATAAAGGAGTTTATAAGCATAAAGAAAATTAGAAGTATGACTTCTATAAAGGAGAAAATAGTTCAATGTGTTGAACGACTTATAAATGAGTTTATAAGTGCAAAGAAAAATAGAAGTATGACTTCTATGAGAGAAATGTAAATTTTGATTTATGGAAGTGTTCCTAAAATTAAAAATTTGGCCAAGTGAATAATGTATTTGAAAATTGTGATTTTCATAAACATTATTATGGACTAAATTAAATTAATTCAAGTGTTGAATTAATTAGACACTAGTGGACCTAGTAGAGTCCAAATAATTAAATTAATTCAAGTGTTGAATTAATTAAATAATATTGAGTCTTGTAGAGCTCAATTAAAATAATTATTTAACTAGTGGGACTTGGGTAAATTCAAGTAATGTTTAATTAGTCTCAAATATGTTTGAGATAATTAAATTTAGTCCATGGTTTTTATTTTGATAAAAAACCATATAATATGCATGCATGGGAGGTGAAAGGTTGGGAGACTACTTTTTGAGTTTTCAAGGCATGGCATGCAACTTTTTGGAACAACTTTTTCCACTACCAAGACAAGTCTCCCCTCCCTCATTCTTGCATCCTCATGGCCGAAACATAGCAACTATTCTCTCCTCCATTTTTCTCTCTTTTGTTCTTCAATTGTTGGAGATCAAAAACACTTCTCTTTGAAAAATATTCTTATTTTTCTAGTGCAAAATATGAGGGGATCTACCTAGTTGGTGGTGGGCTTAATAGTTGAGCAAGGAGTGCTCATTGGAAAGCTTGAAGATAGTTTCTACCTTTCAAGAGCTTTGTTGTTTGACAACAAAGTTGGAGCCATAATCAATCTCTTGAGATTGATAGGTATATTTCTTTAAAACACCCTATGTATGAAATTTTTGTGTTTTATTGTATTTGTTGCACAATTTCTTGGGGTGGCCGAAATTTCTATGTAAAATTAAAATTTTTGACTTCCGGCGCTTCCGGTCACCGTAACCGATCCCCTTTCAAGTGGTATCCGAGATATGGTTACGATTTTGTGTAGCAAATACAAGATATTATATTGAGATTGATTTCTAACCGCATGAGAATGAAATTTGCAAGAAAAATCAAGGCATTACAATGGGGATTTCGGGCAGCATGTTGCTGCCCGTGTCGGGCAGCTCGGGCTGCCCGAGGGGCTGCCCGTTTCGGGCAGCTAGGGCAGCCCGAGGGGCTGCCCGAACAGCCCCATCAATTTAATAATAATAAAAAAATTTGTAAGTTGGCCGGAATCCGGCGACGGAGCTCCGGCGACGGCGATGACTGCTAGGGTTTTCAAAAGGTGTTTTGAAATATCAAAGTGTCATGGGCCTTGAGTTGTTGGGCCATTGGATGGCTAAAATGTTTGTGAATTTTAAATGGGCTAAAAATGTTTTTGGTGAAAAATAAGTTTTTGGGCCCTTAAGTTTAAAATTACAAAAGTTGCAAATTTTTCTCATAAAATAAATAATTGAAGTTGGACTTTAATTATTTATAGTAAATTGTGATTTATAAGAAATTCGGTTATAAATAAATTAATTGGAAAGTAGACAAAGGTGTTTGTATACTTTGTTAATTTAGTTTATAATCGTGGCGGTTAGTGATTGGATCAAGATATATAATATTGGATCAATTAATTATTGTGATAATTAATTGATGGTGTATGATATGTGATATTATGCATGAAGGATGATCAAAAGCCCAAGCCCAATTTGCTAGGTGTATGCTAGGATATTTTGTGTTGAATGATTGTAATAATTATCAATTTATAAAGTGGGCTTGGTTTATGGCCCGTTCCCACCCCATGAGATGTATCCCTATTTGCCATGGATATTTATTTGTAAATATTAGTATAGTGTATGATCAAGATTGGAAGATGGTGGCCATGATGATTATGAAGATCGAAGACATGTAAATATTGGAAGCTTATGTAATAGTTGCATTTGCATCCCGTGCATTTCCCTAGGATTGGACCTAGGCCCGTGTTTAGCTCACACGGTCCGTTAGTATTGGGGCGATTGATCATCCTTGTTTTGTTTACTGTTAATAATATATGCATGATATGTTATAAATGATGAGTATGTGCGTTATTATTATGATAATAACAAAGTTGCATGAATCTGGCAAACATACGATCAAACATGGCGAGCTTTTAAAATAAAATTAATGATGAGACCTTTCAAAATTAAAAACCCTCATTTTGAATAAGATTCAAAATTAATATCAAGTCCGAAAAGGGGAATTATAAAATTGGTTATAATTTCCTTGTCTTCCATCGACAACGGGTGCATGATGAACGCTACCCGTACTCGGGGCTCGGCTCATATTATTGGGGGGGCCTTGGGTGCCGGAAAGCTGTGACATCCATTGAAATGGTGATGTGAACTACGTGGAACTCCCATGACTTCGGCTCAGATAATTGAGGGAACTCATGGCGACCGTCCATTAAGGTTCAACATCGATGGGTAAGGCTTGACACGTAAAGATGAACGACGTCTATAATGGGTCCTAATCAAACGTGAGACAAAAGTTTACGTTAAGTGTTGCATTGTGATGCAATTGGAAAACTACCTTTTAGGAATTGTGATTGGCTGTATAATCGGGATCATAATTCGCTAATTGGACCTTACGTACCTACTGAGGAAAGGAGTTTCCCGTTTTCACTAGAGGGTAGTGAAAGATGTCAAAACAGTGGGAGTAAATATTTATAAAGTTAAAGTCCATACTTTATATCTTACCAAATATTTTAAAATAGTCATTAACATTTATCTGTTTTACTTTTCAGTACTATTTTGACAATGTCTTCGATTCGCAATCCGCTTTCTGCTATACTCGAGAAACACATATTAACTAGACCTAATTACCTCACTTGGCTAAGAAATCTGAAAATCGTCTTGAACTCGGAAAGGATAGCATATACACTGACTGAGTCGCCCCCTGTTGAGGCTCCGACTGACTGCACTCCTGAGGAATTGCAGGCTTACAAGGAATGGTGTGACCATGACTTGATAGCCAGGTGTTATATGCTTACTTCTATGAACGATGAGCTGCAGAGGCGTTTTGAGGGTGCAAAGAATGCTGCTGACATTCATTTGCACCTCAAGGAGCTCTTTGGAGAGCAAAGACGTCCTCTTAGGCATGCTACCGTCAAGGAGCTGATCACTATGCGCATGCGAGATGGGGCCTCGGTCCATGAGCATGGCCTGAAGTTGATTGGGCTCGTGGATAAGCTCGTTGGCATGGATATGATCTTACCTTCGGAGTTGACCACCGACGTGTTGCTGTTATCATTGCCTAGCTCATTTGATCCTTTTGTGGTGAACTTCAACATGAACAAGATGGAGCCGACCCTTGAGGAGTTGGTGAACATGCTTGTGACCTTTGAGTCCACCATCAAGAAAGAGAAGTTGGTTCTTTATGTGGGTTCTTCATCTGGTACGAAGATTGATCCACATGGGAAGGGAAAGAAAAGTTCTTTCCAACGTCCCAAGAAGAACGTGCCCTTGATGAGGCAATCTCCGAATCCCGTTGTGACAGCCACACCAGTTAAGGCTGACAAGACTAGTGATGTTTGTCATCACTGCAAGATGCCTGGACATTGGAGGCGAAATTGCAAGGAATATCTGGCCCAGAAGTGTTCTGGAAAAGGTATGTTCTGAATTTAAGTAAACATTTCAATTAACTCTACTTCTTGGGTATTAGATACCGGTTGTGATTCACATCTCTGTAATGGGTTACAGGTGATGGGAAGAAGTAGAATGCTTAAGGAAGGTGTGACCTTCTAGAGGATGGGCAATGGAGCACGAGTTGCTGCCAAGGCTATTGAATATGTTTACTTATTATTGAACAAAAGTTTAAGAGATGTTTTGTTTGTACCTAATTTTGTAAAAAACATTGTTTCCATTTCTATGGTGATAAAGATGGATATTCTTGTTTATTTTGCAAAGGTTTTTGCAACATTTACATGAATGAATGTTTGATTGGTACTAATGAACTTGAAAACGATCTCTATAACTTAAATTAAAAGATATTCCACTAAATGTCCATTAAAAGGCATACACCATATGAGATATGGATGGGTAAGCCTCCTAAGTATTCTTAATTTAGAATATGGGGGTGCCCTGCTTATGAAGCAGGTAGTGGGAGATAAATTGGATAATCGATCCATTTTATGCTAATTTGTGGGATATCCAATGAATTCGATTGGATACTACTTCTATCATCCCCAAGAAACAAAAGTGTTTGTTTCTAGGAATGCGACCCTTTTGGAAAAAGGAATTTCTATTGGATAGAAAATGGGAGATGATAGAACTCGAAGAGGTTCGAGAGACACCCGCAATTATAGAACCCACACCCGATAAGCCAAGAGAGGAGATACAAACTCCTAGAAGATCCGAGAGAGTCTCGAGACCACCTATGAGATATGGTCTGCTTCTTGAAGAGGGCCATGATGAGCCTAACCATGGATTTGATCCAAGGACCTTCAAGGAAGCGTTATCTGATGCCGATTCATCCAAATGGCTTGAAGCTATGGAATCTGAGATGAATTCCATGCATTCGAACCAAGTATGGGATCTTATAGATCCACCTGAGGGAAAGGTTCCCATAGGGACTTGGGACGGATGGGAAGGTATTGACCTTCAAGGCGCGATTGGTGGCAAAAGGATATACTCAAAGACAAGGAGTTGACTTTGAGGAAACCTTTTCTCCAATTGCAATGTTCAAGTCCATAAGGATTTTGCTAGCCATAGCTGCATGGTATGACTATGAGATATGGCAGATGGATGTCAAGACAGACTTTATTAATGGGGATTTTAAGAAAGTTATTTACATGTCTAAACCTGGAGGGTTTACATCTATCGGAAGTGAGCATATGGTATGCAAACTTCAGAGATCTATTTATGGTCTAAAGCAGGCATCTAGGAGTTGGAACCTTAGATTCGATAGTACAATCAAAGAGTTGATTTACTAAGAATCCTGAGGAACCTTATGTGTATAAGAAGGTCAGTGGGAGTGTTGTGACATTCCTTGTGTTGTATGTTGATGACATTCTATTCATTGGGAATGATGTAGGAATGTTGCAATCAACTAAGATATGGTTTGCGAGTAAGTTCTCGATGCAGGACTTGGGTAAAGCATCTTTTGTATTGGGAATACAGATCTATAGAGATAGATCGAGAAGATTGCTTGGTCTCACCCAGTCCACATACATTGATACCATCGTGAAGCCGTTCTCGATGGATGAGTCCAAGGGAGGACATCTACCAATGTGTCATGGCGTGTCCCTATCCAAGTCTGTCTCCCAAGACTGATGCAGAGATAGTGGCGATGACACGCATTCCGTATGCTTCGGCAATTGGTAGCATCATGTATGGGATGATATCTACACGTCTTGACTTGGCTTTCGCACTAAGTGTAGTTAGTAGATATCAATCGAACCCTGGTCTTCCACACTGGAAAGCTGTGAAAGACATCCTCAAGTAGTTGAGAAGGACCAATAAATTGTTCTTGGTCTATGGGGTGGAGAACTAAAATTGGAAGGCTATACCGACTCTAGCTTCCAAAGCGATATCGATGACTCGAAGTCAACCTCTGGTTTTGTATTCATGCTCAATGGTGCTGCTGTCTCTTGGAAGAGTTCCAAGCAAGACAATATTACGGATTCCAGCACAGAGGCTGTGGGGACCCGGGCTCTAATTCTTTTTCTTGGGATTAAATGGATTGTTATTAAAAACGTGGGTCAATTTTTCGCTTTTTACCTTAAATCTAATGTAAACAAACGAGCATGAGTTCTTTATTTAAATACAACATACAAACATCAAATACATGTATTATTCTGTATGTTTTCCTTAACCAGTAATAAAAGACAGTACATAATAACAGACAACTACTGGTCCATCTGCTAGGCCCGAGATTTCCACGCTAACACGATCATCTCTGTCTCGACCCAAATCCTGCCCCACCTGTTGTTATGCACACATACAGACATAACAACAGCCGGAAAACCGGTGAGAACAAATCCCAGTATAAACATGTGAACATGCATATAAATACTATAAAACATGAAACATGCTGATATGAATGTCATTCATATAAAATCATGAAATGCGAGCCTAATCATGTCTAGATGCGACTCGACTAAAACTCTAGGGATCCCGGTGTGAATAAGACGATCTATCACCTACCCTCCCAATGGGGGTGACGGTACGTCTTATTCCTAGACTTCGGCCTGATCTGTATCCACGTCTACAATAGGGGGGTGATCTTCCCCTAAGCTGGGATAGAACCGAACGTCTAGAAGTCTGCCTGATCTCCAGACTGTCCTATCTTAATGCATGAATACAAAATCTGTAAACAAGCATAATCATCTAATGCAATGTAACATGATCTGTAAACAAAGCATAATAGGAATTGAATACAAGTTCTAATAAACATCTAATGCAATGTAACATGATCTGTAAACAAAGCATAGCGAGATTTGCATACAAGATCTATAAACAAATCTATAATAATAATACCTATATCAAGATATAAACAATAAAACTCGTATGTGATTTTAGTTGGGAAACTCAAATGTGATCTCATTTGAGTCGTGATTCCCCAAAACAAAGCATGTAGTATACCTTCCGTCGTAGAATTGCTGTTACAGTCGTGAAGATGAATCTGCAATAGGAATGATTCTTAACACTCTAAGAAATGTTTCTAATGCTTTCAAATCTAACGAAACCTCGCCTCTATTTATAGGCAATGATCGGAAGATCCGATCCACTTCGGACGATCCGATCTGACATACTTCGGACGCTCCGAACTCACTTCGGACGTTCCGAATCCTGCATGTCTTCCACATCTCCAGCCAACTGTCTCGGATGATCCGAACTACGATCGGTCGATCCGAACTATTGCATGCCATCCATGTGTCCAGCCACCTGGCTCGGACGCTCCGAACTCCGAACGGACGGTGCGAACTTTGATCGTACGTTCCGATCTCGGTTCGGTCCTTCCGGTCTCACCGAAATATAAATACTCCAATATTCTCGATGCCGGTCAATCTAATTCTCAATAGATATCAACACTATCATATTCTCAATCATAATCCAATACAATACTTCGGTCTCAACAAGTCATAATCATACTGAAAATCATATATGATATCATTTCTTATTTCTTATGGTTATGTACAATCTTCACAACATATTCGTATATGTCAATCATTGTTCTGGGCATTACATTTCTCCCCCTCTAAGACAGAAGTTCGTCCTCGAACTGAAGTAATCATACAAATTATTTAAAACAGTTTGATAATCTAAAACTGAATACATACTCATATCATATAAATAACTCGGGGTGTTTCTGCCTCATGTTTTCTTCCGTTTCCCACGTCGCTTCCTCAATGCCATGTCGACTCCACTGAACTTTCACAAGTGGAATGGTCTTCGTTCTGAGCTGTTTGTCCTTTCGATCAAGAATCTGTATCGGTCGTTCTATATAGCTCAAGGTTTGATCAAGTTCAGCTTCGTTCGGTTGAATAACATGAGAAACATCTGGTATATATCTGCGTAACATTGATACATGAAATACGTCATGTATTCCGGATAAGGAAGGAGGAAGAGCAAGTCGATAAGCTCGATCGCCAATCTTTTCAAGAATCTCGTAAGGACCAATGTATCGAGGAGAGAGTTTTCCGCGTTTGCCAAATCGAACAACGCCTCTGAATGGAGAAATCTTTAAAAACACTCTATCTCCCGCCTCAAATACTAACGGTCTACGTCTGATATTGGCGTACTTTGCTTGTCGATCTTGTGCTGTCTTCATTCGTTTCTGAATGATCTTTATCTTCTCAGTCATGTCACGAATCATATCTGGCCCAAGTTCTGGTACCTCTGAAACGTCATCCCAATATAGCGGAGATCTGCACTTCTTGCCATATAACGCTTCAAACGGTGCCATCTCAATGCTCGTCTGATAGCTGTTATTATACGAGAATTCGCAAAGAGGTAGGGAATCTTGCCAACTAATGCCAAAATCTAGCACGACGGCTCTCAACATATCCTCTAATGTCTGGATAGTCCGTTCTGACTGTCCGTCTGTCTGAGGATGGTAAGCAGTGCTAAGGTGTAAGGTTGTACCTAACGCCTGCTGTAAACTGTGCCAGAAATGTGAAGTGAATCGTGGATCACGATCTGATACGATAGACTTCGGCACTCCATGCAATCTGACTACCTCACGAATATAAATCTCCGCCATCTGATCCTGTCTATACGTCATTCTATAAGGGATGAAACAAGCAGATTTGGTCAATCTGTCAATAATGACCCAAATCGCATCGCAACCTCTGGATGATCGAGGTAACTTCGTCACGAAATCCATGGAAATGTGATCCCATTTCCATTCTGGAATGGATAAACTCTGAAGTAAACCCCCCGGCTTCTTCCTCTCGGCCTTCACCTGTTGGCAGTTCAAGCATTTAGACACAAATTCGGCAATGTCTGACTTCATTTGCTTCCACCAGAACTGTGTCTTCAAGTCATTGTACATCTTTCTGCCACCAGGATGGATGCTGAACCGACTACAATGTGCCTCCGTCAGAATCTGCTGTCTCAAATCTGCAACATCTGGCACAACTAGACGGTTATTCACGTACAACACATGATCTCGTACCTGATATTCTGATACATGCCCTGATCTGACCATTTGGATTGATCTTTGCACATTCTGATCAGTTCTTTGTGCTTCCTTAATCCTCATAATCAAATTGGGCTCAACTTGGATCGTAAAGAGTCGTAGTGGCTTACTATCTGTATCAAATTCTAATCCAGATGTACAGCAATTTTCAACTAACTTGTTAACACCTATCGTCGATAAGGACAAAGAACATACCTTACGACTCAAGGCATCGGCTGCTGCATTTGACTTTCCTGGATAATATTTGATTTCACAGTCAAAGTCTTTCAGAAGATCTAGCCATCTACGTTGCCTCATATTCAATTCTGATTGAGAAAATAGGTACTTCAGGCTCTTGTGATCGGAAAAGATCTCAAATTTCTCGCCATAGAGATAATGACGCCAAATCTTTAATGCAAACACGATAGCCGCCAATTCAAGATCATGAATGGGGTATCGAACTTCATGTGGCTTCAATTGTCTCGAGGCGTATGCGATCACATGACCTCGCTGCATAAGAACACATCCCAAACCTCTATGAGAAGCATCACAATATACAACAAAATCACCTGTACCTGAAGGTATCGTCAATACTGGAGCACTGGTCAGCCTTTTCTTCAATTCAACAAAGCTAGACTCACACTCCTCTGACCAAACAAATGGTGCATTCTTTTGTGTTAATTGAGTTATTGGTTTTGCAATACTGGAGAAATCTTTGATAAATCTTCTGTAGTATCCGGCTAAGCCCATGAAACTGCGTATTTCTGGTACAGAAGTCGGTCTCGACCAACTAATCACAGCTTCCACTTTACTCGGATCAACAGAAATACCATCTCCAGAAATGATATGTCCTAAGAAGACAACTCTATTCAACCAAAACTCACACTTTGACAATTTAGCATACAGTCGCTCGTTTCTCAACGTCTGCAAAACAATTCTGAGATGCTCTGCATGCTCATTTCTGTTCTTTGAATACACCAAAATGTCATCAATGAAGACAATCACAAATTCATCTAGATATCTCTGAAACACTTGGTTCATCAAGCCCATAAATACCGCAGGAGCATTTGTTAAACCAAAAGGCATGACAATAAATTCGTAATGTCCATACCTGGTTCGAAACGCTGTCTTTGGTATGTCTATATCTCGAACTCTGAGCTGATGATAACCAGAACGTAAATCAATCTTAGAATAGACCGAGGATCCCTGCAACTGATCAAATAGGTCATCGATCCTAGGCAAAGGATATTTATTCTTGATCGTTGCCTTGTTCAACTGCCGGTAATCGATACACAACCGCATCGACCCATCTTTCTTTCGCACGAACAGCACCGGAGCGCCCCAAGGAGATACACTAGGTCTGATATATCCCTTGGCTAGAAGATCTTCTAATTGTGCTTTCAATTCTTTGAATTCGATGGGTGCCATCCTATATGGAGCTCTCGAAATAGGTACGGTACCTGGCGCAAGTTCAATGCTAAAATCTATCTCACGAACCGGAGGTAATCCTGGGATCTCATCTGGAAAAATATCTGGAAATTCCCGTACTACTGGCAGATCTGCCAATGCCGGGCTCGACTTCTGCATATCTACAGCATAAACAAAGAAACCATCCGCTCCTTTCTGTAACAGTCTGTTCATAGTAAGAGCCGAAATCAAGGGAATCCGAGATCTGGAACCCTTCCCGTAGAATTTCCACTCGTCTGTCATCTCGGGTCTGAATCTGACAATCTTATGGAAACAATCCACGGTGGCTCTGTACTTCGTTAGCATGTCAATACCGACTATACAATCAAAATCAGCTAGACCCAACACTATACAATCTAGGTCAATCTCATGCCCCTCAAACTGTAGAATGCAATGTCTAACCGTAGTTACAGATATTAATCCACTTCCCAACGGAGAATTAATAGACACAACGTCTAACAAAGACTCAACAGGCAATGAATGCAACAATGCAAATCGTTCTGAGATGAATGTATGCGATGCACCTGTATCTATCAAGATATAAGCAGGAATACCATAAAGGAGACAGTTACCTGCTATAACATCATCTGGTGCATCTTGTGCTTGCTCCTCTGTCAACGCAAACACTTGGGCCTGTTGCCTCGGAGGTTGAGTCACAGTCTGACTACCTCGGCCTCTGGGTGGAGTCGGTGCTGGTGGAGGCTGAAAAGAGTGAACCGACGATGCCTGCCGCTCAAACTGAGGTACTGAACCGGATGCTCTTCCACTCTGGCCTTGCTGTACACCTCTCTGTGGACAGACTTTGGCAAAATGCCCTGGTTGCCTACAAACGTTGCATCGGCCTGTAACTCCCTGGCACTGTTCAGTCGCATGCTTTCCTCCACAGGAACTGCAATAACCACCGATAAACCTTGAACTTTGATCAAAACCACTCTGTTTTGATCCGCTGGAGCTGGACGAGCTGCTCCCTGGTCTTTTAAACTGCTTTCCCTTGGCTTTCAACTGATCCTTCTTGCCGCTGCTACTACCGCCGCTTTCAAATCGAGGAGGAGGAATCTGGGATGGAGGTAGTGGCGGTCTCGGACTTGGTACAACATAAGGAACACTCCGCTGCCGCAACAATCCTGCTTCTGCACCCTTGGCTCGATTCAGTGCATCCGAGAAATTATCGGGTCTCCCAGTATTTACTAAGGTAAAGATGTCAGGATTTAGGCCATTGATAAATTGGTCTGCCATGGCCTCGTCATTTCCTGAAACATGAGGTGCAAAACGAAGCAAAGAAGAGAATTTAGCAACGTACTCCTCAATGTTCAATGGCCCTTGCCTCAGGTTTGCGAATTCAGCGCCTTTATCTTTACGGTAGGATACAGGGAAGAATCGCTGATAAAACTCGGTCTTGAATATCTTCCAAGAAATTTCGGTACCCCGCTGCTCTAAAGCTCTCCTAATGTTCAACCACCAATTCTTTGCTATATCTTGCAATTGATGGCCAATTAGCTTGATCCTCTTCTCATCACTGTACTCCAACGAGTCGAATAGCATCTCAATATCTTCAAGCCAACTTTCGCACTCGATGGCATTCTCGGTACCTTTTAAAGTGGGAGGTCGAAAGGATTGGAATCGCTTCAGCAACGTCTCCATAGGGGTCGCCGTAACATCCATAGAATCTCCGGATGTACTCCCCTGCTCTGGCGCTGCTGGTCGTAGAGGTACGGCTGCTCTTCTAGGAGGCATATCTAATAATCCAACTGATTAGTAAACAAGATATACAACTGTCTCAGCCATCATCTAGTCAGTTACCTCTGATCTAGAATCGGTTCTGATTCAGTCAATCACATGCTGAAATTAATCAAATACCAAACAACATGTAATAAGAAAGCAATAATCATGCTAGCACATCATCAAGCAAGGAAGAAGACTCGATCTACCCCGCTCATTCTATCCTATTTCAGTCTAACGGAACTATCGGCCAGTCTAACGGACCTATCGGCTCTGATACCACCTGTTGTGGGGACCCGGGCTCTAATTCTTTTTCTTGGGATTAAATGGATTGTTATTAAAAACGTGGGTCAATTTTTCGCTTTTTACCTTAAATCTAATGTAAACAAACGAGCATGAGTTCTTTATTTAAATACAACATACAAACATCAAATACATGTATTATTCTGTATGTTTTCCTTAACCAGTAATAAAAGACAGTACATAATAACAGACAACTACTGGTCCATCTGCTAGGCCCGAGATTTCCACGCTAACACGATCATCTCTGTCTCGACCCAAATCCTGCCCCACCTGTTGTTATGCACACATACAGACATAACAACAGCCGGAAAACCGGTGAGAACAAATCCCAGTATAAACATGTGAACATGCATATAAATACTATAAAACATGAAACATGCTGATATGAATGTCATTCATATAAAATCATGAAATGCGAGCCTAATCATGTCTAGATGCGACTCGACTAAAACTCTAGGGATCCCGGTGTGAATAAGACGATCTATCACCTACCCTCCCAATGGGGGTGACGGTACGTCTTATTCCTAGACTTCGGCCTGATCTGTATCCACGTCTACAATAGGGGGGTGATCTTCCCCTAAGCTGGGATAGAACCGAACGTCTAGAAGTCTGCCTGATCTCCAGACTGTCCTATCTTAATGCATGAATACAAAATCTGTAAACAAGCATAATCATCTAATGCAATGTAACATGATCTGTAAACAAAGCATAATAGGAATTGAATACAAGTTCTAATAAACATCTAATGCAATGTAACATGATCTGTAAACAAAGCATAGCGAGATTTGCATACAAGATCTATAAACAAATCTATAATAATAATACCTATATCAAGATATAAACAATAAAACTCGTATGTGATTTTAGTTGGGAAACTCAAATGTGATCTCATTTGAGTCGTGATTCCCCAAAACAAAGCATGTAGTATACCTTCCGTCGTAGAATTGCTGTTACAGTCGTGAAGATGAATCTGCAATAGGAATGATTCTTAACACTCTAAGAAATGTTTCTAATGCTTTCAAATCTAACGAAACCTCGCCTCTATTTATAGGCAATGATCGGAAGATCCGATCCACTTCGGACGATCCGATCTGACATACTTCGGACGCTCCGAACTCACTTCGGACGTTCCGAATCCTGCATGTCTTCCACGTCTCCAGCCAACTGTCTCGGATGATCCGAACTACGATCGGTCGATCCGAACTATTGCATGCCATCCATGTGTCCAGCCACCTGGCTCGGACGCTCCGAACTCCGAACGGACGGTGCGAACTTTGATCGTACGTTCCGATCTCGGTTCGGTCCTTC
Source organism: Primulina eburnea (assembly GCF_022965805.1). NCBI lineage: Eukaryota > Viridiplantae > Streptophyta > Magnoliopsida > Lamiales > Gesneriaceae > Primulina > Primulina eburnea. Next base: position 20,050,952 of record NC_133104.1, on the reverse strand, counting down.
CGGTCTCACCGAAATATAAATACTCCAATATTCTCGATGCCGGTCAATCTAATTCTCAATAGATATCAACACTATCATATTCTCAATCATAATCCAATACAATACTTCGGTCTCAACAAGTCATAATCATACTGAAAATCATATATGATATCATTTCTTATTTCTTATGGTTATGTACAATCTTCACAACATATTCGTATATGTCAATCATTGTTCTGGGCATTACAGAGGCCGAATACATTGCTGCATCAGATGAAGCAAGGGAGGCTGTTTGGATAAGGAATTTCGTCTAAGAGTTGGACGTCATTCCTAATGGAGTTGCTCCTGTCCCGGTGTTGTGTGACAACAAGGGAGCTATAGCTCAAGCAAAGGAGCCAAGGTCTCATCAGAAATCCAAACTAGTATTGAGAAAGTACCACATCCTCGGAGAGATTGTGGAAAGTAGAGAAGTGTCTTTTGACATAGTCGGCTCCGCAGATAATGTTGTTGATGTTAGAGTAGGTGCACGTCGAGCCAAGTGTTGGCCGACTGTTCACAATGAAACTCTTTGTATAAACGATCTTTATTTTAATAATATTTCAATTTATTAATTTGGCGCATCTTTATCTTTATACCCATGCTAGTTGCATAGATAAAGTCCTTGAATATACAAATAGTAGAAAGAATATGAGATGCTCATATGATGAGTATCATGAAACTCATATTTGGAATACTGTATATTCTAAACCGTTCCTAGTCGATTCAGCCGCCACTAAGAAGGATAAAGGCCGCTCGAGTTAGAGACTAGTATCTGCGATGTGAGTACCATGTTTCATTGGTAGGGGACATTGTGATGTCCGAACATGCAGATAGGTGCTCCTTGTAGAGTGCACTGAACAACCCTCCATAAAAGGACTTTCCAAGTGGTTCTCACTTATCGAGTGGAAAAGTCCTGGTTTATGGTTGTACAGAATTAGTCCTTATGACCCGGGACAACATTGAGACTCTATGTGCTAGCGTTTCACTTTGACTTGTTTACCGACTCTTATGGGGTCATTAGGTGGCAAGGTTGGGTGTTACGGCGAAACATATAGGAGTCGATGCATTGTAGTCGGGGATTCACCGCTTACCTACGGGTATGGATATCCTATGTGTTTTTTCATGTATATGTGGGTTGAAATCTCTGATCAGAGTATGGTGGTAATTATGAAAGGGGTTTCATATATTACACCATCGATGCAACCACAACATGACACATAGTATCGATTCATTGACAACTCTCGATAGACCAATAGTTGTCGAATCGGTCGGGATATATGAGTTGAAGGGACCGTACTGTACGCTAACCATAATTGAATGGTTCTTGCAGGCACTATCATGTGATACCTAGGGAATCACGTAAGCGATGCTGCTAGGCGTTTAACGTGATTGGTTGGGTACTATCAGACTTGAGTTCTGACGTTCTTACTATCAAGGAGTTGATAAGTAAGAATGGAGCAATTGGGGTATGCTCGAATAAGGACATGTTTAGTCCGAATCACATTGAGATGTGAACCCACGGCTAGTTGTATTAATGAACCATTGAGGGCCACACAAGTACTTGCTTAGTAAATCCCGAAGAGAAGTAAAATAGTTCAATGTGTTGAACGGCTTATAAATGTGTTTATAAGCGTTAAGAAAAATAGAAGTATGACTTCTAAGAGAGAAATACAAATTTTAATTTATGGAAGTGTTCCTAAGATTAAAATTTGGCCGAGTAAATAATGTAGTTGAAAATTGTGATTTTCATGAACATTATTGGAGACTAAATTAAATTAATTCAAGTGTTGAATTAATTAATTACTAGTGGACCTAGTAGAGTCTAAATAATTAAATTAATTCAAGTGTTGGATTAATTAAATAATATTAAGTCTAGTAGAGCTTAATTTAAATAATTATTTAACTAGTGGGACTTGAGTAAAATCAAGTAATATTTAATTAATCTCAAATGTGTTTGAGATAATAAAATTTAGTCTATGGTTTTTAATGTGTTAAAAACCATATAATATATGTGAGACATGCTAGGGTTTGCATGCTTGGGAGGTGAAAGGTTGTTGATTACTTTTTAATAAAAAATTCCAAAGACATGCAACTTTTGAGAGACAACTTTCACAACTACCTAGGCTAGTCTCCCACTCACTAACACACTCACTTGGCCGATTTTTCTTGTTCTAACACACACAAGATTTTTCTCTCCTTTTTGTTCTTCATTTTTGGAGACAAATTTCTCTTTGAAAAATCCTCAAAAATTTTCTAGTGCAATTTTTGAGGGGATTTGCCTTGCTAAGTGGTGGGCTTGATTTAGGAGCAAGAAGGGAAGCTTGTAGACTCTTCATTCCTTTCAAGAGCTTGGTTGTTCTACAATCAAGTTGGTGCCATTCATCAACTTCTTTAAGTTGATAGGTATATCTTCTTAAACCTCCTATGTATGGTTTAATTTTTGTAAATATTGCACAATGTTCTTGTGGGGGCCGAAATTTTGCTCTTAAAATTTAATTTTTCGCTTCCGTTGCGTTTCCGGCCTCCGTAACCGGTCCGCTTTCAAGTGGTATCCGAGCTAAGGTTACGGATTTTGTGCTATATTTACATAATATTATGTTGAGATTCGATTTCTAACCGCTTGAAATTTTATGTGCAAGAATATGAGCAAGGCCGAAAATTTTTGAAGGAAAACAAAAAAAAAATTATTTTCGGGCAGCTTGTTGCTGCCCGTGAGTTTCGGGCTGCCCGAATTATTTCGGGCAGCATGTTTGGGCAGCCTACGGGCTGCCCGGAAATTCCTGTTTTAAATAAAAAAAAAAAAATTTTTTTTTGTTGCCGGAATCCGGCGACGGAGCTCCGGCGACGGCGATGACGGCTAGGGTTTCCAAAAGTGTTTTGGACAATCTTAGTGTCATGGGCCTTGAGTTGTTGGGCCATTGGATGGCCAACATAATTTGTGAAATTTAAATGGGCCAAAATATTTTTGGTGAAAAATGAGTTTTGGGCCCTTAAGTTTAAATTTACAAATGTTGCACATATTTTCTCATAAAATAAATAATTGGAGTAGGACTTTAATTATTTATAGTAAATTGTGATTTGCAAGAAATTCGATTATAAATAAATTAATTTGAAAGTAGACAAAGGTGTTTGTATACTTTGTTAATTTAATTTATAATTGTGGCGGTTAGTGATTGGATCAAGATATATAATATTGGATCAATTAATTATAGTGATAATTAATTGATGGTGTATGATATGTGATATTATGCATGAAGGATGATCAAAAGCCCAAGCCCAATTTGCTAGGTGTATGCTAGGATATTTGTGTTGAATGATTGTAATAATTATCAATTTATAAAGTGGGCTTGGTTTATGGCCCGTTCCCACCCCCATGAGATGTATCCCTATGTGCCATGGATATTTAATTGTAAATATTAGAATAGGGGAAGATCAAGATTGGAAGATGGTGGCCTTGGTGATTATGAAGATCGAAGACATGTAATATAGGATGCTAATGTAATAGTATAGTTGCATTGCATCCCGTGCATTTACCCTAGGATTGGACCTAGGCCCGTGTTTGGCTCACACGGGCCATTAGTGTTGGGGCAATTGATCATCCTTGTACTGTTTTCTATTTATAATATATGCATGATATGTTATAAATAATGAGTATGTGCGTTATTATTATTATAATAACAAAGTTGCATGAATCCGGCAAACATACGATCAAACATGGCGAGCTTTTAAAATAAAATTAATGATGAGACCTTTCAAAATTAAAAACCCTCATTTTGCATAAGATTCAAAATTAATATCAAGTCCGAAAAGGGGAATTATAAATTTGTTTATAATTTCCTTGTCTTCCATCGACAATGGATGCATGATGAACGCTACCCGTACTCGGGGCTCGGCTCATATTATTGGGAGAGCCTTGAGTGCCGGAAAGCTGTGACATCCATTGACATTGTGATGTGAACTACGTGGAACTCCCATGATTTCGGCTCATATTATTGAGGGAACTCATGGCGACCGTCCATTAAGGTTCAATATCGATGGGTTAGGCTTGACACGTAAAGATGAACGACGTCATATTATTGGGTCCTAATCAAACGTGAGACAAAAGTTTACGTAGAGGGTTGCATGGCGATGCAATTGGAAACTACCTTTTAGGAATTGTGATGGCCGATATTATTCGGGATCACAATTCGCTAATTGGACCTTACGTACCTTCTGAGGAAAGTGTTTCCCGTTTTCACTAGAGGGTAGTGAAAATGTCAAAACAGTGGGAGCGATTATTTATAAAGTAAAAGTCCAAACTTTATATCTTATTAAATATTTTAAAATAGTCATTAACATTTATCTGTTTTACTTTTCAGTACAATCTTTGACATGTCATCAATTCGCAACCCGTTTTCGGTCATTCTCGAAAAACACATTCTAACCGGACCAAACTATATCACTTGGCTAAGAAATTTAAAGATTGTCCTAAACTCGGAGAAGATCGCATATACACTTACTGAGGCGCCCCCTGCTGAGGCTCCTATAGGCTGCACTCCTGAGGAATTGCAGACCTACAAGGATTGGTGCGACCATGACTTGAAGGCGAAGTGTTATATGCAGGCTTCGATGAACGATGAGCTACAAAGGCGATTCGAGGATGCTAAGAATGCTGCTGACATTCATATGCACCTCAAGGAGCTCTTCGGTGAGCAGACTCGGCCTTTGAGGCATGCCACAGTGAAGGAGCTCATCACTTTACGCATGCGAGATGGGACTTCGGTCCATGAGCATGGCCTAAAGTTGATTGGGCTCGTGGATAAACTCGTAGGCATGGATTTGATCTTGCCATCGGAGTTGACCACGGATGTGTTGCTGTTGTCATTGCCCAGCTCTTTCGATCCTTTTGTCGTGAACTTCAATATGAACAAGCTTGAGCCCAGCCTTGAAGAGTTGGTGAACATGCTTGTGACCTTTGAGTCCACGATCAAGAAGGAGAAGCCGGTTCTTTATGTGGGCTCTTCATCTGGCACGAAGACTGGTCCACCTGGGAAGGGAAAGAAGCGTTCTTTCCAGCGTACCAAGAAGAGCGAGCCCTTGAAGAGGCAGACTTCGAGTCCCGTTGTGGCAGCCGCGCCAGTGAAGGCTGAAAAGACTGTTGACATCTGTCACCACTGCAAGAAGCCTGGACATTGGAGGCGTAACTGCAGGGAATATCTTGCGCAGAAGGGTTCTGCTAAAGGTATGTTCTACATTGAAGTGAATATCTCTATTAACTCTACTTCTTGGGTATTGGATACCGGCTGTGGCTCACATCTCTGTAATGATTTGCAGGTGATGGGAAGAAGTAGGAGGCTCCGAGAGGGTGAGACCTTCCTGAGGATGGGCAATGGAGCAAGGGTTGCTGCCAAAGCCGTAGGAGATGTTTATTTATGTTTGAACAATGATTTTAATTTGGTTTTAAGAGATGTTTTGTATGTACCAGACTTGGTTAAAAACATTATTTCCATTTCTATGCTAGATATTGATGGATTTTCTTGTTTATTTAGCAAAGGTGTTTGCAATATTTACAAGAATGAATGTTTAGTTGGTACCGGTGAACTTGAAAACAATCTCTACACCTTAAAATTAAAAGATATTCCACTTAACAATGTCCAAACGATAACAACAACAAATAAGCGCAAACAAGATACTCTTAATTCGGCACAACTATGGCATGCTCGATTAGGTCATATTTCCCTAAGAAGGATGAACAAGCTAGTGGGAGTTGGCATGTTTGATATGTCTGATATTAACGCTCTCACGACTTGTGAATCCTGTCTGAAAGGAAAGATGACCAAAATTCCCTTTAAGGGCCATGCGGAGCGAGCCAAAGGGTTATTGGATTTGATCCATACCGATGTTTCCCCTTAGCATCACCACTAAGCATGGACATGCCTACTTCATCACCTTTACCGATGACCATTCGAGGTATGGGTATGTGTATTTGATGAAATACAAGTCTGAAGCCTTTGAAAGGTTCAAAGAATTCAGAAGTGAAGTAGAGAAACAATTGGGACGAAGCATCAAGACACTTCGATCGGATCGAGGTGGTGAGTACTTGAGTGCCGAGTTCCAAGAGTATCTAAGGGAGAATGGGATTCTCTCGCAGTGGACTCCGCCCGCTACACCACAGTTGAATGGTGTTTCGGAGCGTCGTAACCGGACTTTGATGGACATGGTTCGGTCTATGATGGGGTTCACGGAGTTGCCGCCATCCTTTTGGGGATATGCGCTTGAAACAGCGGCACTGTTGTTGAACAATGTCCATACAAAGGCAGTTGACAAGACTCCATATGAGATATGGATGGGTAAGCCTCCCAAGTATTCTTATCTAAGAATATGGGGGTGTCCTGCTTATGTGAAGCAGACAGTGGGAGATAAACTGGATAGTCGATCCATTTTATGCTACTTTGTGGGATATCCAAGAAATTCCATTGGATATTATTTCTATCATCCCCAAGAAACAAAGGTGTTTGTTTCTAGGAACGCAACCTTTTTGGAAAAGGAATTTCTATTAGATAGAAAAGGCGAGATGATAGAACTCAAAGAGGTTCGAGAGACACCCACAGTTGTAGAACCCACACCCGAGAAGCTAAGTGAGGAGATACAAGCTCCTAGAAGAACCGAGAGAGTCTCGAGACCACCTGTGAGGTATGGTCTGCTTCTTGAAGAGGGCCATGATGAGCCTAATCTTGGATGTGATCCAAGGACCTTCAAGGAAGCATTATCAGATGCCGATTCATCCAAATGGCTTGAAGCAATGGAATCTGAGATGAATTCCATGCATTCGAACCAAGTGTGGAATCTTGTGGATCCACCTGAGGGAACTGTTCCCATAGGGTGTAAATGGATTTACAAGAGGAAACTTGGGGCGGATGGGAAGGTATTGACCTTCAAGGCGCGATTGGTAGCAAAAGGGTATACTCAAAGACAAGGTGTTGACTATGAGGAAACCTTTTCTCCAGTTGCGATGTTCAAGTCCATTAGGATATTGCTAGCCATAGCTGCATGGTTTGACTATGAGATATGGCAGATGGATGTGAAGACAGCCTTCCTTAATGGGGATATTAAGGAAGAAATTTATATGTCTCAACCTGAAGGGTTTACATCCATCGGAAGTGAGCATATGGTATGCAAACTTCAAAGATCTATTTATGGTCTTAAGCAGGCATCGAGGAGCTGGAACCTCAGATTCGATAGTACAATCAAAGAGTTTGGTTTTACTAAGAATTCTGAGGAACCCTGTGTGTATAAGAAGGTCAGTGGGAGTGCTGTGACATTCCTTGTTCTTTATGTTGATGACATTCTACTCATTGGGAATGATGTAGGAATGTTGCAATCAACAAAGATATGGTTAGCAAGTAAGTTCTCAATGCAGGACTTGGGTGAAGCATCTTTTGTATTGGGAATACAGATCTATCGAGATAGATCAAGAAGATTGCTTGGTCTCACCCAGTCCACATACATTGATACCATCGTGAAGCGGTTCTCGATGGATGAGTCCAAGAGAGGACATCTACCAATGTGTCATGGCGTGTCCCTATCCAAGTCTATGTCTCCCAAGACTGATGCAGAGATAGCGGCGATGACACGAATTCCGTATGCTTCGGCTATTGGTAGTATCATGTATGGGATGATATCTACACGTCCTGACGTGGCATTTGCACTAAGTGTAGTGAGTAGATATCAATCCAACCCTGGTCTTCCACACTGGAAAGCTGTGAAAGACATCCTCAAGTATTTGAGAAGGACCAATAAGTTGTTCTTGGTCTATGGGGGTGGAGAACTAAAATTGGAAGGCTATACCGACTCTAGCTTCCAAAGCGATGTTGATGACTCGAAGTCAACCTCCGGATTCATATTCATGCTCAATGGTGGTGCTGTCTCTTGGAAGAGTTCCAAGCAAGACAGTACTGCGGATTCCACCACTGAGGCAGAATACATTGCTGCATCGGCTGCAGCAAAGGAGGCTGTTTGGATTAGGAATTTCGTCCAAGAGTTGGGCGTCATTCCAAATGGAGTTGCTCCTATCCCGGTGATGTGCGACAACACGGGAGCCATAGCTCAGGCGAAGGAGCCAAGGTCTCATCAGAAGTCCAAACACGTATTGAGAAAGTACCACATCCTCAGAGAGATCGTGGAAAGAGGAGATGTCGTGATTGACAAAGTCGGCTCCGCAGAAAATGTTGCTGATCCACTAACTAAGCCTTTACCAGGACCATCGTTCGAGAAGCATCGCGAATCAATGGGTCTAAAGTATATAGGTAGTTGGCTCTAGTGCAAGTGGGAGATTGTTAGAGTAGGTGCACGTCGAGCCAAGTGTTGGCCGACTGTTCACAATGAAACTCTTTGTATAAACGATCTTTATTTTAATAATATTTCAATTTATTAATTTGGCGCATCTTTATCTTTATACCCATGCTAGTTGCATAGATAAAGTCCTTGAATATACAAATAGTAGAAAGAATATGAGATGCTCATATGATGAGTATCATGAAACTCATATTTGGAATACTGTATATTCTAAACCGTTCCTAGTCGATTCAGCCGCCACTAAGAAGGATAAAGGCCGCACGAGTTAGAGACTAGTATCTGCGATGTGAGTACCATGTTTCATTGGTAGGGGACATTGTGATGTCCGAACATGCAGATAGGTGCTCCTTGTAGAGTGCACTGAACAACCCTCCATAAAAGGACTTTCCAAGTGGTTCTCACTTATCGAGTGGAAAAGTCCTGGTTTATGGTTGTACAGAATTAGTCCTTATGACCCGGGACAACATTGAGACTCTATGTGCTAGCGTTTCACTTTGACTTGTTTACCGACTCTTATGGGGTCATTAGGTGGCAAGGTTGGGTGTTACGGCGAAACATATAGGAGTCGATGCATTGTAGTCGGGGATTCACCGCTTACCTACGGGTATGGATATCCTATGTGTTTTTTCATGTATATGTGGGTTGAAATCTCTGATCAGAGTATGGTGGTAATTATGAAAGGGGTTTCATAGATTACACCATCGATGCAACCACAACATGACACATAGTATCGATTCATTGACAACTCTCGATAGACCAATAGTTGTCGAATCGGTCGGGATATATGAGTTGAAGGGACCGTACTGTACGCTAACCATAATTGAATGGTTCTTGCAGGCACTATCATGTGATACCTAGGGAATCACGTAAGCGATGCTGCTAGGCGTTTAACGTGATTGGTTGGGTACTATCAGACTTGAGTTCTGACGTTCTTACTATCAAGGAGTTGATAAGTAAGAATGGAGCAATTGGGGTATGCTCGAATAAGGACATGTTTAGTCCGAATCACATTGAGATGTGAACCCACGGCTAGTTGTATCAATGAACCATTGAGGGCCACACAAGTACTTGCTTAGTAAATCCCGAAGAGAAGTAAAATAGTTCAATGTGTTGAACGGCTTATAAATGTGTTTATAAGCGTTAAGAAAAATAGAAGTATGACTTCTAAGAGAGAAATACAAATTTTAATTTATGGAAGTGTTCCTAAGATTAAAATTTGGCCGAGTAAATAATGTAGTTGAAAATTGTGATTTTCATGAACATTATTGGAGACTAAATTAAATTAATTCAAGTGTTGAATTAATTAATTACTAGTGGACCTAGTAGAGTCTAAATAATTAAATTAATTCAAGTGTTGGATTAATTAAATAATATTAAGTCTAGTAGAGCTTAATTTAAATAATTATTTAACTAGTGGGACTTGAGTAAAATCAAGTAATATTTAATTAATCTCAAATGTGTTTGAGATAATAAAATTTAGTCTATGGTTTTTAATGTGTTAAAAACCATATAATATATGTGAGACATGCTAGGGTTTGCATGCTTGGGAGGTGAAAGGTTTTTGATTACTTTTTAATAAAAAATTCCAAAGACATGCAACTTTTGAGAGACAACTTTCACAACTACCTAGGCTAGTCTCCCACTCACTAACACACTCACTTGGCCGATTTTTCTTGTTCTAACACACACAAGATTTTTCTCTCCTTTTTGTTCTTCATTTTTGGAGACAAATTTCTCTTTGAAAAATCCTCAAAAATTTTCTAGTGCAATTTTTGAGGGGATTTGCCTTGCTAAGTGGTGGGCTTGATTTAGGAGCAAGAAGGGAAGCTTGTAGACTCTTCATTCCTTTCAAGAGCTTGGTTGTTCTACAATCAAGTTGGTGCCATTCATCAACTTCTTTAAGTTGATAGGTATATCTTCTTAAACCTCCTATGTATGGTTTAATTTTTGTAAATATTGCACAATGTTCTTGTGGGGGCCGAAATTTTGCTCTTAAAATTTAATTTTTCGCTTCCGTTGCGTTTCCGGCCTCCGTAACCGGTCCGCTTTCAGTTGATCCACTAGCTAAGCCTTTACCTTGACCATTATTCGTCAAGCATCGCGAATCAATGGGTTTAAAGCATATGGGTAGTTGGCTCTAGTGCAAGTGGGAGATCTTTAGAGTAGGTGCCCGTCGAGCCAAGTGTTGGCCGAGTGTTCACAATGAAACTCTATGTATAAGCAATCTTTATTTTAGTAATATTTGATATTATTATTTTGGCACATCTTTATCTGTATACCCATGCTAGTTGCATAGATAAAGCCCTTGAATATACAAATGGTAGAAAGAATATGAGATACTCATAAGATGAGTATCATGAAACTCGTATTTGGAATACTGTATATTCTAAACGGTTCCTAGTCGATTCAGCCGCCACTAAGAAGGATATAGGCCGCTCGAGTTAGAGACTAGTATCTGCGATGTGAGTACCATGTTTCATTGGTAGGGGACATTGTGATGTCCGAGCATGCAGATAGGTGCTCCTGGTAGAGTGCACTGAACAACCCTCCATTAAAGGACTTTCCAAGTGGTTCTCACTTATCGAGTGGAAACGTCCTAGTTTATGGTTGTACACCATTAGTCCTTATGACCCGGGACAACATTGAGACTCTATGTGCTAGAATTACACTTTGATTTGTTTACCGACTCTCATGGGGTCATCAGGTGGCAAGGTTGGGTGTTCTGTCGAAACACATAGGAGTCGATGCATTGTAGTCGGGGATTCACCGCTTACCTTTGGGTATGGATATCCTATGTGTTATCATGTGTATGTAGGTTGAAAACTCTGGCCAGAGTATGGTGGTAATTATGAAAGGGGTTTCATAGATTACACCATCGATGCAACTACGACATGACACATAGTATCGATTCACTGACAACTCTCGATATACCAATGGTTGTCGAATCGGTCGGGATATATGTGTTGAAGGGACCGTACTGTACGCTAACCATAATTGAATGGTTCTTGCAGGCACTATCATTTGATACCTAGGGAATCATGTAAGCGATGCTGCTAGGCGTTTAACATGATTGGTTGGGTACTATCAGACTTGAGTTCTGACGTTCTTGTTATCAAGGTGTTGATAAGTAAGAATGGAGCAATTGGGGTATGCTCATATAAGGACATGTTTAGTCCGAATCACATGGAGATGTGAACCCACGGGTAGTCGTATCAATGAACCATTGAGGGCCACACAAGTGCTAGCTTTCTAGATCCCGTTGAGAAGTAAAATAGTTCAATGTGTTGAACGGCTTATAAAGGAGTTTATAAGCATAAAGAAAATTAGAAGTATGACTTCTATAAAGGAGAAAATAGTTCAATGTGTTGAACGACTTATAAATGAGTTTATAAGTGCAAATAAAAATAGAAGTATGACTTCTATGAGAGAAATGTAAATTTTGATTTATGGAAGTGTTCCTAAAATTAAAAATTTGGCCAAGTGAATAATGTATTTGAAAATTGTGATTTTCATAAACATTATTATGGACTAAATTAAATTAATTCAAGTGTTGAATTAATTAGACACTAGTGGACCTAGTAGAGTCCAAATAATTAAATTAATTCAAGTGTTGAATTAATTAAATAATATTGAGTCTTGTAGAGCTCAATTAAAATAATTATTTAACTAGTGGGACTTGGGTAAATTCAAGTAATGTTTAATTAGTCTCAAATATGTTTGAGATAATTAAATTTAGTCCATGGTTTTTATTTTGATAAAAAACCATATAATATGCATGCATGGGAGGTGAAAGGTTGGGAGACTACTTTTTGAGTTTTCAAGGCATGGCATGCAACTTTTTGGAACAACTTTTTCCACTACCAAGACAAGTCTCCCCTCCCTCATTCTTGCATCCTCATGGCCGAAACATAGCAACTATTCTCTCCTCCATTTTTCTCTCTTTTGTTCTTCTATTGTTGGAGATCAAAAACACTTCTCTTTGAAAAATATTCTTATTTTTCTAGTGCAAAATATGAGGGGATCTACCTAGTTGGTGGTGGGCTTAATAGTTGAGCAAGGAGTGCTCATTGGAAAGCTTGAAGATAGTTTCTACCTTTCAAGAGCTTTGTTGTTTGACAACAAAGTTGGAGCCATAATCAATCTCTTGAGATTGATAGGTATATTTCTTTAAAACACCCTATGTATGAAATTTTTGTGTTTTATTGTATTTGTTGCACAATTTCTTGGGGTGGCCGAAATTTCTATGTAAAATTACTTAACATATATGTTGAGTTTAATTATATTATTTTATTATATTTTATTATATTTTGGGTATTTGATTTTGAAATGAGAACCTTATAGTGCTTGATGAATTTTTAAGTGTATTGTGATATATTTTAATGTATTTCTAGACACTTTAGACAAATAAAATTTGTACCGAAAAATAATGTGATAAAATTTAAAAAGTGAAAATAATAAAATTTATACTAATAAAAAATGCATTTAAGCACCTTTGTTTGTTAGGGTGTCACAGGTTGATAAATCCGATATTCAGAGATATTCTCATGATATATGCTCGTTTTATCTCTGATATTTTGATATATTCGCGGCGTATGATTGATTGAATCGGACAGTTGACAGCTGTATTGAATATTTTGGGTACTGAGAGTGTGTATACAGAATTGTTTGGATATGAACTGGGATTGTAACAGATTGTATTCAGAGTCTGTGATATCTGACGATAGTCTACTGATTGATTGTAGCACTGTGAGACCATGATCAGTGGCTGAGAACGACATTGAAAAATAGCAGAATTTTCGAAATGTCAGAAATTGCATTCTATGCAGGTATTAGATCAGTATTACGTATTGATATTTTGAATCTCATCCGATATTGTTATCATTCTGAATCTGTGTTTGATACCGATTGTTATGAACCGTTGAGCTTATATACAGTTTAGTTGAGTCAGAACTGATTTTGAAGATTAAAGCAGTTCAGAAGTTGATCAGACTGTTCAGAACTTGATTTTGATAGTCAGAATTGAATACCAGGTAGGTATTTTCTTTAATGTATATTATTAGCTGATTTGTTTGTGTCAAATGTTCGAATTGGAAATGACAGGTATTGTCAGATGCACACAATAGTAGATTCAGTACTATTCTGGTAACAGGAAATGTTTGATAATTCGAATAGACAGTTTTGAAGTAAACAGATGAAAATCAGTTATGTCAGAATATGTATTGAAATGTCTAAATCGCTGACCGATGAAGATAGAAAGATAGAAATTTGTAGATTAATGATCTTGATCATTGATATCTAAATAGAAATGGGAGTACATCTCTATGGATTGTGTGATGACACTACTGCAATCTTGCCAAGATAGTGGTTATGATTGAACGATTGTTCAAATCTGTATAGGTTATATTGTACAGGATGACGTACAAATATGACCAGACGACTGAGAGGACATGATTTTTCATCTATGATTTATAGATTGACGGATAGTCGGAGTGAACTATCCTGATACTGGAGGATATCCAGGAAATGTAGTGCTGGATTTTAGCACTAATTGACATGATTCATTGTCACTTGTGAATTATGGTACAATAATAGCTATCAGATGAGTATCGAAATAGATTTAGTCGAGGTATTGTACCATGAGAACTGCGGATTTCCTTCGTATGGGAATGATATTGCAGGGATGCCTAAGATTGGATTTGACAAGATCAGAAATCTGATAAGAAAAATGAAACTGATTCAGAAGAAATTGAGGATAGTTCAGAATACAGAGACTATTAAGCCAATGTCGGACGATGACTGTTGGTATTTGAGGTCGAAGATGGAGTATGTCTTTGACAGGGATTAACAGATAATGATATTGATTGTGTTGAGTTATTGATTGGTATATACGGATGTTGTATAACCAATATTCTGAAGTTGATTTTATCAGGAATGATGTTGTTGATGTGAGCTTATTGCAGTTCTGTACGTCTCCTTCCTGTAACTGATTTGAGATATGATCTGATTATCTGTATAACATGAGTTGAGTGTTTGTGATTTCGGGGACGAAATCATATCTTAGAGGGGGAGAAATGTAATGCCCGGAAATTTAATCCTAGTAATCTATAATTATTGATATATAATTTGATATGATTATGAAAGGATTAATCGGGAAACGAAAATAAAACTACATGTGAAATTCGAGGAAGTTGGGCAGAGAGTGTGGCGCCCGAGCGGTGGTTTTTGATCGCCCGAGCGCCAATGTTCAACAGAAATATGTCTCGGGCAGAAGATGTGGCGCCCGAGCGGTAGAATATTACCGCCCGAGCGCCAAAGAAGGATAAGTTAAACCTTCGGACAGAAAGCTTGGCGCCCGAGCGGTAAAGATTAACCGCTCGAGCCGATCGAAAAATATGAAAATGTGCCACGTTCCTCTATCATGCAAGTTGGATATATATATGTATATATCAAGTTCGTCCCTCAGAATTCAGGAAGAAAGAATTGAGGAAAGCCACGAGGGAAGCTTCAGAAATCCTTACGCCTTTTTATTTCAATCCGTCCATCAGACTTTGAATCTGAGTACATTATTGAGTTCCTATCAATGTAGGCTACAACTTGACGTAAGTTTTGCTACGTTTTGATATGCTTTGAAATTATGCTGTTGTCAGAATTGAATAGAATTCATATATGATGTTCTTGTCATGTTAGACATCATAGAATCGAAGTCAGATTGAGAAACAGACTGATTATGTAATTGTTATGATTTTTGGAGTCGATTTGACTGAGAACTCATATCAGATATGTATGGTTATTGAGATTATGACTGGTATCGACATTAATTATGAGTTCTGGTATTATATCTGTGATGTTTGGATTGACGGGGTTATCGAGACTGTATTGTTATACCATCGAAACATCAGTTGATTGATATTGAATAGATTCGATAGTGATTTTGATTATATCGTGATATCGTCGATATGGATTAAATCGTATCTCAATGGACATTGATCAGATTTTATTGTGATCTGAATATTGATCAGAACATGTATTGAATTGAATTGAATATTGATATTATATCTGTTAGTTATTGTTATTACCAGATTGGGAATGGACCGAGATAGAGTCGGGACTTCTTCTTCTTCTTCTGAGCGAGAAGATAAAGGTATAAACTAATGTTGAGTTGGGATTGCACAACTCGAGTGAGGTTTGACTCGAGTTTCCCTAAATCACATACTTTATTTATTGCATTGATATTTGCATTGAGTTGATTGATATACTTGTTCTCTTGAATTATAGATAACAGGTGTTAGACGAGTAATCTTGTGACAGAAGTGCCTGATAGTGGTAGGAGTACCACGGGCACATTGCACGATGTCATAAGATATTGTATTGGCGGAAGTGCCATAGTCTGTCACTGGATAATTGGCTATCGATGTGGATAGAATTATAGCTTCTTCAATTACTGGTGATCAGTATTGTATCGATGTGGATAGAATTATAGCTTCTTCTATTACTGTTGATCGATGTTATATCGACGTGGATAGAATTGGAGTTTCTTCTATTACTGGTGATCGATACTATACTGATGTGGATAGAAACAGAGCTTCTTCTATTACTGGTGATCGATGCTATATCGACGTGGATAGAACTGGAGTCTTTTCTATTACTGTTGGTCGATATGGAATGCCAATGTCTGGAAACCGGGATCCCTAGGCTAGGATTGAATCTAGTCTAAAACGTAGAGTCACGAGTTTGAGTGACAGTTATATCGATTGATATTGATGGATGTTGAATTATGTTCCTGATACTGGTACATGTTTAGAATAGGAATTATTCTTGATATTGATTACGTTCCTGAATAGGATACATGTTTAGAATATGATTTATTCTTGTTATTATTTCATGTCATGATTTTGATATGGGATATGATTTTCTGTTATATGCTTTTATATTATTTATATGATGGCATGTATACATGATTTATACTGGGATATTTATATCTCACCGGAGTTATCCGGCTGTTGTCTTGTTTGTATGTGTGCATGGCAACAGGTGGGCTAGGATCAGGGTCAAGAAGAGAACGAGGCTGGACTAGATAGCGTGGAGATCCGGGCTTTGAAGCAACTTAGGATTCAGCACTGACTTGTAGTTGAACCTAGTTGGATTATTGTAGATCATACAATAATTGTATGTTATGTTTAATATGTAATTTGAATTTAATTACATTATGGTTCCGCTGTGTATTTTAGAAAAAATTTAGACCCTGTTTATTATAATTGATTGAATTATTCCTAACGACGATTAAGGAATGAATTAACATCCGGGTCCCCACAACAGGTGGTATCAGAGCTGTAGGTCCTTGAACTATAGGTTCCTTAGCACTGAGATAGAGAAGAGTGAGCGGGGTAGAGTGAGTTTTCTTTCCTTGCATGTGACTGCTAGCTTGTGATTGATTATAATGTGGAATTACATTGTGTATGCTAGCATGATATTATGCTTTACTGCCTGGATTTATATGGCATATGATTGAATATAATATTGAAATTACATTGTATATGCTAAGATTTCAGTATGTTTTTACTGTATATTAAGCTACATGTTACCTGAATATCTGAGTTGATTTGGTAATATGTATTATTTGGAACTTGATCAGAACCAATTCTTGATCAGAGGTAAGCTGATTAGGATTGGGATTGAGACGGATCTGTCTCCTGTTACTACTAACATATGTGATTATCAGATATTCCTCCTAGAAGGATTCCAGAAAGGGTAGTACATCGTATGATCAGATGGATGTGTCTGAAACTCTGATGGAAACACAGATGATAAGGTTTCAGTCGTTTCAACCACCGATTTTGAGGGGTGTTGAGGCACCAGCTGATTGTGAGACTTGGCTGGAGGAGATTGAAATGCTGTTTGAATTTCTGGGATTCACAGATGAGTGCAGAATTAAATTGGTTGGGAATCAACTACGGGAAGTCGCTAGGAGTTGGTGGCTGATAATCCGGGAAGCCATAGCACAGCGTGGTTTCACGATTACGTGGAAACTTTTCAAAGTGGAATTTTATCAAAGGTTTGTACCTCTATCATATCGAGAGGACAAAAGTGCAGAATTTGCAAATTTGAGGCAGGGTCCATTGAAGATTGATGAATATTTGGCCCATTTCTTTACCTTGTTAAAGTTTGGTCCGCAAGTGGCCGGAAATGATACAGCTGTAGCTGATCAGTTTATCAAGGGCTTGAATCCAGAAATACGCACCTTGGTAACTGTGAAACAACCGAGTAATTTTACTGATACTCTGAATCGAGCCAGAAGAGCAGAAACCGTTCTAATGAGACAAAAGGAAGCTTCATATGTTCTTCCAACACCGATACCACAACCACTGCCTTCCAGAATCGAGATTGGCAGTAGTAGTGGTGGAAAGAAAGAGATGTTGAAAGTTCAAAAGAAGCAATTCAAGAAGTTTGGGAGCGGTTCATCTAGCTCTAGCGGTTCTAGTCCGAGTTATACTGGCATCTATTGCAGAAATTGCGGGGGAAGACATTCCACGGAGCAATGTCATGGGGTGACCAGTCGATGCCGTGTTTGTAAACAGCAAGGACATTTTGCTAGAGTGTGTCCGCGGAAAAGCTTCTGGAGATCCGATAGAGCAGAACCATCTGGTTGTAAGGACCAGGAGACAGACCCAGGACAGACTTGATGAGATTGTAACAGGTAACTGTTCTTTTATGATTATGTTGCAAATGTATTGATGTATACTAATGCATTCCTTGCGATTATCTTTGACTGAGTTGCATTGATATATGTTGTACCTGTTGGGTCTGTGTTACTGTAGTATTGACTTTTATACCTTTTGGGGAAAAGAATTGATATTAGTGATATTCTGTGATATATCATATATTGCAGTAAGTTGAGAATGAGATTGAGTTAGACTAGCTTGTACTTGTATTGTCTGATGATGACTGCATGATTGATATTGATATATCGAACAAGTACAGAGCTATTATAGAGTCTTGCCAGGAAATGGTAAGATTTGGACCTGAAATGGCCAAAGAATGAATGATATACGGTAAGGATTCTTGATTTTGAATTCCTTAAAATCCGTATTATATAAGATTCGATGATTATCGAAAGGAATGGAGTAATTCCTTATGTATTCAGTTGATGACTGAAGATGAGCCTATCAGGGATTGATTTACTAGTAGCAGGAAGTTTGCTATAGGCTGGCAGATGAGATTTCAGGTTGGTCCTGTATCAGGGAGAGTGACTTCGGCCTTGATGTGATTCCAGGTATTGGTTTCATTCTAGAATTTCTTATAGACAGATACTGATTGAATCGAGAGAATTGAGATATCAGTTGAAGGTTTATTACCTGAAGGGTTAGAGTAACATCTGATTATGTGTTTCTCTGGAATATACTTCAGTTCCAATTATGGGTTGATAAATCCGATATTCAGAGATATTCTCATGATATATGCTCGTTTTATCTCTGATATTTTGATATATTCGCGGCGTATGATTGATTGAATCGGACAGTTGACAGCTGTATTGAATATTTTGGGTACTGAGAGTGTGTATACAGAATTGTTTGGATATGAACTGGGATTGTAACAGATTGTATTCAGAGTCTGTGATATCTGACGATAGTATACTGATTGATTGTAGCACTGTGAGACCATGATCAGTGGCTGAGAACGACATTGAATATAGCAGAATTTTCGAAATGTCAGAAATTGCATTCTATGCAGGCATTAGATCAGTATTATGTATTGATATTTTGAATCTGATCCGATATTGTTATCATTCTGAATCTGTGTTTGATACCGATTTTTATGAACCGTTGAGCTTATATACAGTTTAGTTGAGTCAGAACTGATTTTGAAGATTAAAGCAGTTCAGAAGTTGATCAGACTGTTCAGAACTTGATTTTGATAGTCAGAACTGAATACCAGGTAGGTATTTTCTTTAATGTATATTATTAGCTGATTTGTTTGTGTCAAATGTTCGAATTGGAAATGACAGGTATTGTCAGATGCACACAATAGTAGATTCAGTACTATTCTGGTAACAGGAAATGTTTGATAATTCGAATAGACAGTTTTGAAGTAAACAGATGAAAATCAGTTATGTCAGAATATGTATTGAAATGTCTAAATCGCTGACCGATGAAGATAGAAAGATAGAAATTTGTAGATTAATGATCTTGATCATTGATATCTAAATAGAAATGGGAGTACATCTCTATGGATTGTGTGATGGCACTACTGCAATCTTGCCAAGATAGTGGTTATGATTGAACGATTTTTGAAATCTGTATAGGTTATATTGTACAGGATGACGTACAAATATGACCAGACGACTGAGAGGACATGATTTTTCATCTATGATTTATAGATTGACGGATAGTCGGAGTGAACTATCCTGATACTGGAGGATATCCAGGAAATGTAGTGCTGGATTTTAGCACTAATTGACATGATTCATTGTCACTTGTGAATTATGGTACAATAATAGCTATCAGATGAGTATCGAAATAGATTTAGTCGAGGTATTGTACCATGAGAACTGCGGATTTCCTTCGTATGGGAATGATATTGCAGGGATGCCTAAGATTGGATTTGACAAGATCAGAAATCTGATAAGAAAAATGAAACTGATTCAGAAGAAATTGAGGATAGTTCAGAATACAGAGACTATTAAGCCAATGTCGGACGATGACTGTTGGTATTTGAGGTCGAAGATGGAGTATGTCTTTGACATGGATTAACAGATAATGATATTGATTGTGTTGAGTTATTGATTGGTATATACGGATGTTGTATAACCAATATTCTGAGGTTGATTTTATCACGAATGATGTTGTTGATGTGAGCTTATTGCAGTTCTGTACGTCTCCTTCCTCTATCTGATTTGAGATATGATCTGATTATTTGTATAACATGAGTTGAGTGTTTGTGATTTCGGGGAAGAAATCATATCTTAGAGGGGGAGAAATGTAATGCCCGGAAATTTAATCCTAGTAATCTATAATTATTGATATATAATTTGATATGATTATGAAAGGATTAATCGGGACACGAAAATAAAACTACATGTGAAATTCGAGGAAGTTGTGCAGAGAGTGTGGCGCCCGAGCGGTGGTTTTTGACCGCCCGAGCGCCAATGTTCAACAGAAATATGTCTCGGGCAGAAGATGTGGCGCCCGAGCAGTAGAATATTACCGCCCGAGCGTCAAAGAAGGATAAGTTAAACCTTCGGACAGAAAGCTTGGCGCCCGAGCGGTAAAGATTAACCGCTCGAGCGCCGATCGAAAAATATGAAAATGTGCCACGTTTCTTTATCATGCAAGTTGGATATATATATATGTATATATCAAGTTCGTCCCTCAGAATTCAGGAAGAAAGAATTGAGAAAAGCCACGAGGGAATTGTTATGATTTTTGGAGTTCTTGTCATGTTAGACATCATAGAATCGAAGTCAGATTGAGAAACAAACTGATTATGTAATTGTTATGATTTTTGGAGTCGATTTGACTGAGAACTCATATCAGATATGTATGGTTATTGAGATTATGACTGGTATCGACATTAATTATGAGTTCTGGTATTATATCTGTGATGTTTGGATTGACGGGGTTATCGAGACTGTATTGTTATACCGTCGAAACATCAGTTGATTGATATTGAACAGATTTGATAGTGATTTTGATTATATCGTGATATCGTCGATATGGATTAAATCGTATCTCAATGGACATTGATCATATTTTATTGTGATCTGAATATTGATCAGAACAGGTATTGAATTGAATTGAATATTGATATTATATCTGTTCGGTATTGTTATTACCAGATTGGGAATGGACCGAGATAGAGTCGGGACTTCTTCTTCTTCTTCTGAGCGAGAAGATAAAGGTATAAATTAATGTTGAGTTGGGATTGCACAACTCGAGTAAGGTTTGACTCGAGTTTCCCTAAATCACATACTTTACTTATTGCATTGATATTTGCATTGAGTTGATTGATATACTTGTTCTCTTGAATTATAGATAACAGGTGTTAGACGAGTAATCTTGTGACAGAAGTGCCTGATAGTGGTAGGAGTACCACGGGCACATTGCACGATGTCATAAGATATTGTATTGGCGGAAGTGCCATAGTCTGTCACTGGATAATTGGCTATAGATGTGGATAGAATTATAGCTTCTTCTATTACTGGTGATCAGTATTGTATCGATGTGGATAGAATTGGAGTTTCTTCTATTACTGGTGATCGATACTATACTGATGTGGATAGAAACAGAGCTTCTTCTATTACTGGTGATCGATGCTATATCGACGTGGATAGAACTGGAGTCTTTTCTATTACTGTTGGTCGATATGGAATGCCAATGTCTGGAAACCGGGATCCCTAGGCTAGGATTGAATCTAGTCTAAAACGTAGAGTCACGAGTTTGTGTGACAGTTATATCGATTGATATTGATGGATGTTGAATTATGTTCCTGATACTGGTACATGTTTAGAATAGGAATTATTCTTGATATTGATTACGTTCCTGAATAGGGTACATGTTTAGAATATGATTTATTCTTGTTATTATTTCATGTCATGATTTTGATATGGGATATGATTTTCTGTTATATGCTTTTATATTATTTATATGATGGCATGTATACATGATTTATACTGGGAAATTTATATCTCACCGGAGTTATCCGGCTGTTGTCTTGTTTGTATGTGTGCATGGCAACAGGTGGGCTAGGATCAGGGTCAAGAAGAGAACGAGGCTGGACTAGATAGCGTGGAGATCCGGGCTTTGAAGCAACTTAGGATTCAGCACTGCCTTGTAGTTGAACCTAGTTGGATTATTGTAGATCATACAATAATTGTATGTTATGTTTAATATGTAATTTGAATTTAATTACATTACGGTTCCGCTGTGTATTTTAGAAAAAAATTTAGACCCTGTTTATTATAATTGATTGAATTATTCCTAACGACGATTAAGGAATGAATTAACGTCCGGGTCCCCACAGGGCGGCTGCTCTATGGCTAAGAACCCTAATATTCTCTTCTCAAAAATATAAAAACTAAATTGAAAACTTTTGTGTGAGTTGTAGCCGCTATTTAGTGTGTGTAAAAGTGTGTGTGCGTGAGTTTTTGTGTTTAATTAGGGAATTAAATGGCTTAATTACACAATTAAAAGTATTAATTAAAAAAGCTAATAAAAAGGCTAATTGGAATGTTAAACCTCACCACAAGCCAAGTCCTTAATTTAAAATAAAAAGCACTCTTGCTAAACTTTAAAAGGTTTAAAATTCTAAACTCACTCAAATAAATAACTTAGGCTTTAAAATGCTAAAAGCTATTACGTTATTTAAAATGCCTCATCCTCAACTTAAAATAAAATACCATCCTTTAAATTGCCGAAAATCATCACCTGGTCTTTTCCTCACTCCCGCCTCGAATAATCGCCTGAAATATGAGACTCGAAAAATATTTTAACGTGCATCACTTAAACATAAATAATTTAAAATAATGCTTTCAAATAAACCATGCATGGCTTAAAACTCATTTTAAAATTAATTAAATGATTTACTAATTAAATAAATGCATGGATTATACGTGTACTGAATTTGGGCACTACATATGTTCTACGCTAGTGGCTCATAACGTGAAATAAATCGTCTGATCAGACTAAACCACAGTATAATGGGCGGTAGAGATCTACCAATACATGAACATGAACTGAATCGGTCAGTGACCGCCGGATGAAGTAATAATCCCATGATAAGCTGCAATCCCATGAACGTGAAGTGGCCACAAGCAATATCGCATATATCTCAAAAACGAACATTTTATAACTTTATGCACGTAATACAATTACATGTCCTGTATCATTTTACTGAAAGATTGGATCGTTCCCGGACTTGCTGCGACCTAAATCTAACATAAAAAACATGCAACTAACTTAACTTGACCAAAACTTCGTCATTGAACCCAAAACGAGACAATTACGCCCAATGACTTAGTGTTTAATTCATGACTCCGTGCCAACCCGAACCAACACCGAACCATTATTTAGTCATGATTAAAATGAACCTAAAATGATGAAATAATGCTCCAAAAATTTCAGTACTTCGAAATTTGTGGAATGGAGGCCAAAAACATGAAACGCTCTTTCGAGATTCATTTTGGCACATTGCACCGTAAATTCTCGTACGACCTCTAAACTTAACCGAATCACGAGAGGACTAAAACATGACCTTCCTAACTCGATGAGATGCTGTCCAGGCCAAGGCCATGGGCGAAAAGCCAACCAAGAACCTGAAACACACCTATGAACCGCAGGCACAGTTGCTGTAAAAAATACAGCAGCTGTTGGTGCGTTTCCTTGCGTCGTTTTCAAGGCTAATGGCCATTGGGGCTTGCACCACCGACTAGAGCCTCTTAACAACATCCTAGGGTGTGGCTTGAACCATGGCTAAGGGCGCTAGGCCAGCCACAACTCAAACAACACCAGAGACAACTCGAAGCTCCCACCCGAGAACGCATATGCACACGTGGGGTGTCTCGCTTGTTCTTGTTGTCACGGACCATTCCAGTGGCCATTTGATTGACCATGGCATGATCTAGACATCAAGAGGTATGGTATTAATTGTAATGCCCGAGATTTACTCACTGTAATCAGACGTTGATTACTTGACAGGATTGGGGTTATAGGAACTCAAATGAAGAAGCCGGGCGTCGGTGCATTACGAGCCAAGATTCTGGACAGAACCTCTGGCGCCCGAGCGATAGAAAAGAACCGCCCGAGCGCCAGTGTTTCACAAAAGTAGGATTGGGGACAGAATATGTGGCGCCCGAGCGGTAGAAAGTTACCGCCGAGCGCCAATAGCTAAGCATCCGGGCAGAACATTCCGCGCTCGAGCGGTAATGTTTTACCGCCCGAGCGCCACCTAAGTTTGGTGAAATTGTGCCACGTCTCAATTCCATGCAACTGATATATATACATGTATAAATCGATTGTTCCTTCAGTTTTAGTCACAATTAAGATCGAGAAAGGTCAGAAGGAAGTTGTGAAAAATCCTTACGCCTTTTGTGAGAAATCCGTCCATCAGAATTTGAATCCGACTTCAGTACTGTAATCCTATCGACGTAGGCTACAACTGGACGTAAGTTTTACTACGTTTGGACATGCTTTGAAATTATGTCATTGTCAGAATTGAATAGGATTCATATATGATGTTCTTGATATGTTAGATATCTTAGAATCGAAGTCAGATTAAAGAACGGACTGATTATGTAATTGTTATGATTTTCGGAGTCGATTTGACTGAGAATTGATATCAGATTTATGTCATCATTGAGACTATGATTCCTACTGATACTGAGTACGAATTCTGGTATTATATCTGTGATGTTTGAATTGGCGGGGTTATCGAGACTGTATTGTTATACCGTCGAAACATCAGTTGATTGATATTGAACAGATTCGGTAGTGATTTTGATTATATCGTGATATCGTCGATATGGATTAGATCGTATCTCAATTGACATTGATCAGATTTTATTGTGATCCGAATATTGATCAGAACAGGTATTGAATTGAGTTGTTTATTGATACTATATATGTTCGATATTGTTATTACCATATTGGGAATGGACCGAGATAGAGTCGGGACTTCTTCTTCTTCTTCTGAGCGAGAAGATAAAGGTATAAATTAATGTTGAGTTGGGATTGCACAACTCGAGTGAGGTTTGACTCGAGTTTCCCTAAATCACATACTTAACTTATTGCATTGATATTTGCATTGAGTTGATTGATATACTTGTTCTCTTGAATTATAGATGACAGGTGTTAGACGAGTAATCTTAGGACAGAAGTTCCTGATCGTGGTGGAATCACCACGGGAACATTGCACGATGTCTCAAGATAATGATATTAGCGATAGAGCTACAGTCCATGACGGATAGGTCAGGACACCGGATGTTTGGTTATATCGAATAAATAGAATTGGAATCTCTCTGTTACGGAAATCGATATAGGAACACCATAATTGGTTATATCGGAATTCGATATAGGAACACCATATTTGGTTATATCGAGTAATAGGATCAGAGTTCCTTCTATTACGGAATTCGATATAGGAACACCACATTTGGAAACCGGGATCCCTAGGCTAGGATTGAATCTAGTCTAAAACGTAGAGTCACGAGTTTGAGTGATAGTTATATCGATTGATATTGATGATGTTGAATTATGTTCCTGATATTGGTACATGCTTAGAATATGATTTGTTCTGGAGATGGAATTATGTTCCGGATCAGGGTACATGTTTAGAATATGTCTTATTCTTGTGATTGATTCATATCATGATTTTGATATAGGATATGATTTGTTGTCTTACACTTTTATATTGTTTATCTGATGGCATGTATACATGATTTGTACTGGGATATTTATATCTCACCGGAGTTATCCGGCTGTTGTCTTGTTTGTATGTGTGCATGGCAACAGGTGGGCTAGGATCAGGGTCAAGAAGAGAACGAGGCTGGACTAGGTAGCGTGGAGATCTGGTCTTTGAAGCAACTTAGGATTCAGCACTGACTTGTAGTTGAACCTAGTGGGATTATTGTAGATCATACAATAATTGTAGGTTATGTTTAATATGTAATTTGAATTTAATTACATTACGTTTCCGCTTTGCAATTTAAAAAAAAATATATAAATTTAGACCCTGTTCATTATACTTGATTATTTATTCCTAAGGATGATTAAGGAATGGATTAACGTCCGGGTCCCCACATTAACCATGGCTAAGGGATAAAAAACCAACCAAGATCCATACCACCCCTAGAATTCTAAACATACACATGCAGCAAATGAAGGGATCGAAGGGGGTTTGTCTTGTTTTATTTGAAAACCAATGCAACCATGGACCAATCCTTGAAAGGCTGACTTGGTCTCGTATTAGACATGACAAGGAGATGTTCTAACCTTGGCTATAGCCCTTAGGGCAGCCAAGATCAAAATCATTCCCCTTGATAGCAAAACCGAGTATTCGAACTCAAAAAGACTTTATGGAAGAGTTGCTGTATTTTCTCAATTCCAGCGGGCATGGGGCTTGAATTAATGGACCAACGGGATCCTGAAACACCCTAGTACGTGCCTAGGTGCAGCCTTGGGAGCCTAGGGTTGAGCCAACCAACTGTACACACCAAAAACAACAAGACCGTGAAGCATGAAAGAAGAGGCCGAAAATGTGAACTTCATTATCGAAAAAGCTGTCATGAAATTTCGGTTTTTGCTTCATAAAATCATGATCATGAAATGTTTAAAAATCATATTATGACTTGATTGAAGAGTGAAAGAAAATATAAACATGCCTGAATTTGTTTTGGAAGAAAAACAAATGAAATCAACGACGCGGCGCGGAGGAGACGGAGTGTTCTTCTTTTCTCACTTTTTCTCTCTTATTTTACCTTTCTTTCTCTCGACTTTTGCTGAATATTGTTCTGAAGTTTTCGAGATTATGGGGAGGGGAATTGGCTAGGATATGAATTGAAAGTTTACTAATAGATGGGGGATTAGGAAGGCAAGATAAATCTTTTCTATCTTAGAGTTGAGATGTAATGACCGAGATTTTGATTCTAATAATATGAGTTTATTGATTATGAATTGATATGATTATAGCCCGGCCATTCCAGGACCAGATTGGACAAAGTATATGAAATGCATAAATTTGGGCCGAAAGTGTTGCGCCCGGGCGGAAGTTTTTGTTCGCCCGAGCGCCACATGAAAAAGATGAGGGCCGAAGGTTTTGCGCCCGGGAGGAAAGTTATATCCGCCCGAGCGCGATTGTTTATTATGCGAGGGCCGAACGTTTCGTGCCCGAGTGGAAATTTATGTCCGCCCGAGCGACAATCGATTTTCATGAAAAAGTGACACGTTTCTTCAGCATGCAATGGATGTATATATATATTGTCATCCTTCAGAAATTAGAAGCAAGAAACAAAGAAAAGAATCGAGAAAGTTTCAGAAAATTCTTACGGCTTTAGATTTCGATCCGCCCGTCCGATTTTCAATCCGTCTACAGTACTGTGTTCCTATCGACGCAGGCTACAACTGGACGTAAGTTTCATTACGTTTTGATATGTTTTGAAATTATGATATTGTTGGAATCGAATACACTTCATATATGATGTTCTTGGCATGTTAGACATCGTAGAATCGAAGTCAGATTGAGAAACAGATTGATTATGGAATTGTTATGATTTTTCAGAATATATCGATTGATGTTGGACATATTTGGAGTATGGATTGATTACAGATTGTATTGGATATGAGTTATAGATTGTAATTGATATATGTTGATGTGGTATTAACGGGGATGTTGAGATCGTTCTGTTATGCCGTTGATTTTGAGTTGAATCCAGATTGATCAGATTGGTATTGATTTGAGCAGTATATTGATATGATATTATTGATATTGTCATTGCTAGATTGAGGGATTGACAGACTTTGAATTCCAGACAGGAACATCGTCAGAACTGCAATAAAAGAAAAGTATAAGTCAATGTGGTATTGGGAGATCGACTCGAGTAGAATACACTTGAGTTTCTTTAAATCACATACTTATTATTATTGTGTTCATTGATTTGATTTGATATGCTTGTTCTATTGATTTATAGGAAGCATGTATTAGATGAGTATTAGATGAGTGATCTTGTGACATAAGTGCCGATAGTGATGGAATCGTCACTGGCACATTGCACATTGTCACAAGATAGTGAATTGTCGATAGTGCCACAGTCTGTGACGGATAGGTCAAGACACCGGATGTTTGATTATATCGATTGAATAGAACTTGTGGGGACCCGGACGCTGATCTTTTTCTTAATCATCTTTAGGACTTAATTATCAATTAAGATAAACAGGGTCTAAAATTTTTTTTTTTAAATGTAAATGCGGAAGGTAATGACATCTACGTGATATACATATCTATATAACACTACATTTCAGTACAAATATACAATAATGTACAATAGTCTCTCAATTAATCTAAGGTTCGACTACTAAAGTTCAAGTAATAAAACCTATCTATATCCAAGTCCGGAATCACCACGCTAAACTCGTCTTCTCTCATCATCTTCTCGACCCCGATCTTGCCCCACCTGTTGTCATGCACACATACAAAACAAGACAACAGCCGGATACTCTAGTGAGAATAAATCCCAGTATAAACATGGTAAGCATGTATAGAAACAATCTAAATCATAAAACATGCTATCATGAACATATTCAAAAGTAATAGATTTCTTAATCTATAAAATCAAATCAAAATAAGCATGCAACTCAATTCAGCTAAACATGCAGTTTAATCAAATCATAAACACATGCTATCATGACTGAAGGCAATAAAGATGGGTTTCATAGTCTATGATACCACATCCATAAACACATGCAGTTCTAGTCAAATCATGTCTAGACTCGACTCAACTATACCTCTAGGGATCCCGTTGTGAATAAGACGATCTATCACCTACTCTCCAATCGGGGTGATGGTACGTCTTATTCCTAGACTTCGGCCTGATCTGTATCCACATCTACAATAGGAGAATGATCTTCCCCTAAGCTGTGATATCACCGAACATCTAGAAGTTTGACGGATCTGTCAAGACTCCCTATCTTAAATGCAATGCATATAAATCTATAAACAAAGCAGTAGCATATCAACATATAAACAAAGCATATTCATATCTGAATATAACAATAATCTAGTATGTGATTTTGTTGGGAAACTCAAATAGGATCTTATTTGAGTTATGTCTTCCCGTATATAACATGAATTATACCTTTGTCGTCCCGGTCTGACGAAGACGATGATCTGTATTCAAATCTGTCCATATCAATCTGAAATGACAATATCGAATACGATGTGTCAGTGAATAATTCAATACACAATCTGTTCTGATCAATACTCAACTCAGTACATAATCTGATCAATATCTGAACAAGACACAATTCAATTCATATCATTGACATCACAATATAATCGAAATCATATCTGAATCTGATCAATCTAAATCACTACTGAATCTGATCAGTATCAATCTACTGATGTTTCGACGGCATAGCAATACAATCTGAATAACCCCGTCAATCTGAACATCACAAACATAATTCTAGAACCCGTAATCTGTGTCAATACAATTCATAATCTGAATATTAACGCAATTCTGATATATAATCTCAGTCAATATCTTTCAAAAATCATAACAATTACAGAAACAGTCTGTTTTTTAATCTGACTTCAATTCTATAATGTCTATGGTAGCAGAAACATCATATCTGAATCACATGCAATTCTAGCAACATCATATTTCCAAAACATCTCAAAACGTAATAAAAATTACGTCCTTGTGTAGCTCGTGTCGAGAGGAACACAATACTGCGTTCGGATTTGAATTCTAATAGACGGATATTTCACAATCGCAAGTCTAAAAGGCGTAAGGATTTTTCTCTCAAAAATGTCGCCCCTTTTCTGAATTTCTGATGAATTTACGTGTCATCCCCATATATATATTGCATGCAAAATCTGGCAACGTGGCTTCATTATTCAAGCTCCACCCGCGGTCATGACATGCGCCGCGGGTGCGGTCGTGCAATGCCTATCCTGGCATTTCTCGAAAGCTCAGACCGCGGGTGCGGTCCTTCCAATACCGCGGGTGCGGTGTCGGCACCGCTGGTGCGCTCTGACTAGCACCGCGGGTGCGGTCTTGCCATTTCCAAAAACACCAACTTTCTGCCACTCAACCGCAGGCGCGGTCTTGTCTGGCACCATGGGTGCGGTGTGGCTTCGGCCTTTCTTGCAAAAATCCATCCTTGCATGATCGCGGGTGCACTCCTGTTCTGAGCGCGGGTGCGGTCTTGCAAACCCTATTTTCTCATGTCTTTTCTTCCCTCATTGCATGTCATGCATTCCCATATCTTCCGAGTCTCATATTAAGGAAGATTGCTAATTTTGGTTGATCACTTCTATGATTCTTGGGCCTTACATTTCTCCCCCTCTTAGATCTGAGTTCTTCCTCGAACTCATAAACAATCACTTCGGAGATAACAAAAAAAAATGCATAATAGAGTTAAATCAAAACTCAAATATCTGATTCCGGTCTGGAACAATAATTCATTAAGTATAATGTCATAATACTTCTCCAATCCTTCTGACAGATTCAATCTCGCCATATTGGTTATACAATATCCGTATAAACCAATCACAGTTCATAACAAACCAATGCCAGTAGTTGTTACCCAGTCTGTTTATCCCAATTAGGGACATATACCATCTTCAGCTTCAAATACCAATCGTCATCATCCGACGTTGTTTTCCTAAGTCTGTCCATTCTGAACTATCTTAGTAGCTATTGTCATATAGTAATTCATACTGTGGGGACCCGGACGCTAATCAAGTCTTAATCATCATTGGGACTAATTAATCAATTATAAAACATGGTCTAAATTTTTTTTCTAAAATGCGGAACGTAGTGAAATAAAACTAATATACATATCAGTATAAAATACAATACAAGTCCTGTACTGCATGCATCCAAAATAAACTAAGGTTCAACATCTAAATATCAAGTGTCAAAACCCTAGATACATCCAAGTCCGAAGTCTCCACTCTATCACGATCTCTCCTTATCTCCTGGACCCTGATCCTGTCCCACATGTTGTCATTGCACACATACAGACAAGACAACAGCCGGATAATTCCGGTGAGAATATAATCCCAGTATAAATCAACGAAACATGCAATCATATAAACAAATATAAAGCATGTAATCAGGTAACAGATATATGCATCAAACTCTGAAACATAATCAATCATAGACTGTCGACATATACGTGCGTGACTCCACGTTTCAGACTAGACTCAATCCTAGTCTAGGGATCCCGGTTTCCAGACATTGGCATTCCATATCGACCAACAGTAATAGAAAAGACTCCAGTTCTATCCACGTCGATATAGTATCGATCACCAGTAATAGAAGAAGCTTTGTTTCTATCCACTTCAGTATAGTATCGATCACCAGTAATAGAAGAAACTCCGATTCTATCCACATCGATATAACATCGATCAACAGTAATAGAAGAAGTTATAATTCTATCCACATCGATACAATACTGATCACCAGTAATAGAATGAGCTATAATTCTATCCACATCGATAGCCAATTATCCAGTAGCAGACTATGGAACTTCCGCCAATACAATATCTCATGGACATCGTGCAATGTGCCCGTGGTGATCCCACCATTATCAGGCACTTCTGTCATAAGACTACTCGTCTAATACCTGCTATCTATAATCAAGAGAACAAGTATATCAATCAAATCAATGCAATATCAATGCAATAAAGTAAAGTATGTGATTTAGGGAAACTCAAGTCTAACCGACTCAAGTCGATCTCCCGATGCCAGACTTATGCCTTTCTTTCGTCGGTTTCTGGCTCAGTCGCAGTCCTGAATTCACAGTCTGTCTGGCAATGACAATATCAATAATCTCATGTCAATATACCTTTCAAATCAATAACAATCTGATCAATCTGGATTTAATTCAAAATCAACGGCATAACGGTATAAACTCAGTATCCCCGTCAATACCATATCACCAAATAACAGTTACAATCCATAACCCATATTCAATACAATCCGTAATCCAATCACAATTCAAATCTGTCTGGTATAAATCAATATACCCTAAGAATTCATAACAATTCCATAATCAGTCCATTTCTTAATCTGACTTCGATTCTATGATGTCTAACATATCAAGAACATCATATCTGAATCCTATTCAATTCTGAAAATAGCATAATTTCAAAGCATGTCAAAACGTAGTAAAACTTACGTCAAGTTGTAGCTTACGTTGCTAGGAACTCAGTACCGAAGTCGGATTCAAAATCAGACGGACGGATTTTTCACAAAAGGCGTAAGGATTTTTCTTAAGAATTCTCTGAAGCTTCTCCTCGATTTCTTACCGAAGGAAATGAAGGAATCACTTATATATATCTCTATGCTCGGTTAATGAAACGTGGCTCATTTTCAAACAATTCAGGCGGCGCTCGAGCGGTCAAAAACTACCGCTCGGGCGCCGAACACTCTGTCCAAGTACTCGGCTGGTCATGCACTGGCGCTCGGGCGGTCACAAACTACCGCCCGGGCGCCACTTCTTCTGCCCGACGCATGTGCTTATTGAACATTGGCGCTCGGGTGGTTATTTTCTACCGCTCGGGCGCCAATAGTTCTGTCCAAAAATGCACCCTTCATGTAAAATCTTATTTCGTGTCCCGATTAATCCTTTCGTAATCATATCAAATTATAAATCAATAATTACAGATTACTAGGATTAAATTTCCGGGCATTACATTTCTCCCCCCCTAAGATACGATTTCGTCCCCGAAATCACAGGCAATTAATCATATCATAACGGAGTATATATACATATCTGTATAAGAAATGTAATAGGGATCTACATCAGTAAAATAATGCTGGGAATTCCTGTTTCATGTCAGATGCAGTCTCCCAAGTAACTTCTTCAACACCATTACGAGTCCATTGTACTTTCACCAATGGAATTATCTTCGTTCTGAGCTGTTTTTCCTTCCGATCGATAATCCGGATCGGTTTCTCGATATAACTCCATGTCTCATCCAGCTCAGTCTCTTCTGGTTGAAGAACATGTGAATCATCAGGGAGATATTTCCACAGCATTGATACATGAAAGACATCATGTATTCCCGATAATGAAGGCGGTAATGCAAGTCGATAGGCACGATCTCCTATCTTTTCTAGAATCTCATAAGGACCCACATATCTTGGAGACAATTTTCCTTTCTTGCCAAATCTGACAACACCTCTGAAAGGAGAAATCTTTAGGAATACTCGGTCTCCATCCTCGAATACCAACGGTCGTCGTCTGAGGTTGGCATATTTGGCTTGTCGGTCCTGAGCTGCCTTCATTTTCTTCTGAATCAATTTCACTTTCTCAGTCATATCTCTGATCATATCAGGTACAGTTTCAGGAACTTCAGAGATATCATCCCAATAAAGAGGGGATCTGCATTTCTTTCCGTACAACGCTTCGAATGGAGCCATCTCAATACTCGTCTGATAGCTATTGTTGTACGAAAACTCGCAAAGTGGCAATGCATCTTGCCAGTTAGTGCTGAAATCAAGCACTACAGCTCTCAACATATCGTCCAATGTCTGAATCGTGCGCTCTGACTATCCGTCAGTCTGTGGATGATATGCGGTACTTAGATGTAACTTTGTACCTAGAGCTTGCTGCAAACTCTGCCAGAAGTGCGAAGTAAACCGAGGATCACGGTCTGAAACAATCGACTTTGGCACTCCGTGCAGTCTAACCACTTCCTTGACATAGATATCGGCCATCTGGTCAAATCTATACGTCATTTTGTACGGAATAAAACATGCAGATTTGGTCAATCTGTCAATCACGACCCAAATCGCATCACAACCTCTGGAGGAACTCGGTAACTGCGTCACAAAATCCATGGAAATGTGATCCCATTTCCATTCAGGAATGGACAAACTCTGTAACAGTCCTCCTGGTTTCTTTCTTTCAGCTTTCACCTGTTGGCAATTCAAACATTTGGCTACAAATTTAGTCACATCAGATTTCATTTGTTTCCACCAATACTGTGCATTTAAATCATTGTACATTTTCCTGCCACAAGGATGAACGCTAAAACGACTGTTGTGCGCTTCTGTCAGTATTATCTGTCTTAAATCCGAGACATTTGGCACAACCAGACGATTATTCACATACAAAATACCGTCACAAACTCGATACTCCGATTGATGACCAGCTCTGACCATTGCAATCGAATTCTGTATATTCTGATCAACCTTCTGTGCCTCTTTGATTCTCAATCTCAATTCTGGTTCAACTTGAATTGTATATAATCTCAGAGGCTGACAATCCGTAAGGACCGTGTATCGTATTATCGTAAATCTTATATGATTATCGATAATTCACGAATTTGTTATGTGATTATACATTTGATGTATATTATGACAATGAAATTGAGAAAATGAATATTGTATATGAATTGACGTTGTAAGAGCTCGATTGGAAAGGCCGGACGCCAATATAGTACAAAACTCATGTATTGTACAGAACATGTGGCGCCCGAGCGGTCGAAAATTACCGCCCGAGCGCCAGGGTATTTGAAATGTGATGTTCGGGCAGAAAACTACGCGCTCGAGCAGTAGTTTGTGACCGCCCGAGCGCGAAGCGAGTGGCATGGGACAGAGCATGCCGCGCCCGAGCGGTAAATTGTGACCGCTCGAGCGCGGTACAAGCATAGCTCGGGGACAGAACTTCTCGCGCTCGGGCGCGAGAATTCTACCGCCCGAGCGCGGTATCGGTGATGATAAGAATGAGATTTTCTTCTCTTTCTTCTTTCATTTTTACCGAGAGTTCGAGAGATAAGTTCGAGAATTCGATTTTCTTTCTTCCGAATCGACTTCGAAACGCTGTCTAAACGCGAAACAAATTATATATTTGTGATCTGCGCGTTGAGGGCTTCTGATTGAGGTAATTTTCTTCCAGTTCCATCAGCTTTAAATAGCAAGGTGCTGGAATATTATGTATTTGAAGTTGAATTTCTGATATGTAGTAGAATATCCGACAATAAATTCGTATTCGAAGTCGGACTTGAATTATGATATGATTTTGATTTGATATGAATTTTTGAAGTTTCAAATAATATTTGAAACTCATATTAATGGTTTTGAAGCGTGTTATTGATTGGAATGAATATGTTATTGATGTAGATCAAGTATTATATCAGTATCTTCAGGCTACATCAATTGGAACGAAGAATTGAGGTATGTAGCGACCGGGTAACATACGACAGGTATCTGTATTATATGATATATGATTGGATTGATTTGATTGGATTGGATTGGAATACGTGTCTATGTGCCTATTTGATGATTTGATGTGGCATACATGACATTGAGATTTGAGTATCGATGTATAAAATAAATGTTTTGTTAACACACATCATTTTATGCATCTATCGATACATGACATGCACGTTGAGCTATGATCCTTGGATACCCTGATATGATTTGATTGGATTCCGGGGTTTGTGAACACAATCGCTATGCCGGTATTATATGACCCGTAAAGCATAGACAATTGTGGCCCCATATGATTGGATATGAGATGTGGGATTGATGGCGCTTCGTCGACGCTATCATATGTGTATTCCCATATCGGCCAGTGTGCCAGCTCGAGCATTGATTTGATTTGATAGCGATTCGATTGATTCTGACATGTGCTCAGTGGATGGGCATTTGACCCTATACCTCCACGACATACATGCATTGCATACCATATATCATTGTTTAGATACTTGTGGTATATATTGTGGTTGTTCCATACGGAGCTTTGCTCACCCCCAAGGGGGGCTGTTGTTGTCTTTGTGTGTGGACAATGGCAGGTACTCCAGGATATCAGGAGACCAGAGAGGGTACTTCTGGTGGGAGCCACAGCTTGGGCTGAGGTTTATGTTTATGTCTTGTTCCCAGTATATATATGTATATATATCTATATACCGGGGCATGTCCCGAGGATATGAGATGTTTGTATGTGATTGATTACGTGTGGGCGTGTTTATGATTTGAATTTAGATACTATTTTTAGTATTTAAATATCAGAAGAGATATTTTGGGCTCATTGTAAAGAAATTTTAAACCCGTTTTCCGCTGTGATTAATTAAACCCTAATCAGATTGCATTGTAATAACGATTAGGAGTTAAGGGCCCCACACAGAGTGGTATCAGAGCATAGCTGGGAATGCTCTATTGAGTCTTGTGTACACTTGGATAGGCACAAATGAATTGTGCGCTTGTGTTTGATTTATTTGTATTACTTGCTCTTATGTGATTTGATTTGAGTAAGTATTTGATGAGATTGATGATATGAGATGATGAGATTATGAAATTGATATGAAATTGTGATATTCATCTTTTGATTTGTAGATGGATCACACAAATGAAACTGCGAGTACCAGTACTGAGAGGATTGTTGGGCAATTTGAAGGGTTGTCCATGGATGTTGTGATGGCTCGATTCCAGGATCTGAAACCACCGAGGTTCTTTGGCACTGAGAGTGCTGAAAGAGCTGAGGCTTGGCTGAAGGATATCGAGCACTTGTTTAATATTGTTGAGTATTCCAAAGCTCGGAGACTGAAACTTGCTTTGTATCAGCTGAAAGACCGAGCTAAATCTTGGTGGGAAGCCGCTGAGATTGGATTGAAAGAGGCTGGGACTGAAGTCACATGGGATGTCTTCAAGGCCCAGTTTCTGGAGCAGTATTCTCCTCCATCTTATTATACTGCTCAGGAGAATGAATTTAATAATCTGCAGCAGGGAACGATGTTTGTTGCAGAGTATGCTTCGAAGTTTTCTACTTTACTGAAGTATGCACCTTACGTAGCTGGGAATGCGAGGGCAAAATATAACAGGTTTGTAAATGGGTTGCATCCTGCTATATATGCTTATGTTGTTTTTGGATTGCCTACCAGCTACGCAGAGGTAGTTGAATGAGCCAAGGCAGCCGAGGCTGGACTCAGGCGAGGAGGTCCACAGTATACTGTTAGAGTAGGTGCCCGTCGAGCCAAGTGTTGGCCGAGTGTTCACAATGAAACTCTATGAATAAGCAGTCTTTATTTTAATAATATTTGAAATTATTACTTTGGCAAATCTTTATCTGTATACCCATGCTAGCTGCATAGATAAAGCCCTTGAATATACAAATAGTAGAAAGAATATGAGATGCTCATATGATGAGTATCATGAAACTCATATTTGTAATACTGTATATTCTAAACGGTTCCTAGTCGATTCAGCCGCCACTAAGAAGGATATAGGCCGCTCGAGTTAGAGACTAGTATCTGCGATTTGAGTACCATGTTTCATTGGTAGGGGACATTGTGATGTCCGAACATGCAGATAGGTGCTCCTTGTAGAGTGCACTGAACAACCCTCCATAAAAGGACTTTCCAAGTGGTTCTCACTTATCGAGTGGAAAAGTCCTGGTTTATGGTTGTACAGAATTAGTCCTTATGACCCGGGACAACATTGAGACTCTATGTGCTAGAATTACACTTTGACTTGTTTACAGACTCTCATGGGGTCATCAGGTGGCAAGGTTGGGTGTTCTGTCGAAACACATAGGAGTCGATGCATTGTAGTCGGGGATTCACCGCTTACCTTCGGGTATGGATATCCTATGTGTTATCATGTGTATGTAGATCGAAATCTCTGGCCAGAGTATGGTTGTAATTATGAAAGGTGTTTCATAGATTACACCATCGATGCAACTACGACATGACACATAGTATCGATTCATTGACAACTCTCGATAAACCAATGGTTGTCGAATCGATCGGGATATATGAGTTGAAGGGACCGTACTGTACGCTAACCATAATTGAATGGTTCTTGCAGGCACTATCATGTGATACCTAGGGAATCACGTAAGCGATGCTGCTAGGCATTTAACGTGATTGGTTGGGTACTATCAGACTTGAGTTCTGACGTTCTTACTATCAAGGAGTTGATAAGTAAGAATGGAGCAATTGGGTTATGCTCGAATAAGGACATGTTTAGTCCGAATCACATGGAGATGTGAACCCACGGCTAGTTGTATCAATGAACCATTGAGGGCCACACAAGTACTAGCTTTGTAAATCCCGATGAGAAGTAAAAATAGTTCAATGTGTTGAACGGCTTATAAAGGAGTTTATAAGCGTAAGGAAAATTAGAAGTATGACTTCTATAAAGGAGAAAATAGTTCAAAGTGTTGAACGGCTTATAAATGTGTTTATAAGTGTAAAGAAAAATAGAAGTATGACTTCTATGAGAGAAATGTAAATTTTGATTTATGGAAGTGTTCCTAAATTAAAATTTGGCCAAGTGACTAATGTTTTTGAAAATTGTGATTTTCATAAACATTATTATGGACTAAATTAAATTAATTCAAGTGTTGAATTAATTAAACACTAGTGGGCCTAGTAGAGCCCAAATAATTAAATTAATTCAAGTGTTGGATTAATTAAATAATATTGAGTCTAGTAGAGCTCAATTAAAATAATTATTTAACTAGTGGGACTTGGGTAAATTCAAGTAATGTTTAATTAGTCTCAAATATGTTTGAGATAATTAAATTTAGTCCAAAGTTTTTAATTTGATTAAAAACTATATTGTATGCATGCATGGGAGGTGAAGGGTTGGAGATTACTTTTGAATAAAATATTGGCATGGCATGCCACTTTTTGGATCAACTTTTTGCAACCCCAAGAGAACTCTTCCCTCCTCCATTACACATGCATATGGCCGAAACATTGCTCCATCTTCTCTCAAGTTTTTCTCCATTTTTGTGTTCTTGAATTGTTTAAGAACACACACTTCTCTTTGATAAATCCTCACATTTTTCTAGTGCAAATTGTGAGGGGATCTACCTAGTTGGTGGTGGGCCTAATTTGATGGAAAGATTCAAGGAGGAGGAGCTTGTAGATTTCTTCATGCCATTCAAGAGCTAAGGTGTTTACACCTTAGTTGGAGCCATAAAATCAATCCTTGTGATTGATAGGTAATTTTCTCAACATCCTATGTATGTTGTTTTAGTAAATATTGCACAATTTTTGGGGTGGCCGAAAATTTGATTAAAAATTCAAAAATTTTTGCTTCCGTTGCGTTTCCGGCCACCGTAACCGGTCCGCTTTCATATACTCCTCCACCTTAAGTGTCAACTCAGCAGCCTGCCCTACGACTCAGAAGCAGGAAAAATTATTTTGTCTGAGCAAGTTTTACAGAATTGTGTAATGATATACGAGGATAATGTGATATTTCTGAATTTGATTGTCCTTCCAATGCACGACTTTGATTGTATTGTTGGCATGGATATCTTGATGACGAATCGAGCTACTGTTGATTGTTGTCATGGAGTAGTTCGATTTCGATCGATTGATAGACCCAAGTGGAATTTTTATGGCAAGGGTTCCCAAGCCAAAATTCCATTGGTATCTTCCTTGGAAATGTCTCGATTGTTGACTAGCGGAGATGAGGGTTATCTTGTCTACGCTATTGATATTTCGAAGAAGGAGTCTTCTTTATCTGAGATTCCTGTTGCGAAAGAGTTTCCAGATGTTTTTCCCGATGAGATTCCTGATTTTCCTCCTCATCGAGAAGTTGAATTTGGTATTGATCTTGTGCCGGGGACTGCGCCTATTTCTAAAGCTCCCTATCGCATGGCACTATTGGAACTGAAAGAATTGAAAGAACAATTACAGGATCTTCTCGATAAGGGATATATTCGACCGAGTGTATCACCTTGGGGAGCTCCAGTTTTATTTGTTCGGAAGAAAGATGGTACGATGCGAATGTGTATCGACTATAGGCAGCTGAATCGGGCTACTGTGAAAAATAAGTACCCACTTCCTCGTATTGATGACTTGTTTGATCAGCTTCAGGGTACTTCTGTATACTCGAAGATTGATCTTCGTTCTGGGTATCATCAAGTACGAGTTCGAGACGAAGATGTACCCAAAACTGCTTTTCGTACGAGGTATGGCCATTATGAATTTCTGGTTATGCCTTTCGGTCTTACGAATGCTCCTGCTATTTTTATGGACTTAATGAATCGTGTCTTTCGAGATTATCTGGACCGATTCGTTATTGTGTTTATTGATGATATTCTTGTGTATTCGAAATCGAGAAAGGAGCATGCTGAACATCTGAGACTGGTACTTCAAACTCTTCGTACTAGTCATTTATATGCTAAATTGTCCAAATGCGAATTCTGGATGGACAAAGTGGTATTTCTGGGCCACGTCATTTCGAGACATGGCATATCTGTTGATCCTGCTAAGGTCGAAGCTGTATTGAATTGGCCAAGACCTACGAATGTTCCTGAGATCCGTAGCTTCATGGGTTTAGCTGGATATTATCGTCGTTTTATTGAAGGATTTTCGAAAATAGCTAAACCGATTACTCAACTGACACAGAAGAATCAACGATTCATTTGGTCAGATGAATGTGAAGCTAGTTTTCTTGAATTGAAGACGAGATTGACCACAACACCTGTGCTTACTATTCCCTCAGGTACCGGAGGATTTGTGGTGTGTACAGATGCGTCTGGTAAAGGGTTGGGCTGTGTTCTGATGCAACATGGCAAAGTGGTTGCTTATGCGTCTCGTCAATTAAAATATCATGAAACACGTTATCCTGTTCATGATCTCGAATTGGCCGCCATTGTGTTTGCTTTGAAGATTTGGCGCCATTACTTGTACGTAGAAAAGTTTGTTATATATTCGGACCATAAAAGTCTGAAATATCTCTTTTCTCAATCTGATTTGAATATGAGGCAACGCAGGTGGATGGATCTCCTGAAGGATTTTGATTGTGAGATTCAATATCACCCTGGATCGGTGAATGTTACTGCGGATGCCCTGAGCCGGAAAGTTTATGATTCTGTTCTAGCTTCTGTTAGTGTCGCCAAGGTACATGATGATATATGTACTTCTGGTTGGACTTTTCACTCGAATTGGAATTCTGTCACTGTCTCAGCTTTGCAAATTGAGCCGAATTTGATATCGAAAATACGAAAGGCCCAATGAAGCGATGCTCAGATTCAAAAGTCGAAAGAACTTGTATCTGCAGGACATCAGTCTGGATTTCAGATTTCTTCTGATGGTTCTTTACGACTTAATGGTCGGCTGGTAGTTCCTGACGACTCTGATTTGAGATCTGCCCTTCTTCGAGAAGCACATTGTAGCAAATATAGTATTCACCCGGGAGGTCGGAAGATGTATTTGACATTGAGACCTCAATTTTGGTGGAAACGTATGAAGAAGGACATTGCTGAATTTATTTCTAAATGTCTTGTCTGCCAGCAAGTGAAAGCCGAGAGAATGAAACCTGGAGGACTGCTCCATAGTCTTGAAATCCCGAAATGGAATTGGAAACATATCGCTATGGATTTTGTGACTCATTTACCTCGTTCGCCCAAGGGCTGTGATGCTATTTGGGTGATTATTGATCGGCTTTCGAAATCTGCACATTTTATTCCGTATGAGCGGACTTATCCTTATAAGAGAATGGCCCGTTTATACATTGAGAATGTGGTGAGATTGCATGGTGTGCCAGTCTCAATTGTATCTGATCGTGATCCCAGATTTGCTTCTAAATTCTGGGGTAGCTTTCAGGAAGCGATGGGTACGCGTTTGGCTATGAGTACTGCTTATCATCCTCAAACTGATGGCCAAACTGAGCGTACGATTCAGACTTTAGAGGATATGTTGCGTGCAATAGTGATGGACTTCAGAATGGGATGGCAAGATGCCTTACCATTAGTTGAATTTTCTTATAATAATAGCTTTCAGACGAGTATCGGTATGGCACCGTTTGAAGCTCTATATGGGAGACGATGTAGAACACCGTTATTCTGGGATGAAATTGGTGAGAAACAATTGACTGGACCTGAAATGATACAGGAAATGAACGATAAGGTTCAGTTAATTCGGCAGCGGATGAAAGCTGCTCAGGATCGTCAAACGAGTTATGCGAACAAACGAAGACGACCCTTGGAATTCCAGAAAGGTGACAGAGTGTTTTTGAAGATATCTCCCTTTAGAGGCACTGTTCGATTCGGCATGCGAGGGAAGTTATCTCCTCGATATGTTGGTCCATACGAAATTCTGGATCGAGTTGGTGATCTTGCGTATCGATTGGCATTGCCACCAGCTCTATCTGCTATTCACGATGTGTTTCATGTTTCTATGTTGAGGAAATATGAACCTGATCCATCACATGTACTTGCACCTGATGAGGTTGAGCTGGATCCTTCTCTTTCCTATGTTGAACAACCTGTTCGCATTATGGATCGAAAGGAAAAGATATTGAGAAATAAATCGATTCCTCTGGTACGAGTGCAATGGACACGACATGGTGTTGAAGAATCAACGTGGGAATTGGAGAGCAAGATGCGAGATTCGTATCCGCATTTGTTTGATTCTACGACATCTATTCCATTGTATTCGATATATTCTGTTCCTTTTACTGATTTTAGCTTTGATATGTATTATAACTGGTGACATATATATATGTTTACCTAGGTTATGTATATAATGATATTTGAGATTTCGAGGACGAAATCTTTTAAGAGGGGGAGAAATGTAAGGACCGTGTATCGTATTATCGTAAATCTTATATGATTATCGATAATTCACGAATTTGTTATGTGATTATACATTTGATGTATATTATGACAATGAAATTGAGAAAATGAATATTGTATATGAATTGACGTTGTAAGAGCTCGATTGGAAAGGCCGGACGCCAATATAGTACAAAACTTATGTATTGTACAGAACATGTGGCGCCCGAGCGGTAGAAAATTACCGCCCGAGCGCCAGGGTATTTGAAATGTGATGTTCGGGCAGAACACTACGCGCCCGAGCGGTAGTTTGTGACCGCCCGAGCGCGAAGCGAGTGGCATGGGACAGAGCATGCCGCGCCCGAGCGGTAAATTGTGACCGCTCGAGCGCGGTACAAGCATAGCTCGGGGACAGAACTTCTCGCGCTCGGGCGCGAGAATTCTACCGCCCGAGCGCGGTATCGGTGATGATAAGAATGAGATTTTCTTCTCTTTCTTCTTTCATTTTTACCGAGAGTTCGAGAGATAAGTTCGAGAATTCGATTTTCTTTCTTCCGAATCGACTTCGAAACGCTGTCTAAACGCGAAACAAATTATATATTTGTGATCTGCGCGTTGAGGGCTTCTGATTGAGGTAATTTTCTTCCAGTTCCATCAGCTTTAAATAGCAAGGTGCTGGAATATTATGTATTTGAAGTTGAATTTCTGATATGTAGTAGA
This sequence comes from Primulina eburnea, assembly GCF_022965805.1. NCBI lineage: Eukaryota > Viridiplantae > Streptophyta > Magnoliopsida > Lamiales > Gesneriaceae > Primulina > Primulina eburnea. The sequence continues at coordinate 20,007,642 of NC_133104.1, read as the reverse complement.
ATATCCGACAATAAATTCGTATTCGAAGTCGGACTTGAATTATGATATGATTTTGATTTGATATGAATTTTTGAAGTTTCAAATAATATTTGAAACTCATATTAATGGTTTTGAAGCGTGTTATTGATTGGAATGAATATGTTATTGATGTAGATCAAGTATTATATCAGTATCTTCAGGCTACATCAATTGGAACGAAGAATTGAGGTATGTTGCGACCGGGTAACATACGACAGGTATCTGTATTATATGATATATGATTGGATTGATTTGATTGGATTGGATTGGAATACGTGTCTATGTGCCTATTTGATGATTTGATGTGGCATACATGACATTGAGATTTGAGTATCGATGTATAAAATAAATGTTTTGTTAACACACATCATTTTATGCATACATCGATACATGACATGCACGTTGAGCTATGATCCTTGGATACCCTGATATGATTTGATTGGATTCCGGGGTTTGTGAACACAATCGCTATGCCGGTATTATATGACCCGTAAAGCATAGACAATTGTGGCCCCATATGATTGGATATGAGATGTGGGATTGATGGCGCTTCGTCGACGCTATCATATGTGTATTCCCATATCGGCCGGTGTGCCAGCTCGAGCATTGATTTGATTTGATAGCGATTCGATTGATTCTGACATGTGCTCAGTGGATGGGCATTTGACCCTATACCTCCACGACATACATGCATTGCATACTATATATCATTGTTTAGATACTTGTGGTATATATTGTGGTTGTTCCATACGGAGCTTAGCTCACCCCCAAGGGGGGCTGTTGTTGTCTTTGTGTGTGGACAATGGCAGGTACTCCAGGATATCAGGAGACCAGAGAGGGTACTTCTGGTGGGAGCCACAGCTTGGGCTGAGGTTTATGTTTATGTCTTGTTCCCAGTATACATATGTATATATATCTATATACCGGGGCATGTCCCGAGGATATGAGATGTTTGTATGTGATTGATTACGTGTGGGCGTGTTTATGATTTGAATTTAGATACTATTTTTAGTATTTAAATATCAGAAGAGATATTTTGGGCTCATTGTAAAGAAATTTTAAACCCGTTTTCCGCTGTGATTAATTAAACCCTATTCAGATTGCATTGTAATAACGATTAGGAGTTAAGGGCCCCACACAATCTGTTTCAAAAGCTAATCCAGACAAACACCAGTCTTCTATCAAATTCGATACACCTATTGTCGATAAGGATAGTGCACATACCTTTCGACTCAGCGCATCTGCTGCTGCATTGGATTTCCCTGGATAATATTTAATCTCACAATCAAAGTCTTTCAGTAAATCCAGCCATCTCCGCTGTCTCATATTCAGCTCTGATTGCGAAAACAGATATTTCAAGCTTTTATGATCAGAATAGATTTCGAATTTCTCACCGTACAAATAATGTCGCCATATCCTCAATGCAAAGACTATGGCTGACAATTCAAGATCATGAATTGGGTAACGAGTTTCATGGGGTTTCAGCTGTCTTGAGGCATAAGCAATCACATGCCCCCGCTGCATCAAAACACAACCCAATCCTCGGTGAGATGCATCACAGTAAACGACGAAATCACCAGTACCTGAAGGAATCGTTAACACAGGCGCACTGGTCAATCTCTTTTTTAATTCCAGAAAACTGAATTCACAGTCTTCTGACCAAACAAACGGAGCATTCTTCTGAGTCAACTGCGTAATTGGTTTGGCAATTCTCGAAAAATCTTTAATGAATCGACGATAATATCCTGCCAAACCCATAAAACTGCGAATCTCGGGCACAGATGTAGGTCTCGGCCAACTAATCACGGCTTCAACCTTACTTGGATCAACTGATATACCATCTTCGGGTATAATATGACCCAAAAACACAACCTGATTCAACCAGAACTCGCATTTCGACAATTTAGCATACAGTTTCTCTGCCCTCAAAATGCTCAACACAGTCCTCAGATGATTAGCATGCTCAATCATATTCTTTGAATAAATCAATATATCATCAATGAATATGATAACAAAATCATCCAAATATTTATGAAAGACGCGGTTCATCAATCCCATAAATACCGCCGGTGCATTCGTCAAACCAAAAAGCATGACAATAAACTCATAGTGTCCATACCTGGTTCTGAATGCTGTCTTTGAGATATCAGACTCCCTGACTCTCAATTGATGGTATCCAGATCTCAAGTCGATCTTGGAATACACAGAAGAACCCTGCAACTGATCAAATAAATCATCAATACGAGGCAATGGATATTTATTCTTTACCGTTGCCTTGTTCAGTTGCCGGTAGTCGATGCAAAGTCTCATCGACCCGTCTTTCTTTCTCACGAACAGTACTGGAGCACCCCAAGGAGATACACTCGGTCTGATATATCCCTTGGCCAGTAAATCCTCCAACTGTTCTTTCAATTCTTTCAATTCGATCGGTGCCATCCGGTATGGAGCTCTCGAAATCGGGACGGTTCCTGGCATCAATTCTTTGCTGAAGTCTATCTCTCGAATCGGAGGCAATCCAGGAATCTCATCTGGAAAGACATCAGCAAACTCACACACCACTGGCAAATCCACCAATGATGGGCTCTGTGGGGACCCGGACGCTAATCAAGTTCTTAATCATCATTGGGACTAATTAATCAATTATAAAACAGGGTCTAAAAATTTTTCTTTTTAAATTGCGGAACGTAGTGAAATAAAACATATATACATCTCAGTATATAAAATACAAATCCTGTATTACAAAACATTTATTCAAATTAGAGTTTAACATCTAATATCAATTGTTCAAACCCTATCTCAGATCAAAGTCCGAAGTCTCCACTCTAACTCGATCTCTCCTCATCTCCTCGACCCTGAACCTGTCCCACCTGTTGTCAAGTACACATACAGACAAGACAACAGCCGGATAAACCGGTGAGAATAACTCCCAGTATAAATCAATGAAACATGCAATCATATAACAAATATAAAGCATGTAATCAGGTATCAACAATATGTAACGAATCTGAAACATAATCAATAACACACTGTCCACTATACTCGTAGCTACAAAATGCAGACTAGACTCAATCCTAGTCTAGGGATCCCGGTTCCAGAATTTGGCATGCGTATATCGACTAGCAGTAATAGAAAAGACTCCAGTTCTATCCACGCCGATATGGTATCGATCAACAGTAATAGAAAAGACTCCAGTTCTATTCACAACGATACGGTATCGATTACCAGTAATAGAGGAAGCTATTATTCTATCCACATCAATATAGTACCGATTAACAGTAATAGAAGCAACTCTAATTCTATCCACATCGATATGACATCGATTAACATTAATAGAAGAGCTACTAATCTATCCACATCGATACAATACTTGTGGGGACCCGGACGCTAATCAAGTTCTTAATCATAATTGGGACTAATTAATAAATTAAAAACAGGGTCTAAATTTTTTTTTAAAATGCGGAACGTAGTGAAATCAAACATATATACATCTCAGTATATAAAATACAATACAAGTCCTGTACTGCACGCATTCAAACTAAACTCAGGTTTAACAACTAATGTCAAGTGTTCAAACCCTACTATACATCAAAATCAAAGTCCGGAATCTCCACTCTAATCACGATCTTTCTTCATCTCCTCAACCCTGAACCTGTCCCACCTGTTGTCATGTACACATACAGACAAGACAACAGCCGGATAATTCCGGTGAGAATGTAATCCCAGTATAAATCAACGAAACATGCAATCATATAAACAATATAAAGCATGTAATCAGGTAACAGATATATGTATCAAAATCTGAAACATAATCAATAGCAATCTGTCGACATAATTCTACAGTTCAGACTAGACTCAATCCTAGTCTAGGGATCCCGGTTTCCAGATGTGGTATTCCTATATCGAATTCCGTAATAGAAGGAACTGTATTCCTATTACTCGATATAACCAATATCCTGGTATTCCTATATCGAATTCCGTAATAGACGAATTCCCATTTCCTATTACTCGATATAACCAAACATCCGGTGTCCTGACCTATCCGTCATGGACTGCAGTTCTATCTTTAATAACCTATCTTGAGACATCGTGCAATGTGCCGTGGCGATACCACCACTATCCGGCACTTCTGTCACAAGATAAATCGTCTACTACCTGTCATCTAAAATCAAGAGAACAAGTATATCATCAATTCAATGAAAATATCAATGCAATAAAGTAAAGTATGTGATTTAGGGAAACCCAAGTCCAAACCGACTCAAGTCCATCTCCCAATACCACATTGACTTATACCTTTCTTTCGTCGGTTTCTGGCTCAGTCGATGTCCTGAACTCACAGCCTGTCTGGCAATGACAATATCAATAATCTCATGTCAATATACTGTTCAACTCAATAACAATCTGATGAATCTGGATTTAATTCAAATCAACGGTATAACGGTACAATTTCAATATCCCTGTCAATACCGATTCAACAGATAATAGTTACAATCCATAACCCATATCTGATACCATCTGTAATCCAATCACAATTCAGATCTGTCTGGTATAAATCAATATACCCTAAAAATTCATAACAATTCCATAATCAGTCCGTTTCTTAGTCTGACTTTGATTCTATAATGTCTCATATGTCAAGAACAACATATATGAGTTCCATTCAGTTCTGACAATATCATAATTCTAAAACATGTCAAAACGTAGTAAAACTTACGTCCAGTTGTAGCCTACGTTGCCAGGAACTCAATACCGAAGTCGGATTCAAAATTAGACGGACGGATTTCTCAGACCCTTCTCTCGATTTTATGTTTTGAAAACCGACTTGCATGTCTATATATATCTAGACAACTCGCGCATGCATCATGGCAAGTGGCTCATTTTCCGCACAATCACGCAACACCGCGGGTGCGGTCTTGCACCGCAGGTGCAGTCTCGTAAGCACCGCGGGTGCGGTCACCCTACGGTTTCGATGCACAATATTTCCCGAAGCACAACCGCGGATGCGGTGCTTCCTAGGCCGCGGGTGCGGTGTCCCCTCGGCCTCACCTTCACCATTTCATTTCTAATTCTTTTCTCAATGTCCCAATTAATCCTTTTGTAATCCTATCAATTATAAATCAATAATTACAGATTACTGGGATTAAATTTCCGGGCATTACAATACTGATTAACAGTAATAGAAAAAGCCACCATCCTATCCACATCGATAGCCAAACATCTAGTGACAGACTTTGGCACATCCGCCAATACACCATCTTATGACATCGTGCAATGTGCTCGTGGTGATCCCACCACTAACGGCACTTCTGTCATAAGATGACTCCTCTAATACCTGCTGTCTAAAATCAAGAGAACAAGTATATCAATCAACTCAATGCAAATATCAATGCAATAAAATAAAGTATGTGATTTAGGGAAACCCATGTCTAAACTGACTCAAGTCGATCTCCCAATACCACATTGACTTATACCTTTCTTTTCTCGTTCAGAAGATGAAGAAGAATTCCCGACTCTATCTCGGTCCATTCCCAAATCTGGTAATCACAATATTGAACATTCACAATAACAATAAATAACCCAATCCGGAACATGCTCTGATCAATATTTAAATCAAAATATACTCTGATCAATGTCAATCGACATACGGTATCATAATAAAATCTAAATCAATACCGACTCTGATCAATATCAATCAACTGATGTTTTCGACTGTATAATAATATTGTCTCGATTATCCCGTCAATCCAAACATCACAGATATAATACCAAAACTCATAATCAATACTGACATAACTCCTAATCTCAACGATAACACAAATCTGATATCGAATCTCTGTCAATATCTTTCGAAAATCATAACAAATACAGAAACAATCTGTTCTTCAATCTGACTTCCATTCTATAATATCTACTGTAGCAGGAACACCATATCTGAATCATATTCAATTCTGACAATATCATAAATTCAAATCTTGTCTAAACGTAACATAACTTACGTCCAGTTGTAGCCTGTGTTGATAGAAACACGGTACTGAAGTCGGATTTAAAATCAGACGGGCGGATTTCTCACAAAAGGCGTAAGGATTTTCTGGAGAATTCTCGTGCTTCCTTCCTTCGTTGCTTCTTCAATTCTGAAAGAAGGATCGTGTATATATATATATACACTCACCGTGCATGAAATCAAAACGTGGCTACCTTTTATCATTCTTAGGTGGCGCTCGAGCGGTTAAAATGTACCGCTCGGGCGCCGAACATACTGTCCGGTTGCCTATATTGCTCACCACTGGCGCTCGAGCGGTAACTTTCTGCCGCTCGGGCGCCAGACGTTCTGTCCAAGGGTGAGCTTATGCTGCATTGGCGCTCGGGCGGTAACTTTCTGCCGCTCGAGCGCCGAAGGTTCTGTCCCAATTTCTTGGCTAACAATGCGACGACGCCCGGCTTCTTCATTCGAGTTCGTATAATCTCAATCATGATAATTAATCAATGTCTGATTAAATAATTCAATCTCGGGCATTACAGGCTCGATTTAAGTAAATCAACTGAATATACCAGGAATCCATCCGCTCCCTTCTGCAATAATCGAGTCATATTTATTGCAGATATCAAAGGAATTCTGGTACGAGAACCCTTACCATAAAATTTCCACTCCTCAGCCATCTCAGGTCTGAATCGAACTATCTTGTGGAAACAATCGACTGTAGCTCGGTACTTGGTCAACATATCGATACCGATAATACAATCAAAATCAGATAAACCAAGCACAATACAGTCTAACTCAATCGTATGCCCATCGTACTGTAGTATACACGATTTAACAGATTTCACTGACATCAACCCTGTCCCTAACGGGGAAGAGACAGACACTACCGCAGACAATGACTCAATAGGTAACGCATGACTCAATGCAAATCTCTCAGAAATAAAAGTATGCGATGCACCAGTGTCAATCAGCACATATGCAGGATAACCAGAAATAAAACAGTTACCTGCCACGACATCATCAGGTGCATCCTGTGCTTGCTCCTCAGTCAAAGCGAATAGTCGGGCCTGCTGTCGAGGAGGCTGGCTCGCTGTCTGGCTCCCTCCCGGCCTCTGATGTGACTGAGTAGACGGTGCTGGCTGAAAGGAATGAACGGCAGAAGATCGTCTTCCTGTCTGAGCCGCTGATCCAGACGACTCAGCAGCCTGGGATCCCTGGGCACCACGCTGTGGACACACTCGGGCAAAGTGTCCATGCTGCTTACAAATGCGGCAGTTGCCGAACACCCCTCGACACTGCTCGGTGGAATGCTTCCCTCCGAAAGTGCTACAGTAGGGTCCTGTGTAACTCTGGCCCTGACCAGTCTATCTAGAGCCACTCGAACTGGATGAACTACTTCCAGCTTTCTTGAATTTCTTCCCCTTAGCTTTCAGGAAGTCTTTCTTTCCACTACCACTGCCGCTCTCAAATCGGGGAGCTGGTGGAGGCAGCTGTGATCTCGGTGCTGAAGGCACAAACGAAGCCTCTCTCTGTCTCATTAAACCGGCTTCGGTTCCCTTGGCTCGGTTCAAGGCATCGGTGAAATTGTTTGGCCTCCCGGTATTCACCAAGGTAAAGATTTCAGGATTTAGGCCATTTATGAACTGATCCGCAACGGCCTCATCATGTTCAGCCACATGAGGAGCAAATAGGAGCAGAGTGGAGAACTTAGCCACATATTCCTCAATGTTTAACTGGCCCTGTCTCAAGTTGGCGAACTCGGCTCCTTTGTCCTTCCTATATGAAACTGGAAAGAACCGTTGATAAAATTCAGTTCTAAACACATTCCAGGTAATGGCCGTACCTCGTTGTTCCAATGCCCGTCTAGTCGTAATCCAACAATGTTTAGCAACGTCATGCAGTTGATGTCCTATCAGTTTCACCCTCTTATCCTCCGTATATTCCAAAGATTCAAACTTCGATTCAATATCGTCCAACCAACTTTCACATTCCACGGAATTCTCCGTACCTTTCAAAGTTGGTGGATGAAATGACTGAAATCTTTTCAACAATTGCTCCATTGGAGTAGGGGTCACATCCATAGGAGGATTCAATGTACTCCCCTGTTCTGGTATTCTTCTCGGAGGCATATCTGAAATCAAAAGGATTAGTAACCCCAACCCAAAGTTCTATTTCAGTCCTCCTCCGATCATCTTACTGCTGATCCAGAATCGGCTCTGATTCGTTCTCAATAATACATGTTTTCAATTCAAATCAGATAAACAGATAAACATGCATTATAAAGCAGTAAATCATGCTAGCAATCAAAAACAGGAAAGAAAACACATTCTACCCCGCTCACTAGCTCCTATCTCAATCTCAAGGATCTATCGCTCTGATACCACCTGTTGTGGGGACCCGGACGCTAATCAAGTTCTTAATCATCATTGGGACTAATTAATCAATTATAAAACAGGGTCTAAATTTTTTTTTCTAAAATGCGGAACGTAGTGAAATCAAACTAATATACATATCAGTATAAAATACAATACAAGTCCTGTACTGCATGCATCCAAAATAAACTAAGGTTCAACATCTAAATATCAAGTGTCAAAACCCTAGATACATCCAAGTCCGAAGTCTCCACTCTATCACGATCTCTCCTTATCTCCTGGACCCTGATCCTGTCCCACCCGTTGTCATGCACACATACAGACAAGACAACAGCCGGATAATTCCGGTGAGAATATAATCCCAGTATAAATCAACGAAAATGCAATCATATAAACAAGTATAAAGCATGTAATCAGGTAACAGATATATGCATCAAACTCTGAAACATAATCAATCATAGACTTTCGACATATACGTGACTCCACGTTTCAGACTAGACTCAATCCTAGTCTAGGGATCCCGGTTTCCAAACACTGGCATTCCATATCGACCAACAGTAATAAAAAAGACTCCAGTTCTATCCACGTCGATATAGTATCGATCACCAGTAATAGAAGAAGTTCTGTTTCTATCCACATCAGTATAGTATCGATCACCAGTAATGTAATGCCCGGAAATTTAATCATGTTAATCCGTAATTATTGAAATATAATTGATATGATTATGAAAGGATTAATCGGGACACGAATTGAGATAACGTGTGAAAAATATGTGCTAGGGCAGTAGCATCGGCGCACATGCGCGACAAGGACGCGCGCACATGCGCGGAATATGCAGTGGCGTTGGCGCACATGCGCGGAGTGGACGCGCGCACATGCGCGAGCCATCCAGAAGGATCCGTGCACATGCGCGATGAGGATGCGCGCACATGCACGGAAACTCCAGAAGGCTTCGCGCATATGCGCGGAAGGTGTCGCGCATATGCGCGAGCTGCGGAGACTTCCACCGCGAAGACCAGTAGGTCTCGCGCATATGCGCGGGTAGTGTCGCGCATATGCGCGAGACATGCAGCGCGGAAAATCACCACTTGGCGGGTTGCAGGTCGTGTGTATATATATATATATATACATTAACGTAAATTAAGGAATAAAAATCGAAAGTTCAGAGGAAATATTGCTTCTTGATTTTAGAATTGGATTTGCGAGCGATCCGTCCGTCTGATTTTGATTCCGACTTCGGTACCGAGTTCCTAGCAACGTAGGCTACAACTGGACGTAAGTTTTGCTACGTTTTGACATGCTTTGAAATTATGCTATGCTCAGAATTGAATGGAACTCATATATGTTGTTCTTGACATGTTAGACATCATAGAATCGAAGTCAGATTAAGAAATAGACTGATTATGGAATTGTTATGAATTTCTGATTATAATCGGTTGATGTCGGACAGATTTAGATTATGATTGGATTACAGTTTGTACTGGATATAGGTTATGGATTGTAACGATTATCTGGTGATGTTGTATTGACGGGGATATTAGAATTTTACCGTTATACCGTTGATTTTGAATTAAATCCAGATTGGTCAAGATTGTTATGGAATTGACTGGTATATTGATATGAGACTATTGATATTGTCAGTACCAGACAGGCTTTGAGTTCAGGACTTTGACTGAGCGGGAAACCGAGACTGCAACGAAAGGTATAAGTCAATGTGGTATTGGGAGATGGACTTGAGTCGGTTTAGACTTGGGTTTCCCTAAATCACATACTGTACTTTATTGCATTGATATTTGCATTGATTGATTTATATACTTGTTCTCTTGATTGTAGACAGCAGGTATTAGAGGAGTAGTCTTATGACAGAAGTGCCGTTAGTGGTGGGATCACCACGGGCACATTGCACGATGTCATAAGATTGTGTATTGGCGGAGGTGCCAAAGTCTGTCACTGGATGTTTGGCTATCGATGTGGATAGGATGGTGGCTTTTTCTATTACTGTTAATCAGTATTGTATCGATGTGGATAGATTAGTAGCTCTTCTATTACTGTTAATCGATGTCATATCGATGTGGATAGAATGAGAGTTGCTTCTATTACTGTTAATCGGTACTATATGGATGTGGATAGAATAATAGCTTCCTCTATTACTGGTAATCGATACCGTATCGATGTGAATAGAACTGGAGTCTTTTCTATTACTGTTGATCGATACCATATCGGCGTGGATAGAACTGGAGTCTTTTCTATCACTGTTAGTCGATATACGCATGCCAACATCTGGAAACCGGGATCCCTAGACTAGGATTGAGTCTAGTCTGAATTATGATTGATGTCGACAGTTTGATTTGAGATTGTTTATGTTTCAGATTTTCATACATGTTCATGTTACCTGATTACATGCTTTATATTGTTTATATGATTGCATGTTTCATTGATTTATACTGGGGATTATATTCTCACCGGTATATCCGGCTGTTGTCTTGTCTGTATGTGTACTTGACAACAGGTGGGACAGGTCCAGGGTCGAGGAGATGAAGAGCTAGATCATGATTAGAGTGGTGGCACCGGACTTGGACTAGATGTAGGGTTAAACACTTGACTTCAGTTTAAACCCTAGTTTGAATAAATGTTGAAATACAGGACTTGTATTTCATATACTGATATGTATATATATGTTTTAATTTCACTACGTTCTGCAATTTAAAAAGAAAAATTTTTTAGACCCTGTTTTAGAATTGGCTAATTAGTCCCAAAGATGATTTAGAACTGGATTAGCGTCCGGGTCCCCACAACAGGTGGTATCAGAGCGATAGATCCTTGAGATTGAGATAGGAGCTAGTGAACGGGGTAGATTGAGATTTTCTTTCCTGCTTTTGATTGCTAGCATGATTCCTGTTTTAATATATGCTACCTGAATTATCTGATATTGATATGGTATTGTATATTATTGGAATGGATCAGCTGTAAGATGATCCGAGGAGGATTGAAACTGGTAAGTGGTAATTGGAATTACTAACCTCTTCGATTATCAGATATGCCTCCGAGAAGGATACCGGAACAGGGTAGTACCTCGAATCCTCCCATGGATGTGACCCCTACTCCAATGGAGCAATTGTTGAAAAGATTTCAGTCATTTCATCCACCGACTTTGAAAGGAACGGAGAATTCCGTGGAATGTGAAAGTTTGTTGGACGACATTGAATCACTGTTTAACTCTTTGGAGTATACTGAGGAAAAGAGGGTGAAACTGATCGGACACCAGATGCATGACGTTGCTAAACACTGGTGGAATACGACAAAACGGGCTTTGGAATTACGAGGTACGGCCATTACCTGGAATGTGTTTAAGACTGAATTTTATCTACGGTTCTTTCCAGTTTCATATAGGAAGGACAAGGGAGCCGAGTTTGCAAATTTGAAACAAGGCCAGTTGAACATTGAGGATTATGTGGCTAAGTTTTCTACTCTGCTTCGCTTTGCCCCTCACGTGGCTGGAAGTGATGAGGCCGTTGCAGATCAGTTCATAAATGGTCTAAATCCTGAAATCTTTACCCTGGTGAATACCGGAAGGCCTAACAATTTTACCGATGCCTTGAACCGAGCCAAGGGAGCTGAAGCCGGATTGATAAGACAGAAAGAGGCTTCGTTTGTGCCTTCAGCACCGAGTTCACCGATGCCTCCACCATTTCCTAGATTTGAAAGTGGTAGTGGAAGTGGGAAGAAAGACTTCCTGAAGGCTAAAGGGAAGAAATTCAAGAAAGCTGGGAGTAGCTCCTCTAGTTCGAGTGGCTCTAGACAGACTAGTCAGGGCCAGAATTATACAGGACCATACTGTAGCACCTGTGGAGGGAGGCATTCCACAGAGCAGTGCAGAGGAGTGTTCGGCAATTGCCGCATCTGTAAGCAGCATGGACACTTTGCTCGAGTGTGTCCCCACAGAGGTGCCCAGGGATCACAGGCAGCTGAGTCATCAGGATCAGCGGCTCAGACAGGTAGACGAGCTCCTGCCGTTCATTCCTTTCAGCCAGCACCGTCTACTCTGTCACAGCAGAGGCCAGGAGGGGGCCAGACAGCGAGCCAGCCTCCTAGACAGCAGGCCCGATTGGTTGCTTTGACTGAGGAGCAGGCACAGGATGCACCTGATGATGTCGTGGCAGGTAACTGTTTTATTTCTGGTTATCCTGCATATGTACTGATTGACACTGGTGCATCGCATACTTTTATTTCCGAGAGATTTGCATTGAGTCATGCATTACCTATTGAGTCATTGTCTGCGGTAGTGTCTGTTTCTTCTCCGTTAGGAACAGGTTTGATATCAGTGAAATCTGTGAAACTCTGTAGACTGCAGTACGATGGACATACGATTGAGTTAGACTGTATGGTGCTTGGGTTATCTGATTTTGATTGTATCATCGGTATCGATACGTTAACCAAGTACAGAGCTACAGTCGATTGTTTCCACAAGATAGTTCGATTCAAACCTGAGATGGCTGAAGAGTGGAAATTTTATGGTAAGGGTTCTCGTGCTAGAATTCCTTTGATATCTGCAATAAATATGACTCGATTATTGCAGAAGGGAGCGGATGGATTCCTGGTATATTCAGTTGATTTACTGAAGAAGGGCCCATCATTGGCGGATTTGCCAGTGGTGTGCGAATTTGCTGATGTCTTTCCAGACGAGATTCCTGGATTGCCTCCGATTCGAGAGATAGACTTCAGCATAGAGTTAATGCCAGGAACAGTTCCGATTTCGAGAGCTCCATACCGGATGGCACCAATCGAATTGAAAGAGTTGAAGGAACAGTTGGAGGATTTACTGGCCAAGGGATATATCAGACCGAGTGTATCTCCTTGGGGTGCTCCAGTACTGTTCGTGAGGAAGAAAGATGGGTCGATGAGACTTTGTATCGACTACAGGCAATTGAACAAGGCAACGGTAAAGAATAAATATCCATTACCTCGTATTGAGGATCTGTTTGATCAGTTGCAAGGTTCATCTGTTTATTCCAAGATCGACTTGAGATCTGGATACCATCAATTGAGAGTCAGGGATTCTGATATCTCAAAAACTGCATTTAGAACCAGGTATGGACACTATGAGTTTATTGTCATGCCTTTTGGTTTGACGAATGCACCGGCGGTGTTTATGGGATTGATGAACCGTGTCTTTCAGAAATATTTGGATGATTTTGTTATCATATTCATTGATGATATATTGATTTATTCAAAGAATATGATTGAACATGCTAATCATCTGAGGACTGTGTTGAGAATTCTGAGAGCTGAGAAATTGTATGCTAAATTGTCGAAATGCGAGTTTTGGTTGAAACAGGTAGTGTTTTTGGGTCACATTATATCAGGAGATGGTATATCTGTTGATCCTAGTAAGGTTGAGGCAGTGATTTCGTGGCCAAGACCGACATCTGTACCAGAGATACGCAGTTTTATGGGTTTGGCAGGGTATTACCGACGTTTTATCCAAGATTTTTCGAGTATTGCCAAGCCTATTACTCAGCTAACTCAGAAGAATGCTCCGTTTGTCTGGTCTGAAGACTGTGAGACCAGTTTTCTTGAACTAAAGAAGAGACTGACCAGTGCTCCTGTGTTGACGATTCCTTCAGGCACTGGTGGATTTGTTATTTATTGTGATGCATCTCACCGAGGATTGGGTTGTGTTTTGATGCAGCGGGGGCATGTGATTGCTTATGCCTCGAGACAGCTGAAACCCCATGAGACTCGTTACCCAATTCATGATCTTGAATTGGCAGCCATAGTCTTTGCACTGAAGATATGGCGACATTACCTCTACGGGGAGAAATTCGAGATTTATTCTGATCACAAAAGCTTGAAATATCTGTTTTCACAATCTGAATTAAATATGAGACAACGAAGATGGCTGGATTTATTGAAAGACTTCGATTGTGAAATCAAGTATTATCCAGGAAAGTCCAATGCAGCAGCGGATGCACTGAGTCGAAAGGTATGTTCGTTATCCTTATCGACTATGGGAGTCTCCAATTTGATAGAAGACTGCTGTTTGTCTGGATTAGTATTTGAGACAGATCGTCAGCCTCTGAGATTGTGTGCTGTTCGAGCTGAACCAGAACTGCTTTTGAAAATTAAAGAAGCTCAGAAAGCTGATCAGAATATACAAAAGTCGATTGCGATGGTCAGAACTGGACATCGATTGGAATATCAGGTTCGTGATAATGTCTTGTATGTGAATAATCGTATTGTTGTGCCAAATGTTTCAGCATTGAGACAGCGAATACTAACAGAAGCGCACAACAGTCGTTTTAGCATTCATCCTGGTGGCAGGAAAATGTACAATGATTTAAAGACACAGTATTGGTGGAAACAAATGAAATCTGATGTGACTGAATTTGTGGCCAAGTGTCTGAATTGTCAACAGGTGAAAGCTGAGAGAAAGAAACCAGGAGGATTGTTACAGAGTTTGTCCATTCCTGAATGGAAATGGGATCACATTTCCATGGATTTTGTGACACAGTTGCCGAGATCCTCCTGAGGTTGTGATGCGATTTGGGTCGTGATTGATCGATTGACCAAATCAGCATGTTTTATTCCATACAAGATGATGTACCGATATGATCAGATGGCTGATATCTATGTCCGGGAAGTGGTAAGATTGCACGGTGTGCCGAAGTCGATTGTTTCAGACCGTGATCCTCGATTCACTTCGCACTTCTGGCAAAGTCTGCAGCAAGCTCTCGGTACGAAGTTACATTTGAGTACCGCATATCATCCACAGACTGATGGACAGTCAGAGCGAACTATCCAGACCCTGGAGGATATGCTGAGAGCTATAGTGCTGGATTTTAGCACTGGATGGCAAGATGCATTACCACTTTGTGAATTTTCGTACAACAACAGCTATCAAACGAGTATTGAGATGGCACCATTTGAGGCGTTGTACGGAAAGAAATGTCGATCCCCTCTTTACTGGGATGATATCTCTGAAGTTCCTGAGATTGGACCTGATATGATCAGAGATATGACTGAGAAAGTAAAGCTGATTCAGAAGAAAATGAAGGCAGCTCAGGACAAACAAGCCAAATATGCCAACCTCAGACGACGACCGTTGGTATTTGAGGTAGGAGACCGAGTATTCCTGAAGATTTCACCTTTCAGGGGTGTTGTCCGATTTGGAAAGAAAGGGAAATTGTCTCCAAGGTATGTAGGTCCATATGAGATTCTAGAAAAGATAGGAGATCGTGCTTATCGACTTGCCTTGCCGCCTTCATTATCTGGAATACATGATGTCTTTCATGTATCGATGCTGCGGAAGTATCTCCCTGATGATTCTCATGTGATTCAGCCAGACGAGACTGAGCTGGACGAGACATTGAGTTATGTCGAGAAACCGATCCGGATTATCGATCGTAAAGAGAAACAGCTCAGAACAAAGACGATTCCTTTGGTGAAAGTTCAATGGACTCGTCACGGTGTTGAAAAAGCTACGTGGGAGACTGAATCTGATATGAGACAGGAATTCCCAGCATTATTTTACTGATGTAAATACGTACTCGCCTGTAATTACAGTCTTTCTTAATGATATGATTTGATTATCGATGATTTCGAGGACGAAATCGTATCTTAGGGGGGGAGAGATGTAATGCCCGGAAATTTAATCCTGTTAATCCGTAATTATTGAAATATAATTGATATGATTATGAAAGGATTAATCGGGACACGAATTGAGATAACGTGTGAAAAATATGTGCTAGGGCAGTAGCATCGGGGCACATGCGCGACAAGGACGCGCGCACATGCGCGGAATATGCAGTGGCGTTGGCGCACATGCGCGGAGTGGACGCGCGCACATGCGCGAGCCATCCAGAAGGATCCGCGCACATTGCGCGATGAGGATGCGCGCACATGCGCGGAAACTCCAGAAGGCTTCGCGCATATGCGCGGAAGGTGTCGCGCATATGCGCGAGCTGCCGAGACTTCCACCGCGAAGACCAGTAGGTCTCGCGCATATGCGCGGGTAGTGTCGCGCATATGCGCGAGACATGCAGCGCGGAAAATCACCACTTGGCGGGTTGCAGGTCGTGTGTATTTATATATATATATACATTAACGTAAATTAAGGAATAAAAATCGAAAGTTCAGAGGAAATATTGCTTCTTGATTTTAGAATTGGATTTGCGAGCGATCCGTCCGTCTGATTTTGATTCCGACTTCGGTACCGAGTTCCTAGCAACGTAGGCTACAACTGGACGTAAGTTTTGCTACGTTTTGACATGCTTTGAAATTATGCTATGCTCAGAATTGAATGAAACTCATATATGTTGTTCTTGACATGTTAGACATCATAGAATCGAAGTCAGATTAAGAAATAGACTGATTATGGAATTGTTATGAATTTCTGATTATAATCGGTTGATGTCGGACAGATTTAGATTATGATTGGATTACAGTTTGTACTGGATATAGGTTATGGATTGTAACGATTATCTGGTGATGTAGTATTGACGGAGATATGAGAATTTTACCGTTATACCGTTGATTTTGAATTAAATCCAGATTGGTCAAGACTGTTATGGAATTGACTGGTATATTGATATGAGACTATTGATATTGTCAGTACCAGACAGGCTTTGAGTTCAGGACTTTGACTGAGCGGGAAACCGAGACTGCAACGAAAGGTATAAGTCAATGTGGTATTGGGAGATGGACTTGAGTCGGTTTAGACTTGGGTTTCCCTAAATCACATACTGTACTTTATTGCATTGATATTTGCATTGATTGATTTATATACTTGTTCTCTTGATTGTAGACAGCAGGTATTAGAGGAGTAGTCTTATGACAGAAGTGCCGTTAGTGGTGGGATCACCATGGGCACATTGCACGATGTCATAAGATTGTGTATTGGCGGAGGTGCCAAAGTCTGTCACTGGATGTTTGGCTATCGATGTGGATAGGATGGTGGCTTTTTCGATTACTGTTAATCAGTATTGTATCGATGTGGATAGATTAGTAGCTCTTCTATTACTGTTAATCGATGTCATATCGATGTGGATAGAATGAGAGTTGCTTCTATTACTGTTAATCGGTACTATATGGATGTGGATAGAATAATAGCTTCCTCTATTACTGGTAATCGATACCGTATCGATGTGAATAGAACTGGAGTCTTTTCTATTACTGTTGATCGATACCATATCGGCGTGGATAGAACTGGAGTCTTTTCTATCACTGTTAGTCGATATACGCATGCCAACATCTGGAAACCGGGATCCCTAGACTAGGATTGAGTCTAGTCTGAATTATGATTGATGTCGACAGTTTGATTTGAGATTGTTTATGTTTCAGATTTTGATACATGTTCATGTTACCTGATTACATGCTTTATATTGTTTATATGATTGCATGTTTCATTGATTTATACTGGGGATTATATTCTCACCGGTATATCGGGCTGTTGTCTTGTCTGTATGTGTACTTGACAACAGGTGGGACAGGTCCAGGGTCGAGGAGATGAAGAGCTAGATCGTGATTAGTGTGGTGGCACCGGACTTGGACTAGATGTAGGGTTAAACACTTGACTTCAGTTTAAACCCTAGTTTGAATAAATGTTGAAATACAGGACTTGTATTTCATATACTGATATGTATATATATGTTTTAATTTCACTACGTTCCGCAATTTAAAAAGAAAAATTTTTTAGACCCTGTTTTAGAATTGGCTAATTAGTCCCAAAGATGATTTAGAACTGGATTAGCGTCCGGGTCCCCACAAGTAATAGAAGAAACTCCGATTCTATCCACATCGATATAACATCGATCAACAGTAATAGAAGAAGTTATAATTCTATCCACATCGATACAATACTGATCACCAGTAATAGAATGAGCTATAATTCTATCCACATCGATAGCCAATTATCCAGTAGCAGACTATGGCACTTCCGCCAATACAATATCTCATGACATCGTGCAATGTGCCCGTGGTGATCCCACCACTATCAGGCACTTCTGTCATAAGACTACTCGTCTAATACCTGCTATCTATAATCAAGAGAACAAGTATATCAATCAAATCAATGCAATATCAATGCAATAAAGTAAAGTATGTGATTTAGGGAAACTCAAGTCTAACCGACTCAAGTCGATCTCCCGATACCACATTGACTTATACCTTTCTTCCGTCGGTTTCTGGCTCAGTCGCAGTCCTGAATTCACAGTCTGTCTGGCAATGACAATATCAATAATCTCATGTCAATATACCTTTCAAATCAATAACAATCTGATCAATCTGGATTTAATTCAAAATCAACGGCATAACGGTACAAACTCAGTATCCCCGTCAATACCATATCACCAGATAACAGTTACAATCCATAACCCATATTCAATACAATCCGTAATCCAATCACAATTCAAATCTGTCTGGTATAAATCATTATACCCTAAGAATTCATAACAATTCTATAATCAGTCCGTTTCTTAATTTGACTTCGATTCTATGATGTCTAACATATCAAGAACATCATATCTGAATCCTATTCAATTCTGAAAATTGCATAATTAAAAAACATGTCAAAACGTAGTAAAACTTACGTCAAGTTGTAGCCTACGTTGCTAGGAACTCAGTACCGAAGTCGGATTCAAAATCAGACGGACGGATTTTTCACAAAAGGCGTAAGGATTTTTCTTAAAAATTCTCTGAAGCTTCTCCTCGATTTCTTACCGAAGGAAATGAAGGAATCACTTATATATATCTATATGCTCAGGTAATGAAACGTGGCTCATTTTCAAACAATTCAGGCGGCGCTCGAGCGGTCAAAAACTACCGCTCGGGCACCGAACACTCTGTCCAAGTACTCGGCTGGTCATGCACTGGAGCTCGGGTGGTCACAAACTACCGCCCGGGCGCCACTTCTTCTGCCCGACGCATGTGCTTATGGAACATTGGCGCTCGGGCGGTTATTTTCTACCGCTCGGGCGCCAATAGTTTGTAATGCTCGGAAAATTAATCCCAGTAATCGGTAATTATTGAATTATAATTTGATATGATTATGAAAGGATTAATCGGGACACGAAATACACATAAGTGTGAAAAGTGTGTGTATTGGTGCAAAGGACTCACGCACATGCGCGATCTAATGCGCGCACATGCGCGCATTGGACAGTAGGCTTCGCGCATATGCGCGGAGTGACTGCGCGCATATGCGCGAAGGAGGCAGTAGGGTGCCTCGAAATGAAAGTTCCCTCGCGCACATGCGCCGATTTATGCGCGCATATGCGCGAGGCGATGTGGGCAGCACGCGCGGAGATTTTGCATCTCGCGCATATGCGCCGCGAGGAATCGCGCATATGCGCGAGACGTGCGATGGGCACACTCGGCCACTTGGCTCATTGCATGTGCGAGGTGTATATATATATATATATACATGCAAATATCATTTCTTCAGAAAGGAAATCGAGAAAGAAACGGAAGCTCGGGGAAACTTTTGCTTTTGTGATTTCAAAATTCAATCGTGCGATCAATCCGTCCGTCCGATTTTGATTCCGACTTTGGTACCGAGTTCCTATCGACGTAGGCTACAACTGGACGTAAGTTTTGCTACGTTTTGACATGCTTTGAAATTATGCTATTGTCAGAATTGAATGGAACTCATATATGTGGTTCTTGACATGGTAGACATCATAGAATCGAAGTCAGATTAAGAAATAGACTGATTATGGAATTGTTATGATTTTCTGATTATTATCAGTTGATACCGGACAAATTTGGATTATGTATTGATTATAGAATGTATTGGATATGGGTTATAGATTGTAACTATTATCTGGTGAATTGGTATAGACGGGGATATTGGAATTGTACCGTTATACCGTTGATTTTGAATTAATTCCAGATTGATCAGATTGTTATGGAGTTGACTAGTATATTGATATGAGATTATTGATATTGTCAGTACCAGACAGGCTTTGAATTCAGGACTTCGACTGAGCCAGAAACCGACGAAAGAAAGGTATAAATTAATGTTGAGTTGGGATTGCACAACTCGAGTAAGGTTTGACTCGAGTCTCCCTAAATCACATACTTAGTTTATTACATTGATTCTTGTAATTGATGAGATTAATGGGTATTGTCTATTGATTTATAGCCACTGCATGTATTGACTACTGAGTCGTTGAGTCATAGGTTAATTCGCCTAGTCACCGGCTGATTCGTCTGGTTATTGATTGATTCGTCTAGTCATTGGCTGATTCGCCTATCTATAGACTGATTCATCTAATCATTGACTGATTCGTCAATTCTGCGGCTGAGTCGCCCAGACATTGCTGATTCGCATAATTCTTGACTGATTCGTCACTTCTGAGGCTGATTCGCCCAGACGCGGGATATATGTATTATATCGATGCTGTTTAGGAATTGATTCATTCCTATCGACTGAGATTCGGTATAATTACTATTATTCAGACATCGGGATCCCTAGGATAGAGTTGAGTCGAGTCTGAGACGACGCGTCAGTTGAGTCGAGTCTGAGACGACGTGTCGGTTGAGTTGAGTCTGATCTTACATGTTGATTTACAGTGTTTATATCATTCATGATTATTGAATGTTTGATATGGATTTATGTTTCTGATTTGGGACATGTTATGATTAATTCTAATATGCTTTCGTATATGCTTTTATATGACTGCATGTTTACATTATTTATACTGGGATATTCATATCTCACCGGAGTTATCCGGCTGTTGTTTTGTTTTGTATGTGTGCATGACAACAGGTGGGACTGGATCAGGGTCAAGAAGAGGATGAGAGAAGATTAGATAGTGTGGAGATCCGGGCTTTGCAGCAACTTAGGATTCAGCTTTGATATATAGTTGAACCTAGTTTAATTGTGTAGATAACACAAGAATTATATGTTCATGTATAATATGTACTTTGAGTAAATTACATTACGTTTCCGCTTTGTATTTTAAAAAAAAAAAATTTAGACCCTGTTTTATAATTGATTAAATAGTCCCAGAAACTGATTAAGAACATGGTTAGCGTCCGGGTCCCCACAACAGGTGGTATCAGAGCCATAGGTACTAGAACTGTAGATTCTTGAGATTGAGATAGAAGAGGATAGTGAGCGGGGTAGATTGAATTTTCTTTTCTTGCTTGTGATTGCTAGCATGTCGTACTGCTTTATATAATACATGTTACTTGATTTATCTGATTTGATTTGTAATATGTATTATTGGGAACAAATCTGAACCGATTCTCGATCAGCAGTAAGATGATCGGGAGAGAGATTGAATTGAAACAGATGTGTTGGATTGGGTCACTAATCCTTTTGAGTTTCAGATATGCCTCCTAGACGAATTCCAGAACAGGGTAGTACATCAAATCCTTCGATGGATGTAACACCGACTCCAATGGAAACCTTGCTGAAGAGGTTTCAATCATTCAAACCACCCACTCTAAAAGGTACGGAGACATCAGTTGAGTGTGAGAGTTGGCTGAATGATATCGAAAAGCTGTTTGAATTGCTGGAGTATAGCGATGAGCGCCGAATTAAGTTGATTGGGAACCAGTTGCATGATGTTGCAAAGAGCTGGTGGAGTACGATGAAGAGGGCCTTGGAGCAGCGAGGTACGACTATTACTTGGGATGTATTTAAAACTGAATTTTATCAGAGATTTTTCCCAGTGTCGTACAGGAAAGACAAGGGGGCAGAGTTTGCCAATTTGAGACAGGGTCAGCTGAACATTGAAGAATACGTGACCAAGTTCTCTACCTTGTTGAAGTTCGCTCCACATGTGGCTGATAATGATGAAGCCGTGGCTGATCAGTTCATCAATGGCTTGAATCCTGATATCTTTACATTGATGAACACAGGGCGACCAAATAACTTTGCTGATGCCATGAATAGAGCAAAGGGCGCTGAAGCAGGCCTGATAAGGCAGAGAGGAGCTGCATTTGTTTCACAAGAGTGGAGACCACCGCAACCACCTCCCAGATTTGAGAGTGATAGTAGTGGTGGAAAGAAAGATTTTTTGAAGGCTAGAGGAAAGCAGTTTAAGAAGTCTGGCGGCAGTTCCTCTCGTTCTAGTGGTCCCCAACAGAGTTATACTGGAGCTTACTGCAGAAATTGTGGAGGGAGACATTCCACTGAGCAATGCCAAGGAGTGCTTGGTAGTTGTCACTTCTGCAAACAACAGGGACATTTTTCCAGAGTGTGTCCACAGAGGGATTCCCAAAGATTCCAGGGAGTCGAATCATCTGGATCAGTAGCACAGTGGAGTAGACAATCAGCTGCTGTTCCTTCATTTCAGCCAGCACCATCTCAGTCACAGCAGAGGCCAGGAGGAAGCCAGACAGTTGGCCAGCCTCCTAGACAGCAGGCCAGAGTATTTGCTTTGACCGAGGAGCAGGCTCAGGAAGCACCAGATGATAATGTTGCAGGTAACTGATTTGTTTGATTTTCCTGCATGGGTATTGAGGGATACCGGTGCTTCACATACTTTTATTTTTGAAAAATTTGCATTGATCCATGCATTATCTGTTGAATCCCTAGTTACTGTAGTATGTGTTCTGTTCCTTTGAAAAAAGATCTGGTATCAGTGAGTTCTGTTAGATCTGGTATACTACAGTAGGATAAGAATGAGATCGAGTTAGAATATATGGTAGCTAGTATTGTACCGATGATGTCTGAGTTTGGGACAGCATTACGGATATTGATATGCGGATCAAGTACAGAGCTACCCTAGATTAATTTTAGAAGAGGGTGAGAATTGAACCTGAGATGGCCAAGGGATGAATACTGTACGATGAGGATTCTAGATTGAGAATTCCTTTGATAATTCGTACTAACTATGATTCGATTAGTACAGAAAGGAGCAGAATGACTCCTTATGTATTCAGTTGATTTACTGAAATTGAGTCTATCATTGGCTGATTTACCAATGATATGAAAATTAGTAATGTTTTCCCCGATAAGATGTCAGATCTGAGTTCAGTCAGAGAGATTGAGTTAACCGTGCTTAGTTGACCAAGGTGAATATCAGTGTCAGATATTTGCGGTTTTATGAGTTTAGCAGATCGGTACTAATGAGTGATGTCATGAATCCGACTGAATAGTGTTGCTATTCTGAATTCGGGTTTGAATCAGATAGAAGACAGTGTTGGTGGAAACAAATGAAAGCTGATATTGCTGAAATTGTAGCCAAATATCTAAATTGCCAACAGATGAAGGCTGAGAAAATGAAACCCGAAGGACTATTACAGAGTTTGACTATTCCTGTAAGCAAAGGAGATCACATTTCCATAGATTTGTAATGAAATTTCTGAGATCCTCCTGGAGTTGTAATGCGATTTGGGTTGGGATTGACAGATTGACCAAATCCGCATGCTTTATTCAGTACAAAATGACGTACCGATATGACCAGATGACTGAGAATTATGTCAGCGGGGTAGTTAGAATGCCTAGAGTACTAAGTCGTTTGTTTTAGACCAAGATCCTCGGTCTATATTGCACTTCTGGCAGAGTTTGCAGCAGGCTCTAGGTATGAAGTGATATCTTAGTACCACATATCATCCATAGACCGATGGATAGTCTGAGTAGACGATCTAGATAATGAAGAATATGCTGAAAGTAGTAGTGCTTGTTTTTAGCACTAGCTGGCAAAATGCATTGCCACTTTGTTGGTTTTCGTATAACGCAGCTATCAGACAAGTATTGGAATGGCTTCTTTCGAAGCGTTGTACGGAAAGACATGTTGATTCCTTTTTTTATTGAAATGATATCTCTGAAATTCCTGAGACTGGACCTGATATGATCAGAAATATGACTGAGAAAGTTAAATTGATTCAGAAGAAAATGAAGGTAGCTCAGGACAGACAAGCCAAATATGCCAACCTCAGACGACGACTGTTGGTATTTGAGATAGGAGACCGAGTATTTCTGAAGATTTCACCTTTCAGGGGTGTTGTCCGATTTGGAAAGAAAGGGAAATTGTCTCCAAGGTATGTAGGTCCATATGAGATTCTTGAAAAGATAGGAGATCGTGCCTATCGACTTGCTTTGCCGCCTTCATTATCTGGAATACATGATGTTTTTCATGTATCGATGCTGCGAAAATATCTCCCTGATGATTCTCATGTGATTCAACCAGACGAGACTGAGCTGGATGAGACATTGAGTTATGTCGAGAAACCGATCCAGATTCTAGATCGTAAAGATAAACAGCTCAGAACAAAGACGATTCCCCTTGTGAAAGTTCAATGGACTCGTCCTGGGGTTGAAGAAGCCACGTGGGAGACTGAATCTGACATGAGACAGGAATTCCCAGCATTGTTTCACTGAGATAAATACGTACTCGATTGTAGTTACATTCCTTCTGAATGATATGATTTGATTGCCTGTGATTTCGAGGACGAAATCGTATCTTAGAGGGGGAGAAATGTAATGCCCGGAAAATTAATCCCAGTAATAGGTAATTATTGAATTATAATTTGATATGATTATGAAAGGATTAATCGGGACACGAAATACACATAAGTGTGAAAAGTGTGTGTATTGGTGCAAAGGACTCACGCACATGCGCGAGCTAATGCGCGCACATGCGCGCATTGGACAGTAGGCTTCGCGCATTTGCGCGGAGTGACTGCGCGCATATGCGCGAAGGAGGCAGTAGGGTGCCTCGAAATGAAAGTTCCCTCGCGCACATGCGCCGATTTATGCGCGCATATGCGCGAGGCGATGTGGGCAGCACGCGCGGAGATTTTGCATCTCGCGCATATGCGCCGCGAGGAATCGCGCATATGCGCGAGACGTGCGATGGGCACACTCGGCCACTTGGCTCATTGCATGTGCGAGGTGTATATATATATATATATACATGCAAATATCATTTCTTCAGAAAGGAAATCGAGAAAGAAACGGAAGCTCGGGGAAACTTTTGCTTTTGTGATTTCAAAATTCAATCGTGCGATCAATCCGTCCGTCCGATTTTGATTCCGACTTTGGTACCGAGTTCCTATCGACGTAGGCTACAACTGGACGTAAGTTTTGCTACGTTTTGACATGCTTTGAAATTATGCTATTGTCAGAATTGAATGGAACTCATATATGTGGTTCTTGACATGGTAGACATCATAGAATCGAAGTCAGATTAAGAAATAGACTGATTATGGAATTGTTATGATTTTCTGATTATAATCAGTTGATACCGGACAGATTTGGATTATGGATTGATTATAGAATGTATTGGATATGGGTTATATATTGTAACTATTATCTGGTGAATTGGTATAGACGGAGATATTGGAATTGTACCGTTATACCGTTGATTTTGAATTAATTCCAGATTGATCAGATTGTTATGGAGTTGACTAGTATATTGATATGAGATTATTGATATTGTCAGTACCAGACAGGCTTTGAATTCAGGACTTCGACTGAGCCAGAAACCGACGAAAGAAAGGTATAAATTAATGTTGAGTTGGGATTGCACAACTCGAGTAAGGTTTGACTCGAGTCTCCCTAAATCACATACTTAGTTTATTACATTGATTCTTGTAATTGATGAGATTAATGGGTATTGTCTATTGATTTATAGCCACTGCATGTATTGACTACTGAGTCGTTGAGTCATAGATTAATTCGCCTAGTCACCGGCTGATTCGTCTGGTTATTGATTGATTCGTCTAGTCATTGGCTGATTCGCCTATCTATAGACTGATTCGTCTAATCATTGACTGATTCGTCAATTCTGCGGCTGAGTCGCCCAGACATTGCTGATTCGCATAATTCTTGACTGATTCGTCACTTCTGAGGCTGATTCGCCCAGACACGGGATATATGTATTATATCGATGCCGTTTAGGAATTGATTCATTCCTATCGACTGAGATTCGGTATAATTACTATTATTCAGACATCGGGATCCCTAGGATAGAGTTGAGTCGAGTCTGAGACGACGCGTCAGTTGAGTCGAGTCTGAGACGACGTGTCGGTTGAGTTGAGTCTGATCTTACATGTTGATTTACAGTGTTTATATCATTCAGGATTATTGAATGTTTGATATGGATTTATGTTTCTGATTTGTGACATGTTATGATTAATTCTAATATGCTTTCGTATATGCTTTTATATGACTGCATGTTTACATTATTTATACTGGGATATTCATATCTCACCGGAGTTATCCGGCTGTTGTTTTGTTTTGTATGTGTGCATGACAACAGGTGGGACTGGATCAGGGTCAAGAAGAGGATGAGAGAAGATTAGATAGTGTGGAGATCCGGGCTTTGCAGCAACTTAGGATTCAGCTTTGATATATAGTTGAACCTAGTTTAATTGTGTAGATAACACAAGAATTATATGTTCATGTAAAATATGTACTTTGAGTAAATTACATTACGTTTCCGCTTTGTATTTTAAAAAAAAAAAAAATTAGACCCTGTTTTATAATTGATTAAATAGTCCCAGAAACTGATTAAGAACATGGTTAGCGTCCGGGTCCCCACATAGTTGTAATAGCCGAGCCCGGTGTACGGTACGGTTTAAGCTTTACTTGTTATTTGGGTTATGATTTAGATGTTTAGAGTTGTGTTTTGGGCTATAGTATTGTTGGTTAATGTTATCTTGAGGTATTAGATGTTGTTGGTTGTTCGTTTCAGTGTTTCGGTTCGATTTTATTTGGTGGTGTACTGTTCATTGCCGAAGCAAGAGTGCACCCGCGCTCTTAGAGGAGTGCCCCCGCGGTGTACTATTCATCATTTTGGTTTTGAAAGGCCGTGGCATCACCGCACCCGCGGCAGTGTAAGCACCGCACCCGCGGTGAGACCGCACCCGCGGTAATTGTAGCACCGCACCCGCGGTGATCGTGCATGGGATTTTTGTTGGAATGCCGTGAGCTTAGCGCACCTGCGGTGCTTGTGTGACCGCACCCGCGGTGTAAGTATGGGCGAGATATCTAGCTACTTTTTGGAGTTTTTGGCCATATCTTATCCTATCCTATCTACCTTTTTCGAGATTTCCTCTCATCTACCAAGGGTTTTCCTCCATTTCTTTAGCTTCCTACCTTTGATTTTTGGAGTTATTTGGAATTCCGGCTTGAGATTGTCGTTCTCCGTGGTATAAGGAAGCTTAGGTAAGTTTTTGGTGCGATTCTATTAAGATTTTGGGTTAAGGGTTGACTTGGGCTTGATGTTTGAGTTGGTTAATGGATTATTTGACTTGTATTTGTGGATATAGAGTTGATTTTGGTGTTGTTTATGGATTATTGTTGTAGGTGGTGTACCAAGAGCTAAGTTTGAGGTGTTCTATTGGTTTGTAAGTGGAATTTCATCCTTTTTGCTCACATGATATTATATGTATTGTATTTTAAAGGTTTCAAAGTGTTATTCCCTTCCATTGATCCATTGTTATGTATTGATTTTATTGATTTTCTATTGGAGGCATTGTATGTCTCACTATTGTTAAAAAGGGAATACAAGAGAAAATATGAGATTGTGAAACGACGGCTTTAAATGATATTCAGAGTTCAAATGTTTTATTGGATTGATTAATCATAGTCAGAGCATTGCATGCAATTAGATGATCATCGACCATAGGCTTTTATCCCTCAGAGTTATCGGTTTATATCGATAGGGATATTAGCACCAGAGCAGAGATACTATTGATATCAATCCAACCAGAGAAAAGAGAATACCATCCTATTGCTATGCTATTGCTACAGTTATTGCTACATTATTCATGTTTCAGAGTTGATGGTATTTCTGATTTCAAAGTCATGTTTTACAGAGTATACTATGTATCATTGCTATGTTAGGGTTCCACTTGCTGAGATTCATTCTCATTTCAGTTTATTCATGTGATGCAGATAAGAGCGACGGACCAGGACATTGACTGTGGATGGGGGTCATATGCATACGAAGATTGGAAGGATGATTATTTTGTATCATTTTGTAACATGATCACACTAATGATATTTTTGTATTTTGTTATGTCATTGGAATGATCATGTTGTTATTTTGTAAATACTTTATGAAATGTATTTTGAAATTCCTTCCATTTGAAAGAAAATTTTAATTTCCGCTGTATTTTTATTGTAACGGGTCAGGGTGTCACATTTAGTGGTATCAGAGCGGTGTTCTTCGGACCAATGCATATGACTTCGTCTACTCTCAACTGTCCGGGTATGTTTTCTTGCATCTATCCATTGTTATATATTGATTGGTGTCTTGTGAGCAATTGTAGAGTATGCCACCTAAGCGTAAGGCGGCAGAGGGTGAGGATAATTCTTCCTCGGGAGTTGTCGACGAGTTCGGCATGTTGCTTAAGGAGCTGGCTAAGGTGCATAGCGATCAGATTCAGCAGTTGCTCCGATTGCAAGGAGCAGGACAGGGTCGAGGCCAAGTGAGAGGTCAGGTTGCTCAGGCTGTTGGCACTGATGCCGTCTTTTCTGCTTTTAAGAGAATGGATCCACCGGAATTCGCAGGTAGCACCGATCCTCTAGTTGCTGTCGAGTGGGTCAAGGCGCTTGAAGCTATCTTCGATCATCTCCAGTATGAGGACAAAGACAGGATCAGTTGTGCTGTTTTCATGTTGGTTAAGGCTGCCCGCATTTGGTGGAATGCTACGAAGGTCAGTGTTACTGTTGCGACACTGAAGTGGTCTGAGTTTACGGACTTGTTCTACGACAAGTATTTCCCCGATGCCCTTAGAGCGAGGAAGGTTACGGAGTTCTTGGAGCTTCGTCAGGGGAGCTTGGATGTTGGTCAGTATATTCTGAAGTTTGAGGAGGGTTGCCTTTTTGCTCCGTATATTGCTTCGAACGACAAGGACAAAGGCGCTCATTTCATTCGAGGCCTTAGAGCTGAGATTCGACGGGATATCAATATGTCCAAGGCCGTTACTTTCAAGGAGATTGTGTCCAAAGCTTTGTTGGCCGAGCAGGACGAGAAGGATATCGCCAGAGAGAGGCAGGAGAGGCATCAAGCTATTGCTCAGAGAGGCCAGGGTTCTAATCAGAGGGGCAGGGATCGTTTCAAGGGCAAGGGCAAGATGGAGTCGAGTCCTAGACCTCCGCCAGTTCCAGTTGTTCCATTTGATCCCGAGAAGCCACTTTGTCCTAAGTGTGGCAAGCATCATCGAGGAGAGTGCAGATATGGCACTCATACTTGTTATCGTTGTGGCACGGCAGGCCACATTTCCAGAGATTGTCCGAGAGGAGCTAGCCAAGGGAAGGTGCAGGGTCGTATCTTTTCGATGACCAAGGAAGGTATTAATCGTGATTCTTCATTGATCTCTAGTACTATTTTGATTTCAGGCAGAGTAGCTACGACTTTGGTAGATACTGGTGCTACTCATTCTTCTATGTCTGATTTGTTTTTGAGATCTTTGGGTATAGTTCCTTCTGTTCTTCCCCTTCAGCTTAGTGTTATTTTGCCTTCGGGGGACGTGTTGTGCCCGACATCGATTGTGTTTGCGTGCCCTGTTCGTATTGAGGAGCGAGTTGTCTTCGCTGATTTAATTGTTATTCCTATGGTTGCTTTCGATGTTATTCTTGGCATGGATTGGCTTTCGACTTACCGTGCAGTTATCGATTGTGTTGCTAAGACAGTAGCTTTTGCAGATGATGGCCAGGGAGGAGTTCTCGCCAGCTCAGGTACTTCGCTGGTCCTTCCTTTTATTTCTTGTCTTGAAGCTGAGAGGTTGATGTGTAGAGGTTGTGTTGTTTTTCTGGCTTCTATTGTGGATGTTGATAGTGATTAAGTTGAATGTAGATGATATCGATGTTGTGAGGGAGTTTGCTGATGTGTTTGAGGATGATGTTCCGGGTTTGCCACCGGACAGAGATGTTGAATTTGTGATTGATTTAGCTCCAGGTACGGTTCCTATTTCTAAGGCTCCGTACCGGATGGCTCCTACTGAGATGAAGGAGTTGAAGGCGCAGTTGCAGGATCTTCTAGATAAGGGTTTTATTCGTCCGAGTTCTTCGCCTTGGGGAGCTCCGGTTCTGTTTGTCAAGAAGAAGGATGGATCTTTGCGGCTGTGTATCGACTACAAGGAGCTCAACAAAGTGACTGTCAAGAATAAGTATCCGTTACCTCGGATAGATGATTTGTTTGATCAGCTTCATGGTGCTACTGTATTCTCGAAGATTGATCTTCGGTCTGGCTACTATCAGTTGAAGGTTAGGGAGTCCGATATCCCTAAGACAGCGTTCCGGACCAGGTACAGTCACTATGAGTTTCTCGTCATGTCTTTTGGTTTGACCAATGCCCCTTCAGTCTTCATGGATTTGATGAACCGTGTGTTCAAGCCTTATCTGGATAGCTTCGTCATTGTCTTCATCGATGATATCCTGATCTATTCCAAGACCAGAGAGCTTCATGCAGAGCATCTCAGAGTGGTTCTTCAGTTGTTGCGAGAGAAGAGGTTGTTTGCCAAGCTGAAGAAGTGTGAGTTTTGGCTGGATCAGATTTCTTTCCTAGGCCATGTTGTTTCGAGGGATGGCATTGCTGTTGATCCATTGAAGATAGAGGCGATTCAGAATTGGCCTATTCCTACCACTGTCTCTGAGGTACGCAGTTTCCTTGGTTTGGCGGGTTATTATCGTCGTTTCATTTCAGATTTTTACTAAGATTGCCCTGCCATTGTCCAATCTGACGAGGAAGACTGTGAAGTTCGAGTGGTCTATCGATTGCCAGCGTGCATTTCAGGAGTTGAAGGACAGGTTGACGACAGCTCCTGTTCTTTCTTTGGCTAGTGGTTCCGAGGATTTTGTGGTCTATACCGATGCGTCGAAGAGAGGCCTAGGTGCAGTGCTGATGCAGCGAGGTAAGGTTATTGCCTATGCTTCTCGCCAGTTGAAGGATTATGAGAAGAATTATCCGACGCACGATTTGGAGCTAGCAGCTGTGGTTTTCGCCCTGAAGATTTGGAGGCATTATCTGTATGGCGAAAAGTGTGAGATCTTCACAGACCACAAGAGTTTGAAGTATCTGTTTTCGCAGAAAGAGCTCAACATGCGACAGAGGAGGTGGTTAGAGCTTGTCAAGGACTACGATGTGACGATCAGTTACCACCCAGGGAAGGCGAACGTTGTGGCTGATGCTTTGAGCCACAAGTCGAGTGCTTCATTGAGTTCTTTGATTCAGAGGCCATTGTTGATGGATTTGCAGAGAGAAGAGATTGATCTGGTGATTCCAGGTACCATTGCTCGTCTTTCAGCGTTGGTTATTCGATCTACTTTGACGGACAGGATCCGTAGAGAGCAGGCGACTGATGTGCATTTGCTAGAGTTGAGAGCTAGAGCTGAGGAGAGGGGTAATTCAGAGTTTGGTTCGAATGGTGATGGTTTGGTGACTTTCAGAGACCGTATTTGTGTTCCTTCAGGCGATGATATTCGACGAGACATTCTGTCAGAGGCTCATACCGCACCTTATTCGATTAATCCAGGTAGTACGAAGATGTATCAGGATCTTCGTCGGCTCTACTGGTGGCCAGGTATGAAGAGAGATATTGCTTTGTTCATTTCTCAGTGCCTTACTTGTCAGCAGGTGAAGATTGAGCATCAGAGACCTGCTGGGACATTGCTTTCATTGCCGATTCCTCAGTGGAAGTGGGAGCATATTACGATGGATTTCGTGACTGGTCTTCCCAGAGTTCAGAGAGGTTATAATTCCATTTGGGTCATCGTTGATCGATTGACCAAGTCAGCGCACTTTCTCCCAGTCAAGACGACGTAATCCATGAATCAGTATGCCGAGGACTACATTGCAGAGATTGTTAGACTTCACGGTGTCCCTGTGTCGATTGTGTCTGATCGTGACCCCAGGTTTACCTCCGAGTTTTGGAAGAGTTTGCATAGAGCTTTGGGTTCTCGATTAGCTTTCAGTACAGCTTATCATCCTCAGAGCGACGGTCAGTCAGAGAGAGTCATTCAGATTCTTGAGGATATGCTCAGAGCTTGTACTATTTATTATTCTGGTAGCTGGGATTCTAAATTGCCACTTGTGGAGTTCACGTACAACAATAGCTACCAGGCGTCGATTGGGATGGCACCGTATGAGGCACTTTATGGCAGGAAGTGCAGATCGCCTTTGTTTTGGGATGAGGTTGGTGGGAGGAAGATGTTGGGACCAGAGTTGGTCCAGCAGACGGCCGATGTTGTTGTTGTGATCAGAGAGAGGATGAAGACTGCTCAGTCGAGACAGAAGAGCTATGCAGATATTCGTCGCAGACCTTTGCAGTTTGAGGTTGGCGATCATGTATTTCTGAAGATAGCACCTCTCAAGGGTGTGATGAGATTTGGCAAGAAGGGCAAGTTGAGTCCGAGATTCATTGGTCCATTCGAGATATTGGACAGAGTTGGTGACCGAGCCTACAGATTAGCCCTACCGCCCGATCTTGACAGAGTTCATAATGTGTTTCACGTATCGATGCTCAGGAAGTATATTGCAGATCCTTCCCATGTTCTTCACCACGAGCCATTGGACTTGACGCCGAATTTGACGTACCAAGAGATTCCGGTCCAGATTTTGGATCGCACAGTTAGAGTTTTGAGGAACAAAGAGATCGGCATCGTTAAAGTCCTTTGGAGGAACCATTTGATTGAGGAGGCTACGTGGGAACCAGAGATTGAGATGAGAGAGAAGTATCCTGAGTTGTTCGTGCAGTGACGTTAATTTCGCGGACGAAATTCCTCTAAGGAGGGGAGATTGTAATAGCCGAGCCCGGTGTACGGTACGGTTTAAGCTTTACTTATTATTTGGGTTATGATTTAGATGTTTAGAGTTGTGTTTTGGGCTATAGTATTGTTGGTTAATGTTATCTTGAGGTATTAGATGTTGTTGGTTGTTCGTTTCAGTGTTTCGGTTCGATTTTATTTGGTGGTGTACTGTTCATTGCCGAAGCAAGAGTGCACCCGCGCTCTTAGAGGAGTGCCCCCGCGGTGTACTATTCATCATTTTGGTTTTGAAAGGCCGTGGCATCACCACACCCGCGGCAGTGTAAGCACCGCACCCGTGGTGAGACCGCACCCGCGGTAATTGTAGCACCGCACCCGCGGTGATCGTGCATGGGATTTTTGTTGGAATGCCGTGAGCTTAGCGCACCCGCGGTGCTTGTGTGACCGCACCCGCGGTGTAAGTATGGGCGAGATATCTAGCTACTTTTTGGAGTTTTTGGCCATATCTTATCCTATCCTATCTACCTTTTTCGAGATTTCCTCTCATCTACCAAGGGTTTTCCTCCATTTCTTTAGCTTCCTACCTTTGATTTTTGGAGTTATTTGGAATTCCGGCTTGAGATTGTCGTTCTCCGTGGTATAAGGAAGCTTAGGTAAGTTTTTGGTGCGATTCTATTAAGGTTTTGAGTTAAGGGTTGACTTGGGCTTGATGTTTGAGTTGGTTAATGGATTATTTGACTTGTATTTGTGGATATAGAGTTGATTTTGGTGTTGTTTATGGATTATTGTTGTAGGTGGTGTACAAAGAGCTAAGTTTGAGGTGTTCTATTGGTTTGTAAGTGGAATTTCATCCTTTTTGCTCAAATGATATTATATGTATTGTGTTTTAAAGGTTTCAAAGTGTTATTCCCTTCCATTGATCCATTGTTATGTATTGATTTTATTGATTTTCTATTGGAGGCATTGTATGTCTCACTATTGTTAAAAAGGGAATACAAGAGAAAATATGAGATTGTGAAACGACGGCTTTAAATGATATTCAGAGTTCAAATGTTTTATTGGATTGATTAATCATAGTCAGAGCATTGCATGCAATTAGATGATCATCGACCATAGGCTTTTATCCCTCAGAGTTATCGGTTTATATCGATAGGGATATTAGCACCAGAGCAGAGATACTATTGATATCAATCCAACCAGAGAAAAGAGAATACCATCCTATTGCTATGCTATTGCTACAGTTATTGCTACATTATTCATGTTTCAGAGTTGATGGTATTTCTGATTTCAAAGTCATGTTTTACAGAGTATACTATGTATCATTGCTATGTTAGGGTTCCACTTGCTGAGATTCATTCTCATTTCAGTTTATTCATGTGATGCAGATAAGAGCGACGAACCGGGACATTGACTGTGGATGGGGGTCATATGCATACGAAGATTGGAAGGATGATTATTTTGTATCATTTTGTAACATGATCACACTAATGATATTTTTGTATTTTGTTATGTCATTGGAATGATCATGTTGTTATTTTGTAAATACTTTATGAAATGTATTTTGAAATTCCTTCCATTTGAAAGAAAATTTTAATTTCCGCTGTATTTTTATTGTAACGGGTCAGGGTGTCACAAAATCCGCAATGTTTGAAGCAACATCGGTTTTATGACAAGCTATAAAATGTGCCATCTTAGAGAATCTATCCACAACAACAAAAATAGAATCCCTCCCCTTCTTAGTCCTAGGCAATCCGAAAATAAAGTCCATAGAAATGTCAATCCAAGTTCTTTTTAGGAATAGAACGCAAAGGTGTTCCCAAAGTTCTATTGACAACTTCAGTTTGTCCATCAGTTTGATGATGACAAGTAGTAGAAAACAACAATTTTGTGCCAAGTTCAGCCCATAAAGTCTTCCAAAAGTAACTCAAGAATTTAATATCGCGACCAGAAACAATAGTCCTAGGCATGCCAAGCAACCTAGCGACTTCTCTAAAGAACAAATCCGCAATGTTTGAAGCATCATCGGTTTTATGACAAGCTATAAAATGTGCCATCTTAGAGAATCTATCCACAACAACAAAAATAGAATCCCTCCCCTTCTTAGTCCTAGGCAACCCCAAAATAAAGTCCATAGAATTGTCAATCCAAGTTCTTTTTAAGAATAGCACGCAAAGGTGATCCCAAAGTTCCATTGAAAACTTCAGTTTGTCCTTCCGTTTGAGGATGACAAGTAGTAGAAAACAACAATTTTGTGCCAAGTTTAGCCCATAAATTATTCCAAAAGGTACTCAAGAATTTAACATTGCGACGAGAAACAATAGTCCTAGGCATGCCATGCAACCTAGCGACTTCTCTAAAGAACAAATCCGCAATGTTTGAAGCATCATCGGTTTTATGACAAGCTATAAAATGTGCCATCTTAGAAAATGTGGGGACCCGGGCTCTAACTCAATTCTTTTGGGATTTAATTGGATCTTTGCTCGAAAATGTGGGTCAAAAATTTGCTTTTAATATTAATTCAAATGTATAACTAAAGCATATCATGTCTTTAACTGAAATAAACAACATAATGTACATACATGTCTGTCTAGTACAACCATACACCAGTGTT
Organism: Primulina eburnea; assembly: GCF_022965805.1. Lineage (NCBI taxonomy): Eukaryota > Viridiplantae > Streptophyta > Magnoliopsida > Lamiales > Gesneriaceae > Primulina > Primulina eburnea. The sequence continues at coordinate 19,971,994 of NC_133104.1, read as the reverse complement.
TAAAAGTTTCGGTACAAGTCTAGTACAAACAAATAGTAGCTGCAACGCCCGAGATCACCACTCTATCAACAATCTCTCATCTTCCTCGTGACCCAGATCCTGCCCCACCTGTTGCCATGCACACATACAGACACGACAACAGCCGGATAACTCCGGTGAGAACATATCCCGGTATAAAACATGGATGCATGCAATGTCATAAATAATGTACAAAAGCATAGCATATATCAATTAACATGAATGATAATCTAAGACATGTAAAAGAATACCAATCTGTATTCAACATTTAAATCTTGACTCGACTCATTTCTAATCTAGGGATCCCGGTGTGAATAAGACGGTCTGTCACCTACTCAACCAATCGGGGCGACGGTACGTCTTATTCCTAGACTTCGGTCAACTCTGTATCGAGGGTCTACACATAGAGCAAATCTACTCCTATGCGTCGATACACCGAAACGTCTAGTTTTGGCCAGTCTGCCAATATCTCCTATCTCAGGACTCGACTATAAATCAATAAACAAAGCATTACATAATGAAATGTAAGAACAATCTAGTATGTGATTTAGGGAAACTCGTATCAAATCTGAATCGAGTTGTGCAATCCCGTGACCACATGAATTATACCTTTCGTCGCACAATGTCTGTCGAGATCTTGAAATCGGAATGTCGAGTCTGACAATAATAACTCTGAAAGGCAATGTAGACATACATTCTATCAATATACAATTCAAGTAACTCATATACAAATCAATACTCGGTTTTGATATAACTTGACGGCATAACGGCGTAGTCTCGCGATACCGCTAACTCAAACAATAATAATCTCTCATCAAAACCCAATGTGACATGCTCAATTCTTCCCAACCAATTCAATATACATGCTGGAATTTCGAAATAACCACGTACGGTATCCGAAAATCAAACCGGTAACGAATATATCAAACTCAACGTGTCAAGAACACATCTTTTCAACACAATCATAATTTCTCCAACACATATATTTCGAAACATGCTGTAAATGAATAATACTTACATCCTTTGCTAGTTCTTGTTGCAAGGATCACAAATCCGGGCTCGGAATTAAAATCAGATGAACAAATCTTGCACAATCTCAAATCTAAAATGAAAAAGCTTGAAGGAACAAGGCTTGCTCTCGGTTCTTGTTGTCTGAATGAAGGAAAGTGAAGACAACACATTATATATATTGCATGTAATCTCATACGTGTCTTCTTTAAAATTTACACATTTCAGGCGGCGCTCGAGCGGTAAGAATGTACCGCTCGGGCGCGACAGTCTCTGTCCAACACTTTTCGAATGACACTTTGGCGCTCGAGCGGTCACAATGTACCGCTCGGGCGCGGAAGGTTCTGTCCAAAGCATAACATTGTTGAACAATGGCGCTCGGGCGGGACTTTTCTACCGCTCGGGCGCCACTGAATCTGTTCCAACATTGTACCCTTCACATTTTTAACATTTCCGGGCATTACATTTCTCCCCCTCTTAGATATAAGTTCGTCCTCGAACTTGCAAGCATCAACTCAGGGCGTATATAAACAGCAGTGTAAACAAAAGCTGAATAAATACTTAAATCATGTGAATAACTCAGGATATCTCTGTCTCATATCATACTCTGTCTCCCAAGTTGCTTCCTCGATGCCATGCCGACTCCATTGAACCTTCACAAGCGAAATGGTCTTGGTTCTAAGTTGTTTCTCTTTCCGATCAAGGATCTGTATCGGTCTTTCAACATAGCTCAGAATCTGATCTAGTTCGGCTTCGTCAGGCTGAATGACATGAGAACTATCTGGCATATATCTACGCAACATCGAGACACGAAATACATCATGAATACCAGATAATGAAGGAGGAAGAGCAAGTCTGTAAGCTCGATCGCCAATCTTCTCAAGGATTTCATACGGACCGACGTATCTAGGAGACAACTTTCCTCGCTTGCCAAATCTGACAACGCCTCTGAAAGGTGAAATCTTCAAAATACTCTGTCTCCCGGCTCAAATACCAACGGTCGACGTCTGACATTGGCGTACTTCGCTTGCCTATCCTGCGCTGTCTTCATTTGTTTCTGAATGATCTTCACTTTCTCGGTCATCTCACGAATCATATCAGGCCCCAACTCTGGTACCTCAAAGATATCATCCCAGTACAACGGAGATCTGCACTTCTTTCCGTATAAAGCTTCAAACGGTGCCATCTCAATGCTAGTCTGATAGCTGTTGTTGTATGAAAACTCACACAACGGCAATGAATCTTGCCAACTAGTACCAAAATCTAGTACTACAGCTCTCAGCATGTCCTCTAAAGTCTGGATAGTCCGCTCTGACTGTCCGTCCGTCTGAGGATGATAAGCAGTGCTCAGGTGTAAATTCGTACCTAGAGCATGCTGCAGGCTGTGCCAAAAGTGAGAAGTGAATCGTGGATCACGATCTGATACGATCAACTTCGGCACACCGTGCAATCTGACGACCTCTCTTACATATAACTCTGCCATCTGATCATGTCGATATGTCATTCTGTACGGGATGAAACAGGCAGATTTGGTCAGTCTGTCAATGACAACCCAAATCGAATCACAGCCCTTCGAAGATAGAGGTAGCCTCGTCACGAAATCCATGGAAATGTGATCTCATTTCCATTCAGGAATAGACAAACTCTGAAGTAAACCCCCGGGCTTCTTTCTTTCTGCCTTCACCTGCTGGCAATTCAGACATCTAGACACAAATTCTGCAATATCTGTCTTCATCTGTTTCCACCAGAATTGTGTCTTCAAGTCATTGTACATCTTCCTGCCACCAGGATGAATGCTAAACCGACTACAGTGTGCCTCTGACATGATCTGTCGTCTCAAATCTGAAACATCTGGCACTACTAAGCGGTTATTCACATACAGAACAGAATCTCTAACCTGATACTCTGATATATGACCAGTTCTGACCATATCAATCGATTTCTGAACGCTCGGATCAATTCTCTGCGCTTCTTTGATCCTCAAAATCAGATCTGGCTCAATCTGAATCACAGCAAATCGCAACGGTCTACTATCTATATCAAATGTCAACCCAGACAAGCAACAATCCTCTACTAAATTTGATACACCTACTGTCGATAAGGAAAGAGCACATACCTTTCGACTCAATGCGTCTGCCGCTGCATTCGACTTCCCTGGATAGTACTTGATCTCGCAATCAAAATCTTTCAGCAGATCAAGCCATCGTCGCTGCCTCATGTTCAACTCTGACTGAGAAAAGAGGTACTTCAGGCTCTTATGATCGGAATAAATCTCAAATTTCTCGCCATACAGATAATGACGCCAGATCTTAAGTGCAAATACAATCGCCGCCAATTCAAGATCATGAATCGGATAACGGGTCTCGTGCGGCTTCAGCTGTCTAGAAGCATACGCTATCACGTGCCCTCGCTGCATAAGAACACACCCTAACCCTCTGTGAGATGCGTCACAGTATACAACAAACTCACCTGTACCTGAAGGAATCGTCAAGACAGGTGCACTAGTCAGCCTCTTTTTCAACTCTACAAAACTGGCTTCACAATCTTCGGACCACACAAATGGCATGTTCTTCTGTGTCAACTGGGTGATAGGCTTCGCTATACTGGAGAAATCTCGGATAAAACGACGATAATACCCGGCTAAACCCATGAAACTGCGTATCTCTGGCACAGAATTCGGTCTCGGCCAACTGATCACAGCCTTAACTTTACTCGGATCTACCGCAATACCCTTTCCAGATATAACATGCCCCAAGAAGACAACCTGTCTCAGCCAAAATTCGCACTTGGACAGTTTAGCATACAACTGCTCTTTTCTCAAAGTCTTCAATACAATTCTCAGATGATCTGCATGCTCAGTCAAACTCTTTGAATATACCAAAATATCATCAATGAACACAATCACAAAATCATCTAATATCTCTGAAAAATGCGGTTCATCAAACTCATAAATACCGCTGGTGCATTCGTCAAACCGAAAGGCATAACAACAAACTCGTAATGTCCATACCTGGTTCGGAATGCAGTCTTCGAAATATCAATGTCTCTAACTCTGAGCTGATGATACCCTGATCTCAAATCAATCTTCGAGTATACAGACGATCCCTGTAACTGATCAAACAAGTCGTCGATGCGAGGCAAAGGATACTTGTTCTTCACTGTTGCCTTGTTCAACTGCCTATAATCAATACACAGTCGCATCGAACCATCTTTCTTTCGAACGAATAGCACCGGAGCACCCCAAGGTGATACACTCGGTCTAATGTACCCCTTGGACAGAAGATCTTCCAACTGTGCTTTCAACTCTTTCAATTCAACAGGCGCCATCCTATACGGAGCTCTCGAAATAGGAACACTGCCTGGCACAAGATCTATGCTAAAATCTACCTCTCGAACCGGAGGCAACCCTGGAATCTCATCAGGAAAAACATCTGCAAACTCGCAAACCACTGGCAGATCTGTCAATACTGGGCTCGACTTCAGTAGGTCTACTGAATATACGAGAAAGCCCTCTGCTCCTCTCTGAAGCAATCTACTCATAGTCAGAGCAGATACTAAGGGAATCCGAGATCTGGAACCCTTGCCGTAGAATTTCCACTCATCTGTCATTTCGGGTCTGAATCTGACAATCTTGTGGAAACAATCTACAGTGGCCCTGTACTTGGTCAACATGTCTATACCAACTATACAATCAAAATCAGCTAACCCAAGTACGACACAATCAAGATCAATCTCATGCCCCTCAAACTGAAGCATACAGTGTCTAACAGTAGTCACAGATATCAAACCACTTCCCAACGGAGAAGCTATAGTCACTACCGTAGACATCGACTCAACAGGCAATGAATGTCTCAATGCAAAATGTTCAGATATAAATGTATGTGATGCACCTGTGTCTATCAACACATATGCAGGATAACCGCAAAGACAACAGTTACCTGCAATGACGTCATCTGGCGCCTCCTGCGCCTGCTCCTCTGTCAGGGCAAAAACACGTGCCTGCTGTCTGGGAGGCTGACTCACCGCTTGACTACCTCCTGGTCTCTGCTGGGTCTGTGTGGAGGGTGGCTGGAAGGAGTGTACAGAGGATGCCTGTCACTCCATCTGTGGCACTGGTGCTGATGACCCTGCACTCTAGAATCGTGGTGCACCTCTCTGGGGACAAACTCTAGCGAAGTGTCCCTGTTGCCTACAGATGTTGCAGCGTCCCATAACTCCTTGACACTGCTCCGTCGCATGTCGTCCTCTACACGAGCTACAATATACGCCACTGTAATCTGAACCCTGACCTCTCTGTCGAGATCCACTCGAACTCGATGAACTACACCCGGACTTCTTAAACTGTTTACCCTTAGCTTTCAAAAATTCTTTCTTTCCACTACCACTAGATCCACTATCGAAACGAGGAGGAGGTGGTGGAAACTGTACGGTAGTAGGCTGTGGCGGTCTCTGCCCCTGAACACCGTAGGAAGCCCCTCGCTGCCTGATCAAGCCAGCCTCTGCTCCCTTCGCTCGGTTCAATGCCTCTGAAAAAGTACTAGGCCGGCCCGTGTTCACCAAGGTAAAGACATCGGGGTTCAGCCCGTTGATGAACTGATCGGCCACTGCCTCGTCGTTCCCAGCCACATGCGGTGCAAATCGTAACAATGCAGAAAATTTAGCCACATACTCCTCGATGTTCCACTGTCCCTGCTTCAAATTCGCAAATTCAGCTCCTTTATCTTTTCGGTAGAAAACGGGAAAGAAGCGCTGATAGAACTCATCTTTAAAGACTTTCCATGTGATATCAATGCCTCGGTGCTCCAAGGCTCTCTTCGTAGTCAACCACCAGCTCTTGGCAACCTCTTGCATCTGATGCCCTATCAGTTTCACACGTCGCTCATCAGTATATGCCAAAGACTCAAACAACATCTCGATATCATCGAGCCAGCTCTCGCACTCTACTGCATTCTCTGTGCCCTTCAAGGTAGGCGGATGGAAAGACTGAAATCTCTTCAATAATGTCTCCATCGGTGTAGCGGTGACATCCATCTGTGCACCTGATGTGCTACCCTGCTCTGGCTGTGGTATACGTCTAGGCGGCATAGATCTGATTATCAAACTGATTAGTACACAATCAATATCATCTGTCTCAGCCCTCCTCTGATCATAGACTCTGATCGAGAATCGGTTCTGATTCAGGCTTGAAATGCTGTAAATCAATTCAGATAATACAACACAACATATAATAGGGAAAGCAATAATCATGCTAGCATCTCAAAAGCAAGTAAGATGACTCGATCTACCCCGCTCATTCTATTCTATCTCAGTCTACAGAACCTACTGCTCTGATACCACCTATTGTGGGGACCCGGGCTCTAACTCAATTCTTTTGGGATTTAATTGGATCTTTGCTCGAAAATGTGGGTCAAAAATTTGCTTTTAATATTAATTCAAATGTATAACTAAAGCATATCATGTCTTTAACTGAAATAAACAACATAATGTACATACATGTCTGTCTAGTACAACCATACACCAGTGTTTAAAAGTTTCGGTACAAGTCTAGTACAAACAAATAGTAGCTGCAACGCCCGAGATCACCACTCTATAAACAATCTCTCATCTTCCTCGTGACCCAGATCCTGCCACACCTGTTGCCATGCACACATACAGACACGACAACAGCCGGATAACTCCGGTGAGAACATATCCCAGTATAAAACATGGATGCATGCAATGTCATAAATAATGTACAAAAGCATAGCATATATCAATTAACATGAATGATAATCTAAGACATGTAAAAGAATACCAATCTATATTCAACATTTAAATCTTGACTCGACTCATATCTAATCTAGGGATCCCGGTGTGAATAAGACGGTCTGTCACCTACTCAACCAATCGGGGCGACGGTACGTCTTATTCCTAGACTTCGGTCAACTCTGTATCGAGGGTCTACACATAGAGCAAATCTACTCCTATGCGTCGATACACCGAAACGTCTAGTTTTGGCCAGTCTGCCAATATCTCCTATCTCAGGACTCGACTATAAATCAATAAACAAAGCATTACATAATGAAATGTAATAACAATCTAGTATGTGATTTAGGGAAACTCGTATCAAATCTGAATCGAGTTGTGCAATCCCGTGACCACATGAATTATACCTTTCGTCGCACAATGTTTGTCGAGATCTTGAAATCGGAATGTCGAGTCTGACAATAATAACTCTGAAAGGCAATGTGGACATACATTCTATCAATATAAAATTCAAGCAACTCATATACAAATCAATACTCGGTTTTGATATAACTTGACGGCATAACGGCGTAGTCTCGCGATACCGCTAACTCAAACAATAATAATCTGTAAGGCTCGAAGATTTAGTTATCACAATCAGATGGATTCGTTGATAATTAAGATGATTGTAGATGTATTTCATTGGACTAGAAAGGAAAGGGAAATGTATAATAAAGATGTGAAAGATAGTCAAAAAAATAAGTAAGGTCGAAGCTATGGCGCACATGCGCGAACAAATGCGCGCATATGCATGAGAATTCCAGTAGCATTGGCGCATATGCGCGGAAAGAGTGGCGCATATGCGCGACATGTACAGCAGCCTTGGCGCATATGCGCGAGAGTAGTGGCGCATATGCGCGGAGCGTCCAGAACCATTGGCGCATATGCGCGAGTTTAGTGGCGCATATGCGCGAGTGCTAAATCTGCCGAGACAGTAGGTTCGGCGCATATGCGCGAATAATGCCGCGCATATGCGCGAGACGTGTAATACAAAGGATTTGCCATGTGTCTTGAATCATGCAATATATATATAAGTTGGCTTCGATTCTTTCTTCATTTCAGCAGAAAGGCTCGAGAATTCAAAGGGGAAAAGCTTCATTTCTTCCTACTTTCAAATTGTGCTCTTACAAGATTTAGTAACCCAAATTCAAATCAGACTTCGGTTTTGAGCTTCTCTCTTCATTATCTACAAAGTGATGTAAGTTTTATTCGATTTCAGTAAGTTTTGAAATTCAGATATTGGGGAAATGAGAATATGATAGTTATATTGTGTTCTTGGCATATTGAGCATGATATATTTGTAAACGGATCAAAGAAAGGATATCATATGCATTTCCTATGAATTTCAGTATGATTTATGAATTGTTGGGATAGGATTTATTGTGTTTTGGATGGATATTGTATTGGGTTATGAATTAGAATGATTGAGGATGAGATAAATATTGATATCTGTTAAGATTTGGATTGACCGGTATCGAGAATTACGTCGTTATGCCGTCAAATTGTATTGAGATCACGTAGTGACTTGGTTATGTGTTGATTTAGATTAGAAATTGATAGAGTGCGTATCCACATTTCCATTTCAGATTCGTATTGACGACCGTGACAGCGATTCTACGACGAAAGGTATAGTACATGTTTTGTTTGGGGAATCACGACTCAAATGAGATCACATTTGAGTTTCCCAACCAAAATCACATACTTGTTTTATTGTTCATACCTTGATATGATTATGATTGTTATAGATTTGTTTATAGAACTTGTATTCAGATCTTGCTATGCTTTGTTTACAGATCGTGTAGCATTGCATTATGCTTGGTTACAGATTTTGTATTCATGCATTAAGATAGGGCAGTCTGGAGATCAGGCAGACTACTAGATGTTCGGCGATATCTCAGCTTAGGGGAAGATCACCGCCCCTATTGTAGAAGCGGATACAGATCAGGCCGAAGTCTAGGAATAAGACGTACAGCACCTCGATTGGTAGGGTAGGTGACAACCAGTGACGTCTTATTCACAACGGGATCCCTAGAGTTCTAGTCGAGTCGCATCTAGACATGATTAGACTTGCATTGCATGATTTTATATGAATGACAGTCATATTAGCATGTTTCATGTTTTAGATTGTTTAATGCATGTATACATGTTTATACTGGGATTTGTTCTCACCGGTTTTCCGGCTGTTGTTATGTCTGTATGTGTGCATAACAACAGGTGGGACAGGATCTGGGTCGAGACAGAGATGATCGTGATAGCGTGGTGATCTCGGGCGCAGCAGAGGACTAGTGGTTCTTTTGTTAGACTTGTACTACCGTTTGTTTATAGATGGTATTGAACACTAGTTGTAAGAACAAGACTTGTACTTCATGTTTATATTGTAAGTTAAACTAAGAATTATGTTCGCTTAGTTACAGTTGATTTATTGTAAAAAGCAAAAATTTGACCCATGTTTTTAATAACGATCCATTTAATCCCAAGAAAAAGAATTAGAGCCCGGGTCCCCACATAATCTCTCATCAAAACCCAATGTGACATGCTCAATTCTTCCCAACCAATTCAATATACATGCTGGAATTTCGAAATAACCACGTACGGTATCCGAAAATCAAACCGGTAACGAATATATCAAACTCAACATGTCAAGAACACATCTTTTCAACACAATCATAATTTCTCCAACACATATATTTCGAAACATGCTGTAAATGAATAATACTTACATCCTTTGCTAGTTCTTGTTGCAAGGATCAAAAATCCGGGCTCGGAATTAAAAATCAGATGAACAAATCTTGCACAATCTCAAATCTAAAATGAAAAAGCTTGAAGGAACAAGGCTTGCTCTCGGTTCTTGTTGTCTGAATGAAGGAAAGTGAAGACAACACATTATATATATTGCATGTAATCTCATACGTGTCTTCTTTAAAATTTTACACATTTCAGGAGGCGCTCGAGCGGTAAGAATGTACCGCTCGAGCACGACAGTCTCTGTCCAACACTTTTCGAATGACACTTTGGCGCTCGAGCGGTCACAATGTACCGCTCGGGCGCGGAAGGTTCTGTCCAAAGCATAATATTGTTGAATAATGGCGCTCGGGCGGGACTTTTCTACCGCTCGGGCGCCACTGAATCTGTTCCAACATTGTACCCTTCACATTTTTAACATTTCCGGGCATTACAGAAAATCTATCCACAACAACAAAAATAGAATCCCTCCCCTTTTTAGTCCTAGGCAACGCAAAAATAAAGTCCATCCGAAATGTCAATCCAAGTTATTTTTAAGTATAGCACGCAAAAGAGTTCCCAAAGTTCTATTGACAACTTCAGTTTGTCCATCCGTTTGAGGATGACAAGTAGTAGAAAACAACAATTTTGTGCCAAGTTTAGCCCATAAAGTCTTCCAAAAGTAACTCAAGAATATAACATCGCGACCAGAAACAATAGTCCTAGGCATGCCATGCAACCTAGCGACTTCTCTAAAGAACAAATCCGCAATGTTTGAAGCATCATCGGTTTCATGACAAGCTATAAAATGTGCCATCTTAGAGAATCTATCCACAAAAACAAAAATAGAATCCCTCCTCTTCTTAGGCCTAGGCAACCCCAAACTAAAGTCCATAGAAATGTCAATCCAAGTTCCTTTTAAGAATAGCACGAAAAAGTGTTCCCAAAGTTCTATTGACAACTTCAGTTTGTCCATCCGTTTGAGGATGACAAGTTGTAGAAAACAACAATTTTGTGCCAAGTTTAGCCCATAAATTATTCCAAAAGTAACTTAAAAATTTAACATTGCGACGAGAAACAATAGTCCTAAGCATGCCATGCAACCTAGCGACTTCTCTAAAGAACAAATCCGCAATGTTTGAAGCATCATCGGTTTCATGACAAGCTATAAAATGTGTCATCTTAGAGAATCTATCCACAACTACAAAAATAGAATCCCTCCTCTTCTTAGGCCTAGGCAACCCCAAACTAAAGTCCATAAAAATGTCAATCCAAGTTCTTTTTAAGAATAGCACGCAAAAGTGTTCTCAAAGTTCTATTGACAACTTCAGTTTGTCCATCTGTTTGAGAATGACAAGTAGTAAATGTAAGGCTCGAAGATTTAGTTATTATAATCAGACAAATTTGTTAAGAATTAAGATGATTATAGATGTATTTTATTGGATTTAAAAAGAAGGCAAAATGTACAAAAGAAATGAGAAAGGTCGAAGCTCCAGCGCACATGCGCGAAGATATGCGCGCACATGCGCGTAAATTTCAGTAGCTTCGGCGCACGTGCGCGAGATAATGCGCGCATATGCGCGATCCTTCCAGCAGCTATGGCGCACATGCGCGAGTTTAGCCGCGCATATGCGCGGTCGGTACAGAAACATTGGCGCATATGCGCGAGAGTAGTGGCGCACATGCGCGGCGCATTCAGAAGCAGTGGCGCATATGCGCTAGTTGAGTGGCGCATATGCGCGAGGTGTTGAATTGCCGAGACAGTAGGTCTCGCGCACATGCGCGAGTCGGCGCTCGGGCGGTAAGATTCGACTGCCCGAGCGCCAGAAGGTTCTGTCCGAAATGCTAGACTCTGGCGCTCGGGCGGTCATAAATTACCGCCCGGGCGCCACACCTTCTGCCCGAACGTGATGCCATGGAACATTGGCGCTCGGGCGGTCACTTTCTACCTCTCGGGCGCCACTAGTTCTGCTCGAAATTGGTGAAATTTATATTCTTTATCAAATCTGGTCTCGTAGTGGCCCGTTTACAGTTATATCTATTTAATTCACTAATCTCATAGCAAATTACGATAATCAAATCCTCGGTCCCCACAACAGGTGGTATCAGAGCCATAGGTTCTATAGATTGAGATAGAATAGAATGAGCGGGGTAGATCGAGTCTTCTTCCTTGCTTTATGATGTGCTAGCATGATTTAGTGCTTTCATTATTGCATGTTGAATGATTATCTGACTTGTATTACAACATGTGTTAGTAAAGACTGAATCAGAACCGATTCTAGATCAGAGGTAACTGACTAGAGGAGGGCTGAGACAGTTGTATATCTTGTATTCTAATCAGTTGGATTATTAGATACATGCCTCCTAGAAGAGCAGCCGTTCCTTTACGACCACCAGCGCCAGAGCAGGGTAGCACATCCGGAGATACGATTGATGTCACTGCTACGCCCATGGAGACGTTGCTGAAACGATTCCAATCCTTTCGACCTCCCACATTAAAAGGTACCGAGAATGCCATCGAGTGTGAAAGTTGGCTTGAGGACATTGAGATGTTATTCGAGTCTCTGGAATATAGTGACGAGAAACGAGTGAAACTCATTGGCCATCAACTGCAAGATGTGGCTAAGTATTGGTGGGTGAATATAAGGAGAGTACTAGAACAGCGTGGCACTGAGGTTACATGGAAAGCATTCAAGACGGAGTTCTATCAGCGATTCTTCCCTGTATCCTATCGCAAAGATAAAGGCGCTGAATTTGCAAACCTGAGTCAAGGGCAATTGAACATTGAAGAGTACGTTGCTAAATTTTCTTCTTTGCTTCGTTTTACACCTCACGTTTCAGGCAATGATGAGGCCATGGCAGATCAGTTTATAAATGGCTTAAATCCTGATGTCTTTACACTGGTCAATACTGGGAGACCTAATAGTTTCGCTGAAGCATTGAACCGTGCCAAAGGAGCAGAAGCAGGATTGCTTAGGCAACGGAGTGTTCCGTATGTTGCTCCGAGTCCGAGACCACCATTACCTCCATCCCAAACTCCTTCTCCCCGATTCGAAAGTGGTGGTAGCAGCAGCGGACGCAAAGATCAGTTGAAAGCAAAGGGTAAACAGTTTAAGAGGGCAGGGAGCAGTTCTTCGAGCTCCAGCGGGTCAAGACAGAGAGGTTTTGGCCAGAGTCTAGAGGTGGCAAGTGGATATTGCAGTACTTGTGGAGGTAAGCATGCCACAGAACAATGTCAAGGTGTAGTGGGCAGGTGTAACGTATGCAAACAACAGGGGCATTATGCCAAGGTCTGTCCTCAGAGGAGTGGTGCATCGAGATTCCAGGCTGCAGGATCGTCTGCCTCCGTGACTCAGCCTGAGAGGCAAGCTTCATCTGTTCACTCATTTCAGCCGCCACCAGCACAGACCCAGCCTCGAGCTAGAGGTGGCCAGCCAGGGAGTAAGCCTCAGAGACAACAGGCTCAGGTGTTTGCCTTAACTGAATAGCAAGCACAGGATGCCCCAGATGATGTCATTGCAGGTAACTGTTTCCTTTGCGGTTATCCTGCTTATATACTGATAGATACGGGTGCATCGCATACATTCATATCAGAACGATTTGCATTATTGCATTCTCTGCCTGTTGAGTCGTTACTAGATGTCGTGTCTATTACTTCTCCGTTGGGAAGTGGTTTGATAGCTGTGACCACGGTTAGACATTGCATCTTACGGTTTGAGGGTCATGAAATTGATCTAGATTGCATAGTACTCGGGTTAGATGATTTTGATTGTATTGTTGGAATTGACATGTTAACAAAGTACAGAGCCACCGTGGATTGTTTCCACAAGATTGTCAGATTCAGACCAGAAATGACAGACGAGTGGAAATTCTACGGAAAGGGTTCCAGACCCCGGATTCCCTTGATTTCGGCTTTGTCTATGAATACGTTGTTACAGAAAGGAGCAGACGGGTTCCTTGTATATGCTGTAGATGTTCAGAAATCTAGCCCGACATTAACAGATTTGCCAGTAGTCCGGGAATTTGCAGATGTGTTTCCAGAGGAGATTCCAGGGTTACCTCCAATGCGAGAGGTAGATTTTAGTATAGATCTTATTCCAGGTACCACTCCTATTTCGAGAGCTCCTTATAGGATGGCGCCGATAGAGTTGAAAGAACTAAAGGCACAGTTGGAAGATCTTCTAGCCAAGGGATATATCCGACCTAGTGTATCTCCTTGGGGTGCTCCGGTGCTATTTGTGCGAAAGAAAGATGGATCGATGCGGTTGTGTATTGATTACCGGCAGCTGAACAAGGCAACGATCAAGAATAAATATCCTTTGCCTAGAATTGATGATCTATTCGATCAGTTGCAGGGATCTTCGGTCTATTCGAAGATTGATTTACGTTCTGGGTATCATCAGCTCAGAGTTCGAGATGTAGATATACCGAAGACAGCATTTCGAACCAGGTATGGACATTACGAATTTATTGTCATGCCTTTTGGTTTAACCAATGCTCCTGCGGTATTTATGGGCTTGATGAACCAAGTGTTTCAGAAATATTTGGATGAATTTGTGATTGTTTTCATAGATGATATTTTGGTGTATTCGAAGAACAGAAATGAGCATGCAGAGCATCTCAGAATTGTTTTGCAGGCGTTGAGAAACGAGCGAATGTATGCTAAATTGTCAAAGTGTGAGTTTTGGCTGAACCGAGTTGTATTCTTGGGGCATATCATTTCTGGAGATGGTATTTCTGTTGATCCGAGTAAAGTGGAAGCGGTGATCAGTTGGTCGAGACCGACTTCTGTACCAGAAATACGCAGTTTCATGGGCTTAGCCGGATACTATAGAAGATTTATCAAGGATTTCTCCAGTATTGCAAAGCCAATAACTCAATTGACGCAAAAGAATGCACCATTTGTTTGGTCAGAGGATTGCGAGTCTAGCTTCCTAGAACTGAAGAAAAGGCTGACTAGTGCTCCAGTACTGATGATACCTTCAGGTACGGGTGATTTCGTTGTATATTGTGATGCTTCTCATAGAGGTTTGGGATGTGTTCTTATGCAGCGAGGCCATGTGATCGCATACGCCTCGAGACAATGGAAGCCACATGAGGTACGATACCCCATTCATGATCTGGAATTGGCGGCTATCGTATTTGCATTAAAGATTTGGCGTCATTATCTCTATGGCGAGAAATTTGAGATCTTCTCCGATCACAAAAGCCTAAAGTATCTATTCTCTCAATCAGAACTGAACATGAGGCAGCGTAGATGGCTTGATCTTCTGAAAGACTTTGACTGTGAAATCAAATATTATCCAGGGAAGTCAAATGCAGCAGCAGATGCCTTGAGTCGTAAGGTATGTTCTTTGTCCTTATCGACGATAGGTGTTAACAAGTTAGTTGAAAATTGCTGTACATCTGGATTAGAATTTGATACAGATAGTAAGCCACTACGACTTTTTACGATCCAAATTGAGCCCAATTTGATTATGAGGATCAAGGAAGCACAACGAACCGATCAGAATGTGCAGAGATCGATTCAAATGATCAGATCAGGGCATCTGTCAGAATATCAGGTGCGTGAGCATATCTTGTACGTGAATAACCGTCTAGTTGTGCCAGATGTTGCAGATTTGAGACAGCAGATTCTGACAGAGGCACATTGTAGTCGGTTCAGCATTCATCCGGGTGGCAGGAAGATGTACAACGACTTGAAGACACAGTTCTGGTGGAAGCAGATGAAGTCAGACATCGCAGAGTATGTGTCTAAGTGTTTGAACTGCCAACAGGTGAAAGCTGAGAGGAAGAAGCCTGGTGGATTACTTCAGAGTCTAGCCATTCCTAAATGGAAATGGGACCACATTTCCATGGATTTCGTGACGAAGTTACCTAGGTCATCCAAAGGCTGTGATGCGATTTGGGTCATTATTGACAGATTGACCAAATCTGCATGTTTCATCCCATACAGAATGACGTATAGACAAGATCAGATGGCGGAGATTTATATTCCAGAGGTAGTCAGATTGCATGGAGTGCCGAAGTCTATCGTATCAGATCGTGATCCACGATTCACTTCACACTTTTGGCACAGTTTACAGTAGGCCTTAGGTACGACATTACACCTGAGTACTGCTTATCATCCTCAGACAGACGGACAGTCAGAACGGACTATCTAGACATTAGAGGATATGTTGAGAGCCGTTGTGCTAGATTTTGGCACTAGTTGGCAAGATTCTCTATCTCTTTGCGAATTCTCTTACAATAATAGCTATCAGACGAGTATCGAGATGGCACCGTTTGAAGCTTTGTATGGCAAGAAGTGCAGATCTCCGCTATACTGGGATGACGTTTCAGAAGTACCAGAACTTGGGCCAGATATGATTCGTGACATGACAGAGAAGGTGAAACTCATTCAGAAGAGGATGAAGACAGCACAAGATCGACAAGCAAAGTACGCCAATATCAGACATAGACCGTTAGTATTTGAGGCGGGAGATAGAGTAATCTTAAAGATTTCTCCATTCAGAGGCGTTGTTCGATTTGGCAAACGCGGGAAACTATCTCCTCGATACATTGGTCCGTACGAGATTCTTGAGAAGATTGGCGATCGAGCTTATCGACTTGCACTCCCTCCTTCTCTATCGGGGATACATGATGTCTTTCATGTATCAATGTTGCGAAGATATCTGCCAGATAATTCTCATGTCATCCAGCCTGACGAAGCTGAGCTTGATCAGACCTTGAGCTATGTCGAGCAACCTATCCAAATTCTTGATCGGAAAGAAAAGAAGCTCAGAACGAAGAATATTCCACTCGTGAAAGTTCAGTGGAGTCGTCATGGTATTGAGGAAGCGACATGGGAGACAGAAGCCGACATGCAACAAAAACACCCCAAGTTATTTCAATAATGTAAGTATTTGTTTAGTGTTGGTGTGATTACTTTTATACTTGCATTGATAAAATGGCATGCGATTTCGAGGACGAACTCATTTCTTAGAGGGGGAGAAATGTAAGGCTCGAAGATTTAGTTATTATAATCAGACAAATTTGTTAAGAATTAAGATGATTATAGATGTATTTTATTGGATTTAAAAAGAAGGCAAAATGTACAAAAGAAATGAGAAAGGTCGAAGCTCCAGCGCACATGCGCGAAGATATGCGCGCACATGCGCGTAAATTTCAGTAGCTTCGGCGCACTGCGCGAGATAATGCGCGCATATGCGCGATCCTTCCAGCAGCTATGGCACACATGCGCGAGTTTAGCCGCGCATATGCGCGGTCGGTACAGAAACATTGGCGCATATGCGCGAGAGTAGTGGCGCACATGCGCGGCGCATTCAGAAGCAGTGGCGCATATGCGCGAGTTGAGTGGCGCATATGCGCGAGGTGTTGAATTGCCGAGACAGTAGGTCTCGCGCACATGCGCGAGTAATGCCGCGCATATGCGCGAGACGTGTGCTTCAAAGGATGAGCCATGTGTATCAAATCATGCAAAGTATATATAGAATTTTCTCGAAATTCTCTTCATTCAGCAACAAAATTCGTGATTTCAGAGGAAGAAGAGCTTCCAACTTTCTTCAAGGCTTTGAATTGTGATTTTTTCAAGTTTTAGCCACCCAAACTTTAATCCGATTTTAGTGTTGAACTCCTCTCCTTATTTGCTACAAGTTGATGTAAGTATTGTTCAATTCTGGCATATTTTGAGAATTTCATATTGGGGAAATGCTGATATGCTTATATATATGTGTTCTTGAGAGAATTGTTATCATAGAAACGCAACCGAATCAAATAACGGATGTTGGATGCGATTACTACTCTTTTCCAGCATGTTTAGAGCTAAGATTATACAAGATCTGAGTATTATCTTATGTTTATGAGAATAATCATGAATTTAGAATGATACAATGTTGACTAGGGAGAATTGGATAGACCGGTATCGAGAAATACACCGTTATGCCGTCGATGGTGTTGAAATGCACTAGTGAATTGATAGTATAGGTGTTGATTTGGATTAGTAATTGATAAATTGTGTATCAACATTCCATTTCAGATTCATCTTACCTCATTTCGACATCGAGACCTCGACATCGTTAAAGGGTTAGCAAAGAAAGGTATAAGTCATGTTTTGTTTGGGGAGATGTAACTCAAATAAGATATTATTTGAGTTTCCCAACCAAAATCACATACTAGTATTATTAGATATATTGTAACATGTTTATAAATTGTGTATAGCATTATATTCAATCTTTTAACATGTTTATGCTTTGATTTCAGAATTGTATTCAAGCATGTATGATCAGTGTGATATTCAGATATGAATATGATTATACTTTGTTTACATATTGATATTCATTGCATTTATGATAGGAGAGTCTTTGACAGGCATTGTCAAATAGCTAGACGTTTCGGTGTATCTCAGCATAGGAGTAGGTATTACTCTTATTGCCGCCGTTGATACAGCTCAGACCGAAGCCTAGGAATGAGACGTTCATTACCCCGATTGGAGGGTAGGTAGTGACGTCTTATTCACACCGGGATCCCTAGAATTCTAGTCGAGTCGAGTCCAGACATGGTTTGATTCGCATTGCATTGCATGTGCATATGATGTCATTCATGATAGCATGTTTCATGTTTAATTGATTATATGCATGTATACATGTTTATACTGGGATTTGTTCTCACCGGTTTTCCGGTTGTTGTTATGTCTGTATGTGTGCATAACAACAGGTGGGGTAGGATCTGGGTCACGCAGAGGATGAGAGAGGGACATAGCGTGGTGATCTCGGGCATAGCAGAAGAACTAGTAGTTGTCCTTTTGGCATGTACTGTATTTAATTAATAGTTGTCGAATATGGTTTGGAACCAGACATATTTGTATCTTTTGTTATAGATTATGTTGTTAATATCTATGGTGTATGCTTGAGTTATATACCATTAGAATTAATGTTAAAAGCAAAAATTTGACCCACTTTTTATATGAATGATCCGTTTTAATCCCAAAGAAAAGTAGTATAGCCCGGGTCCCCACAGTAGAAAACAACAATTTTGTGCCAAGTTTAGCCCATAAAGTCTTCCAAAAGTAACTCAAGAATTTAACATCGCGACCAGAAACAATAGTCCTACGTATGCCATGCAACCTAGCGACTTCTCTAAAGAACAAATCCGCAATGTTTGAAGCATCATCGGTTTTATGACAAGCTATAAAATGTGCCATCTTAGAGAATCTATCTACAACAACAAAAATAGAATCCCTCCCCTTCTTAGTCCTAGGCAACCCCAAAATAAAGTCCATAGAATTGTCAATCCAAGTTCTTTTTAAGAATAGCACGCAAAGGTGTTCCCAAAGTTCTATTGACAACTTCAGTTTGTCCATCAGTTTGAGGATGACAAGTTGTAGAAAACAACAATTTTGTGCCAAGTTCAGCCCATAAAGTCTTCCAAAAGTAACTCAAGAATTTAACATCGCGACCAGAAACAATAGTCCTAGGCATGCCAAGCAACCTAGCGACTTCTCTAAAGAACAAATCCGCAATGTTTGAAGCATCATCGGTTTTATGACAAGCTATGAAATGTGCCATCTTAGAGAATCTATCCACAAAAACAAAAATAGAATCCCTCCCCTTCTTAGTCCTAGGCAACCCCAAAATAAAGTACATAGAATAGTCAATCCAAGTTCTTTTTAAGAATAGCACGCAAAGCTGTTCCCAAAGTTCCATTGACAACTTCAGTTTGTCTATCCGTTTGAGGATGACAAGTAGTAGAAAACAACAATTTTGTGCCAAGTTTAGCCCATAAATTATTCCAAAAGTAACTCAAGAATTTAACATTGCGACGAGAAACAATAGTCCTAGGCATGCCATGCAACCTAGCGACTTCTCTAAACAACAAATCCGCAATGTGAAGAACCTAAAGGGGGGGGTGAATAGGTTCTTTTAGGCCCTTTAGCGTTTTTAAAACGAGTTTGCAAAAATTGCAAGCGGAAGACTTGAGGGACAATCACAAATAAAAAATGAATGCGTAAAGTAAGTGCGTAAAATAAATGCGTAGTAAAGTAAATGCGTAAAGTAAAGAGGGATAGAGATGTTTATGGAAGTTCGACGAAGAATCGTCTACGTCTCCCCTTCTCGATGAGGATCGAGGTATCACTATATCGACTTGGCTTTAGGAGCTCCAAGCTAGCTTTTACAACCACGCCTCGATGCGTCTACTTGGCCTTGAGGGCTCCAAGGATAGCCACGAACTTTACAACCCACTCGAGAGTATTACTCTTTTTCTACAACTCTTTTGATATTACAACTCTTTTAATCAACGCACACAAAAGATAGTAGAAAGCTTTGTAAGAGACAAGAGAGAGTGGAGTGGGATGTTTGAGAATGCATCCTCAAAGGCCTATTTATACTAGTCTTGGACGCCAAGGTTCGGATATTCTGTTTATGCTTCGGAACGTCCGATGTGATTGAAATCAATTTGCGTAATTCTGGGATGACTTCGGATCGTCCGTTCTTGACTTCGTAGGGTCCGAACATATGCTTCGGAGGGACCGATCAAACTACGTTTCTTCCGAACAGTTCTTTCAGACAGTGTATGACAGCTTCGGAAGGTCCGAACTCAAGTTCGTACCGTCCGAACATTCCCGCGTTTCCGGAGATTTGAAATCTTCAACACTTCGTAGCGTCCGATCATGTCCTTCGTAGCGTCCGAAATCTACTCAATCAACAGTCAGATCAATTTGTCTCCGCATTGAAGTGATTTGATTGCTTGTGTTCGGAACGTCCGATCACGTCTTCGGAACGTCCGAACTGGCTCCTTGCAGCTTCCGAACAGCTTCTACTTTGCTTCTGATTGGCACCTTTTCGGAACGTCCGAACCAACTTCGGATCTTCCGAACTTAACTTTGTTCTTAATTTCCTGCATGCCTCAATATAAAACATTAGTACATTTTTAAGCCAAGTTTTGGTATCATCAAAACAAAAACTTTGGGATATGTTACAGCATTAAAAACATTAATCTCATCCTCGAGATTTGTATGCGTTTAAGGCGTAACAATCTCCCCCTTTTTGATGATCACAAAACTTGGTTAAAAATTGAGAAACAATAATCAACATAATCTAAATGTTATTAAATAACTCCCCCTTAATCAAATAACAAGTCTAAGAGGTTGAATTAAGGCGAATTTATTTAATAACCATTTAATAGCAATTTTAACCAAATAAATTCTCCCCCTTTTTGCGATAATCAAAAAGACATAAGCATAAAGAGAGACAAATAAACAGGTAAAATATCCACTAATAAATAAGTCTTTTATACAATGATACATCAAGATAAAATAAACAATAAACAAAAATAACAAAAACAAGCTAAGAATCCGCATCCCGCGACTCTCTATGGCTCCTCATCTCAGCCTCGATGGAATCAAGACGCGAGGAAGTCTCAGTATGATGGCGCTCTAAGGTAGACTCTAAAAGAGAAAAACGAGTGTCGAAACGAGTCTCCAATCGCTCGAGATACTCGAAAATCCGATCGTAGGGTCCAGAGGGAGCAGGCGGAGTGAAGCCATGAGGAAGGTCATCCATGGTCATCAAAGGAGTGCTAATAGGGTCGGGAACACGCTGATGGGATGTAGAGGGAATATCAAACGAAGGGGTAGGAGTGGTACCCGTAGTAGGGGGACCAGCGGGAAATCCTCTCGTCTGAACGTGAGGAGGAAGGAGACCGAAGGGAACATGAAAGTGTTCGGTCGGACGATAGGACGCAAAGATGCGATCCTTGTCGATGACCCAAGAGGATAAGACGGGATTCCAAGAGAGTCCCATCTTAACAACAGTATCATGGTCGATAGTCTCGCGGGGAGAAATAGACACGGATTCTTCATCTGTAAAGTCAATGCCCAAATGGGCTAGAATCCGGTTAATGAACCGGCCAAACGGAAAAGAGACGCGAGTAGAAGAAGCCGCGTACTCCATGGCGTACATAAGAAAACGGGGAAGGTTAAAACGACGCTGGGAGACTAAATAATAGAGAATGTACATATCGAGATACTTGCAAGTGGAGAGGTCTCCACTGCGAGGAACAATAGAAGAAGTGATGAGCTTCAGAACAAGCTGAAGCTGAGGAGGAAGGTCCTTCGCATGAGGACGGTCATCGGCAGGAGTAGGCGGACGACCGAAGATGGTGGTCAAGGCAGTGACTCGATCAAAAGTAGGGTCATTCTCAGTCCAAGACTGAGAAAAGAACTCACTCGGTCCGTCTCGAGGAAGATCGAACCAAGTGGAGAGGTCGGCGGTAGAAAAAGAAATGAACCGACCCTGAACAATGGTAACAACACGAGTGTCATCACCACCAAGAACTAGGGAAAAGTTCGCATAGAACTGATGTATGAGAGAGGGGTAGATGAGATCGGGTACGGAAGGTAGAAAGAAGTTTCCCCAACGTTGAGACTCAATAAAAGTAATCAACGTAAAGGAATTCGCACGGAGGTATTCGGTGTGAAGGGTACGACCAGGCAGAATGTTACGGGTTTCGAATTCAGGTGGGATAGGACGAGGGTTGGGTGGTTGGTTAAGATCATGGTGAAAGGCACCGTGACGAGGGCGAACATTTCGGCCAGCTGCGTTACGGCGCGGAGGCATAGTGAGTAGTGAGTGTTTTGTGTGGGGAAAGAAAGAAAGGAGTGAATGAGCAAATAAATCAGAGGATCCGAACGCCTATTTATAGGTCATGTTCGGACGGTCCGAACATGAGTTCGGAAGGTCCCGAATTTGAACGGAACGGTTATCTGGCAGGAAGTTCGGACGATCCGATTCACAATCGGACATTCCGATCCAAGACCGGAGGCTACGATGAGTAAACGGAGGATCCGAAGTCCTACAGGCAGGCATTGGGAAGGCGCGAACATTTAATGACATCGGAAGGAGGTTCGGACGATCCGATGTGTGTTCGGATGGTCCGAAGAGTGAATCAGAGGTTCTGGAACCTATGGTCAGGTTCGGACGATCTGAACACGTTCGGTGGATCCGAAGTGAAACGAAGCATCCGAAAAGGAACGGTGATTCCGAAGTAGCCAAGATGAGGAACACCTAAAATTTAAAATATTTAGCACATAAATGAATGTTGAGCCATAATTATGGATAAATACAATTAATTTGTATTATCCGACATTATAATGCTCACATTAATAATACTCCCCCTCAATTTAACAAATATGTACGAGAGTATTCGACTAGTGTTTACAACTCAATCATGCCAAGTTCACCACGCAAACGAGTAAAAGTAGATTCATCTAGTGGTTTTGTAAAAATATCAGCAATTTGATTCTTGGTGTCAACATAGTGAAGTTCAACATCATTTTGCTCAATGTGATCACGAATAAAATGATGTCGAATGTCAATATGTTTAGTACGAGAATGTTGAACTGGATTCTTTGTTAGACATATGGTGCTTGTATTATCACAAAAGATTGGAATTTTTGAAAAAGTAACACCATAGTCGAGTAATTGATACTTCATCCAAAGAATTTGTGCACAACAACTACCGGCAGCCATATACTCGGCCTCGGTCGTTGAAAGTGCAACACAGTTTTGCTTTTTAGAAAACCAAGACACCAAGCAATTTCCCAAAAAGAAGCAAGTACCACTAGTGCTCTTTCTATCCACCTTATATCCTCCAAAGTCGGCATCACAGTAAGCTTTTAAATCGAAAAATGAGTTCTTAGAATACCATAATCCGAGATTTGGAGTATTTGAAAGATATTTGAAAATGCGTTTTAAGGCGAATAAGTGTGATTCCTTTGGACATGATTGAAATCGTGCACACAAGCAAACACTAAACATAATGTCAGGTCTACTAGCAGTTGCATAGAGCAGGGAGCCAATCATGCTACGAAATAACTTTTGGTCAACAGGTTTACCTCCCTCATCTTTGTCGAGTCTGACTGTCGTGCTCATAGGTGTGGATGAGGCTTTGGAAGACTCCATCCCAAACTTTTTGAGCATCTCCTTGATGTACTTCCCTTGGTTGACCAAGAAACCATCCTTGCATTGCTTGATTTGGAGACCAAGGAAGTAGTTGAGCTAGCTCATCATGCTCATCTCAAAGTGATCCTGCATAAGCTTAGAAAAATCTCTACACAAGTGTTCATTAGTAGCACCAAAAATAATATCATCTACATATATTTGTACTATCAGCAAATCATTGTCTTTAGTCAAGGTAAACAAGGTAATATCAACTTTACCTCTACAAAAACCATTAGACAGCAAAAAGGTAGATAATTTCTCATACCAAGCTCTAGGAGCTTGTTTCAAACCATACAAAGCCTTATCAAGTTTATACACATAATCAGATAAGTGCACATCTTCAAAACCAATAGGTTGCTCAACATACACTTCTTCTTTCAAATCACCATTAAGAAAAGCACTTTTAACATCCATTTGAAACAATTTAAAGTCTCTAGAGCAAGCAAAAGCAAGTAGCATGCGAATGGATTCTAGTCTAGCGACAGGGGCATAAGTCTCATCATAATCAATTCCCTCTTCTTGACTATATCCTTTAGCTACTAGCCTAGCTTTATTTCTAGTGATTGTACCATGCTCATCTAACTTGTTCCTAAATACCCATTTAGTTCCTATGACAGGTCTATCAGTGGGTCTAGGTACAAGATTCCAAACTTTATTCCTTCTAAATTCATTTAGTTCATCTTGCATAGCAATAATCCAAGAATCATCAAGTAAAGCTTCTTCTATGTTCTTAGGCTCTATGTGAGAAAGAAAAGCAAGATAATTGCACATATTAGAAGAGCGAGTAGATACTCCCTTCGATGGGCTACCAATGATGAGGTCCATGGGATGATCCTTGTGCGTAGTCCACTCCTTTGGAAGAGGTGCGTCCTCTTGATCTTTAGGAACATCATCTAGGCTTGTGGACTCCAACTTTTCGCCAAGGATATCTATATCATCATCATCAGAAACAACAGGTCTAGGCAAGCAAGGGTTAGTTTCATCAAATATGACATGAATAGATTCTTCAACTAGTAAAGTGCGTTTATTAAAGACTCTATATGCTTTGCTAGAAGTAGAGTAACCAAGAAAGATACCTTTGTCCGATTTAGCATCGAACTTACCCAGGTTGTCCTTACCATTGTTGTGGATGAAGCATTTTGATCCAAAAGCGCGGAAGTAAGAAATGTTAGGCTTTCTCCCTCTCCATAGTTCGTATGGAGTTTTCTTGAGAATTGGCCTTATTGATACGCGATTGATGATGTAACAAGCCGAACTCATTGCTTCAGCCCAAAAATATTTTGGTAGAGAATGCTCACATAGCATGGTCCTTGCAATCTCTACTAGGGTCCTATTCTTCCTCTCAACGACACCGTTTTGTTGAGGAGTTCTAGGACAAGAAAAGTTGTGACCAATGCCTTTGTTTTGACAAAAAATTGAAAAATTTTCATTTTGAAATTTCGTTCCGTGGTCACTACGGATTTGTTTGATCAAAAGATTTTTCTCATTTTCAACCTTTTTGACAAAAAATTTGAAATGATCAAAGGCATCACTTTTATGGGCTAAAAACAATGTCCAAGTGAAACGTGAAAAATCATCCACAATGACAAAAGCATAGGATTTACCTCCTAGACTGGTTGTCCTCGAGGGACCACATAAATCTAGATGAAGTAACTCAAGGGGCATAGAAGTGGATACAAAATTTTTATTTTTGAAGGATTCCTTTGTGTGTTTACCAAGTTGACAAGCATCACAAAAAGAATCTAATTTTAAATTCAGCTTTGGCATTCCGGAAACTATGTCAAGTTTTAAAAGTTTTTCTATGGTGCTCATCCCAACATGACCAAATCGTCTATGCCAAAGAATGTTGTCATCAACATTTAATGTTACAAGGCTTTTTATTTTTGAAAAATATGAAATCTTTAAATCGACCTTGTAAACATTTTCACTTCTATAACCTTTGAAACTAATGGTTTTGTCAGTTGTGAGTGATACAGTGCAATCGTGTGGTGTGAATTTGACTTCATAACCCCTATCGCACAATTGACTAATGCTTAGGAGGTTATGTTTAAGTCCTTTCACAAGAAGTACATCATCAATGATAGTAGAGTTAGATATACCTATTGAGCCGACGCCTTCTATGATCCCTTTGCTGTTGTCTCCAAAGGTCACCGATCCCTTTTCTTTTGGTCGAATGGATTGTAGCAGCTTCTTTTCTCCTGTCATGTGTCGAGAGCATCCACTGTCAAGATACCAAGTGCTCGATGACTTGTCTCCCCTTTGACCCTATAAGATTGAGATACAATTTGATAGTTGGTACCCGTTTCTTTGGGTCCTTTGAGGTTAGTAGTAGTTGGGGATTTGGGGATCCATTTCCAATAGCTATTCTTATTGTGTTGGTGTCTAAGTTTCTTGCATTTAGGTCTTATGTGGCCTATCTTACAACAGTAAGTGCATGTTGGTGGTGTTCTTAGTTTTGCCTTTGCGATAAGACTAGCGAAGTTGACTGATTTCTTTTCATATCCTAGACCTCCTTTGTCGAAGTTACACCTTTGCATGCTCAAGAGGTTTTCTAGTTTACCACTACTCACATTGAACTTGTTGAAGGCTTTCTCTAAGTCTCTTAGGTTTGTCTTGAGCTTAGTGTTGTCATGCATCCTAGCTTCTAGCTCAGTTTTAAGTTGCTTATTCTCATTTCTAAGTGACTTAGCCTTATTGTACATACTAGTG
This sequence comes from Primulina eburnea, assembly GCF_022965805.1. NCBI lineage: Eukaryota > Viridiplantae > Streptophyta > Magnoliopsida > Lamiales > Gesneriaceae > Primulina > Primulina eburnea. Next base: position 19,945,754 of record NC_133104.1, on the reverse strand, counting down.
TAAGCGGAGAGTAATTCATCGTAAGAGGGTACCTCGTCATCATCCGAGTCGGTCAGATGATCTTCCTTCGCCATGAAGCATAGGGTAGACTCCTCTTCGTTGTCGCTGTCGCTCCACGTGGCTAGAAGGGCCTTCTTCTTGTCTTTGCCGGCCTTCTTCTTGGAGGGACACTCGTTTGCATAGTGACCTTTTTGTTGACAGTTGTAGCAGGTCACTTCCTTCTCAATCTTTTTGTCCTTCTTGTTGAAGTTGGAACTCCGCATGAATCTTTTGAACTTTCTAGTGAGGAGTGCCATTTCTTCATCGTCGCTATCTTGAAGTTGACTGGTCAAGGCGATCCCTTTCGCCTTTACTTTGTCGTCATCTTTCTTTGTCTCCTTCCAGGTAGATACTTCAAGTTCATGGGTCTTTAGGGTCCCATGAAGTTGATCAAGGTCGTAGGATGCCGCATCTCCCTTGTTGGATTCAATGATAGCCGTGCGCTTTGCATCCTATTCCGCCGGTAGTGCTCGAAGGGCTCTCCTCCACACTTGTTTAGTTGGGTAGTTCTCACCAAGTTGGGCAAGCTCATTGATGATTTGGGTGAGCCGCCGAAACATGGTGTCGATATCCTCCTTGGGTTCCATCTCAAAGGTCTCGTACTTGAGTTGGAGAAGGTCTATCTTCGTTTCTTTGACTTGATTGGTTCCCTCGTGGCAAATCTCCAATTTGTCCCAAATCTCTTTGGCGGAGGTGCAAGCCGAGATTCGGTTGTATTCATTCATATCTAGGGAACAATGAAGAATATTCATAGCTTTAGCATTTTGAGAGATAAGTTTCATATCGTCCTTGGTGAAGTCATCCATTCCCTTAGGAATTTCCTTATCATCCACCGTTTTCATGGGGATATAGGGACCTTTCACCGTTATTTTCCAAAGGTCGTAATCGACGGATTGGATGTATAGAGATATTCTATTCTTCCAATATCCGTAATTAGTACCATTGAAAAGAGGGGGACGATTTGTGGATTGTCCTTGGGCATACTCGCTTGCTAGATTGGCCATTTAAAAGATTTTGAAAAATCTGGCTCTGATACCACTTGAAGAACCTAAAGGGGGGGGTGAATAGGTTCTTTTTGGCCCTTTAGCGTTTTTAAAACGAGTTTGCAAAAATTGCAAGCGGAAGACTTGAGGGACAATCACAAATAAAAAATGAATGCGTAAAGTAAGTGCGTAAAATAAATGCGTAGTAAAGTAAATGCGTAAAGTAAAGAGGGATAGAGATGTTTATGGAAGTTCGACGAAGAATCGTCTACGTCTCCCCTTCTCGATGAGGATCGAGGTATCACTATATCGACTTGGCTTTAGGAGCTCCAAGCTAGCTTTTACAACCACGCCTCGATGCGTCTACTTGGCCTTGAGGGCTCCAAGGATAGCCACGAACTTTACAACCCACTCGAGAGTATTACTCTTTTTCTACAACTCTTTTGATATTACAACTCTTTTAATCAACGCACACAAAAGATAGTAGAAAGTTTTGTAAGAGACAAGAGAGAGTGGAGTGGGATGTTTGAGAATGCATCCTCAAAGGCCTATTTATACTAGTCTTGGACGCCAAGGTTCGGATCTTCTGTTTATGCTTCGGAACGTCCGATGTGATTGAAATCAATTTGCGTAATTCTGGGATGACTTCGGATCGTCCGTTCTTGACTTCGTAGGGTCCGAACATATGCTTCGGAGGGACCGATCAAACTACGTTTCTTCCGAACAGTTCTTTCAGACAGTGTATGACAGCTTCGGAAGGTCCGAACTCAAGTTCGTACCGTCCGAACATTCCCGCGTTTCCGGAGATTTGAAATCTTCAACACTTCGTAGCGTCCGATCATGTCCTTCGTAGCGTCCGAAATCTACTCAATCAACAGTCAGATCAATTTGTCTCCGCATTGAAGTGATTTGATTGCTTGTGTTCGGAACGTCCGATCACGTCTTCAGAACGTCCGAACTGGCTCCTCGCAGCTTCCGAACAGCTTCTACTTTGCTTCTGATTGGCACCTTTTCGGAACGTCCGAACCAACTTCGGATCTTCCGAACTTAACTTTGTTCTTAATTTCCTGCATGCCTCAATATAAAACATTAGTACATTTTTAAGCCAAGTTTTGGTATCATCAAAACAAAAACTTTGGGATATGTTACAGCATTAAAAACATTAATCTCATCCTCGAGATTTGTATGCGTTTAAGGCGTAACACAATGTTTGAAGCATCATCGGTTTTATGACAAGCTATAAAATGTGTCATCTTAGAAAATCTATCCACAACAACAAAAATAGAATCCCTCCCCTTTTTAGTCCTAGGCAACGCCAAAATAAAGTCCATCCGAAATGTCAATCCAAGTTATTTTTAAGTATAGCACGCAAAAGAGTTCTCAAAGTTCTATTGACAGCTTCAGTTTGTCCATCCGTTTGAGGATGACAAGTAGTAGAAAACAACAATTTTGTGCCAAGTTTAGCCCATAAATTATTCCAAAAGTAACTCAAGAAAATAACATCGCGACCAGAAACAATAGTCCTAAGCATGCCATGCAACCTAGCGACTTCTCTAAAGAACAAATCCGCAATGTTTGAAGCATCATCGGTTTCATGACAAGCTATAAAATGTGCCATCTTAGAGAATCTATCCACAACTACAAAAATAGAATCCCTCCTCTTCTTAGGCCTAGGCAACCCCAAACTAAAGTCCATAGAAATGTCAATCCAAGTTCTTTTTAAGAATAGCACGCAAAAGTGTTCCCAAAGTTTTATTGACAACTTCAGTTTGTCCATCCGTTTGAGGATGACAAGTAGTAGAAAACAACAATTTTCTGCCAAGTTTAGCCCATAAATTATTCCAAAAGTAACTCAAAAATTTAACATTGCGACGAGAAACAATAGTCCTAGGCATGCCATGCAACCTAGCGACTTCTCTAAAGAACAAATCCGCAATGTTTGAAGCATCATCGGCTTCATGACAAGCTATAAAATGTGGCATCTTAGAGAATCTATCCACAACTACAAAAATAGAATCCCTCTTCTTCTTAGGCCTAGGCAACCCCAAACTAAAGTCCATTGAAATGTCAATCCAAGTTCTTTTTAAGAATAGCACGCAAAAGTGTTCTCAAAGTTCTATTGACAACTTCAGTTTGTCCATCTGTTTGAGAATGACAAGTAGTAGAAAACAACAATTTTGTGCCAAGTTTAGCCCATAAAGTCTTCCAAAAGTAACTCAAGAATTTAACATCGCGACCAGAAACAATAGTCCTACGCATGCCATGCAACCTAGCGACTTCTCTAAAGAACAAATCCGCAATGTTTGAAGCATCATCGCTTTTAGGACAAGCTATAAAATGTGCCATCTTAGAAAATCTATCCACAACAACAAAAATAGAATCCCTCCTCTTCTTAGGCCTAGGCAACCCCAAACTAAAGTCCATAGAAATGTCAATTCGAGTTCCTTTTAAGAATAGCACGAAAAAGTGTTCCCAAAGTTCTATTGACAACTTCAGTTTGTCCATCCGTTTGAGGATGACAAGTTGTAGAAAACAATAATTTTGTGCCAAGTTTAGCCCATAAATTATTCCAAAAGTAACTTAAAAATTTAACATTGCGACGAGAAACAATAGTCCTAGGCATGCCATGCAACCTAGCGACTTCTCTAAAGAACAAATCCGCAATGTTTGAAGCATCATCGGTTTCATGACAAGCTATAAAATGTGGCATCTTAGAGAATCTATCCACAACTACAAAAATAGAATCCCTCCTCTTCTTAGGCCTAGGCAACCCCAAACTAAAGTCCATAGAAATGTCAATCCAAGTTCTTTTTAAGAATAGCACGCAAAAGTGTTCCCAAAGTTTTATTGACAACTTCAGTTTGTCCATCCGTTTGAGGATGACAAGTAGTAGAAAACAACAATTTTCTGCCAAGTTTAGCCCATAAATTATTCCAAAAGTAACTCAAAAATTTAACATTGCGACGAGAAACAATAGTCCTAGGCATGCCATGCAACCTAGCGACTTCTCTAAAGAACAAATCCGCAATGTTTGAAGCATCATCGCTTTTAGGACAAGCTATAAAATGTGCCATCTTAGAAAATCTATCCACAACAACAAAAATAGAATCCCTCCTCTTCTTAGGCCTAGGCAACCCCAAACTAAAGTCCATAGAAATGTCAATTCAAGTTCCTTTTAAGAATAGCACGAAAAAGTGTTCCCAAAGTTTTATTGACAACTTCAGTTTGTCCATCCGTTTGAGGATGACAAGTAGTAGAATACAACAATTTTCTGCCAAGTTTAGCCCAAAAATTATTCCAAAAGTAACTCAAAAATTTAACATTGCGACGAGAAACAATAGTCCTAGGCATGACATGCAACCTAGCGACTTCTCTAAAGAACAAATCCGCAATGTTTGAAGCATCATCGGTTTCATGACAAGCTATAAAATGTGGCATCTTAGAGAATCTATCCACAACTACAAAAATAGAATCCCTCCTCTTCTTAGGCCTAGGCAACCCCAAACTAAAGTCCATAGAAATGTCAATCCAAGTTCTTTTTAAGAATAGCACGCAAAAGTGTTCTCAAAGTTCTATTGACAACTTCAGTTTGTCCATCTGTTTGAGAATGACAAGTAGTAGAAAACAACAATTTTGTGCCAAGTTTAGCCCATAAAGTCTTCCAAAAGTAACTCAAGAATTTAACATCGCGACCAGAAACAATAGTCCTACGCATGCCATGCAACCTAGCGACTTCTCTAAAGAACAAATCCGCAATGTTTGAAGCATCATCGGTTTTATGACAAGCTATAAAATGTGCCATCTTAGAGAATCTATCCACAACAACAAAAATAGAATCCCTCCCCTTCTTAGTCCTAGGCAACCCCAAAATGAAGTCCATAGAATTGTCAATCCAAGTTCTTTTTATGAATAGCACGCAAAGGTGTTCCCAAAGTTCTATTGACAACTTCAGTTTGTCCATCAGTTTGAGGATGACAAGTAGTAGAAAACAACAATTTTGTGCCAAGTTCAGCCCATAAAGTCTTCCAAAAGTAACTCAAGAATTTAACATCGCGACCAGAAACAATAGTCCTAGGCATGCCAAACAACCTAGCGACTTCTCTAAAGAACAAATCCGCAATATTTGAAGCATCATCGGTTTTATGACAAGCTATAAAATGTGCCATCTTAGAGAATCTATCCACAACAACAAAAATAGAATCCCTCCCCTTCTTAGTCCTAGGCAACCCCAAAATAAAGTCCATAGAATAGTCAATCCAAGTTCTTTTTAAGAATAGCACGCAAAGCTGTTCCCAAAGTTCCATTGACAACTTCAGTTTGTCCATCCGTTTGAGGATGACAAGTAGTAGAAAACAACAATTTTGTGCCAAGTTTAGCCCATAAATTATTCCAAAAGTAACTCAAGAATTTAACATTGCGACGAGAAACAATAGTCCTAGGCATGCCATGCAACCTAGCGACTTCTCTAAAGAACAAATCCGCAATGTTTGAAGCATCATCGGTTTTATGACAAGCTATAAAATGTGCCATCTTAGAAAATCTATCCACAACAACAAAAATAGAATCCCTCCCCTTTTTAGTCCTAGGCAACGCCAAAATAAAGTCCATCCGAAATGTCAATCCAAGTTATTTTTAAGTATAGCACGCAAAAGAGTTCCCAAAGTTCTATTGACAACTTCAGTTTGTCCATCCGTTTGAGAATGACAAGTAGTAGAAAACAACAATTTTGTGCCAAGTTTAGCCCATAAAGTCTTCCAAAAGTAACTCAAGAATATAACATCGCGACCAGAAACAATAGTCCAAGGCATGCCATGCAACCTAGCGACTTCTCTAAAGAACAAATCCGCAATGTTTGAAGCATCATCGGTTTCATGACAAGCTATAAAATGTGCCATCTTAGAGAATATATCCACAAAAACAAAAATAGAATCCCTCCTCTTCTTAGGCCTAGGCAACCCCAAACTAAAGTCCATAGAAATGTCAATCCAAGTTCTTTTTAAGAATAGCACGCAAAAGTGTTCTCAAAGTTCAATTGACAACTTCAGTTTATCTATCTGTTTGACAATGACAAGTAGTAGAAAACAACAATTTTGTACCAAGTTGAGCCCATAAAGTCTTCCAAAAGTAACTCAAGAATTTAACATCGCGACAAGAAACAAAAGTCCTAGGCATGCCATGCAACCTAGCGACTTCTCTAAAGAACAAATCCGCAATGTTTGAAGAATCATCGGTTTCATGACAAGCTATAAAATGTGTCATCTTAGAGAATCTATCCACAACTACAAAAATAGAATCCCTCCTCTTCTTAGGCCTAGGCAACCCCAAACTAAAGTCCATAGAAATGTCAATCCAAGTTCTTTTTAAGAATAGCACGCAAAAGTGTTCTCAAAGTTCTATTGACAACTTCAGTTTGTCCATCTGTTTGAGAATGACAAGTAGTAAAAAACAACAATTTTGTGCCAAGTTTAGCCCATAAATTATTCCAAAAGTAACTTAAAAATTTAACATTGCGACGAGAAACAATAGTCCTAGGCATGCCATGCAACCTAGCGACTTCTCTAAAGAACAAATCCGCAATGTTTGAAGCATCATCGGTTTCATGACAAGCTATAAAATGTGGCATCTTAGAGAATCTATCCACAACTACAAAAATAGAATCCCTCCTCTTCTTAGGCCTAGGCAACCCCAAACTAAAGTCCATAGAAATGTCAATCCAAGTTCTTTTTAAGAATAGCACGCAAAAGTGTTCTCAAAGTTCTATTGACAACTTCAGTTTGTCCATCTGTTTGAGAATGACAAGTAGTAGAAAACAACAATTTTGTGCCAAGTTTAGCCCATAAAGTCTTCCAAAAGTAACTCAAGAATTTAACTTCGCGACCAGAAACAATAGTCCTACGGATGCCATGCAACCTAGCGACTTCTCTAAAGAACAAATTCGCAATGTTTGAAGCATCATCGCTTTTAGGACAAGCTATAAAATGTGCCATCTTAGAAAATCTATCCACAACAACAAAAATAGAATCCCTCCTCTTCTTAGGCCTAGGCAACCCCAAACTAAAGTCCATAGAAATTTCAATTCAAGTTCCTTTTAAGAATAGCACGAAAAAGTGTTCCCAAAGTTTTATTGACAACTTCAGTTTGTCCATCCGTTTGAGGATGACAAGTAGTAGAAAACAACAATTTTCTGCCAAGTTTAGCCCAAAAATTATTCCAAAAGTAACTCAAAAATTTAACATTGCGACGAGAAACAATAGTCCTAGGCATGACATGCAACCTAGCGACTTCTCTAAAGAACAAATCCGCAATGTTTGAAGCATCATCGGTTTCATGACAAGCTATAAAATGTGGCATCTTAGAGAATCTATCCACAACTACAAAAATAGAATCCCTCCTCTTCTTAGGCCTAGGCAACCCCAAACTAAAGTCCATAGAAATGTCAATCCAAGTTCTTTTTAAGAATAGCACGCAAAAGTGTTCTCAAAGTTCTATTGACAACTTCAGTTTGTCCATCTGTTTGAGAATGACAAGTAGTAGAAAACAACAATTTTGTGCCAAGTTTAGCCCATAAAGTCTTCCAAAAGTAACTCAAGAATTTAACATCGCGACCAGAAACAATAGTCCTACGCATGCCATGCAACCTAGCGACTTCTCTAAAGAACAAATCCGCAATGTTTGAAGCATCATCGGTTTTATGACAAGCTATAAAATGTGCCATCTTAGAGAATCTATCCACAACAACAAAAATAGAATCCCTCCCCTTCTTAGTCCTAGGCAACCCCAAAATAAAGTCCATAGAATTGTCAATCCAAGTTCTTTTTAAGAATAGCACGCAAAGGTGTTCCCAAAGTTCTATTGACAACTTCAGTTTGTCCATCAGTTTGAGGATGACAAGTAGTAGAAAACAACAATTTTGTGCCAAGTTCAGCCCATAAAGTCTTCCAAAAGTAACTCAAGAATTTAACATCGCGACCAAAAACAATAGTCCTAGGCAAGCCAAACAACCTAACGACTTCTCTAAAGAACAAATCCGCAATATTTGAAGCATCATCGGTTTTATGACAAGCTATAAAATGTGCCATCTTAGAGAATCTATCCACAACAACAAAAATAGAATCCCTCCCCTTCTTAGTCCTAGGCAACCCCAAAATAAAGTCCATAGAATAGTCAATCCAAGTTCTTTTTAAGAATAGCACGCAAAGCTGTTCCCAAAGTTCCATTGACAACTTCAGTTTGTCCATCCGTTTGAGGATGACAAGTAGTAGAAAACAACAATTTTGTGCCAAGTTTAGCCCATAAATTATTCCAAAAGTAACTCAAGAATTTAACATTGCGACGAGAAACAATAGTCCTAGGCATGCCATGCAACCTAGCGACTTCTCTAAAGAACAAATCCGCAATGTTTGAAGCATCATCGGTTTTATGACAATCTATAAAATGTGCCATCTTAAAAAATCTATCCACAACAACAAAAATAGAATCCCTCCCCTTTTTAGTCCTAGGCAACGCCAAAATAAAGTCCATCCGAAATGTCAATCCAAGTTATTTTTAAGTATAGCATGCAAAAGAGTTCCCAAAGTTCTATTGACAACTTCAGTTTGTCCATCCGTTTGAGGATGACAAGTAGTAGAAAACAACAATTTTGTGCCAAGTTTAGCCCATAAAGTCTTCCAAAAGTAACTCAAGAATATAACATCGCGACCAGAAACAATAGTCCTAGGCATGCCATGCAACCTAGCGACTTCTCTAAAGAACAAATCCGCAATGTTTGAAGCATCATCGGTTTCATGACAAGCTATAAAATGTGCCATCTTAGAGAATATATCCACAAAAACAAAAATAGAATCCCTCCTCTTCTTAGGCCTAGGCAACCCCAAACTAAAGTCCATAGAAATGTCAATCCAAGTTCTTTTTAAGAATAGCACGCAAAAGTGTTCTCAAAGTTCAATTGACAACTTCAGTTTGTCTATCTGTTTGACAATGACAAGTAGTAGAAAACAATAATTTTGTACCAAGTTGAGCCCATAAAGTCTTCCAAAAGTAACTCAAGAATTTAACATCGCGACAAGAAACAAAAGTCCTAGGCATGCCATGCAACCTAGAGACTTCTCTAAAGAACAAATCCGCAATGTTTGAAGAATCATCGGTTTCATGACAAGCTATAAAATGTGTCATCTTAGAGAATCTATCCACAACTACAAAAATAGAATCCCTCCTCTTCTTAGGCCTAGGCAACCCCAAACTAAAGTCCATAGAAATGTCAATCCAAGTTCTTTTTAAGAATAGCACGCAAAAGTGTTCTCAAAGTTCTATTGACAACTTCAGTTTGTCCATCTGTTTGAGAATGACAAGTAGTAAAAAACAACAATTTTGTGCCAAGTTTAGCCATAAAGTCTTCCAAAAGTAACTCAAGAATTTAACATCGCGACCAGAAACAATAGTCCTACGCATGCCATGCAACCTAGCGACTTCTCTAAAGAACAAATCTGCAATGTTTGAAGCATCATCGGTTTTATGACAAGCTATAAAATGTCCCATCTTAGAGAATCTATCCACAACAACAAAAATAGAATCCCTCCCCTTCTTAGTCCTAGGCAACCCCAAAATAAAGTCCATAGAATTGTCAATCCAAGTTCTTTTTAAGAATAGCACGCAAAGGTGTTCCCAAAGTTCTATTGACAACTTCAGTTTGTCCATCAGTTTGAGGATGACAAGTAGTAGAAAACAACAATTTTTTTGCCAAGATCAGCCCATAAAGTCTTCCAAAAGTAACTCAAGAATTTAACATCGCGACCAGAAACAATAGTCCTAGGCATGCCAAGCAACCTAGCGACTTCTCTAAAGAACAAATCTGTAATAGCCGAGCCCGGTGTTAAGCTTTATTGTGTTTATTGGGTTTTATGATTTAGATGTTTAGAGTTGTGTTTTGGGCATTAGTATTATTGGTTATTGTTGTCTTGAGGTATTAGATGTTGTTGGTTGTTCGTTTCAGTGTTTCGGTTCGATTTTCAGTTGCCTTGGTTTGTTCTTGGCCGAAGTGGTACCGCACCTGCACCCTTGCAAGGACCGCACCCGCGGTCATTTATGTTGAATTTTGATGGTTTTACCGTGAGGACACCGCACCCGCGGCAGTGTAAGCACCGCACCCGCGGTGAGACTGCACCCGCGGTAATTGTAGCACCGCACCCGCGGTGATCGTGCATGGGAATTTTGTTGGAATGCCGTGAGCTTAGCGCACCCGCGGTGCTTGTGTGACCGCACCCACGGTGTAAGTATGGGCGAGATATTTAATACCTTTGTAAGCATGCAGTTCTAATCAAATCATGTCTAGACTTGACTCGATCTATAACTCTAGGGATCCCGTTGTGAATAAGATGTCACTGGCTGTCACCTACCCTCCCAATCGAGGTGTTGTACGTCTTATTCCTAGACTTCGGCCTGATCTGTATCCGCATCTACAATAGGGGCGGTGATCTTCCCCTAAGCTGAGATATCGCCGAACATCTAGATGTTTGCCTGATCTCCAGACTGTCCTATCTTAATGCATGAATACACAATCTGTAAACAAACATAATCATTCTAATGCAATGCCACAAGATCTGTAAACAAAGCATAGCAAGATTTGTATACAAGTTCTATAAACAAATCTATAAACAATCACATCAAAACATAAATAATAGTCTAGTATGTGATTTTATTGGGAAACTCAAATAAGATCTGATTTGAGTTATATCTTCCCAGATATCACATGAATAATACCTTTATCTTCCCCGTCTGAGGAAGACGAAGTCTCGAAGTCCAGTCTGTCCATCTTCAATCTGAAATGACCAGAATAAATACACTGTATCAATGTGCAGCTCAAAACACAATCTGTTCTGATCAATACCCAATTCAGTACAAAATCTGATCAATATAAATCAACTGATGTTTCGACGGCATAACAATACAACCTGAATAACCCCGTCAGTTCTGAACATCACAATATAATACTGGAATTCATAATCTGTGTCAAATCAACTCCAAAAATCATAACAATTATATAAACACTCTGTTTCTTATTCTGACTTCGATTCTATGATGTCTAACATGACAAGAACATCATATATGAATCCTATTCAATTCTGACCACCTCATAAACTCAAAGCATGTCTAAACGTAACAAAACTTACGTCCAGTTGTAGCCTGTGTTGATAGGAACACGGTACTGAAGTCGGATTCTAATTCAGACGGACGGATTTCTCGAAAAAGGCGTAAGGATTTTCAACTCTTATTCTGAACCCTTTTCTCGATCTTTGTTTTTGATTTCTGAGGGATTACAAACGTTTATATGTATATATATATCCGTCTTGCATGAAATTGAAACGTGGCTACCTTTCATGATTTCCGGGTGGCGCTCGAGCGGTCGAAATGTACCGCTCGGGCGCCGAACATACTGTCCGGAATTCCAAATCGCACCCTTGGCGCTCGGGCGGTCGAAATCTACCGCCCGGGCGCCGAACCTTCTGTCCGAGCAATAATTTGTGATGCATTGGCGCTCGGGCGGTGCTTTTCTACTGCTCGAGCGCCGAAGTTTCTGCCCAAATACTTGGCTAACAAGTGCAACGACGCCCGGCCTTGTCATATCGGTTCATTTGAGTTCTTATAATCTCAATCATGTCAATTAATCAACGTCTGATTATAATGATTAAATATCGGGCATTACATTTCTCCCCCTCTTAGATCTGAGTTCGTCCTCGAACTCATAAGCAATCAATTTCAAATATAAGAGAAGAAATGTATAATAGAGTTTAACATCCAAACTCCTCTCTTAATGAATCCATTCTGAAATCTCTTTCTTGTATCAATCTTTGATTTCAATTCTGGAATAAAATTTCATAAAGTATACTATTCTAATACTTCTTAAACTAACTCTGACAGAATCAATCATGCCATGTTGGTTATACAACATCCGTATAAACCACTCACAGTTCATAATAAAACAATACTAGCAGTTGTTATCAAACCTGCTAATCCCACACCAAGGATATATTCTATCTTCGGCCTTTAAATACCAATCATCATCATCCGATGTTGGTTTACTTTAATCTGTTCATTCTGAACTATCTTGATAACTATTGTCATACAGTAATTCATATATTGACAATAAATCATCATACTGAGTACTAACATCCAGTACTAAAGTTCTGCCAATATCTTCCAATATCTGGATAATACCCTCTGACTATCTGTCAATCTGTGAAAAATCTGCGAAAGAGCTCATGATATCTTCTATCACAAGTACAAACTCAATCAAAATTACAATCTGATATAATCTACTTAAATTTTCTGTTCCATCTGAACATTTCTTTGACATCGATCTATGTCATCTAGTTCTGTTTGCACGTAATCTGGTACAAACTGATAGATATGGATTGAGTAATCTGTCAATCATAATCATATCATATCTCAATCTGGAGAAAATGACGGTACTTTCATTACGAAAGCCATAGAAATGTACTCCTATTTCTATTCAGAAATATACAAAATCTGTAATACTCTTTTAATTTCTATCTTTCTGTCTTTTTCTGTTAGCGATTCAGACTTATCAGTATGATTTCTGCCAACATTTCCGTACAAATTCAGCCATAACTGATATACTCTGTCTATATTACAACTATCTGTTCGAATATCATACATTCACAATCATCAGAATGAAAACTGAACCCACTACTGTGCATTTATGACACTATCTGTGCTTTCCGATTCGAACTATTCTGTATAAACAATCAGTTAATAATAAAAAATAATAAAGAAGAAATACCTACCTGGTATTCGGCTCTGACTACAGATATCAAATTCTGTTATACAATTCTGAAACATTCTGATATAACATTTCTGAACTGTTGCAACTCTCAACTGTTTACAATATTCTGTATCAAACATACATGCAAACCACAGTAATAACAGTCAGATTCGAAATAAAGACAACATATACAGATCTAGTGAGTTTAAGAAAACTCATAAAACAACGATTGCTGGCAACACTGATAATTCTGCCTACTGATCAATCTTCACAGTGCCCAAATCATCTGTCATACCTCATCTGCAAATAAAATATGCTCCCAAACAATATAAGATGTCTCAAATACTGATTTAGATCAATCACAATACGCAAGTAGATATAACATAATAAGGGAATAAGAGAATAAGGAAATCTGTAAAACTCAGAAATTCTGACTTTCTGACATTTCTGCTAATTCTGATATATCTGTTACCTGTATCGTGTACAGTCGCTAATTTCTGTCTCAACTGTGCAATTAAATCGGTATACAAACTGCAGATATCACATATTCTGAATACAATCTGCTTCAGTTATGATTCATACCTGACTAATTTCTGTATACAATAATCACGGTTCTCTGAATATTCAATAAAATCTTCAAATATTCCATTGGATCAATCGGATGCTGTTAACATATCAAATATCATAGATATAACCAGCATAAACTTATCTGAATATCCCTGAATCTAAGACTTAGCAATCTGTACCCTTCTATTAATCTTTCATATCATTCTGTACTGAATTCTAGTATATAACCATTACCTGGTATCGATTCAATTCTGAAATCTACCTTTCTGATATCAACACATCTGAAATCTTATCTAGGCAAATATCAATCAATCCTTACGTAACTATCAAATCTGTAGTTGCTAAACTCGATTTCAGTAGGTCTACTGAATACATAAGGATACCATCTGTTCCTTTCTGTATTAATCGAGTCATCAACAATGCATCTATCACAGGAATTCTGAATCTAGAATCCTTATCGGAAAATCTCCGTTTATCAGCCAGATCTGGTCTGAATCTTACCATTTCTAGGTCAATTTCTACCATATCTCTGTACTTGTTCACCATCTCCATATCAGTAATGCAATTAAATCAGATCATCAACAACACAAGTACAGCACAATCTATTCACCTCATTTTTATATTACTGTAGTATATATATATATATCATAAAAATCTTAGATATCATCATTTTCCTCAACCATCAAGGAAAATAATACTACAGTACAACAAACCCAATAGGTACAGCATATCTCCATGCTAATCAATCATAGATACTCATAAAAATGCATTAGTACGTATCAATATATATGCAATATAATCATAAAGAAATAGTACCTATGATGTTCGGGGTCTGTTCTTCTGTCATTATCACCAATGACTCTGCTCTCTAAAATCTTCGAGGACCCTTCTGGGGACAGACTCTAGCAAAGTGTCCCTGTTGTCTGCAGATATGGCAAGTACCAATCACTCCCTGGCATTGCTCTGTGGAATGTCTCCCCCCACAAGTTCTGCAATACACCCCAGTATAGCTCGGGCTAGAACCACTGGAACTAGAGGAACCATCTCCTAATTTCTTGAACGATTTCTTTCGAGCTTTCAGCAACTCTTGCTTCCCACTCGTACTGCCGTGATCAAATCGGAGAGGGGATTGCTGTGTCTGGGATTGCTTCACGCTCAATCTTCCCAATTGTCTAATCAGACTCGCCTCCGCCCTCCTTGCTTTACTCAACGCATCAGCAAAATGATAAGGTTGCTGCATGTTCATCAATGCAACTATTTCTGAATTCAATCCTCTGACGAACTGATTCACTACAGCTTCGTCATTTCCAGCCAAATGAAGAGCAAAATGCAGTAGCGTAGAGAATTTAGCAGCATATTCGTCAATATTCAATAGGCCTTGTCTCAAATTCTCAAATTCTGCTCTTTTGTCCTCCCGATACGAAACGGAGAAAAACCTTTGGTAGAATTCAGCTCTGAAGACTTCCCACGTGATCATAGTACCACGTTGTGTTAATACTCCTTTCATGGTAACCCACCAACTTCTGGCAGCCCCTCGTAACTGGAGAAATACCAATTTAACTTTATGTTCATCGGTACAATCCAGTAAATCGACCAGTATTTCTATGTCATCCAACCAGTTCTGACAATCTTCCGCTGTCTCAATACCACTTAGAATCGGTGGCTGAAGTAACTGAAATTCTCTCAACTTCGTTTCCATTGGAGTTTCTGACACATCTATCTGAGATTCTGATCTATCTATCTGATCATACGAAGTACTGCCTTTTTCAGGAATCCTTCGGGGAGCTATATCTGAATATCAAACAGATTAGTACACCATCTATACACTCTGTCTCAGCCCTCCTCTGATCATATACCTCTGATTCAGACTCGGTTCTGATCCAGGCTTAATAATTACATGCTGCAATCAACTCAGATAACAAACAACATGTAATAGGGAAAGCAATAAATCATGCTAGCACACACAATGTAAATCAACATTGAAATAATTCTCATGCTAGCAATCACATGCAAGGAAAGAAATTCAATCTACCCCGCTCATTCTCTTCTATCTCAATCTAACTCAATCTAAAGGTTCTATCAGTTCTGGCTATCTCGATCTAAAGGATCTATCGCTCTGATAATCTAAGTCTAAAGGAACTATCGGCTCTGATACCACCTGTTGTGGGGACCCAGACGCTA
Source organism: Primulina eburnea (assembly GCF_022965805.1). Taxonomy (NCBI): domain Eukaryota; kingdom Viridiplantae; phylum Streptophyta; class Magnoliopsida; order Lamiales; family Gesneriaceae; genus Primulina; species Primulina eburnea. Next base: position 19,930,205 of record NC_133104.1, on the reverse strand, counting down.
ATAATCTTCTTAATCGTTATTGGGATTTAAATTTATCAGTTCTGATAAACAGGGTCTAAAAATTTTCTTTTTAAATTATAACTGCGGAAGGTAATGGAATCTAAATACTATACATGTCTGTATATAAAAATACAAATTCAGTATTAACATACAATAATGTACAACATTCTAATCTAATGTTCACTACTAAAGTTCTAGTAGTAAAATCCAATCTACTGTAAGTCCGGAATCACCACGCTAACTCGTCTTCTCTCATCGTCATCTCGACCCTGATCCAGCCCCACCTGTTGTCATGCACACATACAAAACACGACAACAGCCGGATAACTCCGGTGAGAATAAATCCCAGTATAAAACATGGTAAGCATGTATATAAACACACTAGTTCATAAACCCTGCGATCATGTATAAACACAATATATTTCATAATCTATGAAATAAATCAAATAAGCATGCAACTCAATTCAGATAAACATGCATATAAACAATCTAAATCATAAAACATGCTAGCACAACTGAAAGCAATAACGATGGGTCCCATGATCTAGGAGCCACATCCATGTAAGCATGCAGTTCTAATCAAATCATGTCTAGATTTGACTCGATCTATAACTCTAGGGATCCCGTTGTGAATAAGACGTCACTGGCTGTCACCTACCCTCCCAATCGAGGTGCTGTACGTCTTATTCCTAGACTTCGGCCTGATCTGTATCCGCATCTACAATAGGGGCGGTGATCTTCCCCTAAGCTGAGATATCGCCGAACATCTAGAAGTCTGCCTGATCTCCAGACTGTCCTATCTTAATGCATGAATACACAATCTGTAAACAAACATAATCATTCTAATGCAATGCCACAAGATCTGTAAACAAAGCATAGCAAGATTTGTATACAAGTTCTATAAACAAATCTATAAACAATCACATCAAAACATAAATAATAGTCTAGTATGTGATTTTATTGGGAAACTCAAATAAGATCTGATTTGAGTTATATCTTCCCAGATATCACATGAATTATACCTTTATCTTCCCCGTCTGAGGAAGACGAAGTCTTGAAGTCCAGTCTGTCCATCTTCAATCTGAAATGACCAGAATAAATACACTGTATCAATGTGCAGCTCAAAACACAATCTGTTCTGATCAATACCCAATTCAGTACAAAATCTGATCAATATAAATCAACTGATGTTTCGACGGCATAACAATACAACCTGAATAACCCCGTCAGTTCTGAACATCACAATATAATACTGGAATTCATAATCTGTGTCAAATCAACTCCAAAAATCATAACAATTATATAAACACTCTGTTTCTTATTCTGACTTCGATTCTATGATGTCTAACATGACAAGAACATCATATATGAATCCTATTCAATTCTGACCACCTCATAAACTCAAAGCATGTCTAAACGTAACAAAACTTACGTCCATTTGTAGCCTGTGTTGATAGGAACACGGTACTGAATTCGGATTCTAATTCAGACGGACGGATTTCTCGAAAAAGGCGTAAGGATTTTCAACTCTTATTCTGAACCCTTTTCTCGATCTTTGTTTCTGATTTCTGAGGGATTACAAACGTTTATATGTATATATATATCCGTCTTGCATGAAATTGAAACGTGGCTACCTTTCATGATTTCCGGGTGGCGCTCGAGCGGTCGAAATGTACCGCTCGGGCGCCGAACATACTGTCCGGAATTCCAAATCGCACCCTTGGCGCTCGGGCGGTCGAAATCTACCGCTCGGGCGCCGAACCTTCTTTCCGAGCAATAATTTGTGATGCATTGGCGCTCGGGCGGTGCTTTTCTACCGCTCGAGCGCCGAAGTTTCTGCCCAAATACTTGGCTAACAAGTGCAACGACGCCCAGCCTTGTCATATCGGTTCATTTGAGTTCTTATAATCTCAATCATGTCAATTAATCAACGTCTGATTATAATGATTAAATCTCGGGCATTACATTTTTGATTGAGTTGACTTCATTTCTACCTTATCTTCCCCTTCATTTCGAGATTTCCTCTCATTTCTTAGGGTTTTTTTACCATTTCTTTTGTTCCCTATCTTCAATCCAAGCTTCTTTTCGACGATTCGACTTGAGATCGACGTTCTCCGTGGTATAAGGAAGCTTAGGTAAGTTTTTGGTGCGATTCTAACATGGTTTTTGGAGATGAGTTGTTATAGGGTGTTGTTATTGTTGGTTTAATGGGATATTTGACTTGTATTTTTGGATATAGAGTTGATTTTGGTGTTGTTTATGGATTATTGTTGTAGGTGGTGTACCAAGAGTATAGTTTGAAGGTGTTCTATTGGTTGTAAGTGGAATTTCATCCCTTTGCTCACATGATGATATATGTATTGTGTTTTAAAGATTTTAAAGTGATATTCCCTTCAATAGATTCATTGTTATGTATTGATTTCTTTGATTATCTATTGGAGGCATTGTATGTCTCACTATTGTTAAAAAGGGAATACAAGAGAAAAGATAGAGATTGCGAAACGACGGCTTTAAATGCTATTCAGAGTTCAAATGTTTTATTGGATTGATTTATCATAGTCAGAGCATTGCATGCAATTAGATGATCATCGACCATAGGCTTTTATCTCTCACAGTTATCGATTTATATCGATGGGATATTTGCAACCACAGACAGAGATACTATTGATATCAATCCAACCAGAGAAAAGAGAATACCATCGTATTGCTATCTATTTCTATTGCTATTGCTATTGCTACAGTTATTGCTACAGTTATCTCAGTCTAAAAGATCTATATCTAAAGGATCTTCGCTCTGATACCACCTGTTGTGGGGACCCGGACGCTAATCATCTTTGGGATTTAATTATCAATTAAGATAAAACAGGGTCTACAAATTTTTTCGTTTTAAGATATAACTGCGGAAGGTAATGGAATCTAAATACTATACATGTCTGTATAAAATACATTTCAGTATTAAAGTACAACAAGCTAATCTAAGGTTCAACTACTAAAGTCCAGTAATAAAACCAAGTCTACTGTAAGTCCGGAATCACCACGCTACACTCGTCTTCTCTCATCATCATCTTGACCCTGATCCAGCCCCACCTGTTGTCATGCACACATACAAAACAAGACAACAGCCGGATAACTCCGGTGAGAAATAAATCCCAGTATAAAACATGGTAAACATGTATATACATAAAATAGTTCATGAAACATGCTGTCATGAATAAAATCAAAACATGAGATTTCATAAGCTATGAAATCTAATCACAACAAGCATGCACTTCAAATCAGCTAAAGATGCATATAACCAATCTAAATCATAAAAACATGCTAGCACAACTGGAAGCAATAACGATGGGTCCCATGATCTAGGAGCCACATCCATATGTGCATGCAGTCCTAATCAAATCATGTCTAGACTCGACTCAACTATAACTCTAGGGATCCCGGGGTGAATAAGACGTCACTGGCTGTCACCTACCCTACCAATCGAGGTGCTGTACGTCTTATTCCTAGACTTCGGCCTGATCTGTATCCACATCTACAAAGGGGCGGTGATCTTCCCCTAAGCTGAGATATCGCCGAACATCTAGTAGTCTGCCTGATCTCCAGACTGCCCTATCTTAATGCATGAATAACAATCTATAATCATTGCATAATCATATACACATAAACAAGAGTATAATATGTGATTTAGTGGGCAACTCAACGCGATCTCAATTGAGTTGTTCTTCCCGAATATCACATGAATTATACCTTTGTCGTCCCCGTCTGATGAAGACGAAGTCTCGAAGTCGAATTTGTCCATATCTGATCTGAAATGACAATAGTCAATACACTGTATCAATGTATAATCCAATTCAAAATCTGTCTGGTCAACATCTGAATAACTACAATCTGATTCATATCAACCATATCACAAGATAACAGAAACCAATACTGAATCTGATCAATCTGTACCAACTGATGTTTAGACGGCATAACACTACAGTCTTGTAATCCTGTCAGTCTTAACATCACAATTACACTACCAGAATTCCTAATAAATCTCAGTACAATCTATAACTTCAGTATCTGTACCTTGTAGAATGAATAACAGCATAATTCTGATAGCAACCTCAATCAAATCCACTCTAAAATTCATAACAATGCCATAACCAGTCTATTTCTAACTCTGACTTCGATTCTACAATATATACGGTAGTAGAAACACCATATCTGAATCATATTCAATTCTAACAACATCATAAATTCAAATCTTGTCTAAACGTAATAAAACTTACGTCCTTGTGTAGCCTGCGTTGATAGTAACACAGTACCGAAGTCGGATTCCAATTCAGATAGACGGTTTACTCGCAAATCAATTTAAGAAAATAAGAACGAAGCTTTTTCCCTCAAAACCGATTTCTTCTCTCCAGCAATTCTGAGAAATTTCGATTCTTTACATACATATATATATATATATATGTTTCATGCATGCAAGACAAGTGGCGTACTTCTTCACGCAGCACGTCTCGCGCATATGCGCGGCCACTACTCGCGCATATGCGCGAGACCTACTGTCTCGGCGAAACTGCTACTCGCGCATATGCGCCATTAATTCCGCGCATATGCGCCACCCCTTCTGTCCCTCCCGCGCATATGCGCCACTCTACTCGCGCATATGCGCCACTGGTTCTGGCCTTGCCGCGCATGTGCGCGAACTTACACCGCGCATGTGTGCCAAACTTTCTGGATTTCTCCCTTGGCTTCTCGCATGGCTCGCGCATATGCGCGTACACTTCTCGCGCATATGCGCGAGACCTTCGAGTCACGCACACGCAATATTCTTCCTTTCAAAATCTAACAAGAACGCGTCCCGTCTATAATCATCTCGATTAATTTAATAAATCATTCCGGATTAATCTCCGATTACAGTAATCATATCCAAATCATTTCAGATTACGGTAATTAAATTCTCGGGCATTACATTTCTCCCCCTCTTAAATCTGAGTTCGTCCTCGAACTCACCAATCATCAAACCACATCTATCCGAAGATCTGTTTGACAGAGTTTCACATCCAAACTCATTTCACTAGCCGAATCAATCGCATATTACCGGCTATACAATACCCATATACGCCAATTGCAATCCATAACAAAGCAATACCACCTGTAGTTGCTATTCCATCTGTTTATTCCAATCAAGGACCTATTCCATCTTCGGTTTCAAATACCAATCGTCATCATCCGACATTGGTTTCCTACATCTATCCATTCTGAATTATCTTGGTAACTAGTGCTAACATTCAGCACTAGAGTTCTACCAATATCTTTCACTATCTGAACTAAACACTCCGACTACCGGTCACTTTGTGAACAATCTGCCAGAGAGAGCTGATGATATAATCTATCACAAGTACACACTTAATCGTAATCATAGTCTGATATACTCTACTCGAAATCATCATTCTAGTCAATCTGACTATTTCTTTGACAGGGATCTCTGTCACTTAGTTCTGTTTGTACATCATCTTTACAAACTACTAGATATAGATTGAACAATCTATCAATCACGATCATACCATATCCCAGTCTGAAGAAAATGGCGGTAATTTCATTACATCAGTCCTAGAAATGTACTTCCATTTCTATTCAGGATTATACTAAGTCGGTAATAATCTTTTGATTCCTAGCTTTCTGGCTTCTTTTGTTAGCGATCCAGACATATCAGTACCATTTTTTTTTTCCAACCTTTCGGTACAAATTCGGTTATAACTGATCAAATCTGTCTATACCAACACTATTTGTTCGAGTATCATACATTCTGAAATATCTGAATGAAAACTGAATCTCCTGCGGTGCATTTCTGACACTACTTGTGACTTCAGATTCGAACTATCCGGTATAAACAATCTGTTAATAATATAAAATAATGAAGAAATACCTACCTGGCATTTGGCTCTGACTACCCATATCAAAAGCTATAAATAATTCGGAAACATTCTGACATCACACAATAGAAGTAGTCTGTCTGATACAAACACAAAGTCACATATCTGTTACTGTAAACGATACTCTGCTCTGATTTCCACTGTTTACAATAAACTGTATTACACTGATTCACAATAACGGTAATATCACATCGAATTCTGAATAGAAAGAACTTATACAGATCTAGTGAGTTTAAAAAACTCATAACATAATAAATTCTGGCTGGCTGACCAAATCTTCATACTGCCCAGATCAACTGCTATATCTCATCTGCAAATAGAATATACTCCCAACCAATATAAAATGTCTCAAATACTGATTTAGAACAATAACAATACTCAGCAGATATACAGCAATACGAGAATAAGAAAATCAGAAGAAGGCAATCTGCTCAAACCAGCTAATAAAATTCTGACATCTTTGACATTCTGCTAATTTTGATATTCCTGATACCGCATAATCTGAATATAAACCTGTATCAATAACTGCATTCGGATCCCTACCTGACCCAGTGCTGTATACCATAATCACAGTTCTCAGAATATTTAACCCAGTCTTCAAATATTCAATATAACCAATCAGATGCTGTGGATATATCCCAGAATCATAGATATAACAAGCATAATTCTTCAAAATACCCCTGAACACATAATCTGTCAATCTAGAAACAGAACTAAAATGTCTTCAAGAGAAATACACAATTAACTGGATTCTTTAGCCCATACTTTAATCTGTCAATTCTTTCAATTCTCTCTGATAGAGAACCCATCTGACATCTTATCTAAGCAAACACCAGTTAACTATTATCTTACTATCAAATTTTTAGACTCGATTTCAGTGGATCTACTGGATACATAAGGATGCCATCTGTTCCTTTCTGTAATAATCGAGTCCTAAACCCTACAATGTTCTAAGGACTTCTGGATCGAAAATCCTCATTTATCACCTAGATCTGGTCTTAATCTTACTATTTCTGGAACACATTCTACGATATTTCTGTACTTGTTTAGCATATACATGTCAATAATGCAATCCAAATCAGACAATTACAAGTACATCATAATCTAATCCAGTCCCATCCTAATCTAACTGAGTATATAATATGTCACAGAAATTTCTGATATCAACATATTCCTCAACAGCCAAGGAATCAATACTACAGTATATACAGACCCAACAGATACAGCCTATCTCCATGCTATTCATTCATAGATACTCATAAAGAATGCATTAGTATATATCAATACGTATGCAATATAATCATAAAGAAGGGTACCTGTTGTAACTACTGGGTCTGTTTTTCACGCATTGCCACCCGATGGTCCTGCTCCCCAGAATCTTTGGGAACCCTTCTGAGGACACACTCTAGCAAAATGCCCATGCTGTCCGCAGATATTGCATCTACCAGTCACTCCCTGGCATTGTTCAGTGGGATGTCTCCCTCCACACCTAGCGCAATAGACTCCAGTATAACTCGGACTGGAACCACTGGAACTGGAGGAACCACTGCCTAACTTCTTGAACTGTTTCTTCCGAGCTTTCAGCAAATCTTGCTTTCCACTCGTGCTGCCACGTTCAAATCTCGAAGGGGATTGTGGTGTCTGGGGTTGCTTCACACACAACCTCGTTAATTGTCGAATCAAACTCTCTTCTGCTCTCTTTGCTTTACTCAAGACATCAGCAAAGTGATAGGGTCGCTGTAGATTCATGAATGCAACTATCTCCGAATTCAATCCTCTAATGAATTGATTCACTACAGCTTCATCATCCCTAGCCATATGAGGAGCAAAACGCAACAGAGTAGAAAATTTAGCAGCATAATCATCAATATTCAATTGACCTTGACTTAAATTCTCAAACTCTGCTTTCTTGTCTTCTCGGTACGAGGCGGAGAAAAATCTTTGATAGAATTCAGTCTTGAAGACTTCCCACGTGATCACAGTACCACGTAGTGCTAATACTCTTTTGATTGTAATCCACCAACTTCTGGCAGCCTCTTGTAATTGGTGAAATACCAATTTAACTCTTTGGTCATCTGTACAATCCAGTAGATCAAACAATATCTCTATGTCCTCAACCCAGTGCTGACACGTTTCAGGCGTCTCTGTACCACTCAGAATCGGCGGCTGAAATAACTGAAATTCTGCCAACTTGGTTTCCATCGGAGTCGCTGACACATCTATCTGCGGTTCTGGTATATATGGCTGTTCATACGATGTACTGCCTGTTTCCAACATCCTTCGGGGAGGTATATCTGATTACCACAAACATTAGTAACCCAATAATACAATGCTGTGCCAATCCTTTCTGATCCTGAGCATCTTACTGCTGATCATGAATCCGATCTGATTCATACTCAAGAATACATAATACCCATTCAAATCATATAATCAGGTAAACATGTATCTTAAAGCAGTAACACATAGTCTCATGCTAGCACATAATGTCAATCAACATTAGAATCAATCTCATGCTAGCACACACATGCAAGGAAAGAAAGAAAATTCATCTACCCCGCTCAATCTCTTCTATCTCAATCTAACTCAGTCTAAAAGATCTATCAGTTCTGACTATCTCAGTCTAAAAGATCTATATCTAAAGGATCTTCGCTCTGATACCACCTGTTGTGGGGACCCGGACGCTAATCATCTTTGGGATTTAATTATCAATTAAGATAAAACAGGGTCTACAAATTTTTTCGTTTTAAGATATAACTGCGGAAGGTAATGGAATCTAAATACTATACATGTCTGTATAAAATACATTTCAGTATTAAAGTACATCAAGCTAATCTAAGGTTCAACTACTAAAGTCCAGTAATAAAACCAAGTCTACTGTAAGTCCGGAATCACCACGCTACACTCGTCTTCTCTCATCATCATCTTGACCCTGATCTAGCCCCACCTGTTGTCATGCACACATACAAAACAAGACAACAGCCGGATAACTCCGGTGAGAAATAAATCCCAGTATAAAACATGGTAAACATGTATATACATAAAATAGTTCATGAAACATGCTGTCATGAATAAAATCAAAACATGAGATTTCATAAGCTATGAAATCTAATCACAACAATCATGCACTTCAAATCAGCTAAACATGCATATAACCAATCTAAATCATAAAAACATGCTAGCACAACTGGAAGCAATAACGATGGGTCCCATGATCTAGGAGCCACATCCATATGTGCATGCAGTCCTAATCAAATCATGTCTAGACTCGACTCAACTATAACTCTAGGGATCCCGGGGTGAATAAGACGTCACTGGCTGTCACCTACCCTACCAATCGAGGTGCTGTACGTCTTATTCCTAGACTTCGGCCTGATCTGTATCCACATCTACAAAGGGGCGGTGATCTTCCCCTAAGCTGAGATATCGCCGAACATCTAGTAGTCTGCCTGATCTCCAGACTGTCCTATCTTAATGCATGAATAACAATCTATAATCATTGCATAATCATATACACATAAACAAGAGTATAGTATGTGATTTAGTGGGCAACTCAACGCGATCTCAATTGAGTTGTTCTTCCCGAATATCACATGAATTATACCTTTGTCGTCCCCGTCTGATGAAGACGAAGTCTCGAAGTCGAATTTGTCCATATCTGATCTGAAATGACAATAATCAATACACTGTATCAATGTATAATCCAATTCAAAATCTGTCTGGTCAACATCTGAATAACTACAATCTGATTCATATCAACCATATCACAAGATAACAGAAACCAATACTGAATCTGATCAATTTGTACCAACTGATGTTTAGACGGCATAACACTACAGTCTTGTAATCCTGTCAGTCTTAACATCACAATTACACTACCAGAATTCCTAATAAATCTCAGTACAATCTATAACTTCAGTATCTGTACCTTGTAGAATGAATAACAGCATAATCCTGATAGCAACCTCAATCAAATCCACTCTAAAATTCATAACAATGCCATAACCAGTCTATTTCTAACTCTGACTTCGATTCTACAATATATACGGTAGTAGAAACACCATATCTAAATCATATTCAATTCTAACAACATCATAAATTCAAATCTTGTCTAAACGTAATAAAACTTACGTCCTTGTGTAGCCTGCGTTGATAGTAACACAGTACCGAAGTCGGATTCCAATTCAGATAGACGGTTTACTCGCAAATCAATTTAAGAAAATAAGAACGAAGCTTTTTCCCTCAAAACCGATTTCTTCTCTCCAGCAATTCTGAGAAATTTCAATTCTTTACATACATATATATATATATATGTTTTATGCATGCAAGACAAGTGGCGTACTTCTTCACGCAGCACGTCTCGCGCATATGCGCGGCCACTACTCGCGCATATGCGCGAGACCTACTGTCTCGGCGAAACTGCTACTCGCGCATATGCGCCACCCCTTCTGGCCCTCCCGCGCATATGCGCCACTCTACTCGCGCATATGCGCCACTGGTTCTGGCCTTGCCGCGCATGTGCGCGCACTTACACCGCGCATGTGCGTCAAAATTTCTGGATTTCTCCCTTGGCTTCTCGCATGGCTCGCGCATATGCGCGTACACTTCTCGCGCATATGCGCGAGACCTTCGAGTCACGCACATGCAATATTCTGCCTTTCAAAATCTAACAAGAACGCGTCCCGTCTATAATCATCTCGATTAATTTAATAAATCATTCCGGATTAATCTCCGATTACAGTAATCATATCCAAATCATTTCAGATTACGGTAATTAAATTCTCGGGCATTACAAGGACAGTGATCGTGGATGGGGGTCATATGCATACACCGTTGGAAGGAAGATTATTTTGCAAATATTTTGGGACATGATCATAAGAATGATTGTTTTGTATTTTGTATATCATTTGAATGATCATGTATTTATTTTGTAAACATTTTTATGAAATGTATTTTGAAACTCCTTCCATATATGAAATAAAATTTTAAATTCTGCTGTATTTTAATCGTTACGGGATAGAGGTGTCACATTTAGTGGTATCAGAGCGGTGTTCTTCGGACCAATGCATATGACTTCGTCTGCTTTCAACTGTCCGGGTATGTTTTCTTGCATCTATCTATTCATTGTTATCTGTTGATTGGTGTCTTGTGAGCAATTGTAGAGTATGCCTCCTAAGCGTAAGGCGACCGAGGGTGAGGATAGTTCTTCCTCGAGAGTTGTCGACGAGTTCGGCAAGTTGCTTAAGGAGCAGGCTAAGGTGCATAGCGAGCAGATTCAGCAGCTCATTCGTATGCAAGGAACTGGACAGGGTAGAGGCCAAGTGAGAGGTCAGGTTGCACAGGCTGTTGGCACTGATGCCGTATTTTCTGCTTTCAAGAGAATGGATCCACCGGAATTCGCAGGTAGCACCGATCCTCTAGTTGCTGTCGAGTGGGTCAAGGCTTTAGAGGCGATCTTCGATCATCTCCAGTACGAGGACAAAGACAGGATCAGCTGTGCCGTTTTCATGTTGGTTAAGGCTGCCCGCATTTGGTGGAATGCGACAAAGGTTGGAGTTGATGTTGCGACATTGAAGTGGTCAAAGTTCACAGACTTGTTCTATGACAAGTATTTCCCCAATGCACTTCGAGCGAGGAAGGTTACGGAGTTCTTGGAGCTTCGTCAGGGGAGCTTGGATGTTGGTGAGTATATTCTGAAGTTTGAAGAGGGTTGCCTATTTGCTCCGTACATTGCTTCCAATGACAAGGATAAAGGCGCTCATTTCATTCGAGGCCTTAGAGCAGAGATTCGTCGTGATATCAACATGTCCAAGGCTGTTACTTTCAAGGAGATCGTGTCCAAAGCTTTGTTGGCCGAGCAGGATGAGAAGGACATCGCCAGGGAGAGGCAAGAGAGGCATCAAGCTATTGCTCAGAGAGGCCAGGGTTCTAATCAGAGGGGCAGGGATCGTTTCAAGGGCAAGGGCAAGGGCAAGATGGAGCCGAGTCCTAGACCACCGCCAGTTCCAGTTGATCCCGAGAAACCACTGTGTCCTAAGTGTGGCAAGCATCATCGAGGAGAGTGCGACTTGGCACTCATTCTTGTTACCGTTGTGGCACGGCAGGCCACGTTGCCAGAAATTGTCCACGAGGAGCTAGCCAAGGGAAGGTGCAGGGTCGTATCTTTACGATGACGAAAGAAGGTATTAATCATGATTCTTCATTGATCTCTAGTACTATTTTGATTTCAGGCAGAGTAGCTACGACTTTGATAGATACTGGTTCTACTCATTCTTTTATGTCTGAATTGTTTTTGAGATCTTTGGGTATAGTTCCTTCTGTTCTTTCCCTCCAGCTCAGTGTTGTTTTGCCTTCGGGGGACGTGTTGTGCCCGACATCGATTGTGTTTGCTTGCCCCGTTCGTATTGTTGATAGGGAGGTTTTTGCTGATTTGATTGTCATCCCGATGGTTGCCTTTGATGTTATTCTTGGCTTGGATTGGCTTTCGACTTACCGTGCAGTTATCGATTGTGCTGCTAAGAAGGTGACTTTTGCAGATGATGGTCAGGGAGGAGTTCTCGCCAGCTCAGGTACTTCGCTGGTCCTTCCTTTTATTTCTTGTCTTGAGGCTGAGAGATTGCTGTGTAGAGGTTGCGATGGGTTTCTTGCTTCTATTGTGGATGTGGATAGACTGATTAAGTTGAATATAGATGATATTGATGTTGTGAGGGATTTTGCTGATGTGTTTGAGGATGATGTTCCGGGTTTGCCGCCGGACAGAGATGTTGAGTTCGTTATCGATTTAGCTCCAGGTACGGTTCCTATCTCCAAGGCTCTGTACAGGATGGCCCCTACTGAGATGAAGGAGTTGAAGATTCAGTTGCAGGATCTTTTAGACAAGGGTTTTATTCGTCCGAGTTCTTCGCCTTGGGGAGCTCCGGTTCTGTTTGTCAAGAAGAAGGATGGATCTTTGCGGCTGTGTATCGACTACAGGGAGCTTAACAAAGTGACTGTCAAGAACAAGTATCCGTTGCCACGGATTGACGACCTATTTGACCAGCTCCATGGTGCCACTGTCTTTTCGAAGATTGATCTTCGGTCTGGCTACTATCAGTTGAAGGTTAGGGAGTCCGATATCCCTAAGACGGCTTTCAGGACCAGGTATGGTCATTTTGAGTTTCTTGTGATGTCTTTTGGTCTGACCAATGCCCCTTCAGTCTTCATAGACCTGATGAACCGTGTGTTCAAGCCTTATCTGGATAGCTTCGTCATTGTCTTTATCGACGATATTCTGATCTATTCCAAGACCAGAGAGCTTCATGCAGAGCATCTCAGAGTGGTTCTTCAGTTGTTGCGAGAGAAGAGGTTGTTTGCCAAGCTGAAGAAGTGTGAGTTTTGGTTGGATCAGATTTCTTTTCTAGGCCATGTTGTTTCGAGGGATGGCATTGCTGTCGATCCATTGAAGATAGAGGCGATTCAGAATTGGCCTATTCCTACTTCCGTTTCAGAGGTACGCAGTTTCCTTGGTTTGGCGGGTTACTATCGTCGTATCATTTCAGATTTCTCCAAGATTGCCCTGCCATTGTCCAATTTGACGAGAGAGACTGTGAAGTTCGAGTGGTCCATTGATTGCCAGAGTGCATTCCTGGAGTTGAAGGATAGATTGACGACAGCTCCTGCTCTTTCTTTGCCTAGTGGTTCCGAGGATTTTGTGGTCTATACTGATGCGTCGAAGAGAGGCCTTGGTGCAGTGCTGATGCAGCGAGGTAAGGTCATTGCTTATGCTTCTCGTCAGTTGAAAGACTATGAGAGGAATTATCCGACGCATGATTTGGTGCTAACAGCTGTGGTTTTCGCCCTGAAGATTTGGAGACATTACTTGTATGGCGAAAAGTGTGAGATCTTCACAGACCACAAGAGTTTGAAGTATCTGTTTTCTCAGAAAGAGCTCAATATGCGGCAGAGGAGGTGGTTAGAGCTTGTCAAAGATTATGATGTGACGATCAGTTATCACCCAGGGAAGGCGAACGTTGTGGCCGATGCTTTGAGCCGCAAGTCGAGTGCTTCATTGAGTTCTTTGATTCAGAGGCCATTGTTGATGGATTTTCAGAGAGAGGAGATTGATCTGGTGATTCCAGGTACCATTGCTCGTCTTTCAGCGTTGGTTATTCGATCTACTTTGACGGACAGGATCCGTAGAGAGCAGACTGTCGATGTGCAGTTGCTAGAGTTGAGAGCTAGAGCAGAGGATAGAGGTAATTCAGAGTTTGGTTCGAATGGTGATGGATTGGTGACTTTCAGAGGCCGTATTTGTGTTCCTGTTGGCGATGATATTCAGCGAGATGTCTTGACAGAGGCTCATACCGCGCCTTATTCGATTCATCCAGGCAGTACGAAGATGTATCAGGATCTTCGTCGACTCTACTGGTGGCCAGGTATGAAGAAAGATATTGCTTTGTTCATTTCTCAGTGCCTGACTTGTCAGCAGGTGAAGATTGAGCACCAGAGACCTGCTGGGACATTGCTATCATTGCCGATTCCTCAGTGGAAGTGGGAGCATATTACGATGGATTTCGTGACTGGTCTTCCCAGAGTGCCGAAAGGTTATAATTCCATTTGGGTCATTGTTGATCGATTGACCAAGTCGGCGCACTTTCTCCCAGTCAAGACGACGTACTCCATGAAGCAGTATGCCGAGGATTATATTGCAGATATTGTTAGACTTCACGGTGTTCCTGTGTCGATCGTGTCTGATCGTGACCCCAGGTTTACCTCCGAGTTTTGGAAGAGTCTGCACAGAGCTATGGGATCACAGTTAGCTTTCAGTACAGCTTATCACCCTCAGAGCGACGGTCAGTCAGAAAGAGTCATTCAGATTTTAGAGGACTTGCTCAGAGCTTGTACTATTGACTATTCTGGTAGCTTGGATTCTAAATTGCCACTTGTGGAGTTCACGTACAACAATAGCTACCAGGCGTCGATTGGCATGGCACCGTATGAGGCTCTTTATGGCAGGAAGTGCAGATCGCCTTTGTATTGGGATGAGGTTGACGAGAGAAAGATGTTGGGACAAGAGTTGGTCCAGCAGACGGCCGATGTTGTTGCTGTGATCCGTGAGAGGATGAAGACAGCACAGTCCAGACAGAAGAGCTATGCAGATGTTCGTCGTAGGCCTTTGCAGTTCGAGGTTGGCGATCACGTGTTTCTGAAGATTGCACCTCTCAAGGGTGTGATGAGGTTTGGAAAGAAGGGCAAGTTGAGTCCGAGGTTTATTGGTCCATTTGAGATCTTGGACAGAGTTGGTGACAGAGCCTACAGATTAGCCCTACCGCCAGATCTTGACAGAGTTCATAATGTTTTTCACGTATCGATGCTCAGGAAGTATATTGCAGATCCTTCCCGTGTTCTTCGCCACGAGCCATTGGACTTGACGCCGAATTTGACTTACCAAGAGATTCCGATTCAGATTCTGGATCGCACAGTTAGAGTATTGAGGAACAAAGAGATCGGCATCGTTAAAGTCCTTTGGAGGAACCATTTGATCGAAGAGGCTACGTGGGAACCAGAGGATGAGATGAGAGAGAAGTATCCTGAGTTGTTCGTGCAGTGACGTCAATTTCGCGGACGAAATTCCTCTAAGGAGGGGAGATTGTAATAGCCGAGCCCGGTGTACGGTACGGTTTAAGCTTTATTGTGTTTATTGGGTTTTATGATTTAGATGTTTAGAGTTGTGTTTTGGGCCATAGTATTATTGGTTATTGTTGTCTTGAGGTATTAGATGTTGTTGGTTGTTCGTTTCAGTGTTTCGGTTCGATTTTCAGTTGCCTTGGTTTGTTCTTGGCCGAAGTGGTACCGCACCCGAACCCTTGCAAGGACTGCACCCGCGGTCATTTATGTTGAATTTTGATGGTTTTACCGTGAGGACACCGCACCCGCGGCAGTGTAAGCACCGCACCCGCGGTGAGACCGCACCCGCGGTAATTGTAGCACCGCACCCGCGGTGATCGTGCATGGGAATTTTGTTGGAATGCCGTGAGCTTAGCGCACCCGCGGTGCTTGTGTGACCGCACCCGTGGTGTAAGTATGGGCGAGATATTTAATACCTTTTTGATTGAGTTGACTTCATTTCTACCTTATCTTCCCCTTCATTTCGAGATTTCCTCTCATTTCTTAGGGTTTTCTACCATTTCTTTTGTTCCCTATCTTCAATCCAAGCTTCTTTTCGACGATTCGACTTGAGATCGACGTTCTCCGTGGTATAAGGAAGCTTAGGTAAGTTTTTGGTTCGATTCTAACATGGTTTTTGGAGATGAGTTGTTATAGGGTGTTGTTATTGTTGGTTTAATGGGATATTTGACTTGTATTTTTGGATATAGAGTTGATTTTGGTGTTGTTTATGGATTATTGTTGTAGGTGGTGTACCAAGAGTATAGTTTGAAGGTGTTCTATTGGTTGTAAGTGGAATTTCATCCCTTTGCTCACATGATGATATATGTATTGTGTTTTAAAGATTTTAAAGTGATATTCCCTTCAATTGATTCATTGTTATGTATTGATTTCATTGATTATCTATTGGAGGCATTGTATGTCTCACTATTGTTAAAAAGGGAATACAAGAGAAAAGACAGAGATTGCGAAACGACGGCTTTAAATGCTATTCAGAGTTCAAATGTTTTATTGGATTGATTTATCATAGTTAGAGCATTGCATGCAATTAGATGATCATCGACCATAGGCTTTTATCCCTCACAGTTATCGATTTATATCGATGGGATATTTGCAACCAAAGACAGAGATACTATTGATATCAATCCAACCAGAGAAAAGAGAATACCATCGTATTGCTATCTATTGCTATTGCTATTGCTACAGTTATTGCTACAGTATTCATGTTTCAGAGTTGATGGTATTTATGATTTCAAAGTCATGTTTTACAGAGTAAACTATGTATCATTGCTATGTAGAGTTCCACTTGCTGAGATTTATTCTCATTTCAGTTATTTCATGTGATGCAGATAAGAGTGACCGACCAGGACAGTGATCGTGGATGGGGGTCATATGCATACACCGTTGGAAGGAAGATTATTTTGCAAATATTTTGGGACATGATCATAAGAATGATTGTTTTGTATTTTGTATATCATTTGAATGATCATGTATTTATTTCGTAAACATTTTTATGAAATGTATTTTGAAACTCCTTCCATATATGAAATAAAATTTTAAATTCCGCTGTATTTTAATCGTTACGGAATAGAGGTGTCACAAAATCCGCAATGTTTGAAGCATCATCGGTTTTATGACAAGCTATAAAATGTGCCATCTTAGAGAATCTATCCACAACAACAAAAATAGAATCCCTCCCATTCTTAGTCCTAGGCAACCCCAAAATAAAGTCCATAGAATTGTGAATCCAAGTTCTTTTTGAGAATAGCACGCAAAGGTGTTCCCAAAGTTCTATTGACAACTTCAGTTTGTCCATCCGTTTGAGAATGACAAGTAGTAGAAAACAACAATTTTGTGCCAAGTTTAGCCCATAAAGTCTTCCAAAAGTAACTCAAGAATATAACATCGCGACCAGAAACAATAGTCCAAGGCATGCCATGCAACCTAGCGACTTCTCTAAAGAACAAATCCGCAATGTTTGAAGCATCATCGGTTTCATGACAAGCTATAAAATGTGCCATCTTAGAGAATATATCCACAAAAACAAAAATAGAATCCCTCCTCTTCTTAGGCCTAGGCAACCCCAAACTAAAGTCCATAGAAATGTCAATCCAAGTTCTTTTTAAGAATAGCACGCAAAAGTGTTCTCAAAGTTCAATTGACAACTTCAGTTTATCTATCTGTTTGACAATGACAAGTAGTAGAAAACAACAATTTTGTACCAAGTTGAGCCCATAAAGTCTTCCAAAAGTAACTCAAGAATTTAACATCGCGACAAGAAACAAAAGTCCTAGGCATGCCATGCAACCTAGCGACTTCTCTAAAGAACAAATCCGCAATGTTTGAAGAATCATCGGTTTCATGACAAGCTATAAAATGTGTCATCTTAGAGAATCTATCCACAACTACAAAAATAGAATCCCTCCTCTTCTTAGGCCTAGGCAACCCCAAACTAAAGTCCATAGAAATGTCAATCCAAGTTCTTTTTAAGAATAGCACGCAAAAGTGTTCTCAAAGTTCTATTGACAACTTCAGTTTGTCCATCTGTTTGAGAATGACAAGTAGTAAAAAACAACAATTTTGTGCCAAGTTTAGCCCATAAATTATTCCAAAAGTAACTTAAAAATTTAACATTGCGACGAGAAACAATAGTCCTAGGCATGCCATGCAACCTAGCGACTTCTCTAAAGAACAAATCCGCAATGTTTGAAGCATCATCGGTTTCATGACAAGCTATAAAATGTGGCATCTTAGAGAATCTATCCACAACTACAAAAATAGAATCCCTCCTCTTCTTAGGCCTAGGCAACCCCAAACTAAAGTCCATAGAAATGTCAATCCAAGTTCTTTTTAAGAATAGCACGCAAAAGTGTTCTCAAAGTTCTATTGACAACTTCAGTTTGTCCATCTGTTTGAGAATGACAAGTAGTAGAAAACAACAATTTTGTGCCAAGTTTAGCCCATAAAGTCTTCCAAAAGTAACTCAAGAATTTAACTTCGCGACCAGAAACAATAGTCCTACGGATGCCATGCAACCTAGCGACTTCTCTAAAGAACAAATTCGCAATGTTTGAAGCATCATCGCTTTTAGGACAAGCTATAAAATGTGCCATCTTAGAAAATCTATCCACAACAACAAAAATAGAATCCCTCCTCTTCTTAGGCCTAGGCAACCCCAAACTAAAGTCCATAGAAATTTCAATTCAAGTTCCTTTTAAGAATAGCACGAAAAAGTGTTCCCAAAGTTTTATTGACAACTTCAGTTTGTCCATCCGTTTGAGGATGACAAGTAGTAGAAAACAACAATTTTCTGCCAAGTTTAGCCCAAAAATTATTCCAAAAGTAACTCAAAAATTTAACATTGTGACGAGAAACAATAGTCCTAGGCATGACATGCAACCTAGCGACTTCTCTAAAGAACAAATCCGCAATGTTTGAAGCATCATCGGTTTCATGACAAGCTATAAAATGTGGCATCTTAGAGAATCTATCCACAACTACAAAAATAGAATCCCTCCTCTTCTTAGGCCTAGGCAACCCCAAACTAAAGTCCATAGAAATGTCAATCCAAGTTCTTTTTAAGAATAGCACGCAAAAGTGTTCTCAAAGTTCTATTGACAACTTCAGTTTGTCCATCTGTTTGAGAATGACAAGTAGTAGAAAACAACAATTTTGTGCCAAGTTTAGCCCATAAAGTCTTCCAAAAGTAACTCAAGAATTTAACATCGCGACCAGAAACAATAGTCCTACGCATGCCATGCAACCTAGCGACTTCTCTAAAGAACAAATCCGCAATGTTTGAAGCATCATCGGTTTTATGACAAGCTATAAAATGTGCCATCTTAGAGAATCTATCCACAACAACAAAAATAGAATCCCTCCCCTTCTTAGTCCTAGGCAACCCCAAAATAAAGTCCATAGAATTGTCAATCCAAGTTCTTTTTAAGAATAGCACGCAAAGGTGTTCCCAAAGTTCTATTGACAACTTCAGTTTGTCCATCAGTTTGAGGATGACAAGTAGTAGAAAACAACAATTTTGTGCCAAGTTCAGCCCATAAAGTCTTCCAAAAGTAACTCAAGAATTTAACATCGCGACCAAAAACAATAGTCCTAGGCAAGCCAAACAACCTAACGACTTCTCTAAAGAACAAATCCGCAATATTTGAAGCATCATCGGTTTTATGACAAGCTATAAAATGTGCCATCTTAGAGAATCTATCCACAACAACAAAAATAGAATCCCTCTCCTTCTTAGTCCTAGGCAACCCCAAAATAAAGTCCATAGAATAGTCAATCCAAGTTCTTTTTAAGAATAGCACGCAAAGCTGTTCCCAAAGTTCCATTGACAACTTCAGTTTGTCCATCCGTTTGAGGATGACAAGTAGTAGAAAACAACAATTTTGTGCCAAGTTTAGCCCATAAATTATTCCAAAAGTAACTCAAGAATTTAACATTGCGACGAGAAACAATAGTCCTAGGCATGCCATGCAACCTAGCGACTTCTCTAAAGAACAAATCCGCAATGTTTGAAGCATCATCGGTTTTATGACAATCTATAAAATGTGCCATCTTAAAAAATCTATCCACAACAACAAAAATAGAATCCCTCCCCTTTTTAGTCCTAGGCAACGCCAAAATAAAGTCCATCCGAAATGTCAATCCAAGTTATTTTTAAGTATAGCATGCAAAAGAGTTCCCAAAGTTCTATTGACAACTTCAGTTTGTCCATCCGTTTGAGGATGACAAGTAGTAGAAAACAACAATTTTGTGCCAAGTTTAGCCCATAAAGTCTTCCAAAAGTAACTCAAGAATATAACATCGCGACCAGAAACAATAGTCCTAGGCATGCCATGCAACCTAGCGACTTCTCTAAAGAACAAATCCGCAATGTTTGAAGCATCATCGGTTTCATGACAAGCTATAAAATGTGCCATCTTAGAGAATATATCCACAAAAACAAAAATAGAATCCCTCCTCTTCTTAGGCCTAGGCAACCCCAAACTAAAGTCCATAGAAATGTCAATCCAAGTTCTTTTTAAGAATAGCACGCAAAAGTGTTCTCAAAGTTCAATTGACAACTTCAGTTTGTCTATCTGTTTGACAATGACAAGTAGTAGAAAACAATAATTTTGTACCAAGTTGAGCCCATAAAGTCTTCCAAAAGTAACTCAAGAATTTAACATCGCGACAAGAAACAAAAGTCCTAGGCATGCCATGCAACCTAGAGACTTCTCTAAAGAACAAATCCGCAATGTTTGAAGAATCATCGGTTTCATGACAAGCTATAAAATGTGTCATCTTAGAGAATCTATCCACAACTACAAAAATAGAATCCCTCCTCTTCTTAGGCCTAGGCAACCCCAAACTAAAGTCCATAGAAATGTCAATCCAAGTTCTTTTTAAGAATAGCACGCAAAAGTGTTCTCAAAGTTCTATTGACAACTTCAGTTTGTCCATCTGTTTGAGAATGACAAGTAGTAAAAAACAACAATTTTGTGCCAAGTTTAGCCATAAAGTCTTCCAAAAGTAACTCAAGAATTTAACATCGCGACCAGAAACAATAGTCCTACGCATGCCATGCAACCTAGCGACTTCTCTAAAGAACAAATCTGCAATGTTTGAAGCATCATCGGTTTTATGACAAGCTATAAAATGTCCCATCTTAGAGAATCTATCCACAACAACAAAAATAGAATCCCTCCCCTTCTTAGTCCTAGGCAACCCCAAAATAAAGTCCATAGAATTGTCAATCCAAGTTCTTTTTAAGAATAGCACGCAAAGGTGTTCCCAAAGTTCTATTGACAACTTCAGTTTGTCCATCAGTTTGAGGATGACAAGTAGTAGAAAACAACAATTTTTTTGCCAAGATCAGCCCATAAAGTCTTCCAAAAGTAACTCAAGAATTTAACATCGCGACCAGAAACAATAGTCCTAGGCATGCCAAGCAACCTAGCGACTTCTCTAAAGAACAAATCTGTAATAGCCGAGCCCGGTGTTAAGCTTTATTGTGTTTATTGGGTTTTATGATTTAGATGTTTAGAGTTGTGTTTTGGGCATTAGTATTATTGGTTATTGTTGTCTTGAGGTATTAGATGTTGTTGGTTGTTCGTTTCAGTGTTTCGGTTCGATTTTCAGTTGCCTTGGTTTGTTCTTGGCCGAAGTGGTACCGCACCTGCACCCTTGCAAGGACCGCACCCGCGGTCATTTATGTTGAATTTTGATGGTTTTACCGTGAGGACACCGCACCCGCGGCAGTGTAAGCACCGCACCCGCGGTGAGACTGCACCCGCGGTAATTGTAGCACCGCACCCGCGGTGATCGTGCATGGGAATTTTGTTGGAATGCCGTGAGCTTAGCGCACCCGCGGTGCTTGTGTGACCGCACCCACGGTGTAAGTATGGGCGAGATATTTAATACCTTTGTAAGCATGCAGTTCTAATCAAATCATGTCTAGACTTGACTCGATCTATAACTCTAGGGATCCCGTTGTGAATAAGATGTCACTGGCTGTCACCTACCCTCCCAATCGAGGTGTTGTACGTCTTATTCCTAGACTTCGGCCTGATCTGTATCCGCATCTACAATAGGGGCGGTGATCTTCCCCTAAGCTGAGATATCGCCGAACATCTAGATGTTTGCCTGATCTCCAGACTGTCCTATCTTAATGCATGAATACACAATCTGTAAACAAACATAATCATTCTAATGCAATGCCACAAGATCTGTAAACAAAGCATAGCAAGATTTGTATACAAGTTCTATAAACAAATCTATAAACAATCACATCAAAACATAAATAATAGTCTAGTATGTGATTTTATTGGGAAACTCAAATAAGATCTGATTTGAGTTATATCTTCCCAGATATCACATGAATAATACCTTTATCTTCCCCGTCTGAGGAAGACGAAGTCTCGAAGTCCAGTCTGTCCATCTTCAATCTGAAATGACCAGAATAAATACACTGTATCAATGTGCAGCTCAAAACACAATCTGTTCTGATCAATACCCAATTCAGTACAAAATCTGATCAATATAAATCAACTGATGTTTCGACGGCATAACAATACAACCTGAATAACCCCGTCAGTTCTGAACATCACAATATAATACTGGAATTCATAATCTGTGTCAAATCAACTCCAAAAATCATAACAATTATATAAACACTCTGTTTCTTATTCTGACTTCGATTCTATGATGTCTAACATGACAAGAACATCATATATGAATCCTATTCAATTCTGACCACCTCATAAACTCAAAGCATGTCTAAACGTAACAAAACTTACGTCCAGTTGTAGCCTGTGTTGATAGGAACACGGTACTGAAGTCGGATTCTAATTCAGACGGACGGATTTCTCGAAAAAGGCGTAAGGATTTTCAACTCTTATTCTGAACCCTTTTCTCGATCTTTGTTTTTGATTTCTGAGGGATTACAAACGTTTATATGTATATATATATCCGTCTTGCATGAAATTGAAACGTGGCTACCTTTCATGATTTCCGGGTGGCGCTCGAGCGGTCGAAATGTACCGCTCGGGCGCCGAACATACTGTCCGGAATTCCAAATCGCACCCTTGGCGCTCGGGCGGTCGAAATCTACCGCCCGGGCGCCGAACCTTCTGTCCGAGCAATAATTTGTGATGCATTGGCGCTCGGGCGGTGCTTTTCTACTGCTCGAGCGCCGAAGTTTCTGCCCAAATACTTGGCTAACAAGTGCAACGACGCCCGGCCTTGTCATATCGGTTCATTTGAGTTCTTATAATCTCAATCATGTCAATTAATCAACGTCTGATTATAATGATTAAATATCGGGCATTACATTTCTCCCCCTCTTAGATCTGAGTTCGTCCTCGAACTCATAAGCAATCAATTTCAAATATAAGAGAAGAAATGTATAATAGAGTTTAACATCCAAACTCCTCTCTTAATGAATCCATTCTGAAATCTCTTTCTTGTATCAATCTTTGATTTCAATTCTGGAATAAAATTTCATAAAGTATACTATTCTAATACTTCTTAAACTAACTCTGACAGAATCAATCATGCCATGTTGGTTATACAACATCCGTATAAACCACTCACAGTTCATAATAAAACAATACTAGCAGTTGTTATCAAACCTGCTAATCCCACACCAAGGATATATTCTATCTTCGGCCTTTAAATACCAATCATCATCATCCGATGTTGGTTTACTTTAATCTGTTCATTCTGAACTATCTTGATAACTATTGTCATACAGTAATTCATATATTGACAATAAATCATCATACTGAGTACTAACATCCAGTACTAAAGTTCTGCCAATATCTTCCAATATCTGGATAATACCCTCTGACTATCTGTCAATCTGTGAAAAATCTGCGAAAGAGCTCATGATATCTTCTATCACAAGTACAAACTCAATCAAAATTACAATCTGATATAATCTACTTAAATTTTCTGTTCCATCTGAACATTTCTTTGACATCGATCTATGTCATCTAGTTCTGTTTGCACGTAATCTGGTACAAACTGATAGATATGGATTGAGTAATCTGTCAATCATAATCATATCATATCTCAATCTGGAGAAAATGACGGTACTTTCATTACGAAAGCCATAGAAATGTACTCCTATTTCTATTCAGAAATATACAAAATCTGTAATACTCTTTTAATTTCTATCTTTCTGTCTTTTTCTGTTAGCGATTCAGACTTATCAGTATGATTTCTGCCAACATTTCCGTACAAATTCAGCCATAACTGATATACTCTGTCTATATTACAACTATCTGTTCGAATATCATACATTCACAATCATCAGAATGAAAACTGAACCCACTACTGTGCATTTATGACACTATCTGTGCTTTCCGATTCGAACTATTCTGTATAAACAATCAGTTAATAATAAAAAATAATAAAGAAGAAATACCTACCTGGTATTCGGCTCTGACTACAGATATCAAATTCTGTTATACAATTCTGAAACATTCTGATATAACATTTCTGAACTGTTGCAACTCTCAACTGTTTACAATATTCTGTATCAAACATACATGCAAACCACAGTAATAACAGTCAGATTCGAAATAAAGACAACATATACAGATCTAGTGAGTTTAAGAAAACTCATAAAACAACGATTGCTGGCAACACTGATAATTCTGCCTACTGATCAATCTTCACAGTGCCCAAATCATCTGTCATACCTCATCTGCAAATAAAATATGCTCCCAAACAATATAAGATGTCTCAAATACTGATTTAGATCAATCACAATACGCAAGTAGATATAACATAATAAGGGAATAAGAGAATAAGGAAATCTGTAAAACTCAGAAATTCTGACTTTCTGACATTTCTGCTAATTCTGATATATCTGTTACCTGTATCGTGTACAGTCGCTAATTTCTGTCTCAACTGTGCAATTAAATCGGTATACAAACTGCAGATATCACATATTCTGAATACAATCTGCTTCAGTTATGATTCATACCTGACTAATTTCTGTATACAATAATCACGGTTCTCTGAATATTCAATAAAATCTTCAAATATTCCATTGGATCAATCGGATGCTGTTAACATATCAAATATCATAGATATAACCAGCATAAACTTATCTGAATATCCCTGAATCTAAGACTTAGCAATCTGTACCCTTCTATTAATCTTTCATATCATTCTGTACTGAATTCTAGTATATAACCATTACCTGGTATCGATTCAATTCTGAAATCTACCTTTCTGATATCAACACATCTGAAATCTTATCTAGGCAAATATCAATCAATCCTTACGTAACTATCAAATCTGTAGTTGCTAAACTCGATTTCAGTAGGTCTACTGAATACATAAGGATACCATCTGTTCCTTTCTGTATTAATCGAGTCATCAACAATGCATCTATCACAGGAATTCTGAATCTAGAATCCTTATCGGAAAATCTCCGTTTATCAGCCAGATCTGGTCTGAATCTTACCATTTCTAGGTCAATTTCTACCATATCTCTGTACTTGTTCACCATCTCCATATCAGTAATGCAATTAAATCAGATCATCAACAACACAAGTACAGCACAATCTATTCACCTCATTTTTATATTACTGTAGTATATATATATATATCATAAAAATCTTAGATATCATCATTTTCCTCAACCATCAAGGAAAATAATACTACAGTACAACAAACCCAATAGGTACAGCATATCTCCATGCTAATCAATCATAGATACTCATAAAAATGCATTAGTACGTATCAATATATATGCAATATAATCATAAAGAAATAGTACCTATGATGTTCGGGGTCTGTTCTTCTGTCATTATCACCAATGACTCTGCTCTCTAAAATCTTCGAGGACCCTTCTGGGGACAGACTCTAGCAAAGTGTCCCTGTTGTCTGCAGATATGGCAAGTACCAATCACTCCCTGGCATTGCTCTGTGGAATGTCTCCCCCCACAAGTTCTGCAATACACCCCAGTATAGCTCGGGCTAGAACCACTGGAACTAGAGGAACCATCTCCTAATTTCTTGAACGATTTCTTTCGAGCTTTCAGCAACTCTTGCTTCCCACTCGTACTGCCGTGATCAAATCGGAGAGGGGATTGCTGTGTCTGGGATTGCTTCACGCTCAATCTTCCCAATTGTCTAATCAGACTCGCCTCCGCCCTCCTTGCTTTACTCAACGCATCAGCAAAATGATAAGGTTGCTGCATGTTCATCAATGCAACTATTTCTGAATTCAATCCTCTGACGAACTGATTCACTACAGCTTCGTCATTTCCAGCCAAATGAAGAGCAAAATGCAGTAGCGTAGAGAATTTAGCAGCATATTCGTCAATATTCAATAGGCCTTGTCTCAAATTCTCAAATTCTGCTCTTTTGTCCTCCCGATACGAAACGGAGAAAAACCTTTGGTAGAATTCAGCTCTGAAGACTTCCCACGTGATCATAGTACCACGTTGTGTTAATACTCCTTTCATGGTAACCCACCAACTTCTGGCAGCCCCTCGTAACTGGAGAAATACCAATTTAACTTTATGTTCATCGGTACAATCCAGTAAATCGACCAGTATTTCTATGTCATCCAACCAGTTCTGACAATCTTCCGCTGTCTCAATACCACTTAGAATCGGTGGCTGAAGTAACTGAAATTCTCTCAACTTCGTTTCCATTGGAGTTTCTGACACATCTATCTGAGATTCTGATCTATCTATCTGATCATACGAAGTACTGCCTTTTTCAGGAATCCTTCGGGGAGCTATATCTGAATATCAAACAGATTAGTACACCATCTATACACTCTGTCTCAGCCCTCCTCTGATCATATACCTCTGATTCAGACTCGGTTCTGATCCAGGCTTAATAATTACATGCTGCAATCAACTCAGATAACAAACAACATGTAATAGGGAAAGCAATAAATCATGCTAGCACACACAATGTAAATCAACATTGAAATAATTCTCATGCTAGCAATCACATGCAAGGAAAGAAATTCAATCTACCCCGCTCATTCTCTTCTATCTCAATCTAACTCAATCTAAAGGTTCTATCAGTTCTGGCTATCTCGATCTAAAGGATCTATCGCTCTGATAATCTAAGTCTAAAGGAACTATCGGCTCTGATACCACCTGTTGTGGGGACCCAGACGCTAATAATCTTCTTAATCGTTATTGGGATTTAAATTTATCAGTTCTGATAAACAGGGTCTAAAAATTTTCTTTTTAAATTATAACTGCGGAAGGTAATGGAATCTAAATACTATACATGTCTGTATATAAAAATACAAATTCAGTATTAACATACAATAATGTACAACATTCTAATCTAATGTTCACTACTAAAGTTCTAGTAGTAAAATCCAATCTACTGTAAGTCCGGAATCACCACGCTAACTCGTCTTCTCTCATCGTCATCTCGACCCTGATCCAGCCCCACCTGTTGTCATGCACACATACAAAACACGACAACAGCCGGATAACTCCGGTGAGAATAAATCCCAGTATAAAACATGGTAAGCATGTATATAAACACACTAGTTCATAAACCCTGCGATCATGTATAAACACAATATATTTCATAATCTATGAAATAAATCAAATAAGCATGCAACTCAATTCAGATAAACATGCATATAAACAATCTAAATCATAAAACATGCTAGCACAACTGAAAGCAATAACGATGGGTCCCATGATCTAGGAGCCACATCCATGTAAGCATGCAGTTCTAATCAAATCATGTCTAGATTTGACTCGATCTATAACTCTAGGGATCCCGTTGTGAATAAGACGTCACTGGCTGTCACCTACCCTCCCAATCGAGGTGCTGTACGTCTTATTCCTAGACTTCGGCCTGATCTGTATCCGCATCTACAATAGGGGCGGTGATCTTCCCCTAAGCTGAGATATCGCCGAACATCTAGAAGTCTGCCTGATCTCCAGACTGTCCTATCTTAATGCATGAATACACAATCTGTAAACAAACATAATCATTCTAATGCAATGCCACAAGATCTGTAAACAAAGCATAGCAAGATTTGTATACAAGTTCTATAAACAAATCTATAAACAATCACATCAAAACATAAATAATAGTCTAGTATGTGATTTTATTGGGAAACTCAAATAAGATCTGATTTGAGTTATATCTTCCCAGATATCACATGAATTATACCTTTATCTTCCCCGTCTGAGGAAGACGAAGTCTTGAAGTCCAGTCTGTCCATCTTCAATCTGAAATGACCAGAATAAATACACTGTATCAATGTGCAGCTCAAAACACAATCTGTTCTGATCAATACCCAATTCAGTACAAAATCTGATCAATATAAATCAACTGATGTTTCGACGGCATAACAATACAACCTGAATAACCCCGTCAGTTCTGAACATCACAATATAATACTGGAATTCATAATCTGTGTCAAATCAACTCCAAAAATCATAACAATTATATAAACACTCTGTTTCTTATTCTGACTTCGATTCTATGATGTCTAACATGACAAGAACATCATATATGAATCCTATTCAATTCTGACCACCTCATAAACTCAAAGCATGTCTAAACGTAACAAAACTTACGTCCATTTGTAGCCTGTGTTGATAGGAACACGGTACTGAATTCGGATTCTAATTCAGACGGACGGATTTCTCGAAAAAGGCGTAAGGATTTTCAACTCTTATTCTGAACCCTTTTCTCGATCTTTGTTTCTGATTTCTGAGGGATTACAAACGTTTATATGTATATATATATCCGTCTTGCATGAAATTGAAACGTGGCTACCTTTCATGATTTCCGGGTGGCGCTCGAGCGGTCGAAATGTACCGCTCGGGCGCCGAACATACTGTCCGGAATTCCAAATCGCACCCTTGGCGCTCGGGCGGTCGAAATCTACCGCTCGGGCGCCGAACCTTCTTTCCGAGCAATAATTTGTGATGCATTGGCCAAGTGAATGTGCAATGGTCGTATCTTTACGAGTGACGAAAGAAGGTATATCATGATTCTTCATTGATCTCTAGTACTATTTTGATTTCAGGCAGAGTAGCTACGACTTTAGATATGATACGGTTCTACTCATTCTTTTATGTCTGAATTGTTTTGAGATCTTTGGTATAGTTCCTTCTGTTCTTTCCCCCAGCTCAGTGTGTTTTTGCCTTCGGGGGGACGTGTTGTGCCCGACATCGATTGTGTTTGCTGCCCCGTTCGTATTGTTGATAGGGAGGTTTTTGCTGATTTGATTGTCATCCCGATGGTTGCCTTTGATGTATTCTTGGCTTGGATGGCTTTCGACTTACCGTGCAGTTATCGATTGTGCTGCTAAGAGGTGACTTTTGCAGATGATGGTCAGGGAGGAGTTCTCGCCAGCTCAGTACTTCGCTGGTCCTTCCTTTTATTTCGTGCTTGAGGCTGAGAGATTGCTGTGTAGAGGTGTGCATGGGTTTCTTGCTTCTATTGTGGATGTGGATAGACTGATTAAGTTGAATAAGATGATATTGATGTTGTGAGGGATTTGCTGATGTGTTGGAGGATGATGTTCCGGGTTTGCCGCCGGACAGAGATGTTGAGTTCGTTATCGATTTAGCTCCA
Organism: Primulina eburnea; assembly: GCF_022965805.1. Lineage (NCBI taxonomy): Eukaryota > Viridiplantae > Streptophyta > Magnoliopsida > Lamiales > Gesneriaceae > Primulina > Primulina eburnea. The sequence continues at coordinate 19,900,551 of NC_133104.1, read as the reverse complement.
GGTACGGTTCCTATCTCCAAGGCTCTGTACAGGATGGCCCCTACTGAGATGAAGGAGTTGAAGATTCAGTTGCAGGATCTTTTAGACAAGGGTTTTATTCGTCCGAGTTCTTCGCCTTGGGGAGCTCCGGTTCTGTTTGTCAAGAAAGGATGGATCTTTGCGGCTGTGTATCGACTACAGGGAGCTTAACAAAGTGACTGTCAAGAACAAGTATCGTTGCCACGGATTGACGACCTATTTGACCAGCTCCATGGTGCCACTGTCTTTCGAAGATTGATCTTCGGTCTGGCTACTATCAGTTGAAGGTTAGGGAGTCCGATATCCCTAAACGGCTTCAGGACCAGGTAGGGTCATTTGTGAGTTTCTCTTGTGATGTCTTTTGGTCTGACCAATCCCCTTCAGTCTTCAAGACCTGATGAACCGTGTGTTCAAGCCAGCTTACTGGATAGCTCGTCATGTCTTTATCGACGATATTCTGATCTATTCCAAGACCAGAGAGCTTCATGCAGAGCATCTCCAGAGTGTTTCTTCAGTTGTTGCGAGAGAAGAGGTTGTTGCCAAGCTGAAGAAGTGTGAGTTTTGGTTGGATACGAATTTCTTTTCTAGGCCATGTTGTTTCGAGGGGTGGCATTGCTGTCGATCCATTGAAGATAGAGGCGATTCAGAATTGGCCTCCTATTCCTACTTCCGTTTCAGAGGTACGCAGTTTCCTTGGTTGGCGGGTTACTATCGTCTATCATTTCGATTTCCCAAGATTGCCCTGCCATTGTCCAATTTGACGAGAGAGACTGTGAAGTTCGAGTGGTCCATTGATGCCAGAGTGCATTCCTGGATTTGAAGGATAGATTGACGACAGCTCCTGCTCTTTCTTTGCCTAGTGGTTCCGAGGATTTTGTGGTCTATACTGATGCGTCGAAGAGAGGCCTGGGCAGGCTGATGCAGCGGAGGTAAGGTCATTGCTTATGCTTCTCGTCAGTTGAAAGACTATGAGAGGAATTATCCGACGCATGATTTGGTGCTAACAGCTGTGGTTTCGCCCTGAAGATTTGGAGACATTACTGTATGGCGAAAAGTGTGAGATCTTCACAGACCACAAGAGTTTGAAGTATCTGTTTTCTCAGAAAGAGCTCAATATGCGGCAGAGGAGGTGGTTAGAGCTTGTCAAAGATTAGAGTGTGACGATCAGTTATCACCCAGGGAAGGCGAACGTTGTGGCCGATGCTTTGAGCCGCAAGTCGAGTGCTTCATTGAGTTCTTTGATTCAGAGGCCATTGTTGATGGATTTTCAGAGAGAGGAGATTGATCTGGATTCCAGTACCATTGCTCGTCTTTCAGCGTTGGTTATTCGATTACTTTGACGGACAGGATCCGTAGAGAGCAGACTGTCGATGTGCAGTTGCGGAGTTGAGAGCTAGAGCAGAGGATAGAGGTAATTCAGAGTTTGGTTCGAATGGTGGGATTGGTGACTTTCAGAGGCCGTATTTGTGTTTCCTGTTGGCGATGAGATTCAGCGAGATGTCTTGACAGAGGCTCATACCGCGCCTTATTCGATTCATCCAGGCAGTACGAAGATGTATCAGGATCTTCGTCGACTCTACTGGTGGCCAGGTATGAAGAAAGATATGCTTTGTTCATTTCTGTGCTGACTTGTCAGCAGTGAAGATTGAGCACCAGAGACCTGCTGGGACATGCATCATTGTATGCTATCATGCCATCCTCAGTGGAAGTGGGAGCATATTACGAGGGGATTTCGTGACTGGTCTTCCCAGAGTGCCGAAAGGTTAAATTCCATTTGGGTCATGTGTTGATCGATTGACCAAGTCGGCGCACTTTCTCCCAGTCAAGACGACGTACTCCATGAAGCAGTATGCCGAGGATTATATTGCAGATATTGTTAGACTCACGGTGTTCCTGTGTCGATCGTGTCTGATCGTGACCCCAGGTTTACTCCGAGTTTTGGAAGAGTCTGCACAGAGCTATGGGATCACAGTTAGCTTTCAGTACAGCTTATCACCCTCAGAGCGACGGTCAGTCAGAAAGAGTCATTCAGATTTTAGAGGACTTGCTCAGAGCTTGTACTATTGACTATTCTGGTAGCTTGGATTCTAAATTGCCACTTGTGGAGTCACGTACAACAATAGCTACCAGGCGTCGATGGCATGGCACCGTATGAGGCTCTTTATGGCAGGAAGTGCAGATCGCCTGTATTGGGATAGGTTGACGAGAGAAGAGGTTGGGACAAGAGTTGGTCCAGCAGACGGCCGATGTTGTTGCTGTGATCCGTGAGAGGATGAAGACAGCACAGTCCAGACAGAAGAGCTATGCAGATGTTCGTCGTAGGCCTTTGCAGTTCGAGGTTGGCGATCACGTGTTTCTGAAGATTGCACCTCTCAAGGTGTGATGAGGTTTGAGAGAAGAGGGCAGTTGAGTCCGAGGTTATTGGTCCATTTGAGATTCTGGACAGAGTTGGTGACAGAGCCTACAGATTAGCCCACCGCCAGATCTTGACAGAGTTCAAATGTTTTTCACGTATCGATGCTCAGGAAGTATATTGCAGATCCTTCCCGTGTTCTTCGCCACGAGCCATTGGACTTGACGCCGAATTTGACTTACCAAGAGATTCCGATTCAGATTCTGGATCGCACAGTTAGAGTATTGAGGAACAAAGAGATCGGCATCGTAAAGTCCTTGGAGGAACCATTTGACGAAGAGGCTACGTGGGAACCAGAGGATGAGATGAAGAGAAGTATCCTAGTTGTTCGTGCAGTGACGTCAATTTCGCGGACGAAATTCCTCTAAGGAGGGGAGATTGTAAAAGCCGAGCCCGGTGTACGGTACGGTTTAAGCTTATTGTGTTATTGGGTTTTATGATTTAGATGTTTAGGTTGTGTTTTGGGCCATAGTATTATTGGTTATTGTTGTCTTGAGGTATTAGATGTTTGTTGGTTGTTCGTTTCAGTGTTTCGGTTCGATTTCAGTTGCCTGGTTTGTTCTTGGCCGAAGTGGTACCGCACCCGAACCCTTGCAAGGACTGCACCCGCGGTCTTTATGTTGAATTTTGATGGTTTTACCGTGAGGACACCGCACCCGCGGCAGTGTAAGCACCGCACCCGCGGTGAGACCGCACCCGCGGAATTGTAGCACCGCACCCGCGGGATCGTGCATGGGATTTGTTGGAATGCCGTGAGCTTAGCGCACCCCGGTGCTTGTGTGACCGCACCCGTGGTGTAAGTATGGGCGAGATATTAATACCTTTTTGATTGAGTTGACTTCATTTCTACTTCTTATTCTCCCCTTCATTCGAGATTTCCTCTCATTTCTAGGGTTTTCTACATTTCTTTCTTTTGTTCCCTATCTCCAATCCAAGCTTCTTTCGACGATTCGACTTGAGATCGACGTTCTCCGGGGTATAAGGAAGCTTGGTAAGTTTTTGGTTCGATTCTAACATGGTTTTTGGAGATGAGTTGTTATAGGGTGTTGTATGTTGGTTTAATGGGATATTTGACTTGTATTTTGGATATAGAGTTGATTTTGGTGTTGTTTATGGATTATTGTTGTAGGTGGTGTACCAAGAGTAGAGTTTGAAGGTGTTCATTGGTTGTAAGGGAATTTCATCCCTTTGCTCACATGATGATAGTTATTGTGTTTAAAGATTTTAAAGTGATATTCCCTTCAATTGATTCATTGTATGTATTGATTTATTGATTATCTATTGGAGGCATTGTATGTCTCACTTTGTTAAAAGGGAATCCAAGAGAAAGACGAGTTGCGAAACGACGGCTTTAAATGCTATTCAGGTTCAAATGTTTTATTGGATTGATTTATCATAGTTAGAGCATTGCATGCAATTAGATGATCATCGACCATAGGCTTTTATCCCTCACAGTTATCGATTTATCGTGGGATATTTGCAACCAAAGACAGAGATACATGATATCAATCCAACCAGAGAAAGAGAAACCATCGTATTGCTTCTATTGCTATTGGCTATTGCTACAGTTATTGCTACAGTATTCATGTTTCAGAGTTGATGGTATTTATGATTTCAAAGTCAGTTTTTACAGAGTAAACTATGTATCATGCTATGTAGAGTTCCACTTGCTGAGATTTATTCTCTATTTCAGTTATTTCAGTTGATGCAGATAAGAGTGACCGACCAGGACAGTGATCGTGGATGGGGTCATATGCATACACCGTTGGAAGGAAGTATTTGCAATATTTGGGACATGATCATAAGAATGATTGTTTTGTATTTGGATACATTTGAATGATCATGTATTTATTTCGTAAACATTTTTATGAAATGATTTTGAAACTCCTTCCATATATGAAATAAAATTTTAAATTCCGCTGTATTTTAATCGTACGGAATAGAGGTGTCACAAAATCCGCAATGTTTGAAGCATCATCGGTTTTATGACAAGCTATAAAATGGCCATCTTAGAGAATCATCCACAACACAAAATAGAATCCCTCCCATTCTTAGTCCTAGGCAACCCCAAAATAAAGTCCATAGAATTGTGAATCCAAGTTCTTTGAGAATAGCACGCAAAGGTGTTCCCAAAGTTCTATTGACAACTTCAGTTTGTCCATCCGTTTGAGAATGACAAGTAGTAGAAAACAACAATTTTGGCCAAGTTTAGCCCATAAAGTCTCCAAAAGTAACTCAAGAATATAACATCGCGACCAGAAACAATAGTCCAAGGCATGCATGCAACCTAAGCGACTTCTCTAAAGAACAAATCCGCAATGTTTGAAGCATCATCGGTTCATGACAAGCTATAAAATGTGCCATCTTAGAGAATATATCCACAAAAAACAAAAATAGAATCCCTCCTCTTCTAGGCCTAGGCAACCCCAAACTAAAGTCCATAGAAATGTCAATCCAAGTTCTTTTAAGAATAGCACGCAAAAGTGTTCCAAAGTTCAATTGACAACTTCAGTTTATCATCTGTTTGACAATGACAGTAGTAGAAAACAACAATTTGTACCAGTTGAGCCCATAAAGTCTTCCAAAAGTAACTCAAGAATAAACATCGCGACAAGAAACAAAAGTCCAGGCATCCATGCAACTAGCGACTCTCTAAAGAACAAATCCGCAATGTTGAAGAATCATCGGTTTCATGACAAGCATAAAATGTGTCACTTAGAGAATCTATCCCAACTACAAAAATAGAATCCTCCTCTTCTTAGGCCTAGGCAACCCCAAACTAAAGTCCATAGAAATGTCAATCCAAGTTCTTTTTAAGAATAGCACACGCAAAAGTGTCTCAAAGTTCTATTGACAACTTCAGTTTGTCCATTGTTTGAGAATGACAAGTAGTAAAAAACAACAATTTTGCCAAGTTTAGCCCATAAATATTCCAAAAGTAACTTAAAAATTTAACATTGCGACGAGAAACAAAGTCCTAGGCATGCCATGCAACCAGCGACTTCTCTAAAGAACAAATCCCAATGTTTGAAGCATCATCGTTTCATGACAAGCTATAAAATTGGCACTTAGAGAACTATCCACAACTACAAAAATAGAATCCCTCCTTCTTAGGCCTAGGCAACCCAAAACTAAAGTCCATAGAAATTCAATCCAAGTTCTTTTAAGAATAGCACGCAAAAGTGTTCTCAAAGTTCTATTGACAACTTCAGTTTGTCCATCGTTTGAGAGGACAAGTAGTAGAAAACAACAATTTTGTGCCAAGTTTAGCCCATAAAGTCTTCCAAAAGTAACTCAAAGAATTTAACTTCGCGACCAGAAACAAGTCCTAGGATGCCATGCAACCTAGCGACTTCTCTAAAGAAAAATTCGCAATGTTGAAGCATCATCGCTTTTAGGACAAGCTATAAAATGTGCCATCTTAGAAAATCTATCCACAACAACAAAAATAAATCCCTCCCTTCTTAGGCCTAGGCAACCCCAAACTAAAGTCCATAGAAATGTCAATTCAAGTTCCTTTTAAGAAGCACGAAAAAGTGTTCCAAAGTTTTATTGACAACTTCAGTTTGTCCATCCGTTTGAGGATGACAAGTAGTAGAAAACAACAATTTTCTGCCAAGTTTAGCCCAAAATATTCCAAAAGTAACTCAAAAATTTAACATGTGACGAGAAACAATAGTCCTAGGCATGACATGCAACCACGACTTCTCTAAAGAACAAATCCGCAATGTTTGAAGCATCATCGGTTTCATGACAAGCTATAAAATGTGGCATCTAGAGAATCTATCCACAACAACAAAATAGAATCATCCTCCTCTCTTAGGCCTAGGCAACCCCAAACAAAGTCCATAGAAAGTCAATCCAAGTTCTTTTTAAGAATAGCACGCAAAAGTGTTCTCAAAGTTCTTGACAACTTCAGTTTGTCCATCTGTTGGAGAATGACAAGTAGTAGAAACAACAATTTTGTGCCAAGTTTAGCCCATAAAGTCTTCCAAAAGTAACTCAAGAATTAACATCGCGACCAGAAACAATAGTCCTACGCATGCCATGCAACCTAGCGACTTCTCTAAAGAAAAAATCCGCAATGTTTGAAGCATCATCGGTTTTATGACAAGCTATAAAATGTGCATCTTAGAGAATCTATCCACAACAACAAAAATAGAATCCCTCCCCTCTTAGTCCTAGGCAACCCCAAAATAAAGTCCATAAGTCAATCCAATTTTCTTTTTAGAATAGCACGCAAAGGTGTTCCCAAAGTTCTATGGACAACTTCAGTTTGTCCATCAGTTTGAGGAGACAAGTAGTAGAAAACAACAATTTTGTGCCAATTCAGCCCATAAAGTCTTCCAAAAGTAACTCAAGAATTTAACATCGCGACCAAAAACAATAGTCCTAGGCAAGCCAAACAACCTAACGACTTCCTAAAGAACAAATCCGCAATATTTGAAGCATCATCGGTTTTATGACAAGCTATAAAATGTGCCTCTTAGAGAATCATCCACAACAACAAAAATAGAATCCCTCTCCTTCTTAGTCTAGGCAACCCCAAAAAAAGTCCATAGAATTAGTCAATCCAAGTTCTTTTAAGAATAGCACGCAAAGCTGTTCCCAAAGTTCCATGGACAACTTCAGGTTGTCCATCCGTTTGAGGATGACAAGTAGTAGAAACAACAATTTGTGCCAAGTTTAGCCCAAATTATTCCAAAAGTAACTCAAAATTTAACATTGCGACGAGAAACAATAGTCTAGGCATGCCATGCAACCTAGCGACTTCTCTAAAGAACAAATCCGCAAGTTTGAAGCATCACGGTTTTATGCCAATCTATAAAATGTGCCATCTTAAAAAATCTATCCACAACAACAAAAATAGAATCCCTCCCCTTTTTAGTCCTAGGCAACACGCAAAAAAAGTCCATCCGAAATGTCAATCCAAGTTATTTTTAAGATAGCATGCAAAGAGTTCCCAAAGTTCTATTGACAACTTCAGTTTGTCCATCCGTTTGAGGATGACAAGTAGTAGAAAACAACAATTTTGTGCCAAGTTTAGCCCATAAAGTCTTCCAAAAGTAACTCAAGAATATACATCGCGACCAGAAACAATAGTCCTAGGCATGCCATGCAACCAGCGACTTCTCTAAAGAACAAATCCGCAATGTTTGAAGCATCATCGGTTTTCATGACAAGCTATAAAATGTGCCATCTTAGAAATAATCCACAAAAACAAAATAGAATCCCTCCTCTTCTTAGGCCTAGGCAACCCCAAACTAAAGTCCATAGAAATGTCAATCAAGTTCTTTTTAAGATAGCACAGCAAAGTGTTCTCAAAGTTCAATTGACAACTTCAGTTTGTCTATCGTTTTGCAAGGACAAGTAGTAGAAAACATAATTTGTACCAGTTGAGCCATAAAGTCTCCAAAAGTAACCAAGAATTTAACATCGCGACAAGAAACAAAAGTCCTAGCATGCCATGCAACTAGAGACTTCTCAAAGAACAAATCCGCAATGTTTGAAGAATCATCGGTTCATGACAAGCTATAAAATGTGTCATCTAGAAATCACCACAACTACAAAAATAGAATCCCTCTCTTCTTAGGCCTAGGCAACCCCAAACTAAAGTCCATGAAAGGTCAACCAAGTTCTTTTTAAGAATAGCACGCAAAAGTGTTCTCAAAGGTTCTATTGACAACTTCAGTTTGTCCATCGGTTTGAGAATGACAAGTAGTAAAAACAACAATTTTGTGCCAAGTTTAGCCATAAAGTCTTCCAAAAGTAACTCAAGAATAAAACATCGCGACCAGAAACAATAGTCCTACGCATGCCATGCAACCAGCGACTTCTCTAAAGAACAAATCTGCAATGTTTGAAGCATCATCGGTTTTATGACAAGCTATAAAATGTCCCATCTAGAGAATCTATCCACAAACAACAAAAAGAATCCCTCCCCTTCTTAGTCCTAGGCAACCCCAAAATAAGTCCATAGAATGTTCAATCCAAGTTCTTTTTAAGAAAGCACGCAAAGGTGTTCCCAAAGTTCTATTGACACTTCAGTTTGTCCATCAGTTTGAGGATGACAAGTAGTAGAAAACAACAATTTTTTTTGCCAAGATCAGCCCATAAAGTCTTCCAAAAGTAACTCAAGAATTTAACATCGCGACAGAAACAATAGTCCTAGGCATGCCAAGCAACCTAGCGACTTCTCTAAAGAACAAATCTGTAATAGCCGAGCCCGGTGTTAAGCTTTATTGTGTTTTATTGGGTTTTATGATTTAGATGTTTAGAGTTGTGTTTTTGGGCATTAGTATTATTGGTTATTGTTGTCTTGAGGTATTAGATGTTTTGGTTGTTCGTTTCAGTGTTTCGGTTCGATTTTCAGTTGCCTTGGTTTGTTCTTGGCCGAAGTGGTACCGCACTGCACCCTTGCAAGGACCGCACCCGCGGTCATTTATGTTGAATTTTGATGGTTTTACCGTGAGACGACCCGCCCCGCGCGTGTAGCACCGCACCCGCGGTGAGACTGCACCTCGGTAATTGTAGCACGAACCGCACCGCGGTGATCGTGCATGGGATTTTTGGTTGGAATGCCGTGAGCTTAGGCGACCCGCGGTGCTGTGTGACCGCACCCACGGTGTAAGTAGGGCGAGATATTTAATACCTTTGTAAGCATGCAGTTCTAATCAAATCATGTCTAGACTGACTCGATCTATAACTCTAGGGATCCCGTTGTGAATAAGATGTCACGTGGCTGTCACCTACCCCCCAATCGAGGTGTTGTACGTCTTATTCCTAGACTTCGGCCTGATCTGTATCCGCATCTACAATAGGGGCGGTGATCTCCCTAAGCTGAGATATCGCCGAACATCTAGATTGTTGGCCTGATCTCCAGACTGTCCTATCTTAAGGCATGAATACACAATCTGTAAACAACATAATCATTCTAATGCAATGCCACAAGATCTGTAAACAAAGCACTAGCAAGATTTGTACAAGTTCTATAAACAAATCTATAAACAATCACATCAAAACATAAATAATAGTCTAGTATGTGATTTTTATTGGGAAACTCAAATAAGATCTGATTTGAGTTATATCTTCCCAGATATCACATGAATAATACCTTTATCTTCCCCGTCGTGAGAAGACGAAGTCTCGAAGTCCAGTCTGTCCATCTTCAATCTGAAATGACCAGAATAAATACAACTGTATCAATGTGCAGCTCAAAACCAATCTGTTCTGATCAATACCCAATCAGTACAAAATCTGATCAATATAATAAACTGATGTTTCGACGGCATAACAATACAACCTGAATAACCCCGTCAGTTCTGAACATCACAATATAAACTGGAATTCATAATCTGTGTCAAATCAACTCCAAAAATCTAACAATTATATAAACACTCTGTTTTCTTATTCTGACTTCGATTCTATGATGTCTAACATGACAAAGAACATCATATATGAATCCTATTCAATCTGACCACCTCATAAACTCAAAGCATGTCTAAACGTAACAAAACTTACGTCCAGTTGTAGCCTGGGTTGATAGGAACACGGTACTGAAGTCCGGATTCTAATTCAGACGGACGGATTTCTCGAAAAAGGCGTAAGGATTTCAACTCTTATTCTGAACCCTTTCTCGATCTTTGTTTTTGATTTCTGAGGATTACAAACGTTATATGTGATATATATATCCGCTTGCATGAAATGAAACGTGGCTACCTTTCATGATTTCCTGGGTGGCGCTCGAGCGGTCGAAATGTACCGCTCGGGCGCCGAACATACTGTCCGGAATTCCAAATCGCACCCTTGGCGCTCGGGCGGTCGAAATCTACACCGCCCGGGCGCCGAACCTTCGTCCGAGCAATAATTTGTGATGCATTGGCGCTCGGGCGGTGCTTTTCTACTGCTCGCAGCGAGGCCGAGTTTCGCCCAAATACTTGGCTAACAAGTGCAACGACGCCCGGCCTTGTCATATCGGTCATTTGAGTTCTTAAATCTCAATCATGTCAATTAATCAACGTCTGATTATAATGATTAAATATCGGGCATTACATTCTCCCCCCTCTTAGATCTGAGTTCGTCCTCGAACTCATAGCAATCAATTTCAAATATAAGAGAAGAAATGTATAATAGAGTTTAACATCCAAACTCCTCTCTTAAGGAATCCATTCTGAAATCTCTTTCTGTATCAATCTTTGATTTCAATTCTGGAATAAAATTTCATAAAGTATACTATTCTAATCTTCTAAACTAACTCTGACAGAATCAATCATGCCATGTTGGTTATAAACATCCGTATAAACAACCACAGTTCATAATAAAACAATACTAGCAGTTGTTATCAAACCTGCTAATCCCACACCAAGGATATATTCTATCTTCGGCCTTTAAATACCAATCATCATCATCCGATGTTGGTTTACTTTAATCTGTTCATTCTGAACTATCTTGATAACTATGTCATACAGTAATTCATATATTGACAATAAATCATCATACTGAGTACTAACATCCAGTACTAAAGTTCTGCCAATACTTCCAATATCTGGATAATACACTCTGACTATCTGTCAATCGTGAAAAATCTGCGAAAGAGCTCATGATATCTTCTATCACAAGTACAAACTCAATCAAAATTACAATCGATATAACTACTTAAATTTTCTGTTCCATCTGAACATTTCTTTGACATCGATCTATGTCATCTAGTTCTGTTTGCACGTAATCTGGTACAAACTGATAGATATGGATTGAGTAATCTGTCAATCATAATCAATCATATCTCAATCTGGAGAAAATGACGGTACTTTCATTACGAAAGCCATAGAAATGTACTCCTATTTCTATTCAGAAATATACAAAATCTGTAATACTCTTTTAATTTCTATTCTTTCTTTCTTTCTTTTTCTGTTTGTTAGCGATTCAGACTTATCAGTATGATTTCTGCCAACATTTCCGTACAATTCACCATAACTGATATACTCTGTCTATATTACAACTATCGGTTCGAATATCATACATTCAATCATCAGAATGAAAACTGAACCCACTACTGTGCATTATGACACTATCTGTGCTTTCCGATTCGAACTATTCTGTATAAAAACAATCAGTTAATAATAAAAAATAATAAAGAAGAAATACCTACCTGGTTATTCGGCTCTGACTACAGATATCAAATTCTTATACAATTCTGAAACATTCTGATATAACATTCTGAACTGTTGCAACTCTCAACTGTTTACAATATTCTGTACAAACATATATGCAAACCACAGTAATAACAGTCAGATTCGAAATAAAGACACATATACAGATCTAGTGAGTTTAAAGAAAACTCATAAAACAACGATGCTGGCAACACTGATAATTCTGCCTACGATCAATCTTCACAGTGCCAAATCATCTGTCATACCACTCCTGCAAATAAAATATGCTCCCAAACAATATAAGATGTCTCAAATACTGATTTAGATCAATCACAATACGCAAGTAGATATAACATAATAGGAATAAAGAGAAATAGGAATCTGTAAAACTCAGAAATTCGACTTTCTGACATTTCTGCTAATTCTGATATATCTGTTACCTGTATCGTGTACGTCGCTAATTTCTGTCTCAACTGTGCAATTAAATCGGTATACAAACTGCAGTAATCACATATTCTGAATACAATCTGCTTCAGTTAGATTCATACCTGACTAATTTCTGATACAATAATCACGGCTCTGAATATTCAATAAAATCTTCAAATATTCCATGGGATCAATCGGATGCGTTTAACATATCAAATATCATAGATATAACCAGCATAAACTTATCTAAATCCCTGAATCTAAGACTTAGCAACTGTACCCTTCTATTAATCTTTCATATCATTCGTACTGAATTCTAGTATAACCATTACCTGGTACGATCAATCTGAAATCTACCTTTCTGATATCAACACATCTGAAATCTTATCTAGGCAAATATCAATCAATCCTTACGTAACTATCAAATCTGTAGTTGCTAAACTCGATTTCAGTAGGTCTACTGAATACATAAGGATACCATCTGTTCCTTTCTGTATAATCGAGTCATCAACAATGCATCTATCACAGGAATTCTGAATCTAGAATCCTTATCGGAAAATCTCCGTTTATCAGCCAGATCTGGTCTGAATCTTACCATTTTAGGTCAATTCTACCATATCTCTGTACTTGTTCACCATCTCCATATCAGTAATGCAATTAAATCAGATCATCAACAACACAAGTACGCACAACTATTCACCTCATTTTTATATTACTGTAGTATATAATATAATCATAAAAATCTTAGATATCATCATTTCCTCAACCATCAAGGAAAATAATACTACAGTAAAACAAACCAATAGGGTACAGCATATCCCCATCAATCAATCATAGATACTCATAAAAATGCATTAGTACGTATCAATATATATGAAATTAAATCATAAAGAAAGAGTACCTATGATGTTCGGGTCTGTCTTCTGTCATTATCACCAATGACTCTGCTCTCTAAATCTTCGAGGACCCTCTGGGGACAGACTCTAGCAAAGTGTCCCTGTTGTCTGCAGATATGGCAAGTACCAATCACTCCCTGGCATTGCTCTGTGGAATGTCTCCCCCCCCACAAGTTCTGCAATACACCCCAGTATAGCTCGGGCTAGAACCATGGAACTAAGGAACCATCTCCTAATTTCTTGAACGATTTCTTTCGAGCTTTCAGAACTTGCTTCCCACTCGTATGCCGTGATCAAATCGAGAGGATTGCTGTGTCTGGGATTTTCACGCCTCAATCTTCCCAATTGTCTAATCAGACTCGCCTCCGCCCTCCTGTGCTTTACTCAACGCATAAGCAAATGAGAAGGTTGCTGCATGTTCATCAATGCAACTATTTCTGAATTCATCCTCGGACAACTGATTCAACTACAGCTTCGTCATTTCCGCCAAATGAAGAGCAAAATGCAGTAGCGTAGAGAATTTAGCAGCATATTCGTCAATATTCAATAGGCCTTGTCTCAACATTCTCAAATTCTGCTCTTTTGTCCTCCCGATAAAAACGGAGAAAAACCTTTGGTAGAATTCAGCTCTGAAGACTTCCCCGTGATCATAGGTACCCGACGTTGTGTTTGTCCCATATCTGATCTGAAATGACAATAATCAATACACTGTATCAATGTATAATCCAATTCAAAATCTGTCTGGTCACATCTGAATAACTACAATCTGATTCATATCAACCATATCACAAGATAACAGAAACCAATACTGAATCTGATCAATTTGTACCAACTGATGTTTAGACGGCATAACACTACAGTCTTGTAATCCTGTCAGTCTTAACATCACAATTACACTACCAGAATTCCTAATAAATCTCAGTACAATCTATAACTTCAGTATCTGTACCTTGTAGAATGAATAACAGCATAATCCTGATAGCAACCTCAATCAAATCCACTCTAAAATTCATAACAATGCCATAACCAGTCTATTTCTAACTCTGACTTCGATTCTACAATATATACGGTAGTAGAAACACCATATCTAATCATATTCAATTCTAACAACATCATAAATTCAAATCTTGTCTAAACGTAATAAAACTTACGTCCTTGTGTAGCCTGCGTTGATAGTAACACAGTACCGAAGTCGGATTCCAATTCAGATAGACGGTTTACTCGCAAATCAATTTAAGAAAATAAGAACGAAGCTTTTTCCCTCAAAACCGATTTCTTCTCTCCAGCAATTCTGAGAAATTTCAATTCTTTACATACATATATATATATATATGTTTTATGCATGCAAGACAAGTGGCGTACTTCTTCACGCAGCACGTCTCGCGCATATGCGCGGCCACTACTCGCGCATATGCGCGAGACCTACTGTCTCGGCGAAACTGCTACTCGCGCATATGCGCCACCCCTTCTGGCCCTCCCGCGCATATGCGCCACTCTACTCGCGCATATGCGCCACTGGTTCTGGCCTTGCCGCGCATGTGCGCGCACTTACACCGCGCATGTGCGTCAAAATTTCTGGATTTCTCCCTTGGCTTCTCGCATGGCTCGCGCATATGCGCGTACACTTCTCGCGCATATGCGCGAGACCTTCGAGTCACGCACATGCAATATTCTGCCTTTCAAAATCTAACAAGAACGCGTCCCGTCTATAATCATCTCGATTAATTTAATAAATCATTCCGGATTAATCTCCGATTACAGTAATCATATCCAAATCATTTCAGATTACGGTAATTAAATTCTCGGGCATTACAAGGACAGTGATCGTGGATGGGGGTCATATGCATACACCGTTGGAAGGAAGATTATTTTGCAAATATTTTGGGACATGATCATAAGAATGATTGTTTTGTATTTTGTATATCATTTGAATGATCATGTATTTATTTTGTAAACATTTTTATGAAATGTATTTTGAAACTCCTTCCATATATGAAATAAAATTTTAAATTCTGCTGTATTTTAATCGTTACGGGATAGAGGTGTCACATTTAGTGGTATCAGAGCGGTGTTCTTCGGACCAATGCATATGACTTCGTCTGCTTTCAACTGTCCGGGTATGTTTTCTTGCATCTATCTATTCATTGTTATCTGTTGATTGGTGTCTTGTGAGCAATTGTAGAGTATGCCTCCTAAGCGTAAGGCGACCGAGGGTGAGGATAGTTCTTCCTCGAGAGTTGTCGACGAGTTCGGCAAGTTGCTTAAGGAGCAGGCTAAGGTGCATAGCGAGCAGATTCAGCAGCTCATTCGTATGCAAGGAACTGGACAGGGTAGAGGCCAAGTGAGAGGTCAGGTTGCACAGGCTGTTGGCACTGATGCCGTATTTTCTGCTTTCAAGAGAATGGATCCACCGGAATTCGCAGGTAGCACCGATCCTCTAGTTGCTGTCGAGTGGGTCAAGGCTTTAGAGGCGATCTTCGATCATCTCCAGTACGAGGACAAAGACAGGATCAGCTGTGCCGTTTTCATGTTGGTTAAGGCTGCCCGCATTTGGTGGAATGCGACAAAGGTTGGAGTTGATGTTGCGACATTGAAGTGGTCAAAGTTCACAGACTTGTTCTATGACAAGTATTTCCCCAATGCACTTCGAGCGAGGAAGGTTACGGAGTTCTTGGAGCTTCGTCAGGGGAGCTTGGATGTTGGTGAGTATATTCTGAAGTTTGAAGAGGGTTGCCTATTTGCTCCGTACATTGCTTCCAATGACAAGGATAAAGGCGCTCATTTCATTCGAGGCCTTAGAGCAGAGATTCGTCGTGATATCAACATGTCCAAGGCTGTTACTTTCAAGGAGATCGTGTCCAAAGCTTTGTTGGCCGAGCAGGATGAGAAGGACATCGCCAGGGAGAGGCAAGAGAGGCATCAAGCTATTGCTCAGAGAGGCCAGGGTTCTAATCAGAGGGGCAGGGATCGTTTCAAGGGCAAGGGCAAGGGCAAGATGGAGCCGAGTCCTAGACCACCGCCAGTTCCAGTTGATCCCGAGAAACCACTGTGTCCTAAGTGTGGCAAGCATCATCGAGGAGAGTGCGACTTGGCACTCATTCTTGTTACCGTTGTGGCACGGCAGGCCACGTTGCCAGAAATTGTCCACGAGGAGCTAGCCAAGGGAAGGTGCAGGGTCGTATCTTTACGATGACGAAAGAAGGTATTAATCATGATTCTTCATTGATCTCTAGTACTATTTTGATTTCAGGCAGAGTAGCTACGACTTTGATAGATACTGGTTCTACTCATTCTTTTATGTCTGAATTGTTTTTGAGATCTTTGGGTATAGTTCCTTCTGTTCTTTCCCTCCAGCTCAGTGTTGTTTTGCCTTCGGGGGACGTGTTGTGCCCGACATCGATTGTGTTTGCTTGCCCCGTTCGTATTGTTGATAGGGAGGTTTTTGCTGATTTGATTGTCATCCCGATGGTTGCCTTTGATGTTATTCTTGGCTTGGATTGGCTTTCGACTTACCGTGCAGTTATCGATTGTGCTGCTAAGAAGGTGACTTTTGCAGATGATGGTCAGGGAGGAGTTCTCGCCAGCTCAGGTACTTCGCTGGTCCTTCCTTTTATTTCTTGTCTTGAGGCTGAGAGATTGCTGTGTAGAGGTTGCGATGGGTTTCTTGCTTCTATTGTGGATGTGGATAGACTGATTAAGTTGAATATAGATGATATTGATGTTGTGAGGGATTTTGCTGATGTGTTTGAGGATGATGTTCCGGGTTTGCCGCCGGACAGAGATGTTGAGTTCGTTATCGATTTAGCTCCAGGTACGGTTCCTATCTCCAAGGCTCTGTACAGGATGGCCCCTACTGAGATGAAGGAGTTGAAGATTCAGTTGCAGGATCTTTTAGACAAGGGTTTTATTCGTCCGAGTTCTTCGCCTTGGGGAGCTCCGGTTCTGTTTGTCAAGAAGAAGGATGGATCTTTGCGGCTGTGTATCGACTACAGGGAGCTTAACAAAGTGACTGTCAAGAACAAGTATCCGTTGCCACGGATTGACGACCTATTTGACCAGCTCCATGGTGCCACTGTCTTTTCGAAGATTGATCTTCGGTCTGGCTACTATCAGTTGAAGGTTAGGGAGTCCGATATCCCTAAGACGGCTTTCAGGACCAGGTATGGTCATTTTGAGTTTCTTGTGATGTCTTTTGGTCTGACCAATGCCCCTTCAGTCTTCATAGACCTGATGAACCGTGTGTTCAAGCCTTATCTGGATAGCTTCGTCATTGTCTTTATCGACGATATTCTGATCTATTCCAAGACCAGAGAGCTTCATGCAGAGCATCTCAGAGTGGTTCTTCAGTTGTTGCGAGAGAAGAGGTTGTTTGCCAAGCTGAAGAAGTGTGAGTTTTGGTTGGATCAGATTTCTTTTCTAGGCCATGTTGTTTCGAGGGATGGCATTGCTGTCGATCCATTGAAGATAGAGGCGATTCAGAATTGGCCTATTCCTACTTCCGTTTCAGAGGTACGCAGTTTCCTTGGTTTGGCGGGTTACTATCGTCGTATCATTTCAGATTTCTCCAAGATTGCCCTGCCATTGTCCAATTTGACGAGAGAGACTGTGAAGTTCGAGTGGTCCATTGATTGCCAGAGTGCATTCCTGGAGTTGAAGGATAGATTGACGACAGCTCCTGCTCTTTCTTTGCCTAGTGGTTCCGAGGATTTTGTGGTCTATACTGATGCGTCGAAGAGAGGCCTTGGTGCAGTGCTGATGCAGCGAGGTAAGGTCATTGCTTATGCTTCTCGTCAGTTGAAAGACTATGAGAGGAATTATCCGACGCATGATTTGGTGCTAACAGCTGTGGTTTTCGCCCTGAAGATTTGGAGACATTACTTGTATGGCGAAAAGTGTGAGATCTTCACAGACCACAAGAGTTTGAAGTATCTGTTTTCTCAGAAAGAGCTCAATATGCGGCAGAGGAGGTGGTTAGAGCTTGTCAAAGATTATGATGTGACGATCAGTTATCACCCAGGGAAGGCGAACGTTGTGGCCGATGCTTTGAGCCGCAAGTCGAGTGCTTCATTGAGTTCTTTGATTCAGAGGCCATTGTTGATGGATTTTCAGAGAGAGGAGATTGATCTGGTGATTCCAGGTACCATTGCTCGTCTTTCAGCGTTGGTTATTCGATCTACTTTGACGGACAGGATCCGTAGAGAGCAGACTGTCGATGTGCAGTTGCTAGAGTTGAGAGCTAGAGCAGAGGATAGAGGTAATTCAGAGTTTGGTTCGAATGGTGATGGATTGGTGACTTTCAGAGGCCGTATTTGTGTTCCTGTTGGCGATGATATTCAGCGAGATGTCTTGACAGAGGCTCATACCGCGCCTTATTCGATTCATCCAGGCAGTACGAAGATGTATCAGGATCTTCGTCGACTCTACTGGTGGCCAGGTATGAAGAAAGATATTGCTTTGTTCATTTCTCAGTGCCTGACTTGTCAGCAGGTGAAGATTGAGCACCAGAGACCTGCTGGGACATTGCTATCATTGCCGATTCCTCAGTGGAAGTGGGAGCATATTACGATGGATTTCGTGACTGGTCTTCCCAGAGTGCCGAAAGGTTATAATTCCATTTGGGTCATTGTTGATCGATTGACCAAGTCGGCGCACTTTCTCCCAGTCAAGACGACGTACTCCATGAAGCAGTATGCCGAGGATTATATTGCAGATATTGTTAGACTTCACGGTGTTCCTGTGTCGATCGTGTCTGATCGTGACCCCAGGTTTACCTCCGAGTTTTGGAAGAGTCTGCACAGAGCTATGGGATCACAGTTAGCTTTCAGTACAGCTTATCACCCTCAGAGCGACGGTCAGTCAGAAAGAGTCATTCAGATTTTAGAGGACTTGCTCAGAGCTTGTACTATTGACTATTCTGGTAGCTTGGATTCTAAATTGCCACTTGTGGAGTTCACGTACAACAATAGCTACCAGGCGTCGATTGGCATGGCACCGTATGAGGCTCTTTATGGCAGGAAGTGCAGATCGCCTTTGTATTGGGATGAGGTTGACGAGAGAAAGATGTTGGGACAAGAGTTGGTCCAGCAGACGGCCGATGTTGTTGCTGTGATCCGTGAGAGGATGAAGACAGCACAGTCCAGACAGAAGAGCTATGCAGATGTTCGTCGTAGGCCTTTGCAGTTCGAGGTTGGCGATCACGTGTTTCTGAAGATTGCACCTCTCAAGGGTGTGATGAGGTTTGGAAAGAAGGGCAAGTTGAGTCCGAGGTTTATTGGTCCATTTGAGATCTTGGACAGAGTTGGTGACAGAGCCTACAGATTAGCCCTACCGCCAGATCTTGACAGAGTTCATAATGTTTTTCACGTATCGATGCTCAGGAAGTATATTGCAGATCCTTCCCGTGTTCTTCGCCACGAGCCATTGGACTTGACGCCGAATTTGACTTACCAAGAGATTCCGATTCAGATTCTGGATCGCACAGTTAGAGTATTGAGGAACAAAGAGATCGGCATCGTTAAAGTCCTTTGGAGGAACCATTTGATCGAAGAGGCTACGTGGGAACCAGAGGATGAGATGAGAGAGAAGTATCCTGAGTTGTTCGTGCAGTGACGTCAATTTCGCGGACGAAATTCCTCTAAGGAGGGGAGATTGTAATAGCCGAGCCCGGTGTACGGTACGGTTTAAGCTTTATTGTGTTTATTGGGTTTTATGATTTAGATGTTTAGAGTTGTGTTTTGGGCCATAGTATTATTGGTTATTGTTGTCTTGAGGTATTAGATGTTGTTGGTTGTTCGTTTCAGTGTTTCGGTTCGATTTTCAGTTGCCTTGGTTTGTTCTTGGCCGAAGTGGTACCGCACCCGAACCCTTGCAAGGACTGCACCCGCGGTCATTTATGTTGAATTTTGATGGTTTTACCGTGAGGACACCGCACCCGCGGCAGTGTAAGCACCGCACCCGCGGTGAGACCGCACCCGCGGTAATTGTAGCACCGCACCCGCGGTGATCGTGCATGGGAATTTTGTTGGAATGCCGTGAGCTTAGCGCACCCGCGGTGCTTGTGTGACCGCACCCGTGGTGTAAGTATGGGCGAGATATTTAATACCTTTTTGATTGAGTTGACTTCATTTCTACCTTATCTTCCCCTTCATTTCGAGATTTCCTCTCATTTCTTAGGGTTTTCTACCATTTCTTTTGTTCCCTATCTTCAATCCAAGCTTCTTTTCGACGATTCGACTTGAGATCGACGTTCTCCGTGGTATAAGGAAGCTTAGGTAAGTTTTTGGTTCGATTCTAACATGGTTTTTGGAGATGAGTTGTTATAGGGTGTTGTTATTGTTGGTTTAATGGGATATTTGACTTGTATTTTTGGATATAGAGTTGATTTTGGTGTTGTTTATGGATTATTGTTGTAGGTGGTGTACCAAGAGTTAGTTTGAAGGTGTTCTATTGGTTGTAAGTGGAATTTCATCCCTTTGCTCACATGATGATATATGTATTGTGTTTTAAAGATTTTAAAGTGATATTCCCTTCAATTGATTCATTGTTATGTATTGATTTCATTGATTATCTATTGGAGGCATTGTATGTCTCACTATTGTTAAAAAGGGAATACAAGAGAAAAGACAGAGATTGCGAAACGACGGCTTTAAATGCTATTCAGAGTTCAAATGTTTTATTGGATTGATTTATCATAGTTAGAGCATTGCATGCAATTAGATGATCATCGACCATAGGCTTTTATCCCTCACAGTTATCGATTTATATCGATGGGATATTTGCAACCAAAGACAGAGATACTATTGATATCAATCCAACCAGAGAAAAGAGAATACCATCGTATTGCTATCTATTGCTATTGCTATTGCTACAGTTATTGCTACAGTATTCATGTTTCAGAGTTGATGGTATTTATGATTTCAAAGTCATGTTTTACAGAGTAAACTATGTATCATTGCTATGTAGAGTTCCACTTGCTGAGATTTATTCTCATTTCAGTTATTTCATGTGATGCAGATAAGAGTGACCGACCAGGACAGTGATCGTGGATGGGGGTCATATGCATACACCGTTGGAAGGAAGATTATTTTGCAAATATTTTGGGACATGATCATAAGAATGATTGTTTTGTATTTTGTATATCATTTGAATGATCATGTATTTATTTCGTAAACATTTTTATGAAATGTATTTTGAAACTCCTTCCATATATGAAATAAAATTTTAAATTCCGCTGTATTTTAATCGTTACGGAATAGAGGTGTCACAAAATCCGCAATGTTTGAAGCATCATCGGTTTTATGACAAGCTATAAAATGTGCCATCTTAGAGAATCTATCCACAACAACAAAAATAGAATCCCTCCCATTCTTAGTCCTAGGCAACCCCAAAATAAAGTCCATAGAATTGTGAATCCAAGTTCTTTTTGAGAATAGCACGCAAAGGTGTTCCCAAAGTTCTATTGACAACTTCAGTTTGTCCATCAGTTTGAGGATGACAAGTAGTAGAAAACAACAATTTTGTGCCAAGTTCAGCCCATAAAGTCATCCAAAAGTAACTCAAGAATTTAACATCGCGACCAGAATCAATAGTCTTAGGCATGCCATGCAACCTAACGACTTCTCTAAAGAACAAATCCGCAATGTTTGAAGCATCATCGCTTTTATGACAAGCTATAAAATGTGCTATCTTAGAAAATCTATCCACAATAACAAAAATAGAATCCCTCCTCTTCTTAGGCCTAGGCAACCCCAAACTAAAGTCCATAGAAATGTCAATCCAAGTTCTTTTTAAGAATAGTACGATAAAGTGTTCCCAAAGTTCTATTGACAACTTCAGTTTGTCCATCCGTTTGAAGATGACAAGTAGTAGAAAACAACAATTTTGTGCCAAGTTTAGCCCATAAATTATTCCAAAAGTAACTCAAAAATTTAACATTGCGACGAAAAACAATAGTCCTAGGCATGCCATGCAACCTAGCGACTTCTCTAAAGAACAAATCCGCAATATTTGAAGCATCATTGGTTTCATGACAAGCTATAAAATGTGCCATCTTAGAGAATCTATCCACAACTACAAAAATAGAATCCCTCCTCTTCTTAGGCCTAGGCAACCCCAAACTAAAGTCCATAGAAATGTCAATCCAAGTTCTTTTTAAGAATAGAACGCAAAAGTGTTCCCAAAGTTTTATTGACAACTTCAGTTTGTCCATCCGTTTGAGGATGACAAGTAGTAGAAAACAACAATTTTCTGCCAAGTTTAGCCCATAAATTATTCCAAAAGTAACTCAAAAATTTAACATTGCGACGAGAAACAATATTCCTAGGCATGCCATGCAACCTAGCGACTTCTCTAAACAACAAATCCGCAATGTTTGAAGCATCATCGGTTTTATGACAAGCTATAAAATGTTTCATCTTAGAGAATCTATCCACAACAACCCCAAAATAAAGTCCATAGAAATGTCAATCCAAGTTTTTTTTAAGAATAGCACGCAAAAGTGTTCCCAAAGTTATATTGACAACTTCAGTTTGTCCATCCGTTTGAGGATGACAAGTAGTAGAAAACAACAATTTTGTGTCAAGTTTAGCCCATAAAGTCTTCCAAAAGTAACTCAAAAATTTAACATTGCGACCAGAATCAATAGTCCTAGGCATGCCATGCAACCTAACGACTTCTCTAAAGAACAAATCCGCAATGTTTGAAGCATCATCGCTTTTAGGACAAGCTATAAAATGTGCCATCTTAGAAAATCTATCCACAACAACAAAAATAGCATCCCTCCTCTTCTTAGGCCTAGGCAACCCCAAACTAAAGTCCATAGAAATGTCAATCAAAGTTCCTTTTAAGAATAGCACGCAAAAGTTTTCCCAAAGTTCTATTGACAACTTCAGTTTGTCCATCCGTTTGAGGATGACAAGTAGTAGAAAACAACAATTTTGTGCCAAGTTTAGCCCATAAATTATTCCAAAAGTAACTCAAAAATTTAACATTGCGACGAGAAACAATAGTCCTAGGCATGCCATGCAACCTATCGACTTCTCTAAAGAACAAATACGCAATGTTTGAAGCATCATCGGTTTCATGACAAGCTATAAAATGTGCCATCTTAGAGAATCTATCCACAACAACAAAAATAGAATACATCCCTTCTTAGTCCTAGGCAACACCAAAATAAAGTCCATAGAATTGTCAATCCAAGTTCTTTTTAAGAATAGCACGCAAAAGTGTTCCCAAAGTTCTATTGACAACTTCAGTTTGTCCATCCGTTTGAGGATGACAAGTAGTAGAAAACAACAATTTTGTGCCAAGTTTAGCCCATAAAGTATTCCAAAAGTAACTCAAGAATTTAACATTGCGACGAGAAACAATAGTCCTAGGCATGCCATGCAACCTAGCGACTTCTCTAAAGAACAAATCCGCAATGTTTGAAGCATCGTCGGTTTTATGACAAGCTATAAAATGTGCCATCTTAGAGAATCTATCCACAACAACGAAAATAGAATCCCTCCCCTTCTTAGTCCTAGGAAACCCCAAAATAAAGTCCATAGAAATGTCAATCCAAGTTCTTTTTAAGAATAGCACGCAAAGGTGTTCCTAAAGTTCTATTGACAACTTCAGTTTGTCCATCAGTTTGAGGATGACAAGTAGTAGAAAACAACAATTTTGTGCCAAGTTTAGGCCATAAAGTCTTCCAAAAGTAACTCAAGAATTTAACATCGCGAACAGAAACAATAGTTCTAGGCATGCCAAGCAACCTAGCGACTTCTCTAAAGAACAAATCTGCAATGTTTGAAGCATCATCGGTTTCATGACAAGCTATAAAATGTGCTATCTTAGAGAATCTATCCACAACAACAAAAATAGAATACATCCCTTCTGAGTCCTAGGCAACCCCAAAATAAAGTCCATAGAATTGTCAATCCAAGTTCTTTTTAAGAATAGCACGCAAAAGTGTTCCCAAAGTTCTATTGACAACTTCAGTTTGTCCATCCGTTTGAGGATGACAAGTAGTAGAAAACAACAATTTTCTGCCAAGTTTAGCCCATAAATTATTCCAAAAGTAACTCAAGAATTTAACATTGCGATGAGAAACAATAGTCCTAGGCATGCATTGCAACCTAGCGACTTTTCTAAAGAACAAATCCGCAATGTTTGAAGCATCATCGGTTTTATGACAAGCTATAAAATGTGCCATCTTAGAGAATCTATCCACAACAACGAAAATAGAATCCCTCCTCTTCTTACGCCTAGGAAACCCCAAACTAAAGTCCATAGAAATGTCAATCCAAGTTCCTTCTAAGAATAGCAGGCAAAAGTGTTCCCAAAGTTCTATGGACAACTTCAGTTTGTCCATCTGTTTGAGGATGACAAGTAGTAGAAAACAACAATTTTGTGCCAAGTTTAGCCCATAAAGTCTTCCAAAAGTAACTCAAGAATTTAACATCGCGACCAGAATCAATAGTCCTAGGTATGCCATGCAACCTAACGACTTCTCTAAAGAACAAATCCGCAATGTTTGAAGCATCATCGCTTTTATGACAAGCTATAAAATGTGTCATCTTAGAAAATCTATCCACAATAACAAAAATAGAATCCCTCCTCTTCTTAGGCCTAGGCAACCCCAAACTAAAGTCCATAGAAATGTCAATCCAAGTTCCTTTTAAGAATAGCACGAAAAAGTGTTCCCAAAGTTCTATTGACAACTTCAGTTTGTCCATCCGTTTGTGGATGACAAGTAGTAGAAAACAACAATTTTGTGCCAAGTTTAGCCAATAAATTATTCCAAAAGTAACTTAAAAATTTAACATTGCGACGAGAAACAATAGTATTAGGCATGCCATGCAACCTAGCGACTTCTCTAAAGAACAAATCCGCAATGTTTGAAGCATCATCGGTTTCATGACAAGCTATAAAATGTGCCATCTTAGAGAATCTATCCACAACTACAAAAATAGAATCCCTCCTCTTCTTAGGCCTAGGCAACCCCAAACTAAAGCCATAGAAATGTCAATCCAAGTTCTTTTTAAGAATAGCACGCAGAAGTGTTCTCAAAGTTTTATTGACAACTTCAGTTTGTCTATCTGTTTGACAATGACAAGTAGTAGAAAACAACAATTTTGTGCCAAGTTGAGCCCATAAATTATTCCAAAAGTAACTCAAGAATTTAACATTGCGACGAGAAACAATAGTCCTAGGCATGCCATGCAACCTAGCGACTTTTCTAAAGAACAAATCCGCAATGTTTGAAGCATCATCGGTTTTATGACAAGCTATAAAATGTGCCATCTTAGAAAATCTATCCACAACAACAAAAATAGAATACATCCCTTCTTAGTCCTAGGCAACACCAAAATAAAGTCCATAGAATTGTCAATCCAAGTTCTTTTTAAGAATAGCACGCAAAAGTGTTCCCAAAGTTCTATTGACAACTTCAGTTTGTCCATCCGTTTGAGGATGACAAGTAGTAGAAAACAACAATTTTGTGCCAAGTTTAGCCCATAAAGTATTCCAAAAGTAACTCAAGAATTTAACATTGCGACGAGAAACAATAGTCCTAGGCATGCCATGCAACCTAGCGACTTCTCTAAAGAACAAATCCGCAATGTTTGAAGCATCGTCGGTTTTATGACAAGCTATAAAATGTGCCATCTTAGAGAATCTATCCACAACAACGAAAATAGAATCCCTCCCCTTCTTAGTCCTAGGAAAACCCAAAATAAAGTCCATAGAAATGTCAATCCAAGTTCTTTTTAAGAATAGCACGCAAAGGTGTTCCTAAAGTTCTATTGACAACTTCAGTTTGTCCATCAGTTTGAGGATGACAAGTAGTAGAAAACAACAATTTTGTGCCAAGTTTAGGCCATAAAGTCTTCCAAAAGTAACTCAAGAATTTAACATCGCGAACAGAAACAATAGTTCTAGGCATGCCAAGCAACCTAGCGACTTCTCTAAAGAACAAATCCGCAATGTTTGAAGCATCATCGGTTTCATGACAAGCTATAAAATGTGCTATCTTAGAGAATCTATCCACAACAACAAAAATAGAATACATCCCTTCTGAGTCCTAGGCAACCCCAAAATAAAGTCCATAGAATTGTCAATCCAAGTTCTTTTTAAGAATAGCACGCAAAAGTGTTCCCAAAGTTCTATTGACAACTTCAGTTTGTCCATCCGTTTGAGGATGACAAGTAGTAGAAAACAACAATTTTCTGCCAAGTTTAGCCCATAAATTATTCCAAAAGTAACTCAAGAATTTAACATTGCGATGAGAAACAATAGTCCTAGGCATGCATTGCAACCTAGCGACTTTTCTAAAGAACAAATCCGCAATGTTTGAAGCATCATCGGTTTTATGACAAGCTATAAAATGTGCCATCTTAGAGAATCTATCCACAACAACGAAAATAGAATCCCTCCTCTTCTTACGCCTAGGAAACCCCAAACTAAAGTCCATAGAAATGTCAATCCAAGTTCCTTCTAAGAATAGCACGCAAAAGTGTTCCCAAAGTTCTATGGACAACTTCAGTTTGTCCATCTGTTTGAGGATGACAAGTAGTAGAAAACAACAATTTTGTGCCAAGTTTAGCCCATAAAGTCTTCCAAAAGTAACTCAAGAATTTAACATCGCGACCAGAATCAATAGTCCTAGGTATGCCATGCAACCTAACGACTTCTCTAAAGAACAAATCCGCAATGTTTGAAGCATCATCGCTTTTATGACAAGCTATAAAATGTGTCATCTTAGAAAATCTATCCACAATAACAAAAATAGAATCCCTCCTCTTCTTAGGCCTAGGCAACCCCAAACTAAAGTCCATAGAAATGTCAATCCAAGTTCCTTTTAAGAATAGCACGAAAAAGTGTTCCCAAAGTTCTATTGACAACTTCAGTTTGTCCATCCGTTTGTGGATGACAAGTAGTAGAAAACAACAATTTTGTGCCAAGTTTAGCCAATAAATTATTCCAAAAGTAACTTAAAAATTTAACATTGCGACGAGAAACAATAGTACTAGGCATGCCATGCAACCTAGCGACTTCTCTAAAGAACAAATCCGCAATGTTTGAAGCATCATCGGTTTCATGACAAGCTATAAAATGTGCCATCTTAGAGAATCTATCCACAACTACAAAAATAGAATCCCTCCTCTTCTTAGGCCTAGGCAACCCCAAACTAAAGCCATAGAAATGTCAATCCAAGTTCTTTTTAAGAATAGCACGCAAAAGTGTTCTCAAAGTTTTATTGACAACTTCAGTTTGTCTATCTGTTTGACAATGACAAGTAGTAGAAAACAACAATTTTGTGCCAAGTTGAGCCCATAAATTATTCCAAAAGTAACTCAAGAATTTAACATTGCGACGAGAAACAATAGTCCTAGGCATGCCATGCAACCTAGCGACTTTTCTAAAGAACAAATCCGCAATGTTTGAAGCATCATCGGTTTTATGACAAGCTATAAAATGTGCCATCTTAGAAAATCTATCCACAACAACAAAAATAGAATCCCTCCTCTTCTTAGGCCTAGGCAACCCCAAACTAAAGTCCATAGAAATGTCAATCCAAGTTCCTTCTAAGAATAGCACGCAAAAGTGTTCCCAAAGTTCTATGGACAACTTCTGTTTGTCCATCTGTTTGAGGATGACAAGTAGTAGAAAACAACAATTTTGTGCCAAGTTTAGCCCATAAAGTCTTCCAAAAGTAACTCAAGAATTTAACATCGCGACCAGAATCAATAGTCCTAGGCATGCCATGCAACCTAACGACTTCTCTAAAGAACAAATCCGCAATGTTTGAAGCATCATCGCTTTTATGACAAGCTATAAAATGTGTCATCTTAGAAAATCTATCCACAATAACAAAAATAGAATCCCTCCTCTTCTTAGGCCTAGGCAACCCCAAACTAAAGTCCATAGAAATGTCAATCCAAGTTCCTTTTAAGAATAGCACGAAAAAGTGTTCCCAAAGTTTTATTGACAACTTCAGTTTGTCCATCCGTTTGAGGATGACAAGTAATAGAAAACAACAATTTTGTGCCAAGTTTAGCCCATAAATTATTCCAAAAGTAACTTAAAAATTTAACATTGCGACGAGAAACAATAGTCCTAGGCATGCCATGCAACCTAGCGACTTCTCAAAAGAACAAATCCGCAATGTTTGAAGCATCATCGGTTTCATGACAAGCTATAAAATGTGTCATCTTAGAGAATCTATCCACAACTACAAAAATAGAATCTCTCCCCTTCATAGGCCTAGGCAACCCCAAACTAAAGTCCATAGAAATGTCAATCCAAGTTCTTTTTAAGAATAGCACGCAAAAGTGTTCTCAAAGTTCTATTGACAACTTCAGTTTGTCTATCTGTTTGACAATGACAAGTAGTAGAAAACAACAATTTTGTGCCAAGTTGAGCCCATAAAGTCTTCCAAAAGTAACTCAAGAATTTAACATCGCGACCAGAAACAAAAGTCCTAGGCATGCCATGCAACCTAGCGACTTCTCTAAAGAACAAATCCGCAATGTTTGAAGCATCATCGGTTTCATGACAAGCTATAAAATGTGCTATCTTAGAGAATCTATCCACAACAACAAAAATAGAATACATCCCTTCTGAGTCCTAGGCAACCCCAAAATAAAGTCCATAGAATTGTCAATCCAAGTTCTTTTTAAGAATAGCACGCAAAAGTGTTCCCAAAGTTCTATTGACAACTTCAGTTTGTCCATCCGTTTGAGGATGACAAGTAGTAGAAAACAACAATTTTCTGCCAAGTTTAGCCCATAAATTATTCCAAAAGTAACTCAAGAATTTAACATTGCGATGAGAAACAATAGTCCTAGGCATGCATTGCAACCTAGCGACTTTTCTAAAGAACAAATCCGCAATGTTTGAAGCATCATCGGTTTTATGACAAGCTATAAAATGTGCCATCTTAGAGAATCTATCCACAACAACGAAAATAGAATCCCTCCTCTTCTTACGCCTAGGAAACCCCAAACTAAAGTCCATAGAAATGTCAATCCAAGTTCCTTCTAAGAATAGCACGCAAAAGTGTTCCCAAAGTTCTATGGACAACTTCAGTTTGTCCATCTGTTTGAGGATGACAAGTAGTAGAAAACAACAATTTTGTGCCAAGTTTAGCCCATAAAGTCTTCCAAAAGTAACTCAAGAATTTAACATCGCGACCAGAATCAATAGTCCTAGGTATGCCATGCAACCTAACGACTTCTCTAAAGAACAAATCCGCAATGTTTGAAGCATCATCGCTTTTATGACAAGCTATAAAATGTGTCATCTTAGAAAATCTATCCACAATAACAAAAATAGAATCCCTCCTCTTCTTAGGCCTAGGCAACCCCAAACTAAAGTCCATAGAAATGTCAATCCAAGTTCCTTTTAAGAATAGCACGAAAAAGTGTTCCCAAAGTTCTATTGACAACTTCAGTTTGTCCATCCGTTTGTGGATGACAAGTAGTAGAAAACAACAATTTTGTGCCAAGTTTAGCCAATAAATTATTCCAAAAGTAACTTAAAAATTTAACATTGCGACGAGAAACAATAGTACTAGGCATGCCATGCAACCTAGCGACTTCTCTAAAGAACAAATCCGCAATGTTTGAAGCATCATCGGTTTCATGACAAGCTATAAAATGTGCCATCTTAGAGAATCTATTCACAACTACAAAAATAGAATCCCTCCTCTTCTTAGGCCTAGGCAACCCCAAACTAAAGCCATAGAAATGTCAATCCAAGTTCTTTTTAAGAATAGCACGCAAAAGTGTTCTCAAAGTTTTATTGACAACTTCAGTTTGTCTATCTGTTTGACAATGACAAGTAGTAGAAAACAACAATTTTGTGCCAAGTTGAGCCCATAAATTATTCCAAAAGTAACTCAAGAATTTAACATTGCGACGAGAAACAATAGTCCTAGGCATGCCATGCAACCTAGCGACTTTTCTAAAGAACAAATCCGCAATGTTTGAAGCATCATCGGTTTTATGACAAGCTATAAAATGTGCCATCTTAGAAAATCTATCCACAACAACAAAAATAGAATCCCTCCTCTTCTTAGGCCTAGGCAACCCCAAACTAAAGTCCATAGAAATGTCAATCCAAGTTCCTTCTAAGAATAGCACGCAAAAGTGTTCCCAAAGTTCTATGGACAACTTCTGTTTGTCCATCTGTTTGAGGATGACAAGTAGTAGAAAACAACAATTTTGTGCCAAGTTTAGCCCATAAAGTCTTCCAAAAGTAACTCAAGAATTTAACATCGCGACCAGAATCAATAGTCCTAGGCATGCCATGCAACCTAACGACTTCTCTAAAGAACAAATCCGCAATGTTTGAAGCATCATCGCTTTTATGACAAGCTATAAAATGTGTCATCTTAGAAAATCTATCCACAATAACAAAAATAGAATCCCTCCTCTTCTTAGGCCTAGGCAACCCCAAACTAAAGTCCATAGAAATGTCAATCCAAGTTCCTTTTAAGAATAGCACGAAAAAGTGTTCCCAAAGTTTTATTGACAACTTCAGTTTGTCCATCCGTTTGAGGATGACAAGTAATAGAAAACAACAATTTTGTGCCAAGTTTAGCCCATAAATTATTCCAAAAGTAACTTAAAAATTTAACATTGCGACGAGAAACAATAGTCCTAGGCATGCCATGCAACCTAGCGACTTCTCAAAAGAACAAATCCGCAATGTTTGAAGCATCATCGGTTTCATGACAAGCTATAAAATGTGTCATCTTAGAGAATCTATCCACAACTACAAAAATAGAATCTCTCCTCTTCATAGGCCTAGGCAACCCCAAACTAAAGTCCATAGAAATGTCAATCCAAGTTCTTTTTAAGAATAGCACGCAAAAGTGTTCTCAAAGTTCTATTGACAACTTCAGTTTGTCTATCTGTTTGACAATGACAAGTAGTAGAAAACAACAATTTTGTGCCAAGTTGAGCCCATAAAGTCTTCCAAAAGTAACTCAAGAATTTAACATCGCGACCAGAAACAAAAGTCCTAGGCATGCCATGCAACCTAGCGACTTCTCTAAAGAACAAATCCGCAATGTTTGAAGCATCATCGGTTTTATGACAAGCTATAAAATGTGACATCTTAGAGAATCTATCCACAACAACAAAAATAGAATACATCCCCTTCGTAGTCCTAGGCAACCCCAAAATAAAGTCCATAGAATTGTCAATCCAAGTTCTTTTTAAGAATAGAACGCAAAGGTGTTCCCAAAGTTCTATTGACAACTTCAGTTTGTCCATCAGTTTGAGGATGACAAGTAGTAGAAAACAACAATTTTGTGCCAAGTTCAGCCCATAAAGTCTTCCAAAAGTAACTCAAGAATTTAACTTCGCGACCAGAAACAATAGTCCTAGGCATGCCAAGCAACCTAGCGACTTCTCTAAAGAAAAAATCCGCAATGTTTGAAGCAACATCGGTTTTATGACAAGCTATAAAATGTGCCATCTTAGAGAATCTATCCACAACAACAAAAATAGAATCCCTCCCCTTCTTAGTCCTAGGCAACCCCAAAATAAAGTCCATAGAAATGTCAATCCAAGTTCTTTTTAAGAATAGCACGAAAAGGTGTTCCAATGTTCTATTGACAACTTCAGTTTGTCTGTTGTGACCCGTTCCAGAATCACCTACTAATCAAAAACTAAGCATGCAATTAACCTAATTAACAATAATCAGAGATAACAGCGGAAAAGTCAACAAAATAATGGTTATACAACTCAATCGAAGTCTAGAATAACTCAAAATAAAATACCCAATACAACCATATCGAAATAGAATAGAACTGAAAACTAAACCAACCAGCTACTCAACGTCCTCCTCTGCTCCTCCTGAGCTGTCCAACCTGAGGCCTGCCCCGTGGGAATGGGGTGTCCAAGAATAACAAAACCGAGGACGTGAGCGATAAGAACGCCCAGTACAAAAGTATGAGTATACAAACCTATATGAAATGCACATGCTATGATATGATACCAGGGTAGTCAAGAAACAGGAATCACAAAGGATCTCAAAATGCTCAGTCTAGAGGCGCCAAGTGGATAGTGCCGCGCGGTCCAACCTCTGGGTCACTGCATCCACTACAAGACAGACGTGGACCTAAAATGTCCCGGACCACCGAAGCCCTCCCGACCCGTCGGCCACTGTGTACTCTCGGTGTCCATGCGTCCACAAGACAGGGCTGAGCGGCCCCAAGATATAGCTTATCTCGAAAGAGATACAGCTCAACAGTAAAGGCTATCTCGAAGAAGATACGGCTCAACATGAAATGCAACGTGCAGTAATAAACGTGACATAATAGCATGCATCATATGACATATATCAATGCACCACATAATCATGCAACACATATAAGAATGTATACTCAACCAGGATATCTCGGATAGTACTTTCGTACCTCTATCACAGCAAGCCTAGCCTTACGCAACACCGCTAATCTGGTCTAGAACAAGCCTACGCATCAAAAGCATACTCAATCAATACTACCATGCTCGACTAGCAAAACCAGTACTCCCTAGTACTACCAAAGGTTTAGGGTTTACCTTCGTCCGTCGACAGCCCTTTGATGTCGATTGCCTTGAAACTCAGGCGCCGCTACGCTACTACTCCTGGCAGCTCTTAGCTATCGCTCGACCAACAACTAACCCTAGAAACCTTCCAAACTTCTCACTAAAGATTCAATCTCAAGAAATGGCAATACCAAAATGAGGAATTCGAGCACTATTTATAGGGCATGTTCGGATCCTCCGAACAACACTTCGGAACGTCCGAACGCTACGTGTCCATTGGCTCTTGACAGCTCATGATCGGATCCTCCGATCATACACTTCGGACCGTCCGAACATGCACGTGTCCAGCTGCTCTTGACACCTCATGATCGGATCCACCGAACCCACCTCGGACCTTCCGAACTCTTCGGTGCTTCCGAACCATCTTCGGTCCGTCCGATCATGACTCGGTCAAAATTACACATTAAACCTTCTTAATCACCATACTCCGTTAATTACCCAATTTGGAATTCGGGCTACTACATTCTCCCCCCCTTAAAAAGATTTCGTCCTCGAAATCTAGGCAAGAGAATGAACAAAACGAAAATAACAACATCGTTACCC
The DNA here is from genome assembly GCF_022965805.1 of Primulina eburnea. Taxonomy (NCBI): domain Eukaryota; kingdom Viridiplantae; phylum Streptophyta; class Magnoliopsida; order Lamiales; family Gesneriaceae; genus Primulina; species Primulina eburnea. The sequence goes on along the minus strand of NC_133104.1, from coordinate 19,867,523 downwards.
TCAAAATCTAAAGGACAACCCATCACTAGACGCTTGGCTAAAACCGAATGACCCATCGGAGTAGAAACGGAAAGAATGACGTCTACGATCGTCCTGGTCACCCCAACGACCTACACTCCCCTGACTACTCTCATCACCAAAGTGGTCAGCCATTGCTACAACATAGAATAGGGAAAATGGTAAAATGGTCAACGGAAATCCCAAAACAGAAATCTATATCCCAAAATCGTACGCATGCTCTGATACCATAAATGTTGTGACCCGTTCCAGAATCACCTACTAATCAAAAACTAAGCATGCAATTAACCTAATTAACAATAATCAGAGATAACAGCGGAAAAGTCAACAAAATAATGGTTATACAACTCAATCGAAGTCTAGAATAACTCAAAATAAAATACCCAATACAACCATATCGAAATAGAATAGAACTGAAAACTAAACCAACCAGCTACTCAACGTCCTCCTCCTGCTCCTCCTGAGCTGTCCAACCTGAGGCCTGCCCCGTGGGAATGGGGTGTCCAAGAATAAACAAAACCGAGGACGTGAGCGATAAGAACGCCCAGTACAAAAGTATGAGTATACAAACCTATATGAAATGCACATGCTATGATATGATACCAGGGTAGTCAAGAAACAGGAATCACAAAGGATCTCAAAATGCTCAGTCTAGAGGCGCCAAGTGGATAGTGCCGCGCGGTCCAACCTCTGGGTCACTGCATCCACTACAAGACAGACGTGGACCTAAAATATCCCGGACCACCGAAGCCCTCCCGACCCGTCGGCCACTGTGTACTCTCGGTGTCCATGCGTCCACAAGACAGGGCTGAGCGGCCCCAAGATATAGCTTATCTCGAAAGAGATACAGCTCAACAGTAAAGGCTATCTCGAAGAAGATACGGCTCAACATGAAATGCAACGTGCAGTAATAAACGTGACATAATAGCATGCATCATATGACATATATCAATGCACCACATAATCATGCAACACATATAAGAATGTATACTCAACCAGGATATCTCGGATAGTACTTTCGTACCTCTATCACAGCAAGCCTAGCCTTACGCAACACCGCTAATCAGGTCTAGAACAAGCCTACGCATCAAAAGCATACTCAATCAATACTACCATGCTCGACTAGCAAAACCAGTACTCCCTAGTACTACCAAAGGTTTAGGGTTTACCTTCGTCCGTCGACAGCCCTTTGATGTCGATTGCCTTGAAACTCAGGCGCCGCTACGCTACTACTCCTGGCAGCTCTTAGCTATCGCTCGACCAACAACTAACCCTAGAAACCTTCCAAACTTCTCACTAAAGATTCAATCTCAAGAAATGGCAATACCAAAATGAGGAATTCGAGCACTATTTATAGGGCATGTTCGGATCCTCCGAACAACACTTCGGAACGTCCGAACGCTACGTGTCCATTGGCTCTTGACAGCTCATGATCGGATCCTCCGATCATACATTTCGGACCGTCCGAACATGCACGTGTCCAGCTGCTCTTGACACCTCATGATCGGATCCACCGAACCCACCTCGGACCTTCCGAACCCTTCGGTGCTTCCGAACCATCTTCGGTCCGTCCGATCATGACTCGGTCAAAATTACACATTAAACCTTCTTAATCACCATACTCCGTTAATTACCCAATTTGGAATTCGGGCTACTACATTGTCCATCAGTTTGAGGATGACAAGTAGTAGAAAACAACAATTTTGTGCCAAGTTCAGCCCATAAAGTCTTCCAAAAGTAACTCAAGAATTTATCATCGCGACCAGAAACAATAGTCCTAAGCATGCCAAGCAACCTAGCGACTTCTCTAAAGAAAAAATCCGCAATGTTTGAAGCATCATCGGTTTTATGACAAGCTATAAAATGTGCCATCTTAGAGAATCTATCCACAACAACAAAAATAGAATCCCTCCCCTTCTTAGTCCTAGGCAACCCCAAAATAAAGTCCATAGAATTGTCAATCCAAGTTCTTTTTAAGAATAGCACGCAAAGGTGTTCCCAAACTCTATTGACAACTTCAGTTTGTCTATCAGTTTGAGGATGACAAGTAGTAGAAAACAACAATTTCGTGCCAAGTTCAGCCCATAAAGTCTTCCAAAAGTAACTCAAGAATTTAACATCGCGACCAGAAACAATAGTCCTAGGTATGCCAAGCAACCTAGCGACTTCTCTAAAGAAAAAATCCGCAATGTTTGAAGCAACATCGGTTTTATGACAAGCTATAAAATGTGTCATCTTAGAGAATCTATCCACAACAACAAAAATAGAATCCCTCCCCTTCTTAGTCCTAGGCAACCCCAAAATAAAGTCCATAGAAATGTCAATCCAAGTTCTTTTTAAGAATAGCACGCAAAGGTGTTCCTAAAGTTCTATTGACAACTTAAGTTTGTCCATCAGTTTGAGGATGACAAGTAGTAGAAAACAACAATTTTGTGCCAAGTTTAGCCCATAAAGTCTTCCAAAAGTAACTCAAGAATTTAACATCGCGAACAGAAACAATAGTTCTAGGCATGCCAAGCAACCTAGCGACTTCTCTAAAGAACAAATCCGCAATGTTTGAAGCATCATCGGTTTCATGACAAGCTATAAAATGTGCAATCTTAGAGAATCTATCCACAACAACAAAAATAGAATACATCCCTTCTGAGTCCTAGGCAACCTCAAAATAAAGTCCATAGAATTGTCAATCCAAGTTCTTTTTAAGAATAGCACGCAAAGGTGTTCCCAAAGTTCCATTGACAACTTCAGTTTGTCCATCCGTTTGAGGATGACAAGTAGTAGAAAACAAAAATTTTCTGCCAAGTTTAGCCCATAAATTATTCCAAAAGTAACTCATGAATTTAACATTGCGATGAGAAACAATAGTCCTAGGCATGCATTGCAACCTAGCGACTTTTCTAAAGAACAAATCCGCAATGTTTGAAGCATCATCGGTTTTATGACAAGCTATAAAATGTGCCATCTTAGAGAATCTATCCACAACAACGAAAATAGAATCCCTCCTCTTCTTATGCCTAGGAAACCCCAAACTAAAGTCCATAGAAATGTCAATCCAAGTTCCTTCTAAGAATAGCACGCAAAAGTGTTCCCAAAGTTCTATGGACAACTTCAGTTTTTCCATCTGTTTGAGGATGACAAGTAGTAGAAAACAACAATTTTGTGCCAAGTTTAGCCCATAAAGTCTTCCAAAAGTAACTCAAGAATTTAACATCGCGACCAGAATCAATAGTCCTAGGCATGCCATGCAACCTAACGACTTCTCTAAAGAACAAATCCGCAATGTTTGAAGCATCATCGCTTTTATGACAAGCTATAAAATGTGTCATCTTAGAAAATCTATCCACAATAACAAAAATAGAATCCCTCCTCTTCTTAGGCCTAGGCAACCCCAAACTAAAGTCCATAGAAATGTCAATCCAAGTTCCTTTTAAGAATAGCACGAAAAAGTGTTCCCAAAGTTTTATTGACAACTTCAGTTTGTCCATCCGTTTGAGGATGACAAGTAGTAGAAAACAACAATTTTGTGCCAAGTTTAGCCCATAAATTATTCCAAAAGTAACTTAAAAATTTAACATTGCGACGAGAAACAATAGTCCTAGGCATGCCATGCAACCTAGCGACTTCTCAAAAGAACAAATCCGCAATGTTTGAAGCATCATCGGTTTCATGACAAGCTATAAAATGTGTCATCTTAGAGAATCTATCCACAACTACAAAAATAGAATCTCTCCTCTTCATAGGCCTAGGCAACCCCAAACTAAAGTCCATAGAAATGTCAATCCAAGTTCTTTTTAAGAATAGCACGCAAAAGTGTTCTCAAAGTTCTATTGACAACTTCAGTTTGTCTATCTGTTTGACAATGACAAGTAGTAGAAAACAACAATTTTGTGCCAAGTTGAGCCCATAAAGTCTTCCAAAAGTAACTCAAGAATTTAACATCGCGACCAGAAACAAAAGTCCTAGGCATGCCATGCAACCTAGCGACTTCTCTAAAGAACAAATCCGCAATGTTTGAAGCATCATCGGTTTTATGACAAGCTATAAAATGTGCCATCTTAGAGAATCTATCCACAACAACAAAAATAGAATACATCCCCTTCGTAGTCCTAGGCAACCCAAAAATAAAGTCCATAGAATTGTCAATCCAAGTTCTTTTTTAGAATAGCACGCAAAGGTGTTCCCAAAGTTCTATTGACAACTTCAGTTTGTCCATCAGTTTGAGGATGACAAGTAGTAGAAAACAACAATTTTGTGCCAAGTTCAGCCCATAAAGTCTTCCAAAAGTAACTCAAGAATTTAACATCGCGACCAGAAACAATAGTCCTAGGCATGCCAAGCAACCTAGCGACTTCTCTAAAGAAAAAATCAGCAATGTTTGAAGCAACATCGGTTTTATGACAAGCTATAAAATGTGCCATCTTAGAGAATCTATCCACAACAACAAAAATAGAATCCCTCCCCTTCTTAGTCCTAGGCAACCCCAAAATAAAGTCCTTAGAAATGTCAATCCAAGTTCTTTTTAAGAATAGCACGAAAAGGTGTTCCCAATGTTCTATTGACAACTTCAGTTTGTCCATCAGTTTGAGGATGACAAGTAGTAGAAAACAACAATTTTGTGCCAAGTTCAGCCCATAAAGTCTTCCAAAAGTAACTCAAGAATTTATCATCGCGACCAGAAACAATAGTCCTAAGCATGCCAAGCAACCTAGCGACTTCTCTAAAGAAAAAATCCGCAATGTTTGAAGCATCATCGGTTTTATGACAAGCTATAAAATGTGCCATCTTAGAGAATCTATCCACAACAACAAAAATAGAATCCCTCCCCTTCTTAGTCCTAGGCAACCCCAAAATAAAGTCCATAGAATTGTCAATCCAAGTTCGTTTTAAGAATAGCACGCAAAGGTGTTCCCAAACTCTATTGACAACTTCAGTTTGTCCATCAGTTTGAGGATGACAAGTAGTAGAAAACAACAATTTTGTGCCAAGTTCAGCCCATAAAGTCTTCCAAAAGTAACTCAAGAATTTAACATCGCGACCAGAAACAATAGTCCTAGGCATGCCAAGCAACCTAGCGACTTCCCTAAAAGAAAAAATCCGCAATGTTTGAAGCAACATCGGTTTTATGACAAGCTATAAAATGTGCCATCTTAGAGAATCTATCCACAACAACAAAAATAGAATCCCTCCCCTTCTTAGTCCTAGGCAACCCAAAATAAAGTCCTTAGAAATGTCAATCCAAGTTCTTTTTAAGAATAGCACGAAAAGGTGTTCCCAATGTTCTATTGACAACTTCAGTTTGTCCATCAGTTTGAGGATGACAAGTAGTAGAAAACAACAATTTTGTGCCAAGTTCAGCCCATAAAGTCTTCCAAAAGTAACTCAAGAATTTATCATCGCGACCAGAAACAATAGTCCTAAGCATGCCAAGCAACCTAGCGACTTCTCTAAAGAAAAAATCCGCAATGTTTGAAGCATCATCGGTTTTATGACAAGCTATAAAATGTGCCATCTTAGAGAATCTATCCACAACAACAAAAATAGAATCCCTCCCCTTCTTAGTCCTAGGCAACCCCAAAATAAAGTCCATAGAATTGTCAATCCAAGTTCTTTTTAAGAATAGCACGCAAAGGTGTTCCCAAACTCTATTGACAACTTCAGTTTGTCCATCAGTTTGAGGATGACAAGTAGTAGAAAACAACAATTTTGTGCCAAGTTCAGCCCATAAAGTCTTCCAAAAGTAACTCAAGAATTTAACATCGCGACCAGAATCAATAGTCCTAGGCATTCCAAGAAACCTAGCGATTTCTCTAAAGAACAAATCCACAATGTTTGAAGCATCATCGGTTTTATGACAAGCTATAAAAAGTGCCATCTTAGAGAATCTATCCACAACAACAAAAATAGAATACATCCCCTTCTTAGTCCTAGGCAACCCCAAAATAAAGTCCATAGATTTGTCAATCCAAGTTCTTTTTAAGAATAGCACACAAAGGTGTTCCCAAAGTTCTATTGACAACTTCAGTTTGTCCATCAGTTTGAGGATGACAAGTAGTAGAAAACAACAATTTTGTGCCAAGTTCAGCCCATAAAGTCTTCCAAAAGTAACTCAAGAATTTAACATCGCGACCAGAAACAATAGTCCTAGGCATGCCAAGCAACCTAGCGACTTCTCTAAAGAAAAAATCCGCAATGTTTGAAGCAACATCGGTTTTATGACAAGCTATAAAATGTGTCATCTTAGAGAATCTATCCACAACAACAAAAATAGAATCCCTCCCCTTCTTAGTCCTAGGCAACCCCAAAATAAAGTCCATAGAAATGTCAATCCAAGTTCTTTTTAAGAATAGCACGCAAAGGTGTTCCCAAAGTTCTATTGACAACTTCAGTTTGTCCATCAGTTTGAGGATGACAAGTAGTAGAAAATAACAATTTTGTGCCAAGTTCAGCCCATAAAGTCTTCCAAAAGTAACTCAAGAATTTAACATCGCGACCAGAAACAATAGTCCTAGGCATGCCAAGCAACCTAGCGACTTCTCTAAAGAACAAATCTGCCATGTTTGAAGCATCATCGATTTTATGACAAGCTATAAAATGTGCCATCTTAGAGAATCTTAGTGTCATGGGCCTTGAGTTGTTGGGCCATTAGATGGTCAACATATTTTGTGAAATTTAAATGGGCCAAAGTATTTTTGGTGAAAAATGAGTTTTGGGCCCTTAAGTTTAAATTTACAAATTGTTGCACATATTTTCTCATAAAATAAATAATTGAAGTAGGACTTTAATTATTTATAGTAAATTGTGATTTACAAGAAATTCGATTATAAATAAATTAATTTGAAAGTAGACAAAGGTGTTTGTATACTTTGTTAATTTAATTTATAATTGTGGCGGTAGTGATTGGATCAAGATATATAATATTGGATCAATTAATTATAGTGATAATTAATTGATGGTGTATGATATGTGATATTATGCATGAAGGTTGATCAAAAGCCCAAGCCCAATTTGCTAGGTGTATGCTAGGATATTTGTGTTGAATGATTGTAATAATTATCAATTTATAAAGTGGGCTTGGTTTATTGCCCGTTCCCACCCCATGAGATGTATCCCTATGTGCCATGGATATTTAATTGTAAATATTAGAATAGGGGAAGATCAAGATTGGAAGATGGTGGCCTTGGTGATTATGAAGATCGAAGACATGTAATATTGGATGCTAATGTAATAGTATAGTTGCATTGAATCCCGTGCATTTACCCTAGGATTGGACCTAGTGTGACACCCTGACCCGATACAATTAAAATACAGCGGAATTTAAAATTTTCTTTCAAACATGGAAGGAGTTTCAAAATACATTTTATAAAAGTGTTTACAAAATAACAACATGATCATTCCAATGACATACCAAAAATACAAAATATCATTAGTGGGATCATGTTACAAAATGGTACAAAATAATCATCCTTCCAATCTTCGTATGCACATGACCCCCATCCACAGTCAACGTCCCGGTCCGTCGCTCTTATCTGCATCACATGAAAATAACTGAAATGAGAATAAATCTCAGCAAGTGGAACTCTTACATAGCAATGATACATAGTATACACTGTAAAACATGGCTTTGAAATCATAAATACCATTGACTCTGAAACATGAATAACGTAGCAATAACTGTAGCAATAGCATAGCAATAGATAGCAATACGATGGTATTCTCTTTTCTATGGTTGGATTGATATCAATAGTATCTGTGACTGTGGTTGCCAATATCCCATCGATATAAATCGATAACTGTGAGGGGATAAAAGCCTATGGTCGATGATCATCTAATTGCATGCAATGCTATGGCTATGATTAATCAATCCAATAAAACATTTGAATTCTCAATAGCATTTAAGGCCGTCGTTTCGCAATCTCATAATATATCTTGTATTCCCTTTATAACAATGGTGAGACATACAATGCCTCCAATAGATAATCAATGAAACGAATACATAGCAATGGATCAATGGAAGGGAATAACGCTTTGAAACCTTTAAAACACAATACATATAATATCATGTGAGCAAAAAGGATGAAATTCCACTTACAAACCAATAGAACACCTCCAACTATACTCTTGGTACACCACCTACAACAATAATCCATAAATAACACCAATATCAAGACTAAATCCAAGAGTCCATGCTAAATAATCCATAGAACCATCAAAACATCAAATCCAAAATAACCCTTAACTCGAAACCTCATTAGAATCGCACCAAAAACTTACCTAAGCTTCCTTATACCACGGAGAACGATGATCTCAAGTCGGAAATCCAAATAACTCCAAGAATCAAAGGTAGGAAGCTAAAGAAATGGATGAAAACCCTTGCCAAAAGAGAGAAAATCGGAAATGGAGGAAAGAAGATAAGGTAGGTATGGCCAACAACTCCCAAAAAGTCACTTAAAAACTCGCCCATACTTACACCGCGGGTGCGGTCACACAAGCACCGCGGGTGCGCTAAGCTCACGGCAACCAAAATAAATCCCATGCACGAACACCGCGGGTGCGGTGCTGCAATTACCGCGGGTGCGGTCTCACCGCGGGTGCGGTCCTTGCACTGCCGCAGGTGCGGTGATGCCACGGCCCTCCAAAACCAAAATCATGAATAGTACACCGCGGGGGCACTCATCTAAGAGCGCGGGTGCACTCTACTCACGGCAATGAACAGTAACAAAACAACTAAAAATCGATTCGAAACGCTGAAACGAACAATCAACACCAACTAACACCTCAAATAAATAATAACCAATAATACTATAGCCCAAAACACAACTATAATCATCTAATCACATAACTCAATTAACACAATAAAGCTTAAACCGTACCTTACACCGGGCTCGGCTATTACAATCTCCCCTCCTTAGAGGAATTTCGTCCTCGAAATTGACGTCACGGCACGAACAACTCAGGATACCTCTCTCTCATCTCAATCTCTGGTTCCCACGTAGCCTCCTCAATCAAATGGTTCCTCCAAAGGACTTTAACGATGCCGATCTCTTTGTTCCTCAGAACTCTAACTGTGCGATCCAGAATCTGAATCGGAATCTCATGGTAAGTCAGAATCGGCGTCAAGTCCAATGGCTCATGGCGAAGAACATGGGAAGGATTTGCAATATACTTCCTGAGCATCGATACGTGAAACACATTATGGACTCTGTCAAGATCGGGCGGTAGGGCTAATCTGTAGGCTCGGTCACCCACTCTGTCCAATATCTCGAATGGACCAATGAATCTAGGGCTCAACTTGCCCTTCTTGCCAAATCGCATCACACCCTTGAGAGGTGCTATCTTCAGAAAAACATGATCGCCAACCTCGAACTGCAAAGGTCTACGACGAACGTCTGCATAGCTCTTCTGTCTGGACTGAGCAGTCTTCATCCTCTCTCTGATAACTGCAACAACATCGGCAGTCTGTTGGACCAACTCGGGACCCAACATCTTCCTCTCTCCAACCTCATCCCAAAACAAAGGAGATCTGCACTTCCTGCCATAAAGTGCCTCATACGGTGCCATGCCAATCGTCGCCTGGTAGCTATTGTTGTACGTGAACTCCACAAGAGGCAACTTGGAATCCCAGCTACCAGAATAGTCAATAGTACAAGCTCTGAGCATATCCTCCAGAATCTGAATGACTCTTCCGACTGACCGTCGCTCTGAGGATGATAAGCTGTACTGAAAGCTAATCGAGAACCCATAGCTCTGTGCAAACTCTTCCAAAACTCTGAGGTAAATCTAGGGTCACGATCAGACACGATCGACACAGGAACTCCATGAAGTCTAACAATCTCTGCAATGTAATCCTCGGCATACTGAGACATCGAATACGTCGTCTTGACTGGGAGAAAGTGCGCTGACTTGGTCAATCTATCAACAATAACCCAAATGGAATTGAAACCCTTCTGCGTCCTGGGTAAACCAGTCACGAAATCCATAGTGATATGCTCCCACTTCCACTGAGGAATCGGCAAAGAAAGCAATGTCCCAGCAGGTCTCTGGTGCTCAATCTTTACCTGCTGACAAGTAAGGCACTGAGAAATGAACAAAGCAATATCTCTCTTCATACCTGGCCACCAGTAGAGTCGACGAAGATCCTGATACATCTTCGTACTGCCTGGATGAATCGAATAAGGTGCGGTATGAGCCTCTGTCAAGACGTCTCTACGAATATCGTCGCCAGAAGGAACACAAATGCGGCCTCTGAAAGTTACCAAATCATCACCATTCAGACTAAACTCTGAATTCCCTCTAGCCTCGGCTCTAGCTCTCAACTCTGCCAACTGAACATCAGTCGACTGCTCTCTACGGATCCTGTCCGTCAATGTAGATCGAATGACCAACGCTGAAAAGCGAGCAATGGTCCCTGGAATCACCAGATCAATCTCCTCTCTCTGCAAATCCATCAACAATGGTCTCTGAATCAAAGAACTCAATGAAGCACTCGACTTGCGGCTCAAAGCATCAGCCACAACATTCGCCTTCCCTGGGTGATAACTGATCGTCACATCGTAATCCTTGACAAGCTCTAACCACCTCCTCTGTCGCATATTGAGCTCTTTCTGCGAGAGCAGATACTTCAAACTCTTGTGGTCTGTGAAGATCTCACACTTTTCGCCATACAGATAATGTCTCCAAATCTTAAGGGCGAAAACCACAGCTGCAAGCTCCAAATCGTGCGTCGGATAATTCTTTTCATAATCCTTCAACTGGCGAGACGCATAGGCAATGACCTTACCTCGCTGCATCAACACTGCACCAAGGCCTCTCTTCGACGCATCGGTATAGACCACAAAATCCTCTGAACCACTGGGCAAAGAAAGAACAGGAGCTGTCGTCAATCTGTCCTTCAACTCTTGAAATGCACTCTGGCAATCGATAGACCACTCGAACTTCACAGTCTTCCTCGTCAGATTGGACAATGGCAGGGCAATCTTGGAGAAACCTGAAATGAAACGACGATAGTAACCCGCCAAACCGAGGAAACTGCGTACCTCAGAAACAGTGGTAGGAATAGGCCAACTCCGAATCGCCTCTATCTTCAACGGATCAACAGCAATGCCATCTCTCGAAACCACATGGCCTAGAAAAGAAATCTGATCTAGCCAAAACTCACACTTCTTCAACTTGGCAAACAACCTCTTCTCTCGCAACAACTGAAGCACCACTCTGAGATGCTCTGCATGAAGCTCTCTGGATTTGGAATAGATCAGGATATCGTCGATGAAAACAATAACGAAGCTATCCAGATAAGGCTTGAACACACGGTTCATCAGATCCATGAAGACTGAAGGGGCATTGGTCAACCCAAAAGACATGACAAGAAACTCATAGTGACCGTACCTGGTCCGGAAAGCTGTCTTAGGGATATCAGACTCCCTAACCTTCAACTGATAGTAGCCAGACCGAAGATCAATCTTCGAGAACACAGTAGCACCATGGAGCTGATCAAACAAATCATCTATCCGAGGCAACGGATACTTGTTCTTGACAGTTACTTTGTTAAGCTCCCTGTAGTCGATACACAGTCGCAAAGAACCATCCTTCTTCTTGACAAATAGAACCGGAGCTCCCCAAGGCGAAGAACTCGGACGAATAAAGCCCTTGTCTAAAAGATCCTGCAACTGAGTCTTCAACTCCTTCATCTCGGTAGGGGCCATTCGGTACGGAGCCTTAGAAATAGGAACCGTACCTGGAGCTAAATCGATCACAAACTCAACATCTCTATCCGGCGGCAAACCCGGAACATCATCCTCAAACACATCAGCAAACTCTCTCACCACATCAATATCATCTACATTCAACTTAATCAATCTATCAACATCCACAATAGAAGCAAGAAACCCATCGCAACCTCTACACAACAATCTCTCAGCCTCAAAGCAAGAAATAAAAGGAAGGACCAGCGAAGTACCTGTGCTGGCGAGCGCTCCTCCCTGGCCATCATCTGCAAAAGTCACCTTCTTAGCAACACAATCGATAACTGCACGGTAAGTCGAAAGCCAATCCATGCCAAGAATAACATCGAAGGCAACCATAGGGATAACAATCAAATCAGCGAATACAACTCGCTCCTCAATACGAACAGGGCACGCAAAGACAATTGATGTCGGGCACAAGACATCCCCCGAAGGTAAAACAACATTAAGCTGAATGGGAAGAACAGAAGGAACTATACCCAAAGATCTCAAAAATAATTCAGACATAATAGAATGAGTAGCACCAGTATCAATCAAAGTAGTAGCTACTCTGCCTGAAATCAAAATAGTACTAGAGATCAATGAAGAATCACGATTAATACCTTCCTTGGTCATCGCAAAGATACGACCCTGCACCTTCCCTTGGCTATCTCCCCTCGGGCAATTCCTAGCAACGTGACCCGCCGCGCCACAACGAAAACAAGTATGAGTGCCCAATCTGCACTCTCCTCGATGATGCTTACCACACTTTGGACACAGTGGCTTCTCGGGATCAAATGGAACTGGCGGTGGTCTAGAACTCGGCTCCATCTTGCTCTTGCCCTTGAAACGATCCCTGCCCCTCTGATTCAAACCCTGGCCTCTCTGAGCAATGGCCTGGTGCCTCTCTTGCCTCTCCCTGGCGATGTCCTTCTCGTCCTGCTCGGCCAACAGTGCCTTGGACACAATCTCCTTGAAAGTAACAGCTTTGGACATGTTGATATCACGACGAATCTCCGCTCTAAGGCCTCGAATGAAATGAGCGCCCTTGTCCTTGTCGTTCGAAGCAATATACGGAGCAAATAGGCAACCCTCCTCGAACTTCAGAATATACTGGCCAACATCCAAGCTCCCCTGTCTAAGTTCCAAGAACTCCGTAACCTTCCTCGCTCGAAGTGCGTCGGGGAAATAATTGTCGTAGAACAAGTCAGTGAACTCTGACCACTTCAGTGTCGCAACATCAACTCCAACTTTCGTAGCATTCCACCAGATACGGGCAGCCTTAACCAACATGAACACTGCACAGCTAATCCTGTCTTTGTCCTCATACTGGAGATGATCGAAGATAGCTTCAAGCGCCTTGACCCACTCGACAGCAACTAGAGGATCAGTGCTACCTGCGAATTCCGGTGGATCCATTCTCTTAAAAGAAGAAAAGACGGCATCAGTGCCAACAGCCTGAGCAACTTGACCTCTCACTTGGCCTCGACCCTGTCCTGCTCCTTGCAATCGGAGCAACTGTTGAATCTGATCGCTATGCACCTTAGCCTGCTCCTTAAGCAACTTGCCGAACTCGTCGACAACTCTCGAGGAAGAACTATCCTCACCCTCTGCCGCCTTACGCTTAGGAGGCATACTCTACAATTGCTCACAAGACACCAATCAATATATATAACAATGGATAGATGCAAGAAAACATACCCGGACAGTTGAAAGTAGACGAAGTCATATGCATTGGTCCGAAGAACACCGCTCTGATAACACTAAATGTGACACCCTGACCCGATACAATTAAAATACAGCGGAATTTAAAATTTTCTTTCAAACATGGAAGGAGTTTCAAAATACATTTTATAAAAGTGTTTACAAAATAATAACATGATCATTCCAATGACATAACAAAATACAAAATATCATTAGTGTGATCATGTTACAAAATGGTACAAAATAATCATCCTTCCAATCTTCGTATGCATATGACCCCCATCCACAGTCAACGTCCCGGTCCGTCGCTCTTATCTGCATCACATGAAAATAACTGAAATGAGAATAAATCTCAGCAAGTGGAACTCTTACATAGCAATGATACATAGTATACACTGTAAAACATGGCTTTTAAATCATAAATACCATCGACTCTGAAACATGAATAACATAGCAATAACTGTAGCAATAGCATAGCAATAGATAGCAATACGATGGTATTCTCTTTTCTATGGTTGGATTGATATCAATAGTATCTGTGACTATGGTTGCCAATATCCCATCGATATAAATCGATAACTGTGAGGGGATAAAAGCCTATGGTCGATGATCATCTAATTGCATGCAATGCTATGGCTATGATTAATCAATCCAATAAAACATTTGAATTCTCAATAGCATTTAAGGCCGTCGTTTCGCAATCTCATAATATATCTTGTATTCCCTTTATAACAATGGTGAGACATACAATGCCTCCAATAGATAATCAATGAAACGAATACATAGCAATGGATCAATGGAAGGGAATAACGCTTTTAAACCTTTAAAACACAATACATATAATATCATGTGAGCAAAAAGGATGAAATTCCACTTACAAACCAATAGAACACCTCCAACTATACTCTTGGTACACCACCTACAACAATAATCCATAAATAACACCAATATCAAGACTAAATCCAAGAGTCCATGCTAAATAATCCATAGAACCATCAAAACATCAAATCCAAAATAACCCTTAACTCGAAACCTCATTAGAATCGCACCAAAAACTTACCTAAGCTTCCTTATACTACGGAGAACGATGATCTCAAGTCGGAAATCCAAATAACTCCAAGAATCAAAGGTAGGAAGCTAAAGAAATGGATGAAAACCCTTGCCAAAAGAGAGAAAATCGGAAATGGAGGAAAGAAGATAAGGTAGGTATGGCCAACAACTCCCAAAAAGTCACTTAAAAACTCGCCCATACTTACACCGCGGGTGCGGTCACACAAGCACCGCGGGTGCGCTAAGCTCACGGCAACCAAAATAAATCCCATGCACGAACACCGCGGGTGCGGTGCTGCAATTACCGCGGGTGCGGTCTCACCGCGGGTGCGGTCCTTGCACTGCCGCGGGTGCGGTGATGCCACGGCCCTCCAAAACCAAAATCATGAATAGTACACCGCGGGGGCACTCATCTAAGAGCGCGGGTGCACTCTACTCACGGCAATGAACAGTAACAAAACAACTAAAAATCGATTCGAAACGCTGAAACGAACAATCAACACCAACTAACACCTCAAATAAATAATAACCAATAATACTATAGCCCAAAACACAACTATAATCATCTAATCACATAACCCAATTAACACAATAAAGCTTAAACCGTACCGTACACCGGGCTCGGCTATTACAATCTCCCCTCCTTAGAGGAATTTCGTCCTCGAAATTGACGTCACGGCACGAACAACTCAGGATACCTCTCTCTCATCTCAATCTCTGGTTCCCACGTAGCCTCCTCAATCAAATGGTTCCTCCAAAGGACTTGAACGATACCGATCTCTTTGTTCCTCAGAACTCTAACTGTGCGATCCAGAATCTGAATCGGAATCTCATGGTAAGTCAGACTCGGCGTCAAGTCCAATGGCTCATGACGAAGAACATGGGAAGGATCTGCAATATACTTCCTGAGCATCGATACGTGAAACACATTATGGACTCTGTCAAGATCGGGCGGTAGGGCTAATCTGTAGGCTCGGTCACCCACTCTGTCCAATATCTCGAATGGACCAATGAATCTAGGGCTCAACTTGCCCTTCTTGCCAAATCGCATCACACCCTTGAGAGGTGCTATCTTCAGAAAAACATGATCGCCAACCTCGAACTGCAAAGGTCTACGACGAACGTCTGCATAGCTCTTCTGTCTGGACTGAGCAGTCTTCATCCTCTCTCTGATAACTGCAACAACATCGGCAGTCTGTTGGACCAACTCGGGACCCAACATCTTCCTCTCTCCAACCTCATCCCAAAACAAAGGAGATCTGCACTTCCTGCCATAAAGTGCCTCATACGGTGCCATGCCAATCGTCGCCTGGTAGCTATTGTTGTACGTGATCTCCACAAGAGGCAACTTGGAATCCCAGCTACCAGAATAGTCAATAGTACAAGCTCTGAGCATATCCTCCAGAATCTGAATGACTCTCTCCGACTGACCGTCGCTCTGAGGATGATAAGCTGTACTGAAAGCTAATCGAGAACCCATAGCTCTGTGCAAACTCTTCCAAAACTCTGAGGTAAATCTAGGGTCACGATCAGACACGATCGACACAGGAACTCCATGAAGTCTAACAATTTCTGCAATGTAATCCTCGGCATACTGAGACATCGAATACGTCGTCTTGACTGGGAGAAAGTGCGCTGACTTGGTCAATCTATCAACAATAACCCAAATGGAATTGAAACCCTTCTGCGTCCTGGGTAAACCAGTCACGAAATCCATAGTGATATGCTCCCACTTCCACTGAGGAATCGGCAAAGAAAGCAATGTCCCAGCAGGTCTCTGGTGCTCAATCTTTACCTGCTGACAAGTAAGGCACTGAGAAATGAACAAAGCAATATCTCTCTTCATACCTGGCCACCAGTAGAGTCGACGAAGATCCTGATACATCTTCGTACTGCCTGGATGAATCGAATAAGGTGCGGTATGAGCCTCTGTCAAGACGTCTCTACGAATATCGTCGCCAGAAGGAACACAAATGCGGCCTCTGAAAGTTACCAAATCATCACCATTCAGACTAAACTCTGAATTCCCTCTAGCCTCGGCTCTAGCTCTCAACTCTGCCAACTGAACATCAGTCGACTGCTCTCTACGGATCCTGTCCGTCAATGTAGATCGAATGACCAACGCTGAAAAGCGAGCAATGGTCCCTGGAATCACCAGATCAATCTCCTCTCTCTGCAAATCCATCAACAATGGTCTCTGAATCAAAGAACTCAATGAAGCACTCGACTTGCGGCTCAAAGCATCAGCCACAACATTCGCCTTCCCTGGGTGATAACTGATCGTCACATCGTAATCCTTGACAAGCTCTAACCACCTCCTCTGTCGCATATTGAGCTCTTTCTGCGAGAACAGATACTTCAAACTCTTGTGGTCTGTGAAGATCTCACACTTTTCGCCATACAGATAATGTCTCCAAATCTTAAGGGCGAAAACCACAGCTGCAAGCTCCAAATCGTGCGTCGGATAATTCTTCTCATAATCCTTCAACTGGCGAGACGCATAGGCAATGACCTTACCTCGCTGCATCAACACTGCACCAAGGCCTCTCTTCGACGCATCGGTATAGACCACAAAATCCTCTGAACCACTGGGCAAAGAAAGAACAGGAGCTGTCGTCAATCTGTCCTTCAACTCTTGAAATGCACTCTGGCAATCGATAGACCACTCGAACTTCACAGTCTTCCTCGTCAGATTGGACAATGGCAGGGCAATCTTGGAGAAACCTGAAATGAAACGACGATAGTAACCCGCCAAACCGAGGAAACTGCGTACCTCAGAAACAGTGGTAGGAATAGGCCAACTCCGAATCGCCTCTATCTTCAACGGATCAACAGCAATGCCATCTCTCGAAACCACATGGCCTAGAAAAGAAATCTGATCTAGCCAAAACTCACACTTCTTCAACTTGGCAAACAACCTCTTCTCTCGCAACAACTGAAGCACCACTCTGAGATGCTCTGCATGAAGCTCTCTGGATTTGGAATAGATCAGGATATCGTCGATGAAAACAATAACGAAGCTATCCAGATAAGGCTTGAACACACGGTTCATCAGATCCATGAAGACTGAAGGGGCATTGGTCAACCCAAAAGACATGACAAGAAACTCATAGTGACCGTACCTGGTCCGGAAAGCTGTCTTAGGGATATCAGACTCCCTAACCTTCAACTGATAGTAGCCAGACCGAAGATCAATCTTCGAGAACACAGTAGCACCATGGAGCTGATCAAACAAATCATCTATCCGAGGCAACGGATACTTGTTCTTGACAGTTACTTTGTTAAGCTCCCTGTAGTCGATACACAGTCGCAAAGAACCATCCTTCTTCTTGACAAATAGAACCGGAGCTCCCCAAGGCGAAGAACTCGGACGAATAAAGCCCTTGTCTAAAAGATCCTGCAACTGAGTCTTCAACTCCTTCATCTCGGTAGGGGCCATTTGGTACGGAGCCTTAGAAATAGGAACCGTACCTGGAGCTAAATCGATCACAAACTCAACATCTCTATCCGGCGGCAAACCCGGAACATCATCCTCAAACACATCAGCAAACTCTCTCACCACATCAATATCATCTACATTCAACTTAATCAATCTATCAACATCCACAATAGAAGCAAGAAACCCATCGCAACCTCTACACAACAATCTCTCAGCCTCAAAGCAAGAAATAAAAGGAAGGACCAGCGAAGTACCTGTGCTGGCGAGCGCTCCTCCCTGGCCATCATCTGCAAAAGTCACCTTCTTAGCAACACAATCGATAACTGCACGGTAAGTCGAAAGCCAATCCATGCCAAGAATAACATCGAAGGCAACCATAGGGATAACAATCAAATCAGCGAATACAACTCGCTCCTCAATACGAACAGGGCACGCAAAGACAATTGATGTCGGGCACAAGACATCCCCCGAAGGTAAAACAACATTAAGCTGAATGGGAAGAACAGAAGGAACTATACCCAAAGATCTCAAAAATAATTCAGACATAATAGAATGAGTAGCACCAGTATCAATCAAAGTAGTAGCTACTCTGCCTGAAATCAAAATAGTACTAGAGATCAATGAAGAATCACGATTAATACCTTCCTTGGTCATCGCAAAGATACGACCCTGCACCTTCCCTTGGCTATCTCCCCTCGGGCAATTCCTAGCAACGTGACCCGCCGCGCCACAACGAAAACAAGTATGAGTGCCCAATCTGCACTCTCCTCGATGATGCTTACCACACTTTGGACACAGTGGCTTCTCGGGATCAAATGGAACTGGCGGTGGTCTAGAACTCGGCTCCATCTTGCTCTTGCCCTTGAAACGATCCCTGCCCCTCTGATTCAAACCCTGGCCTCTCTGAGCAATGGCCTGGTGCCTCTCTTGCCTCTCCCTGGCGATGTCCTTCTCGTCCTGCTCGGCCAACAGTGCCTTGGACACAATCTCCTTGAAAGTAACAGCTTTGGACATGTTGATATCACGACGAATCTCCGCTCTAAGGCCTCGAATGAAATGAGCGCCCTTGTCCTTGTCGTTCGAAGCAATATACGGAGCAAATAGGCAACCCTCCTCGAACTTCAGAATATACTGGCCAACATCCAAGCTCCCCTGTCTAAGTTCCAAGAACTCCGTAACCTTCCTCGCTCGAAGTGCGTCGGGGAAATACTTGTCGTAGAACAAGTCAGTGAACTCTGACCACTTCAGTGTCGCAACATCAACTCCAACTTTCGTAGCATTCCACCAGATACGGGCAGCCTTAACCAACATGAACACTGCACATCTAATCCTGTCTTTGTCCTCATACTGGAGATGATCGAAGATAGCTTCAAGCGCCTTGACCCACTCGACAGCAACTAGAGGATCAGTGCTACCTGCGAATTCCGGTGGATCCATTCTCTTAAAAGAAGAAAAGACGGCATCAGTGCCAACAGCCTGAGCAACTTGACCTCTCACTTGGCCTCGACCCTGTCCTGCTCCTTGCAATCGGAGCAACTGTTGAATCTGATCGCTATGCACCTTAGCCTGCTCCTTAAGCAACTTGCCGAACTCGTCGACAACTCTCGAGGAAGAACTATCCTCACCCTCTGCCGCCTTACGCTTAGGAGGCATACTCTACAATTGCTCACAAGACACCAATCAATATATATAACAATGGATAGATGCAAGAAAACATACCCGGACAGTTGAAAGTAGACGAAGTCATATGCATTGGTCCGAAGAACACCGCTCTGATACCACTAAATGTGACACCCTGACCCGATACAATTAAAATACAGCGGAATTTAAAATTTTCTTTCAAACATGGAAGGAGTTTCAAAATACATTTTATAAAAGTGTTTACAAAATAACAACATGATCATTCCAATGACATACCAAAAATACAAAATATCATTAGTGGGATCATGTTACAAAATGGTACAAAATAATCATCCTTCCAATCTTCGTATGCATATGACCCCCATCCACAGTCAACGTCCCGGTCCGTCGCTCTTATCTGCATCACATGAAAATAACTGAAATGAGAATAAATCCCAGCAAGTGGAACTCTTACATAGCAATGATACATAGTATACACTGTAAAACATGGCTTTGAAATCATAAATACCATCGACTCTGAAACATGAATAACGTAGCAATAACTGTAGCAATAGCATAGCAATAGATAGCAATACGATGGTATTCTCTTTTCTATGGTTGGATTGATATCAATAGTATCTGTGACTGTGGTTGCCAATATCCCATCGATATAAATCGATAACTGTGAGGGGATAAAAGCCTATGGTCGATGATCATCTAATTGCATGCAATGCTATGGCTATGATTAATCAATCCAATAAAACATTTGAATTCTCAATAGCATTTAAGGCCGTCGTTTCGCAATCTCATAATATATCTTGTATTCCCTTTATAACAATGGTGAGACATACAATGCCTCCAATAGATAATCAATGAAACGAATACATAGCAATGGATCAATGGAAGGGAATAACGCTTTGAAACCTTTAAAACACAATACATATAATATCATGTGAGCAAAAAGGATGAAATTCCACTTACAAACCAATAGAACACCTCCAACTATACTCTTGGTACACCACCTACAACAATAATCCATAAATAACACCAATATCAAGACTAAATCCAAGAGTCCATGCTAAATAATCCATAGAACCATCAAAACATCAAATCCAAAATAACCCTTAACTCGAAACCTCATTAGAATCGCACCAAAAACTTACCTAAGCTTCCTTATACCACGGAGAACGATGATCTCAAGTCGGAAATCCAAATAACTCCAAGAATCAAAGGTAGGAAGCTAAAGAAATGGATGAAAACCCTTGCCAAAAGAGAGAAAATCGGAAATGGAGGAAAGAAGATAAGGTAGGTATGGCCAACAACTCCCAAAAAGTCACTTAAAAACTCGCCCATACTTACACCGCGGGTGCGGTCACACAAGCACCGCGGGTGCGCTAAGCTCACGGCAACCAAAATAAATCCCATGCACGAACACCGCGGGTGCGGTGCTGCAATTACCGCGGGTGCGGTCTCACCGCGGGTGCGGTCCTTGCACTGCCGCGGGTGCGGTGATGCCACGGCCCTCCAAAACCAAAATCATGAATAGTACACCGCGGGGGCACTCATCTAAGAGCGCGGGTGCACTCTACTCACGGCAATGAACAGTAACAAAACAACTAAAAATCGATTCGAAACGCTGAAACGAACAATCAACACCAACTAACACCTCAAATAAATAATAACCAATAATACTATAGCCCAAAACACAACTATAATCATCTAATCACATAACCCAATTAACACAATAAAGCTTAAACCGTACCGTACACCGGGCTCGGCTATTACACCTAGGCCCGTGTTTGGCTCACACGGGCCATTAGTGTTGGGGCAATTGATCATCCTTGTACTGTTTTCTATTTATAATATATGCATGATATGTTATAAATAATGAGTATGTGCGTTATTATTATGATAATAACAAAGTTGCATGAATCCGGCAAACATACGATCAAACATGGCGAGCTTTTAAAATAAAATTAATGATGAGACCTTTCAAAATTAAAAACCCTCATTTTGAATAAGATTCAAAATTAATATCAAGCCCGAAAAGGGGAATTATAAATTTGTTTATAATTTCCTTGTCTTCCATCGACAATGGGTGCATGATGAACGCTACCCGTACTCGGGGCTCGGCTCATATTATTGGGGGAACCTTGAGTGCCGGAAAGCTGTGACATCCATTGACATTGTGATGTGAACTACGTGGAACTCCCATGATTTCGGCTCATATTATTGAGGGAACTCATGGCGACCGTCCATTAAGGTTCAATATCGATGGGTTAGGCTTGACACGTAAAGATGAACGACGTCATATTATTGGGTCCTAATCAAACGTGAGACAAAAGTATACGTAGAGGGTTGCATGGCGATGCAATTGGAAACTACCTTTTAGGAATTGTGATGGCCGATATTATTCGGGATCACAATTCGCTAATTGGACCTTACGTACCTACTGAGGAAAGTGTTTCCCGTTTTCACTAGAGGGTAGTGAAAATGTCAAAACAGTGGGAGCGATAATTTATAAAGTAAAAGTCCAAACTTTATATCTTATTAAATATTTTAAAATAGTCATTAACATTTATCTGTTTTACTTTTCAGTACAATCTTTGACATGTCATCAATTCGCAACCCGTTTTCCGTCATTCTCGAAAAACACATTCTAACCGGACCAAACTATATCACTTGGCTAAGAAATTTAAAGATTGTCCTAAACTCGGAGAAAATCGCGTATACACTGACTGAGGCGCCCCCTGCTGAGGCACCTATAGGCTGCACTCCTGAGGAATTGCAGACCTACAAGGAATGGTGTGACCATGACTTGAAGGCGAAGTGTTATATGCAGGCTTCGATGAACGATGAGCTGCAAAGGCGATTCGAGGATGCTAAGAATGCTGCTGACATTCATATGCACCTCAAGGAGCTCTTCGGTGAGCAGACTCGGCCTTTGAGGCATGCCACAGTAAAGGAGCTCATCACTTTACGCATGCGAGATGGGACTTCGGTCCATGAGCATGGCCTAAAGTTGATTGGGCTCGTGGATAAACTCGTAGGCATGGATTTGATCTTGCCATCGGAGTTGACCACGGATGTGTTGCTGTTGTCACTGCCCAGCTTTTTCGATCCTTTTGTCGTGAACTTCAATATGAACAAGCTCGAGCCCAGCCTTGAAGAGTTGGTGAACATGCTTGTGACCTTTGAGTCCACGATCAAGAAGGAGAAGCCGGTTCTTTATGTGGGCTCTTCATCTGGCACGAATACCGGTCCACCTGGGAAAGGAAAGAAGCGTTCTTTCAAGCGCCCCAAGAAGAGCGAGCCCTTGAAGAGGCAGACTCCGAGTCCCGTAGTGGCAGCCGCGCCAGTGAAGGCTGAAAAGACTGTTGACATCTGTCACCACTGCAAGAAGCCTGGACATTGGAGGCGTAATTGCAGGGAATATCTTGCGCAGAAGGGTTCTGGCAAAGGTATGTTCTACATTGAAGTGAATATCTCTATTAACTCTACTTCTTTTGTATTGGATACCGGCTGTGGCTCACATCTCTGTAATGATTTGCAGGTGATGGGAAGAAGTAGGAAGCTCAGGGAAGGTGAGACCTTCTTGAGGTTGGGCAATGGAGCAAGGGTTGCTGCCAAGGCTGTGGGAGATGTTTATTTATGTTTGAACAATGATTTTAATTTGGTTTTGAGAGATGTTTTATTTGTACCAGACTTGATCAAAAACATTATTTCCATTCCTATGCTTGATATCGATGGATTTTCTTGTTTATTTGGCAAAGGTGTTTGCAATATTTACAAGAATGAATGTTTAGTTGGTACCGGTGAACTTGAAAACAATCTCTACACCTTAAAATTAAAAGATATTCCACTTAACAATGTCCAAACGATAACAACAACAAATAAGCGCAAACAAGATACTCTAAATTCGGCACAATTATGGCATGCTCGATTAGGACATATTTCCTCAAGAAGGATGAACAAGCTAGTGGGAGTTGGCATGTTTGATATGTCTGATGTTAATGCTCTCACGACTTGTGAATCCTGTCTAAAAGGAAAGATGACCAAAATTCCCTTTAAGGGCCATGCGGAGCGAGCCAAAGGGTTATTGGATTTGATCCATACCGATGTGTGCGGTTCGCTTAGCATCACCACTAAGCATGGACATGCCTACTTCATCACCTTTACCGATGACCATTCGAGGTATGGGTATGTGTATTTGATGAAATACAAGTCTGAAGCCTTTGAAAGGTTCAAAGAATTCAGAAGTGAAGTAGAGAAGCAATTGGGACGAAGCATCAAGACACTTCGATCGGATCGAGGTGGTGAGTACTTAAGCGCCGAGTTCCAAGAGTATCTTAGAGAGAATGGGATTCTCTCACAGTGGACTCCGCACGCTACACCGCAGTTGAATGGTGTTTCGGAGCATCGTAACCGGACTTTGATGGACATGGTTCGGTCTATGATGGGGTTCACGGAGTTGCCGCCATCCTTTTGGGGATATGCGCTTGAAACAGCGGCACTGTTGTTGAACAATGTCCATACAAAGGCAGTTGACAAGACTCCATATGAGATATGGATGGGTAAGCCTCCCAAGTATTCTTATCTTAGAATATGGGGATGTCCTGCTTATGTGAAGCAGACAATGGGAGATAAATTGGATAGTCGATCCATTTTATGCTACTTCGTGGGATATCCAAGGAATTCCGTTGGATATTATTTCTATCATCCCCAAGAAACAAAGGTGTTTGTTTCTAGGAACGCGACCTTTTTAGAAAGGGAATTTCTATTAGATAGAAAGGGCGAGATGATAGAACTCGAAGAGGTTCGAGAGACACCCACAGTCGTAGAACCCACACCCGAGAAGCCAAGTGAGGAGATACAAGCTCCTAGAAGAACCGAGAGAGTCTCGAGACCACCTGTAAGGTATGGTCTGCTTCTTGAAGAGGGCCATGATGAGCCTAACCTTGGATGTGATCCAAGGACCTTCAAGGAAGCGTTATCGGATGTCGATTCATCCAAGTGGCTTGAAGCAATGGAATCTGAGATGAATTCCATGCATTCGAACCAAGTGTGGAATCTTGTGGATCCACCTGAGGGAACTGTTCCCATAGGGTGTAAATGGATTTACAAGAGGAAACTTGGGGCGGATGGGAAGGTATTGACCTTCAAGGCGCGATTGGTAGCAAAAGGGTATACTCAAAGACAAGGTGTTGACTATGAGGAAACCTTTTCTCCAGTTGCGATGTTCAAGTCCATTAGGATATTGCTAGCCATAGCTGCATGGTATGACTATGAGATATGGCAGATGGATGTGAAGACAGCCTTCCTTAATGGGGATATTAAGGAAGAGATTTACATGTCTCAACCTGAAGGGTTTACATCCATTGGAAGTGAGCATATGGTATGCAAACTTCAAAGATCTATTTATGGTCTTAAGCAGGCATCGAGGAGTTGGAACCTCAGATTCGATAGTACAATCAAAGAGTTTGGTTTTACTAACAATCCTGAGGAACCCTGTGTGTATAAGAAGGTCAGTGGGAGTGCTGTGACATTCCTTGTTCTTTATGTTGATGACATTCTACTCATTGGGAATGATGTAGGAATGTTGCAATCAACAAAGATATGGTTAGCAAGTAAGTTCTCAATGCAGGACTTGGGTGAAGCGTCTTTTGTATTGGGAATACAGATCTATAGAGATAGATCAAGAAGATTGCTTGGTCTCACCCAGTCCACATACATTGATACCATCGTGAAGCGGTTCTCGATGGATGAGTCCAAGAGAGGACATCTACCAATGTGTCATGGCGTGTCCCTATCCAATTCTATGTCTCCCAAGACTGATGCAGAGATAGCGGCGATGACACGAATTCCGTATGCTTCGGCTATTGGTAGTATCATGTATGGGATGATATCTACACGTCCTGACGTGGCATTTGCACTAAGTGTAGTGAGTAGATATCAATCCAACCCTGGTCTTCCACACTGGAAAGCTGTGAAAGACATCCTCAAGTATTTGAGAAGGACCAATAAGTTGTTTTTGGTCTATGGGGGTGGAGAACTAAAATTGGAAGGTTATACCGACTCTAGCTTCCAAAGCGATGTTGATGACTCGAAGTCAACCTCCGGATTCATATTCATGCTCAATGGTGGTGCTGTCTCTTGGAAGAGTTCCAAGCAAGACAGTACGGCGGATTCCACCACTGAGGCAGAATACATTGCTGCATCGGCTGCAGCAAAGGAGGCTGTTTGGATTAGGAATTTCGTCCAAGAGTTGGGCGTCATTCCAAATGGAGTTGCTCCTATCCCGGTGATGTGCGACAACACGGGAGCCATAGCTCAGGCGAAGGAGCCAAGGTCTCATCAGAAGTCCAAACATGTATTGAGAAAGTACCACATCCTCAAAGAGATCGTGGAACGAGGAGAAGTGTCGATCGACAAAGTCGGCTCCGCAGATAATGTTGCTGATCCACTAACCAAGCCTTTACCAAGACCATCATTCGAGAAGCATCGCGAATCAATGGGTCTAAAGTACATGGCTAGTTGGCTCTAGTGCAAGTGGGAGAATGTTAGAATAGGTGCACGTCGAGCCAAGTGTTGGCCGACTGTTCACGATGAAACTCTTTGTATAAACGATCTTTATTTTAATAATATTTGAATTTATTTATTTGGCGCATCTTTATCTTTATACCCATGCTAGTTGAATAGATAAAGTCCTTGAATATACAAATAGTAGAAAGAATATGAGATACTCATATGATGAGTATCATGAAACTCATATTTGGAATACTGTATATTCTAAACCGTTCCTAGTCGATTCAGCCGCCACTAAGAAGGATAAAGGCCGCTCGAGTTAGAGACTAGTATCTGCGATGTGAGTACCATGTTTCATTGGTAGGGGACATTGTGATGTCCGAGCATGCAGATAGGTGCTCCTTGTAGAGTGCACTGAACAACCCTCTATAAAGGACTTTCCAAGTGGTTCTCACTTATCGAGTGGAAACGTCCTAGTTTATGGTTGTACACCATTAGTCCTTATGACCCGGGACAACATTGAGACTCTATGTGCTAGCGTTTCACTTTGACTTGTTTACCGACTCTTATGGGGTCATCAGGTGGCAAGGTTGGGTGTTGCGGCGAAACATATAGGAGTCGATGCATTGTAGTCGGGGATTCACCGCTTACCTACGGGTATCGATATCCTATGTGTTTATCATGTATGTGTGGGTTGAAATCTCTGATCAGAGTATGGTGGTAATTATGAAAGGGGTTTCATAGATTACACCATCGATGCAACCACGACATGACACATAGTATCGATTCATTGACAACTCTCGATAGACCAATAGTTGTCGAATCGGTCGGGATATATGAGTTGAAGGGACCGTACTGTACGCTAACCATAATTGAATGGTTCTTGCAGGCACTATCATGTGATACCTAGGGAATCACGTAAGCGATGCTGCTAGGTGTTTAACGTGATTGGTTGGGTACTATCAGACTTGAGTTCTGACGTTCTTACTATCAAGGAGTTGATAAGTAAGAATGGAGCAATTGGGGTATGCTCATATAAGGACATGTTTAGTCCGAATCACATAGAGATGTGAACCCACGGCTAGTTGTATCAATGAACCATTGAGGGCCACACAAGTACTGGCTTTGTAAATCCCGATGAGAAGTAAAATAGTTCAATGTGTTGAACGGCTTATAAATGTGTTTATAAGCGTTAAGAAAAATAGAAGTATGACTTCTATGATAGAAATATAAATTTTAATTTATGGAAGTGTTCCTAAGATTAAAATTTGGCCAAGTAAATAATGTAGTTGAAAATTGTGATTTTCATAAACATTATTGAGGACTAAATTGAATTAATTAAACACTAGTGGACCTAGTAGAGTCTAAATAATTAAATTAATTCAAGTGTTGAATTAATTAAATAATATTGAGCCTTGTAGAACTCAATTAAAATAATTATTTAACTAGTGGGACTTGAGTAAAATCAAGTAATATTTAATTAATCTCAAATGTGTTTGAGATAATTAAAATTTAGTCTATGGTTTTTAATGTGTTAAAAAACCATATTATATGCATGTCATTCTAGGGTTTGCATGCTTTGGGGAGGTGAAGGGTTGGAGACTAGGCATGCAACTTTTTGTTGCTTTTGAGAGTTGCTTTTCTCACAACCTAGACTCAACTTCTCTCCTCATTCTTGACTCTCACTTGGCCGAAAATTCTAGTGCTCTTCTCTCTCAAATTTTTCTTCATTGTGTTCTCCAATTTCTCTTTGAAAAATCCTCAAGTTTTTCTAGTGCAAAACTTGAGGGGATTTACATAGCTAAGTGGTGGGCCTAATTCTTGAAGAGGAAGAGGGTGTGCTTGTAGATTTGTCTACCAAAGAAGAGCTAAAGTATTCATACTTTAGTTGGAGCCATTTCATCAACTCTAAGGAGTTGATAGGTAAATCCTTTAATCATCCTATGCATGGTTTTAGTTTTGTAAATATTACACAAAATAGTTGTGGGGGCCGAAATTTTTCTCTAAAATTTTAATTTTTCGCTTCCGTTGCGTTTCCGGCCTCCGTAACCAGTCCGCTTTCATAAAGTCCATAGAAATGTCAATCCAAGTTCCTTTTAAGAATAGCACGAAAAAGTGTTCCCAAAGTTCTATTGACAACTTCAGTTTGTCCATCCGTTTGAAGATGACAAGTAGTAAAAAACAACAATTTTGTGCCAAGTTTAGCCCATAAATTACTCCAAAAGTAACTCAAAAATTTAACATTGCGACCAGAATCAATAGTCCTAGGCATGCCATGCAACCTATCGACTTCTCTAAAGAACAAATCCGCAATGTTTGAAGCATCATCGGTTTGATGACAAGCTATAAAATGTGTCATCTTAGAGAATCTATCCACAACAACAAAAATAAAATACATCCCCTTCTTAGTCCTAGGCAACCCCAAAATAAAGTCCATAGAATTGTCAATCCAAGTTCTTTTTAAGAATAGCACGCAAAAGTGTTCCCAAAGTTCTATTGACAACTTCAGTTTGTCCATCCGTTTGAGGATGACAAGTAGTAGAAAACAACAATTTTGTGCCAAGTTTAGCCCATAAAGTATTCCAAAAGTAACTCAAGAATTTAACATTGCGACGAGAAACAATAGTCCTAGGCATGCCATGCAACCTAGCGACTTCTCTAAAGAACAAATCCGCAATGTTTGAAGCATCATCGGTTTTATGACAAGCTATAAAATGTGCCATCTTAGAGAATCTATCCACAACAACGAAAATAGAATCCCTCCCCTTCTTAGTCCTAGGAAACCCCAAAATAAAGTCCATAGAAATGTCAATCCAAGTTCTTTTTAAGAATAGCACGCAAAGGTGTTCCCAAAGTTCTATTGACAACTTCAGTTTGTCCATCAGTTTGAGGATGACAAGTAGTAAAAAACAACAATTTTGTGCCAAGTTTAGCCCATAAATTACTCCAAAAGTAACTCAAAAATTTAACATTGCGACCAGAATCAATAGTCCTAGGCATGCCATGCAACCTATCGACTTCTCTAAAGAACAAATCCGCAATGTTTGAAGCATCATCGGTTTGATGACAAGCTATAAAATGTGTCATCTTAGAGAATCTATCCAGAACAACAAAAATAGAATACATCCCTTCTTAGTCCTAGGCAACCCCAAAATAAAGTCCATAGAATTGTCAATCCAAGTTCTTTTTAAGAATAGCACGCAAAGGTGTTCCCAAAGTTCCATTGACAACTTCAGTTTGTCCATCCGTTTGAGGATGACAAGTAGTAGAAAACAACAATTTTGTGCCAAGTTTAGCCCATAAATTATTCCAAAAGTAACTCAAGAATTTAACATTGCGACGAGAAACAATAGTCCTAGGCATGCCATGCAACCTAGCGACTTTTCGAAAGAACAAATCCGCAATGTTTGAAGCATCATCGGTTTTATGACAAGCTATAAAATGTGCCATCTTAGAAAATCTATCCACAACAACAAAAATAGAATCCCTCCTCTTCTTAGGCCTAGGCAACCCCGAACTAAAGTCCATAGAAATGTCAATCCAAGTTCCTTCTAAGAATAGCACGCAAAAGTGTTCCCAAAGTTCTATGGACAAATTCAGTTTGTCCATCTGTTTGAGGATGACAAGTAGTAGAAAACAACAATTTTGTGCCAAGTTTAGCCCATAAAGTCTTCCAAAAGTAACTCAAGAATTTAATATCGCGACAAGAATCAATAGTCCTAGGCATGCCATGCAACCTAACGACTTCTCTAAAGAACAAATCCGCAATGTTTGAAGCATCATCGCTTTTATGACAAGCTATAAAATGTGCCATATTAGAAAATCTATCCACAATAACAAAAATAGAATCCCTCCTCTTCTTAGGCCTACGCAACCCCAAACTAAAGTCCATAGAAATGTCAATTCAAGTTCCTTTTAAGAATAGCACGAAAAAGTGTTCCCAAAGTTCTATTGAAAACTTCAGTTTGTCCATCCGTTTGAGGATGACATGTAGTAGAAAACAACAATTTTGTGCCAAGTTTTGCCCATAAATTATTCCAAAAGTAACTTAAAAATTTAACATTGCAACGAGAAACAATAGTCCTAGGCATGCCATGCAACCTAGCGACTTCTCTAAAGAACAAATCCGCAATATTTGAAGCATCATCGGTTTCATGACAAGCTATAAAATGTGCCATCTTAGAGAATCTATCCACAACTACAAAAATAGAATCCCTCCTCTTCTTAGGCCTGGGCAACCCCAAAATAAAGTCCATAGAAATGTCAATCCAAGTTCTTTTTAAGAATAGCACGCAAAAGTGTTCTCAAAGTTCTATTGACAACTTCAGTTTGTCTATCTGTTTGACAATGACAAGTAGTAGAAAACAACAATTTTGTACCAAGTTGAGCCCATAAAGTTTTCCAAAAGTAACTCAAGAATTTAACATCGCGACAAGAAACAAAAGTCCTAGGCATGCCATGCAACCTAGCGACTTCTCTAAAGAACAAATCCGCAATGTTTGAAGCATCATCGGTTTTATGACAAGCTATAAAATGTGTCATCTTAGAGAATCTATCCACAACAACAAAAATAGAATACATCCCCTTCTTAGTCCTAGGCAACCCCAAAATAAAGTCCATAGAATTGTCAATCCAAGTTCTTTTTAAGAATAGCACGCAAAGGTGTTCCCAAAGTTCTATTGACAACTTCAGTTTGTCCATCAGTTTGAGGATGACAAGTAGTAGAAAACAACAATTTTGTGCCAAGTTCAGCCCATAAAGTCTTCCAAAAGTAACTCAAGAATTTAACATCGCGACCAGAAACAATAGTCCTAGGCATGCCAAGCAACCTAGCGACTTCTCTAAAGAAAAAATCCGCAATGTTTGAAGCAACATCGGTTTTATGACAAGCTATAAAATGTGCCATCTTAGAGAATCTATCCACAACAACAAAAATAGAATCCCTCCCCTTCTCAGTCCTAGGCAACCCCAAAATAAAGTCCATAGAAATGTCAATCCAAGTTCTTTTTAAGAATAGCACGCAAAGGTGTTCCCAAAGTTCTATTGACAACTTCAGTTTGTCCATCAGTTTGGGGATGACAAGTAGTAGAAAACAACAATTTTGTGCCAAGTTCAGCCCATAAAGTCTTCCAAAAGTAACTCAAGATTTTAACATCGCGAACAGAAACAATAGTCCTAGGCATGCCAAGCAACCTAGCGACTTCTATAAAGAACAAATCCGCAATGTTTGAAGCATCATCGGTTTTATGACAAGCTATAAAATGTGCCATCTTAGAGAATCTATCCACAACAACAAAAATAGAATCCCTTCCCTTCTTAGTCCTAGGCAACCCCAAAATAAAGTCCTTAGAATTGTGAATCCAAGTTCTTTTTGAGAATAGCACGCAAAGGTGTTCCCATAGTTCTATTGACAACTTCAGTTTGTCCATCAGTTTGAGGATGACAAGTAGTAGAAAACAACAATTTTGTGCGAAGTTCAGCCCATAAAGTCTTCCAAAAGTAAGTCAAGAATTTAACATCGCGACCAGAATCAATAGTCCTAGGCATGCCAAGCAACCTAGCGACTTCTCTAAAGAACAAATCCGCAATGTTTGAAGCATCATCGGTTTTATGACAAGCTATAAAATGTGTCATCTTAGAGAATCTATCCACAACAACAAGAATAGAATACATCCCCTTCTTAGTCCTAGGCAACCCCAAAATAAAGTCCATAGAATTGTCAATCCAAGTTCTTTTTAAGAATAGCACGAAAAGGTGTTCCCAAAGTTCTATTGACAACTTCAGTTTGTCCATCAGTTTGAGGATGACAAGTAGTAGAAAACAACAATTTTGTGCCAAGTTCAGCCCATAAAGTCTTCCAAAAGTAACTCAAGAATTTAACATCGCGACCAGAAACAATAGTCCTAGGCATGCCAAGCAACCTAGCGATTTCTCTAAAGAACAAATCCGCAATGTTTGAAGCATCATCGGTTTTATGACAAGCTATAAAATGTGCCATCTTAGAGAATCTATCCACAACAACAAAAATAGAATCCCTCCCCTTCTTAGTCCTAGGCAACCCCAAAATAAAGTCCATATATTTGTCAATCCAAGTTCTTTTTAAGAATAGCACGCAAAGGTGTTCCCAAAGTTCTATTGACAACTTCAGTTTGTCCATCAGTTTGAGGATGACAAGTAGTAGAAAACAACAATTTTGTGCCAAGTTCAGCCCATAAAGTCTTCCAAAAGTAACTCAAGAATTTAACATCGCGACCAGAATCAATAGTCCTAGGCATGCCATGCAACCTAACGACTTCTCTAAAGAACAAATCCGCAATGTTTGAAGCATCATCGCTTTTATGACAAGCTATAAAATGTGCTATCTTAGAAAATCTTTCCACAATAACAAAAATAGAATCCCTCCTCTTCTTAGGCCTAGGCAACCCAAAACTAAAGTCCATAGAAATGTCAATCCAAGTTCCTTTTAAGAATAGCACGAAAAAGTGTTCCCAAAGTTCTATTGACAACTTCAGTTTGTCCATCCGTTTGAAGATGACAAGTAGTAGAAAACAACAACTTTGTGCCAAGTTTAGCCCATAAATTATTCCAAAAGTAACTCAAAAATTTAACATTGCGACGAGAAACAATAGTCCTAGGCATGCCATGAAACCTAGCGACTTCTCTAAAGAACAAATCCGCAATATTTGAAGCATCATCGGTTTCATGACAAGCTATAAAATGTGCCATCTTAGAGAATCTATCCACAACTACAAAAATAGAATCCCTCATCTTCTTAGGCCTAGGCAACCCCAAACTAAAGTCCATAGAAATGTCAATCCAAGTTCTTTTTAAGAATAGCACGCAAAAGTGTTCCCAAAGTTTTATTGACAACTTCAGTTTGTCCATCCGTTTGAGGATGACAAGTAGTAGAAAACAACAATTTTGTGCGAAGTTCAGCCCATAAAGTCTTCCAAAAGTAAGTCAAGAATTTAACATCGCGACCAGAATCAATAGTCCTAGGCATGCCAAGCAACCTAGCGACTTCTCTAAAGAACAAATCCGCAATGTTTGAAGCATCATCGGTTTTATGACAAGCTATAAAATGTGCCATCTTAGAGAATCTATCCACAACAACCCCAAAATAAAGTCCATAGATTTGTCAATCCAAGTTCTTTTTAAGAATAGCACGCAAAGGTGTTCCCAAAGTTCTATTGACAACTTCAGTTTGTCCATCAGTTTGAGGATGACAAGTAGTAGAAAACAACAATTTTGTGCCAAGTTCAGCCCATAAAGTCTTCCAAAAGTAACTCAAGAATTTAACATCGCGACCAGAATCAATAGTCCTAGGCATGCCATGCAACCTAACGACTTCTCTAAAGAACAAATCCGCAATGTTTGAAGCATCATCGCTTTTATGACAAGCTATAAAATGTGCTATCTTAGAAAATCTTTCCACAATAACAAAAATAGAATCCTTCCTCTTCTTAGGCCTAGGCAACCCAAACTAAAGTCCATAGAAATGTCAATCCAAGTTCCTTTTAAGAATAGCACGAAAAAGTGTTCCCAAAGTTCTATTGACAACTTCAGTTTGTCCATCCGTTTGAAGATGACAAGTAGTAGAAAACAACAACTTTGTGCCAAGTTTAGCCCATAAATTATTCCAAAAGTAACTCAAAAATTTAACATTGCGACGAGAAACAATAGTCCTAGGCATGCCATGCAACCTATCGACTTCTCTAAACAACAAATACGCAATGTTTGAAGCATCATCGGTTTCATGAAAAGCTATAAAATGTGCCATCTTAGAGAATCTATCCACAACAACAAAAATAGAATACATCCCTTCTTAGTCCTAGGCAACCCCAAAATAAAGTCCATAGAATTGTCAATCCAAGTTCTTTTTAAGAATAGCACGCAAAAGTGTTCCCAAAGTTCTATTGACAACTTCAGTTTGTCCATCTGTTTGAGGATGACAAGTAGTAGAAAACAACAATTTTGTGCCAAGTTTAGCCCATAAAGTATTCCAAAAGTAACTCAAAAATTTAACATTGCGACGAGAAACAATAGTCCTAGGCATGTCATGCAACCTAGCGACTTCTCTAAAGAACAAATCCGCAATGTTTGAAGCATCATCGGTTTTATGACAAGCTATAAAATGTGCCATCTTAGAGAATCTATCCACAACAACGAAAATAGAATCCCTCCCCTTCTTAGTCCTACGAAACCCTAAAATAAAGTCCATAGAAATGTCAATCCAAGTTCTTTTTAAGAATAGCACGCAAAGGTGTTCCCAAAGTTCTATTGACAACTTCAGTTTGTCCATCAGTTTGAGGATGACAACTAGTAGAAAACAACAATTTTGTGCCAAGTTCAGCCCATAAAGTCTTCCAAAAGTAACTCAAGAATTTAACATCGCGACCAGAAACAATAGTCCTAGGCATGCCAAGCAACCTAGCGATTTCTCTAAAGAACAAATCCGCAATGTTTGAAGCATCATCGGTTTTATGACAAGCTATAAAATGTGCCATCTTAGAGAATCTATCCACAACAACAAAAATAGAATCCCTCCCCTTCTTAGTCCTAGGCAACCCCAAAATAAAGTCCATAGATTTGTCAATCCAAGTTCTTTTTAAGAATAGCACGCAAAGGTGTTCCCAAAGTTCTATTGACAACTTCAGTTTGTCCATCAGTTTGAGGATGACAAGTAGTAGAAAACAACAATTTTGTGCCAAGTTCAGCCCATAAAGTCTTCCAAAAGTAACTCAAGAATTTAACATCGCGACCAGAATCAATAGTCCTAGGCATGCCATGCAACCTAACGACTTCTCTAAAGAACAAATCCGCAATGTTTGAAGCATCATCGCTTTTATGACAAGCTATAAAATGTGCTATCTTAGAAAATCTTTCCACAATAACAAAAATAGAATCCTTCCTCTTCTTAGGCCTAGGCAACCCAAAACTAAAGTCCATAGAAATGTCAATCCAAGTTCCTTTTAAGAATAGCACGAAAAAGTGTTCCCAAAGTTCTATTGACAACTTCAGTTTGTCCATCCGTTTGAAGATGACAAGTAGTAGAAAACAACAACTTTGTGCCAAGTTTAGCCCATAAATTATTCCAAAAGTAACTCAAAAATTTAACATTGCGACGAGAAACAATAGTCCTAGGCATGCCATGAAACCTAGCGACTTCTCTAAAGAACAAATCCGCAATATTTGAAGCATCATCGGTTTCATGACAAGCTATAAAATGTGCCATCTTAGAGAATCTATCCACAACTACAAAAATAGAATCCCTCATCTTCTTAGGCCTAGGCAACCCCAAACTAAAGTCCATAGAAATGTCAATCCAAGTTCTTTTTAAGAATAGCACGCAAAAGTGTTCCCAAAGTTTTATTGACAACTTCAGTTTGTCCATCCGTTTGAGGATGACAAGTAGTAGAAAACAACAATTTTGTGCGAAGTTCAGCCCATAAAGTCTTCCAAAAGTAAGTCAAGAATTTAACATCGCGACCAGAATCAATAGTCCTAGGCATGCCAAGCAACCTAGCGACTTCTCTAAAGAACAAATCCGCAATGTTTGAAGCATCATCGGTTTTATGACAAGCTATAAAATGTGCCATCTTAGAGAATCTATCCACAACAACCCCAAAATAAAGTCCATAGAAATGTCAATCCAAGTTCTTTTTAAGAATAGCACGCAAAAGTGTTCCCAAAGTTATATTGACAACTTCAGTTTGTCCATCCGTTTGAGGATGACAAGTAGTAGAAAACAACAATTTTGTGTCAAGTTTAGCCCATAAAGTCATCCCAAAGTAACTCAAAAATTTAACAATGCGACCAGAATCAATAGTTCTAGGCATACCATGCAACCTAACGACTTCTCTAAAGAACAAATCCGCAGTGTTTGAAGCATCATCGCTTTTAGGACAAGCTATAAAATGTGTCATCTTAGAAAATCTATCCACAACAACAAAAATAGAATCCCTCCTCTTCTTAGGCCTAGGCAACCCCAAACTAAAGTCCATAGAAATGTCAATCCAAGTTCCTTTTAAGAATAGCACGCAAAAGTTTTCCCAAAGTTCTATTGACAACTTCAGTTTGTCCATCCGTTTGAGGATGACAAGTAGTAGAAAACAACAATTTTGTGCCAAGTTTAGCCCATAAATTATTCCAAAAGTAACTCAAAAATTTAACATTGCGACGAGAAACCATAGTCCTAGGCATGCCATGCAACCTATCGACTTCTCTAAACAACAAATATGCAATGTTTGAAGCATCATCGGTTTCATGAAAAGCTATAAAATGTGCCATCTTAGAGAATCTATCCACAACAACAAAAATAGAATACATCCCTTCTTAGTCCTAGGCAACCCCAAAATAAAGTCCATAGAATTGTCAATCCAAGTTCTTTTTAAGAATAGCACGCAAAAGTGTTCCCAAAGTTCTATTGACAACTTCAGTTTGTCCATCCG
This sequence comes from Primulina eburnea, assembly GCF_022965805.1. Classification (NCBI taxonomy): domain Eukaryota; kingdom Viridiplantae; phylum Streptophyta; class Magnoliopsida; order Lamiales; family Gesneriaceae; genus Primulina; species Primulina eburnea. Next base: position 19,830,999 of record NC_133104.1, on the reverse strand, counting down.
TTTGAGGATGAAAAGTAGTAGAAAACAACAATTTTGTGCCAAGTTTAGCCCATAAAGTATTCCAAAAGTAACTCAAAAATTTAACATTGCGACGAGAAACAATAGTCCTAGGCATGTCATGCAACCTAGCGACTTCTCTAAAGAACAAATCCGCAATGTTTGAAGCATCATCGGTTTTATGACAAGCTATAAAATGTGCCATCTTAGAGAATCTATCCACAACAACGAAAATAGAATCCCTCCCCTTCTTAGTCCTAGGAAACCCCAAAATAAAGTCCATAGAAATGTCAATCCAAGTTCTTTTTAAGAATAGCACGCAAAGGTGTTCCCAAAGTTCTATTGACAACTTCAGTTTGTCCATCAGTTTGAGGATGACAACTAGTAGAAAACAACAATTTTGTGCCAAGTTCAGCCCATAAAGTCTTCCAAAAGTAACTCAAGAATTTAACATCGCGAACAGAAACAATAGTCCTAGGCATGCCAAGCAACCTAGCGGCTTCTCTAAAGAACAAATCCGCAATGTTTGAAGCATCATCGGTTTTATGACAAGCTATAAAATGTGCCATCTTAGAGAATCTATCCACAACAACAAAAATAGAATCCCTCCCCTTCTTAGTCCTAGGCAACCCCAAAATAAAGTCCATAGAATTGTCAATCCAAGTTCTTTTTAAGAATAGCACACAAAGGTGTTCCCAAAGTTCTATTGACAAATTCAGTTTGTCCATCAGTTTGAGGATGACAAGTAGTAGAAAACAACAATTTTGTGCCAAGTTCAGCCCATAAAGTCTTCCAAAAGTAACTCAAGAATTTAACATCGCGACCAGAATCAATAGTCCTAGGCATGCCATGCAACCTAACGACTTCTCTAAAGAACAAATCCGCAATGTTTGAAGCATCATCGCTTTTATGACAAGCTATAAAATGTGCTATCTTAGAAAATCTTTCCACAATAACAAAAATAGAATCCCTCCTCTTCTTAGGCCTAGGCAACCCCAAACTAAAGTCCATAGAAATGTCAATCCAAGTTCCTTTTAAGAATAGCACGAAAAAGTGTTCCCAAAGTTCTATGGACAACTTCAGTTTGTCCATCCGTTTGAGGATGACAAGTAGTAGAAAACAACAATTTTGTGCCAAGTTTAGCCCATAAATTATTCCAAAAGTAACTCAAAAATTTAACATTGCGACGAGAAACCATAGTCCTAGGCATGCCATGCAACCTATCGACTTCTCTAAACAACAAATATGCAATGTTTGAAGCATCATCGGTTTCATGAAAAGCTATAAAATGTGCCATCTTAGAGAATCTATCCACAACAACAAAAATAGAATACATCCCTTCTTAGTCCTAGGCAACCCCAAAATAAAGTCCATAGAATTGTCAATCCAAGTTCTTTTTAAAAATAGCACACAAAGGTGTTCCCAAAGTTCTATTGACAAATTCAGTTTGTCCATCAGTTTGAGGATGACAAGTAGTAGAAAACAACAATTTTGTGCCAATTTCAGCCCATAAAGTCTTCCAAAAGTAACTCAAGAATTTAACATCGCGACCAGAATCAATAGTCCTAAGTATGCCATGCAACCTAACGACTTCTCTAAAGAACAAATCCGCAATGTTTGAAGCATCATCGCTTTTATGACAAGCTATAAAATGTGCTATCTTAGAAAATCTATCCACAATAACAAAAATAGAATCCCTCCTCTTCTTAGGTGTAATACCCCGAACACTGAGTGATCATTCTAAATTGATAGATATGCTATGGATAATGTGCATAGAGATAAGAAATAAGAGATGAAGAAGTTTGGCTTAAAATATAGAATTATGCCATTGTAATTCGAAGTCACACCGCACCTGCAGTGCTTGTAGACACCGCACCCGCGGTGCAATGGGAAGAAAGTTGGTAAAATTCCCGTAGCCACACCGCACCCGCGGTAGGATAACACCGCACCCGCGGTGGTGCGACCGCACCCGCGGTCGTGCAGCGACCGCACCCGCGGTCCTCGAAATTCAGAAAATGCAAGATGTGCCGTGAGCACAGCGCACCCGCGCTCCTTAAGTCACCGCACCCGCGGTCATGCGTGGAGATTGAAAAATAATAACACTTGTACATAACCATGCAATATGATGTGCTGGTCGCTTCTCCTTCATCTCAGAATGCTGAGACCGAGAGTTTGACAAGGAGAAAACCTTCATTTCCTTTCCATCTTAGACGTGTGATTTTGAAGGATTTAGCCATCCGATTTTCATTCCGAGTTGAGATTCTTGTTCCTCGCGTTAAGAGCTATAAGGTGATGTAAGTTTCATTCGATTCCTGCATGATTTGAGATATAGGTGTTGGAGGAACTTTAATATGTTCATAGATATGTGTTCTTGTGATTATTTTGAACATATATTCGAAACCGGATCGAAGAAATAACATTGTATGCATTTATTATGAATTCCAGCATGTTTAGGACTAAATTATGCAGATTTTGGATAATAGCATGTGGCTATGATGATGATTATGGGTTGAGAATTAAGATGTATTGCTATATGTTGTGAGTTGGACTGATCGGTATTGAGAAATCATGTCGTTATGCCGTCAGATTGTGCCAAGATTACGTATAGAATTAGATAGGTGTTGAATGGAGTTGGAAATTGATATTGTATGTCTGTACATTGCCATTTCAGATTTGGAGTGACAGAGTTTATATCCCGACTTCGAGACTTCGATTTAATTCAACAAGAAAGGTATAAATCATGTTGTTTGGGAAGCCACAACTCAAATAAGATATTATTTGAGTTTCCCCAAAATCACATACTAGAATTGTTATATTTATTTGTAACATGTTACGACTTGTTTATAGAATTATATTCAAATCTTGTTACAGGAGTTTGCTTTGATTATAGCATTGTATTCAAGCATGTAAGATTATTATGATATTCAGATATGAATACGAGCATGCTTTGTTACAGGTTGATAATCATTGCATTTAAGATAGGAGAGTCGTTGACAGTCATTGTCAACTATCTAGATGTTCGGTGTATCTCAGCGTAGGAGTAGTCATTACTCTTATTGCAGCCGTTGATACAGTTCTGACCGAAATCTAGGAATAAGACGTACAGTCACCCCGATTGGGAGGGTAGGTGACAGCCATTGACGTCTTATTCACACCGGGATCCCTAGAGTTCTAGTCGAGTCGAGTCCAGACATGGTTTGATTCGCATTGCATTGCCTATGCATATGATGTTATTTATGATAGCATGTTTCATGTTTAATTGATTATATGCATGTATACATGTTTATATTGGGATTTGTTCTCACCGGAGTTTACGGCTGTTGTTATGTCTGTATGTGTGCATAACAACAGGTGGGGCAGGATCTGGGTCACGCAGAGGATGAGAGATGGACATAGCGTGGTGATCTCGGGCTTAGCAGAAGGACTAGTAGTTGTACTTTTATCATGTACTGTATTTAATTACTAGTTGTTAACTAAGAATGGAACAAGTCATGTTTGTACCTTACGTTTGTACATTATGTTTGTTAAATAAATAAAGACTTTATGTTTGTGTATATACATTAGATTTAATGTGAAAAGCGAAAAATTTGACCCACTTTTATATTAATGATCCATGGAATCTCAAAGAAAAAGTTAGAGCCCGGGTCCCCACAACAGGTGGTATCAAAACATGGGTCAAATTTTCGCTTTTACATTTAATCAAATGTAATTAAACAAGCAACAATCTTTATTTCATTTACAACATACAAACATAATATACATGTCTTATTCTATATGTTCTCAACTAACCAGTATTAAACGACAGTACATAATAAAAAGACAACTACTGGTCCATCTGCTACGCCCGAGATCTCCACGCTAACCCGATCATCTCTGTCTCGACCCATGTTTTATATTAAAGATCCATTAAATCCCAAGAAAAAGAATTAGAGCCCGGGTCCCCACATTAGGTGTGACACTCTGACCCGTAACGATAAAATACACAGCGGAATTTAAAATTTTTCTTTAAAATATGGAAGGAGTTTCAAAATACATTTCATAAAATGTTTACAAAAATAATCACATGATCATTCAAATGACATACAAAATACAAAATAATCATTCTCATGATCATGTCCCAAAATGATACAAAATAGTCTTCCTTCCAACGGTGTATGCATATGACCCCCATCCACGATCACTGCCCTGATCTGTCACTCTTATCTGCATCACATGAAAATAACTGAAATGAGTATAAAAACTCAGCAAGTGGAACTCTACATAGCAATGATACATAGTATACTCTGTAAAACATGGCTTTGAAATCATAAATACCATCAACTCTGAAACATGAATACTGTAGCAATAACTGTAGCAATAGCATAGCAATAGATAGCAATACGATGGTATTTCTCTTTTCTATGGTTGGATTGATATCAATAGTATCTATGACTGTGGTTGCCAATATCCCATCGATATAAATCGATAACTGTGAGGGGATAAAAGCCTATGGTCGATGATCATCTAATTGCATGCAATGCTCTGACTATGATTAATCAATCCAATAAAACATTTGAACTCTGAATATCATTTAAAGCCGTCGTTTCGCAATCTCTATATTTTCTTGTATTCCCTTTTAACAATAGTGAGACATCAATGCCTCCAATAGATAATCAATGAAATCAATACATAACAATTGATCAATGGAAGGGAATAACACTTTGAAACCTTTAAAACACAATACATATAATATCATGTGAGCAAAAAGGATGAAATTCCACTTAAAACCAATAGAACACCTCCAAACTAACTCTTGGTACACCACCTACAATAATAATCCATAAATAACACCAATATCAACTCTATATCCAAGAATACAAGTCAAATATTCCATTAAACCAACAAAACATCAAGCCCAAGTAAACCCTTAACTCAAAACCTTAATAGAATCGCACCAAAAGCTTACCTAAGCTTCCTTATACCACGGAGAACGTCGATCTCAAGTCGGAAATCGAAACAAAGCCAAGAATCAAAGGTAGGAAGCAATTGAAATGGATGAAAACCCTTGAGAAATGAGAGAAAATCGGAAATGGAAGGAAGAAGATAAGGTAGGTATGGCCAACAACTCCCAAAAAGTGACTTAAAATCTCGCCCATACTTACACCGCGGGTGCGGTCACACAAGCACCGCGGGTGCGCTAAGCTCACGGCCAACCAAAATAAATCCCATGCACAAACACCGCGGGTGCGGTGCTACAAATACCGCGGGTGCGGTCTCACCGCGGGTGCGGTCCTTGCACTGCCGCGGGTGCGGTGTCCTCACGGCCTTCAACTTCCAAAATGGTGAATAGTACACCGCGGGGGCACTCCTCTAAGAGCGCGGGTGCACTCTACTCACGGCAATGAACAGTAATAAATCAACTAAACTCGATCCGAAACGCTGAAACGAACAATCAACACCAACTAATACCTCAACAAAACAATAACCAATAATACTATAGCCCAAAACACAACCAATCATCTAATCACAAAACCCAAATAACAAGCGAAACTTAAATCGTACCGTACACCGGGCTCGGCTATTACAATCTCCCCTCCTTAGAGGAATTTCGTCCTCGAAATTGACGTCACTGCACGAACAACTCAGGATACCTCTCTCTCATCTCAGTCTCTGGTTCCCACGTAGCCTCCTCAATCAAGTGGTTCCTCCAAAGGACTTTAACGATGCCGATCTCTTTGTTCCTCAATACTCTAACTGTGCGATCCAAAATCTGAATCGGAATCTCTTGGTAAGTCAAATTCGGCGTCAAGTCCAATGGCTCGTGGCGAAGAACATGGGAAGGATCTGCAATATACTTCCTGAGCATCGATACGTGAAACACATTATGGACTCTGTCAAGATCGGGCGGTAGGGCTAATCTGTAGGCTCGGTCACCAACTCTGTCCAATATCTCGAATTGACCAATGAATCTCGGACTCAACTTGCCCTTCTTGCCAAATCTCATCACACCCTTGAGAGGTGCTATCTTCAGAAATACATGATCGCCAACCTCAAACTGCAAAGGTCTGCGACGAACATCTGCATAGCTCTTCTGCCTCGACTGAGCAGTCTTCATCCTCTCTCTGATAACTGCAACAACATCGGCAGTCTGCTGGACCAACTCGGGACCCAACATCTTCCTCTCTCCAACCTCATCCCAAAACAAAGGAGATCTACACTTCCTGCCATAAAGTGCCTCATACGGTGCCATGCCAATCGACGCCTGGTAGCTATTGTTGTACGTGAACTCCACAAGTGGCAATTTAGAATCCCAGCTACCAGAATAATCAATAGTACAAGCTCTGAGCATATCCTCAAGAATCTGAATGACTCTCTCTGACTGACCGTCGCTCTGAGGATGATAAGCTGTACTGAAAGCTAACCGAGAACCCATAGCTCTGTGAAGACTCTTCCAAAACTCGGAGGTAAACCTGGGGTCACGATCAGACACAATCGACACGGGCACACCATGAAGTCTAACAGTCTCTGCAATGTAGTCCTCGGCATACTGATTCATCGAGTACGTCGTCTTGACTGGGAGAAAATGAGCGGACTTGGTCAATCTAACAACAATGACCCAAATAGAATTATAACCTTTCGGCACTCTGGGAAGACCAGTCACGAAATCCATCGTGATATGCTCCCACTTCCACTGAGGAATCGGCAAAGATAGCAATGTCCCAGCAGGTCTCTGATGCTCAATCTTCACCTGCTGACAAGTAAGGCACTGAGAAATAAACAAAGCAACATCTTTCTTCATACCTGGCCACCAGTAGAGTCGACGAAGATCCTGATACATCTTCGTACTGCCTGGATGAATCGAATATGGCGCGGTATGAGCCTCTGTCAAGACGTCTCTACGAATATCGTCGCCACTAGGAACACAAATACGGCCTCTGAAAGTCACCAATCCATCACCATTCAGACCAAACTCTGAATTTCCTCTAACCTCAGCTCTAGCTCTCAACTCTGTCAACTGAACATCATCAGCCTGCTCTCTACGGATCCTGTCCGTCAAAGTAGATCGAATAACCAACGCTGAAAGACGAGCAATAGTACCTGGAATCACCAGATCAATCTCCTCTCTCTGCAAATCCATCAACAATGGCCTCTGAATCAAAGAACTCAATGAAGCACTCGACTTGCGGCTCAAAGCATCAGCCACAACATTCGCTTTTCCCGGATGGTAACTGATAGTCACATCATAATCCTTGACAAGCTCTAACCACCTCCTCTGTTGCATGTTGAGATCTTTCTGAGAAAACAGATACTTCAAGCTCTTATGGTCTGTGAAGATCTCACACTTTTCGCCATACAAGTAATGTCTCCAAATCTTCAGGGCGAAAACCACAGCTGCTAGATCCAAATCGTGCGTCGGATAATTCTTCTCATAATCCTTCAACTGGCGAGAAGCATAGGCAATGACCTTACCTCGCTGCATCAACACTGCACCAAGGCCTCTCTTCGACGCATCGGTATAGACCACAAAATCCTCTGAACCACTAGGCAAAGAAAGAACAGGAGCTGTCGTCAATCTGTCCTTCAACTCTTGAAATGCACGCTGGCAATCAATAGACCACTCGAACTTCACAGTCTTCCTCGTCAGATTGGACAATGGCAGGGTAATCTTGGAAAAATCTGAAATGAAACGACGATAATAACCCGCCAAACCAAGGAAACTGCGTACCTCAGAAATAGTGGTAGGAATAGGCCAATTCTGAATCGCCTCAATCTTCAATGGATCAACAGCAATGCCATCTCTCGAAACGACATGGCCTAGAAAAGAAATCTGATTCAGCCAAAACTCACACTTCTTCAAATTGGCAAACAACCTCTTCTCTCGCAACAACTGAAGAACAACTCTGAGATGCTCTGCATGAAGCTCTCTGGTCTTGGAATAGATAAGAATATCGTCGATGAAAACAATGACGAAGCTTTCCAAGAACGGCTTGAACACTCGGTTCATCAGGTCCATGAAGACTGAAGGGGCATTGGTCAAACCAAACGACATCACAAGAAACTCAAAATGACCATACCTGGTCCTGAAAGCCGTCTTAGGGACATCAGACTCCCTAACCTTCAACTGATAGTAGCCAGACCGAAGATCAATCTTCGAGAACACAGTGGCACCATGGAGCTGATCAAACAAATCATCTATCCGTGGCAACGGATACTTGTTCTTGACAGTCACTTTGTTGAGCTCCCTGTAGTCGATACACAGCCGCAAAGATCCATTCTTCTTCTTAACAAAAAGAACCGGAGCTCCCCAAGGCGAAGAACTCGGACGAATAAAACCCTTGTCTAGAATATCCTGCAACTGCGCCTTCAACTCCTTCATCTCAGTAGGAGCCATCCGGTACGGAGCCTTAGAGATAGGAACCGTACCAGGAGCTAGATCGATCACAAACTCAACATCCCTATCCGGCGGCAAACCCGGAACATCATCCTCAAACACATCAGCAAACTCCCTCACAACATCGATATCATCTACATTCAACTTAATCAATCTATCAACATCCACAATAGAAGCCAGAAATACAACACAACCTCTACACATCAACCTCTCAGCCTCAATACAAGAAATAAAAGGAAGGACCAGCGAAGTACCTGAGCTGGCGAGAACTCCTCCCTGGCCATCATCTGCAAAAGCTATTGTCTTAGCAACACAATCGATAACTGCACGGTAAGTCGAAAGCCAATCAATGCCAAGAATAACATCGAAAGCAACCATAGGAATAACAATCAAATCAGCGAAGACAATTCGCTCCTCAATACGAACAGGGCACGCATAAACAATCGATGTCGGGCACAACACGTCCCCCGAAGGCAAAATAACACTAAGCTGAAGGGGAAGAACAGAAGGAACTATACCGAACGATCTCAAAAACAAATCAGACATAAAAGAATGAGTAGCACCAGTATCTACCAAAGTCGTAGCTACTCTTCCTGAAATCAAAATAGTACTAGAGATCAATGAAGAATCACGATTAATACCTTCCTTCGTCATCGCAAAGATACGACCCTGCACCTTCCCTTGGCTAGCTCCTCGTGGACAATCTCTGGCAACGTGGCCTGCCGTGCCACAACGAAAACAAGTATGGGTGCCCAATCTGCACTCTCCTCGATGATGCTTGCCACACTTTGGACACAGTGGCTTCTCGGGATCAAATGGAATTGGCGATGGTCTAGGACTCGGCTCCATCTTGCCCTTGCCCTTGAAACGATCCCTGGCCCTCTGATTAGAACCCTGGCCTCTCTGATTAACAGCTTGATGCCTCTCTTGCCTCTCCCTGGCGATGTCCTTCTCATCCTGCTCGGCTAACAATGCTTTGGACACAATCTCCTTGAAAGTAACGGCCTTGGACATGTTGATATCACGACGAATCTCAGCTCTAAGGCCTCGAATGAAATGAGCGCCTTTATCTTTATCATTGGATGCAACATATGGAGCAAATAGGCAACCCTCTTCAAACTTCAGAATATACTGACTAACATCCATGCTCCCCTGTCGAAGCTCCAAGAACTCCGTAACCTTCCTCGCTCGAAGTGCATCGGGAAAATACTTGTCGTAGAACAAGTCAGTGAACTCTGACCACTTCAGTGACGCAACCTCAACTCCAACTTTCGTCGCATTCCACCAAATACGTGCAGCTTTAACCAACATGAACACTGAACAGCTGATCCTGTCTTTGTCCTCATACTGGAGATGATCGAAGATAGCTTCAAGCGCCTTGACCCACTCGACAGCAACTAGAGGATCGGTGCTACCTGCGAATTCCGGTGGATCCATTCTCTTGAAAGCAGAAAAGACGGCATCAGTGCCAACTGTCTGAGCAACCTGACCTCTCACTTGGCCTCTACCCTGTCCTGCTCCTTGCAATCGGAGCAACTGCTGGATCTGATCGCTATGAACTTTGGCTTGCTCCTTAAGCAACTTGCCGAACTCGTCGACAACTCTCGAGGAAGAACTATCCTCACCCTCTGCCGCCTTACGCTTAGGAGGCATACTCTACAATTGCTCACAAGACACCAATCAATATATATAACAATGGATAGATGCAAGAAAACATACCCGGACAGTTGAAAGTAGACGAAGTCATATGCATTGGTCCGAAGAACACCGCTCTGATACCACTAAATGTGACACTCTGACCCGTAACGATAAAATACACAGCGGAATTTAAAATTTTTCTTTAAAATATGGAAGGAGTTTCAAAATACATTTCATAAAATGTTTAAAAAAATAATCACATGATCATTCAAATGACATACAAAATACAAAATAATCATTCTCATGATCATGTCCCAAAATGATACAAAATAGTCTTCCTTCCAACGGTGTATGCATATGACCCCCATCCACGATCACTGCCCTGATCTGTCACTCTTATCTGCATCACATGAAAATAACTGAAATGAGTATAAAAACTCAGCAAGTGGAACTCTACATAGCAATGATACATAGTATACTCTGTAAAACATGGCTTTGAAATCATAAATACCATCAACTCTGAAACATGAATACTGTAGCAATAACTGTAGCAATAGCATAGCAATAGATAACAATACTATGGTATTTCTCTTTTCTATGGTTGGATTGATATCAATAGTATCTATGACTGTGGTTGCCAATATCCCATCAATATAAATCGATAACTGTGAGGGGATAAAAGCCTATGGTCGATGATAATCTAATTGCATGCAATGCTCTGACTATGATTAATCAATCCAATAAAACATTTGAACGCTGAATATCATTTAAAGCCGTCGTTTCGCAATCTCTATATTTTCTTGTATTCCCTTTTAACAATAGTGAGACATCAATGCCTCCAATAGATAATCAATGAAATCAATACATAACAATGGATCAATGGAAGGGAATAACACTTTGAAACCTTTAAAACACAATACATATAATATCATGTGAGCAAAAAGGATGAAATTCCACTTACAAACCAATAGAACACCTCCAAACTAACTCTTGGTACACCACCTACAATAATAATCCATAAATAACACCAATATCAACACTATATCCAAGAATACAAGTCAAATATTCCATTAAACCAACAAAACATCAAGCCCAAGTAAACCCTTAACTCAAAACCTTAATAGAATCGCACCAAAAGCTTACCTAAGCTTCCTTATACCACGGAGAACGTCGATCTCAAGTCGGAAATCGAAACAAAGCCAAGAATCAAAGGTAGGAAGCAATTGAAATGGATGAAAACCCTTGAGAAATGAGAGAAAATCGGAAATGGAAGGAAGAAGATAAGGTAGGTATGGCCAACAACTCTCAAAAAGTGACTTAAAATCTCGCCCATACTTACACCGCGGGTGCGGTCACACAAGCACCGCGGGTGCGCTAAGCTCACGGCCAACCAAAATAAATCCCATGCACAAACACCGCGGGTGCGGTGCTACAAATACCGCGGGTGCGGTCTCACCGCGGGTGCGGTCCTTGCACTGCCGCGGGTGCGGTGTCCTCACGGCCTTCAACTTCCAAAATGGTGAATAGTACACCGCGGGGGCACTCCTCTAAGAGCGCGGGTGCACTCTACTCACGGCAATGAACAGTAATAAATCAACTAAACTCGATCCGAAACGCTGAAACGAACAATCAACACCAACTAATACCTCAACAAAACAATAACCAATAATACTATAGCCCAAAACACAACCAATCATCTAATCACAAAACCCAAATAACAAGCGAAACTTAAATCGTACCGTACACCTGGCTCGGCTATTACATTAGGCCTAGGCAACCCCAAACTAAAGTCCATAGAAATGTCAATCCAAGTTCCTTTTAAGAATAGCACGAAAAAGTGTTCCCAAAGTTCTATTGACAACTTCAGTTTGTCCATCCGTTTGAGGATGACAAGTAGTAGAAAACAACAATTTTGTGCCAAGTTTAGCCCATAAATTATTGCAAAAGTAACTCAAAAATTTAACATTGCGACAAGAAACAATAGTCCTAGGAATTCCATGCAACCTAGCGACATCTCTAAAGAACAAATCAGCCATGTTTGAAGCATCATCGGTTTCATGACAAGCTATAAAATGTGCCATCTTAGAGAATCTATCCACAACTACAAAAATAGAATCCCTCCCCTTCTTAGTCCTAGGCAACCCAAAAATAAAGTCCATAGAATTGTCAATCCAAGTTCTTTTTAAGAATAGCACGCAAAGGTGTTCCCAAAGTTCCAATGACAACTTCAGTTTGTCCATGAGTTTGAGGATGACAAGTAGTAGAAAACAACAATTTTGTGCCAAGTTCAGCCCATAAAGTCTTCCAAAAGTAACTCAATAATTTAACATCGCGACCAGAAACAATAGTCCTAGGCCTGCCAAGCAACCTAGCGACTTCTCTTAAGAAAAAATCCGCAATGTTTGAAGCAACATCGGTTTTATGACAAGCTATAAAATGTGCCATCTTAGAGAATCTATCCACAACAAAAAAATAGAATCCCTCCCCTTCTTAGTCCTAGGCAACCCCAAAATAAAGTATATAGAAATGTCAATCCAAGTTCTTTTTAAGAATAGCACGCAAAGGTGTTCCCAAAGTTCTATTGACAATTTCAGTTTGTCCATCAGTTTGAGAATGACAAGTAGTAGAAAACAACAATTTTGTGCCAAGTTCAGCCCATAAAGTCTTCCAAAAGTAACTCAAGAATTTAACATCGCGACCAAAAACAATAGTCCTAGGCATGCCAAGCAACCTAGCGACTTCTCTAAAGAACAAATCCGCAATGTTTGAAGCATCATCGGTTTTATGACAAGCTATAAAATGTGCCATCTTAGAGAATCTATCCACAACAACAAAAATAGAATCCCTCCCCTTCTTAGTCCTAGGCAACCCCAAAATAAATTCCATAGAATTGTCAATCCAAGTTCTTTTTAAGAATAGCACGCAAAGGTGTTCCCAAAGTTCTATTGACAACTTCAGTTTGTCCATCAGTTTGAGGATGACAAGTAGTAGAAAACAACAATTTTGTGCCAAGTTCAGCCCATAAAGTCTTCCAAAAGTAACTCAAGAATTTAACATCGCGACCAGAAACAATAGTCCTAGGCATGCCAAGCAACCTAGCGACTTCTCTAAAGAACAAATCCGCAATGTTTGAAGCATCATCGGTTTTATGACAAGCTATAAAATGTGCCATCTTAGAGAATCTATCCACAACAACAAAAATAGAATACATCCCCTTCTTAGTCCAAGGCAACCCCAAAATAAAGTCCATAGAATTGTCAATCCAAGTTCTTTTTAAGAATAGCACGCAAAGGTGTTCCCAAAGTTCTATTGACAACTTCAGTTTGTCCATCAGTTTGAGGATGACAAGTAGTAGAAAACAACAATTTTGTGCCAAGTTCAGCCCATAAAGTCTTCCAAAAGTAACTCAAGAATTTAACATCGCGACCAGAAAAAATAGTCCTAGGCATGCCATGCAACCTAGCGACTTCTCTAAACAACAAATCCGCAATGTTTGAAGCATCATCGGTTTTATGACAAGCTATAAAATGTGCCATCTTAGAGAATATATCCACAACAACCCCAAAATAAAGTCCATAGAAATGTCAATACAAGTTCTTTTTAAGAATAGCACGCAAAAATGTTCCCAAAGTTATATTGACAACTTCAGTTTGTCCATCCGTTTGAGGATGACAAGTAGTAGAAAACAACAATTTTGTGTCAAGTTTAGCCCATAAAGTCTTCCAAAAGTAACTCAAAAATTTAACATTGCGACCAGAATCAATAGTCCTAGGCATGCCATGCAACCTATCGACTTCTCTAAAGAACAAATCCGCAATGTTTGAAGCATCATCGGTTTTATGACAAGCTATAAAATGTGTCATCTTAGAGAATCTATGCACAACAACAAAAATAGAATACATCCTCTTCTTAGTCCTAGGCAACCCCAAAATAAAGTCCATAGAATTGTCAATCCAAGTTCTTTTTAAGAATAGCACGCAAAAGTGTTCCCAAAGTTCTATTGACAACTTCAGTTTGTCCATCCGTTTGAGGATGACAAGTAGTAGAAAACAACAATTTTGTGCCAAGTTTAGCCCATAAAGTATTCCAAAAGTAACTCAAGAATTTAACATTGCGACGAGAAACAATAGTCCTAGGCATGCCATGCAACCTAGCGACTTCTCTAAAGAACAAATCCGCAATGTTTGAAGCATCATCGCTTTAATGACAAGCTATAAAATGTGCCATCTTAGAGAATCTATCCACAACAACGAAAATAGAATCCCTCCCCTTCTTAGTCCTAGGAAACCCCAAAATAAAGTCCATAGAAATGTCAATCCAAGTTCTTTTTAAGAATAGCACGCAAAGGTTTCCCAAAGTTCTATTGACAACTTCAGTTTGTCCATCAGTTTGAGGATGACAAGTAGTAGAAAACAACAATTTTGTGCCAAGTTTAGCCCATAAAGTCTTCCAAAAGTAACTCAAGAAATTAACATCGCGAACAGAAACAATAGTCCTAGGCATGCCAAGCAACCTAGCGACTTCTCTAAAGAACAAATCCGCAATGTTTGAAGCATCATCGGTTTCATGACAAGCTATAAAATGTGCCATCTTAGAGAATCTATCCACAACAACAAAAATAGAATACATCCCTTCTTAGTCCTAGGCAACCCCAAAATAAAGTCCATAGAATTGTCAATCCAAGTTCTTTTTAAGAATAGCACGCAAAGGTGTTCCCAAAGTTCCATTGACAACTTCAGTTTGTCCATCCGTTTGAGGATGACAAGTAGTAGAAAACAACAATTTTGTGCCAAGTTTAGCCCATAAATTATTCCAAAAGTAACTCAAGAATTTAACATCGCGACGAGAAACAATAGTCCTAGGCATGCCATGCAACCTAGCGACTTTTCTAAAGAACAAATCCGCAATGTTTGAAGCATCATCGGTTTTATGACAAGCTATAAAATGTGCCATCTTAGAAAATCTATCCACAACAACAAAAATAGAATCCCTCCTCTTCTTAGGCATAGGCAACCCCAAACTAAAGTCCATAGAAATTTCAATCCAAGTTCCTTCTAAGAATAGCACGCAAAAGTGTTCCCAAAGTTCTATGGACAACTTCAGTTTGTCCATCTATTTGAGGATGACAAGTAGTAGAAAACAACAATTTTGTGCCAAGTTCAGCCCATAAAGTCTTCCAAAAGTAACTCAAGAATTTAACATCGCGACCAGAATCAATAGTCCTAGGCATGCCATGCAACCTAACGACTTCTCTAAAGAACAAATCCGCAATGTTTGAAGCATCATCGCTTTTATGACAAGCTATAAAATGTGCCATCTTAGAAAATCTATCCACAATAACAAAAATAGAATCCCTCCTCTTCTTAGGCCTACGCAACCCCAAACTAAAGTCCATAGAAATGTCAATTCAAGTTCCTTTTAAGAATAGCACGAAAAAGTGTTCCCAAAGTTCTATTGACAACTTCAGTTTGTCCATCCGTTTGAGGATGACATGTAGTAGAAAACAACAATTTTGTGCCAAGTTTTGCCCATAAATTATTCCAAAAGTAACTTAAAAATTTAACATTGCAACGAGAAACAATAGTCCTAGGCATGCCATGCAACCTAGCGACTTCTCTAAAGAACAAATCCGCAATATTTGAAGCATCATCGGTTTCATGACAAGCTATAAAATGTGCCATCTTAAACAATCTATCCACAACTACAAAAATAGAATCCCTCCTCTTCTTAGGCCTAGGCAACCCCAAACTAAAGTCCATAGAAATGTCAATCCAAGTTCTTTTTAAGAATAGCACGCAAAAGTGTTCTCAAAGTTCAATTGACAACTTCAGTTTGTCTATCTGTTTGACAATGACAAGTAGTAGAAAACAACAATTTTGTACCAAGTTGAGCCCATAAAGTCTTCTAAAAGTAACTCAAGAATTTAACATCGCGAAAAGAAACAAAAGTCCTAGACATGCCATGCAACCTTAGCGACTTCTCTAAAGAACAAATCCGCAATGTTTGAAGCATCATCGGTTTTATGACAAGCTATAAAATGTGTCATCTTAGAGAATCTATCCACAACAACAAAAATAGAATACATCCCCTTCTTAGTCCTAGGCAACCCCAAAATAAAGTCCATAGAATTGTCAATCCAAGTTCTTTTTAAGAATAGCACGCAAAGGTGTTCCCAAAGTTCTATTGACAACTTCAGTTTGTCCATCAGTTTGAGGATGACAAGTAGTAGAAAACAACAATTTTGTGCCAAGTTCAGCCCATAAAGTCTTCCAAAAGTAACTCAAGAATTTAACATCGCGACCAGAAACAATATTCCTAGGCATGCCAAGCAACCTAGCGACTTCTCTAAAGAAAAAATCCGCAATGTTTGAAGCAACATCGGTTTTATGACAAGCTATAAAATGTGCCATCTTAGAGAATCTATCCACAACAACAAAAATAGAATCCCTCCCCTTCTCAGTCCTAGGCAACCCCAAAATAAAGTCCATAGAAATGTCAATCCAAGTTCTTTTTAAGAATAACACGCAAAGGTGTTCCCAAAGTTCTATTGACAACTTCAGTTTGTCCATCAGTTTGAGGATGACAAGTAGTAGAAAACAAGAATTTTGTGCCAAGTTCAGCCCATAAAGTCTTCCAAAAGTAACTCAAGAATTTAACATCGCGACCAGAAACAATAGTCCTAGGCTTGCCATGCAACCTAGCGACTTTTCTAAAGAACAAATCCGCAATGTTTGAAGCATCATCGGTTTCATGACAAGCTATAAAATGTGCCATCTTAGAGAATCTATCCACAACAACAAAAATAGAATACATCCCTTCTTAGTCCTAGGCAACCCCAAAATAAAGTCCATAGAATTGTCAATCCAAGTTCTTTTTAAGAATAGCACGCAAAGGTGTTCCCAAAGTTCCATTGACAACTTCAGTTTGTCCATCCGTTTGAGGATGACAAGTAGTAGAAAACAACAATTTTGTGCCAAGTTTAGCCCATAAATTATTCCAAAAGTAACTCAAGAATTTAACATTGCGACGAGAAACAATAGTCCTAGGCATGCCATGCAACCTAGCGACTTTTCTAAAGAACAAATCCGCAATGTTTGAAGCATCATCGGTTTTATGACAAGCTATAAAATGTGCCATCTTAGAAAATCTATCCACAACAACAAAAATGGAATCCCTCCTCTTCTTAGGCATAGGCAACCCCAAACTAAAGTCCATAGAAATGTCAATCCAAGTTCCTTCTAAGAATAGCACGCAAAAGTGTTCCCAAAGTTCTATGGACAACTTCAGTTTGTCCATCTGTTTGAGGATGACAAGTAGTAGAAAACAACAATTTTGTGCCAAGTTTAGCCCATAAAGTCTTCCAAAAGTAACTCAAGAATTTAACATCGCGACCAGAATCAATAGTCCTAGGCATGCCATGCAACCTAACGACTTCTCTAAAGAACAAATCCGCAATGTTTGAAGCATCATCGCTTTTATGACAAGCTATAAAATGTGCCATCTTAGAAAATCTATCCACAATAACAAAAATAGAATCCCTCCTCTTCTTAGGCCTACGCAACCCCAAACTAAAGTCCATAGAAATGTCAATTCAAGTTCCTTTTAAGAATAGCACGAAAAAGTGTTCCCAAAGTTCTATTGACAACTTCAGTTTGTCCATCCGTTTGAGGATGACATGTAGTAGAAAACAACAATTTTGTGCCAAGTTTTGCCCATAAATTATTCCAAAAGTAACTTAAAAATTTAACATTGCAACGAGAAACAATAGTCCTAGGCATGCCATGCAACCTAGCGACTTCTCTAAAGAACAAATCCGCAATATTTGAAGCATCATCGGTTTCATGACAAGCTATAAAATGTGCCATCTTAAACAATCTATCCACAACTACAAAAATAGAATCCCTCCTCTTCTTAGGCCTAGGCAACCCCAAACTAAAGTCCATAGAAATGTCAATCCAAGTTCTTTTTAAGAATAGCACGCAAAAGTGTTCTCAAAGTTCAATTGACAACTTCAGTTTGTCTATCTGTTTGACAATGACAAGTAGTAGAAAACAACAATTTTGTACCAAGTTGAGCCCATAAAGTCTTCTAAAAGTAACTCAAGAATTTAACATCGCGAAAAGAAACAAAAGTCCTAGACATGCCATGCAACCTAGCGACTTCTCTAAAGAACAAATCCGCAATGTTTGAAGCATCATCGGTTTTATGACAAGCTATAAAATGTGTCATCTTAGAGAATCTATCCACAACAACAAAAATAGAATACATCCCCTTCTTAGTCCTAGGCAACCCCAAAATAAAGTCCATAGAATTGTCAATCCAAGTTCTTTTTAAGAATAGCACGCAAAGGTGTTCCCAAAGTTCTATTGACAACTTCAGTTTGTCCATCAGTTTGAGGATGACAAGTAGTAGAAAACAACAATTTTGTGCCAAGTTCAGCCCATAAAGTCTTCCAAAAGTAACTCAAGAATTTAACATCGCGACCAGAAACAATATTCCTAGGCATGCCAAGCAACCTAGCGACTTCTCTAAAGAAAAAATCCGCAATGTTTGAAGCAACATCGGTTTTATGACAAGCTATAAAATGTGCCATCTTAGAGAATCTATCCACAACAACAAAAATAGAATCCCTCCCCTTCTCAGTCCTAGGCAACCCCAAAATAAAGTCCATAGAAATGTCAATCCAAGTTCTTTTTAAGAATAACACGCAAAGGTGTTCCCAAAGTTCTATTGACAACTTCAGTTTGTCCATCAGTTTGAGGATGACAAGTAGTAGAAAACAAGAATTTTGTGCCAAGTTCAGCCCATAAAGTCTTCCAAAAGTAACTCAAGAATTTAAGATCGCGACCAGAAACAATAGTCCTAGGCATGCCAAGCAACCTAGCGACTTCTATAAAGAACAAATCCGCAATGTTTGAAGCATCATCGGTTTTATGACAAGCTATAAAATGTGCCATCTTAGAGAATCTATCCACAACAACAAAAATAGAATCCCTCCCCTTCTTAGTCCTAGGCAACCCCAAAATAAAGTCCATAGAATTGTCAATCCAAGTTCTTTTTAAGAATAGCACGCAAAGGTGTTCCCAAAGTTCTATTGACAACTTCAGTTTTTCCATCAGTTTGAGGATGACAAGTAGTAGAAAACAACAATTTTGTGCCAACTTCAGCCCATAAAGTCTTCCAAAAGTAACTCAAGAATTTAACATCGCGACCAGAAACAATAGTCCTAGGCATGCCAAGCAACCTAGCGAGTTCTCTAAAGAACAAATCCGCAATGTTTGAAGCATCATCGGTTTTATGACAAGCTATAAAATGTGCCATCTTAGAGAATCTATCTACAACAACAAAAATAGAATACATCCCCTTCTTAGTTTTAGGCAACCCCAAAATAAAGTCCATAGAATTGTCAATCCAAGTTCTTTTTAAGAATAGCACGCAAAGGTGTTCCCAAAGTTCTATTGACAACTTCAGTTTGTCCATCAGTTTGAGGATGACAAGTAGTAGAAAACAACAATTTTGTGCCAAGTTCAGCCCATAAAGTCTTCCAAAAGTAACTCAAGAATTTAACATCGCGACCAGAAACAATAGTCCTAGGCATGCCAAGCAACCTAGCGAATTCTCTAAAGAAAAAATCCGCAATGTTTGAAGCAACATCGGTTTTATGACAAGCTATAAAATGTGTCATCTTAGAGAATCTATCCACAACAACAAAAATAGAATCCCTCCCCATCTTAGTGTGGGGACCCGGGCTCTAACTTTTTCTTGGGGATTCAATGGATCGTTAATATAAAAGTGGGTCAAATTTTCGCTTTTCAACATTACATCTAATGTATATAAACAAACATAAATTCTTTATTTAAATTACAAACATAATGTTCAAACATAACGTGCAACATGTCGTGTCCATCCATACTCAACAAACTAGTAATTAAATACAGTACATGCCAAAGGTACAACTACTAGTCCTTCTGCTAAGCCCGAGATCACCACGCTATGTCCATCTCTCATCCTCTGCGTGACCCAGATCCTACCCCACCTGTTGTTATGCACACATACAGACATAACAACAGCCGGAAACTCCGGTGAGAACAAATCCCAGTATAAACATGTATACATGCATATAATCAATTAAACATGAAACATACTATCATGAATGACATCATATGCACATGCAATGCAATGCGAATCAAACCATGTCTGGACTCGACTCGACTAGAACTCTAGGGATCCCGGTGTGAATAAGACGTCAATGGCTGTCACCTACCCTCCCACTCGGGGTGACTGTACGTCTTATTCCTAGACTTCGGTCTGAGCTGTATCAACGACTGCAATAGGAGTCGAGGCTGCTCCTAAGCTGAGATAAACCGAACATCTAGATAGTTGACAATGGCTGTCAACGACTCTCCTATCTTAAATGCAATGACTATCAACCTGTAACAAAGCATGCTCATATTCATATCTGAATATTACCATAATCTTACATGATTGAATACAATTCTATAATCAAAGCATAATCATGTAACAAGATTTGAATATAATTCTATAAACAAGTCATAAACATGTTACCATATATATACAACAATACTAGTATGTGATTTTGGTTGGGAAACTCAAATAATATCTTATTTGATTTGTGGCTTCCCAAACAAACATGACTTATACCTTTCGTGTCGCAAAGTCTGTGATGTAGTTGAAGTCTCACTATCACGTTGCCAATATAAATCTGAAATGGCACCATCAATGTGCATTCTATCAATACACAACTCAAACAACTCCAATCTCAATCAATAACCAAATCTAGATAAAATTTGACGGTATAACGACGTGATTTCTCAATACCGATCAATTCAACTTTCATCATATCTCAATATCTAATTTCCACAATCAATAATCAACCTCTTAGAACATTATACTCTCAAAATCTGCACAATCTCGATTCAATACATGCTGGAAGTTCATAGTAAATGCATACGCTATCATTTCTTCGTTCCGGTTTCGATTATAAACTCATAATCATCACAAGAACACTTATCTATATGCATAATTGTAAGGCTCGAGAATTGTCCGTGTCATCGATGTGAGACTTGAAGAGGAGAATGCATGACATGAAAAATGAGAGTTTGAGCAAGCATGGCCGAAGCCACACCGCCCCTGCGGTGCTAAGACTACCGCAGCCGCAGTGTAGGTGACAGAAAGTTGAGGGAAATGTGCGAAGCAACACCGCACCCGCGGTGCATGCAAGACCGCACCCGCGGTGGTGAGACCGCACCCGCGGTGATGCAAGCGCCGCACCCGCGGTGATCGACATTTAGGAAAATGCATTGCTGCCGAGAGCACAGCGCACCCGCGCTCTTGAGTTGCCGCACCCGCGGTGCTGCATGCGAAGTGCCACCTTCGATTTTTATGTTCACACATGGCATGCTATATAAATACCTTGCATTGACACTTCATTTCATCATCTTCAGAAGGCAAGAACCGAGAACTCCCCTCTAAATTCCTTCAAGCTTCTTCATAGTAGAATTACGATTGTGCATGATTTAGCCATTTGATTTTAATTCCGAGTCCGGATTATTGATCCTTGCAGTATTGGCAACGAAAGGACGTAAGTTTCTTCCATTTCCAGCATGTTTCGAAATTCATATGTTGGAGAAGTTATGATTTGTTTGAAGATATGTATTCTTGATATCTTGAGCTTGATATAGTTGCTATCGAATCGATTTTCGGACATCGTATGCCATTATTTCGAATTCCAGCCTATATGTGTATGATGGGTACCGATTTTGAAGGGATAATGAGATTATTGTGATGTTAATGAGATTATGATATTGTTATATGTTGAGATTGAGTTACCGGTATCAAAGAAATACGCCGTTATGCCGTCGATTGTTACCGAGATGGAGTATTGATTTGTACAAGATTTTGATATGAGTTATATCTTGATAGAATGCATTGTTATATTGTCATTTCAGATTTGTTTTGACAGAGTGACATTCCGACTTCAAGATCTCGACACAGACAGTGCGACAAGAAAGGTATAATTCATGTGGTCACGGGATTGCACAACTCGATTCAGACTTGATACGAGTTTCTCTAAATCACATACTAGATTGTTATTACATTGATTATGTAATATTTTGTTTATTGATTTATATTCGAGTCCTGAGATAGGAGATATTGGCAGATTTGCCAAAACTAGACGTTTTGGTGTATCGACGCATAAGAGCAGATTTGCTATATGTGTAGACCCTCGATACAGAGTTGACCGAAGTCTAGGAATAAGACGTACCGTTGCCCCGAGTGGTTGGATAGGTAACAGACCGTCTTATTCACACCGGGATCCCTAGATTAGAAATGATTCGAGTCAAGATTTAAATGTTGAATACAGATTTGTATTCTTCTACATGTTGAGATTTTATTCATGTTAATTGATATATGCTATGCTTTTATACATGATTTATGACATTGCATGCATCCATGTTTTATACTGGGATATGTTCTCACCGGAGTTATCCGGCTGTTGTCGTGTCTGTATGTGTGCATGGAAACAGGTGGGGCAGGATCTGGGTCTCGAGCTAGATGAGAGATTGACGATAGCGTGGAGATCACGGGCGTTGCAGATTTCTAGTGTTTTCCTTTTGATTTGTACTACTTATGTTGTAGTTGGGATTTGAACACTAGCGTATGATTTTACCAAACAGACATGTATGTATATTATGTTGTTTATTTAATATCAAGACATGATATGCTTTAGTTATACATTTAAATTAATGTTAAAAGCAAAATTTTGACCCACATTTTCGAACAAAGATCCAATTAAATCCCAAAAGAATTGAGTTAGAGCCCGGGTCCCCACAACAGGTGGTATCAGAGCAGTAGGTTCTGTAGACAGAGATAGAATAGAATGAGCGGGGTAGATCGAGTCATCTTCCTTGCTTTTGAAATGCTAGCATGATTTATTGCTTTCCCTATTGTATGTTGTTGTATTATCTGAATTGATTTACAGCATTTCAAGCCTGAATCAGAACCGATTCTCGATCAGAGTCTATGATCAGAGGAGGGCTGAGACAGATGATATTGATTGTGTACTAATCAGTTTGATAATCAGATTTATGCCGCCTAGACGTATACCACAGCCAGAGCAGGGTAGCACATCAGGTGCACAGATGGATGTCACCGCTACACCGATGGAGACCTTTTTGAAGAGATTTCAGTCTTTCCATCCGCCTACCCTGAAGGGCACAGAGAGTGCAGTAGACTGCGAGAGCTGGCTTGATGATATCAAGATGTTGTTTGAGTCTTTGGCCTATACTGATGAGCGACGTGTGAAACTGATAGGGCATCAGATGCAAGAGGTTGCAAAGAGCCGGTGGTTGACTACGAAGAGAGCCTTGGAGCACTGAGGCATTGATATTACGTGGAAAGTCTTCAAAGATGAGTTCTATCAGCGCTTCTTCCCCGTTTCCTACCGAAAAGGTAAAGGAGCTGAATTTGCAAATCTGAAGCAGGGACAGTGGAACATCGAGGAGTATGTGGCTAAATTTTCTGCATTGCTACGATTTGCACCGCATGTAGCAGGGAACGACGAGGCAGTGGTCGATCAGTTCATCAACGGGCTAAACCCCGATGTCTTTACCTTGGTGAACACGAGCCGGCCTAGTACTTTTTCAGAGGCACTGAACCGAGCGAAGGGAGCAGAGGCTGGCTTGATCAGGCAGCGAGGGGCTTCCTACGGTGTTCAGGGGCAGAGACCGCCACAGCCTACTACCATACAGTTTCCACCACCTCCTCCTCGTTTCGATAGTGGAGCTAGTGGTAGTGGCAAGAAGAAATTTCTGAAGGCTAAGGGTAAGCAGTTTAAGAAGTCCGGGAGTAGTTCATCGAGTTCGAGTGGATCTCGACAGAGAGGTCAGGGTTCAGATTATAGTGGCGCATACTGTGGTTCGTGCGGAGGGCGACATACCACGGAGCAGTGTCAAGGAGTTCTGGGACGCTGCAACATCTGTAGGCAACAGGGACACTTTGCCAGAGTTTGTCCCCAGAGAGGTGCATCACGATTTCAGAGTACAGGTTCATCAGCACCAGTGCCACAGATGGAGAGACAGGCATCCTCTGTACACTCCTTCCAGCCACCCTCCAAACAGACCCAGCAGAGACCAGGAGGTAGTCAGACGGTGAGTCAGCCTCCCAGACAGCAGGCACGTGTCTTCGCCCTGACAGAGGAGCAGGCGCTGGATGTGCCAGATGACGTCATTGCAGGTAACTGTTTTCTTTGCGGTTATCCTGCATATGTGTTGATAGACACAGGGGCATCTCATACATTCATATCTGAACATTTTGCATTGAGACATTCATTGCCTGTTGAGTCGTTGTCGACAGTAGTGTCTATAGCTTCTCCGTTGGGAAGTGGTTTAATATCTGTGACTACTGTTAGACACTGTATGCTTCAGTTTGAAGGGCATGAGATCGATCTTGATTGTGTAGTACTTGGTTTAGCTGATTTTGATTGTATAGTTGGCATAGATATGTTAACCAAGTACAGAGCCACTGTAGATTGTTTCCACAAAATTGTCAGATTCAGACCCGAGATGACAGATGAGTGGAAATTCTACGGAAAGGGTTCCAGATATCGGATTCCCTTAGTATCTGCTCTGACTATGAGTAGATTGCTTCAAAGAGGAGCAGAGGGCTTTCTCGTATATTCAGTACATCTACTGAAGTTGAGCCCAGCATTGGCAGATTTGCCAGTGGTTTGCGAGTTTGCAGATGTTTTTCCTGACGAGATTCCAGGGTGGCCTCCAGTTCGAGAGGTTGATTTCAGCATTGATCTTGTGCCAGGCAGTGTTCCTATTTCGAGAGCTCCGTATAGGATGGAACCGATAGAGCTGAAAGAGTTGAAAGCACAGTTGGAAGATCTTTTGTCCAAGGGATATATCAGACCCAGTGTATCACCTTGGGGTGCTCCGGTGCTTTTCGTTCGAAAGAAAGATGGTTCGATGCGATTGTGTATTGATTATAGGCAGTTGAACAAGGTAACAGTGAAGAACAAGTATCCTCTGCCTCGCATCGACGATTTGTTTGATCAGTTACAGGGATCTTCTGTATACTCGAAGATTGATTTGAGATCAGGGTATCATCAGCTCCGAGTTAGAGACGTTGATATTCCGAAGACTGCATTCCGAACCAGGTATGGGCATTACGAGTTTATTGTTATGCCTTTCGGTTTGACGAATGCGCCTGCGGTGTTTATGAGTTTGATGAACCGCATTTTTCAGAGATATTTAGATGATTTTGTGATTGTATTCATTGATGATATTTTGGTGTATTCGAAGAGTTTGACTGAGCATGCAGATCATCTGAGAATTGTATTGAAGACTTTGAGAAATGAGCAGTTGTATGCTAAATTGTCCAAGTGCGAATTCTGGCTGAGGTTGTCTTTTTGGGTCACATTATATCTGGAGATGGTATTGCGGTAGATCCGAGTAAAGTTGAGGTTGTGATCAGTTGGCCGAGACCGACTTCTGTGCCTGAAATACGCAGTTTCATGGGTCTAGCCGGGTATTATCGTCGTTTTATCCGAGATTTCTCCAGTATAGCGAAGCCTATCACTTAGTTGACCCAGAAGAATATGCCATTTGTGTGGTCTGAAGATTGTGAAGCTAGTTTTGTAGAGTTGAAGAAGAGGCTGACTAGTGCGCCTGTCTTGACGATTCCTTCAGGTACAGGTGAGTTCGTTGTATATTGTGACGCATCTCACAGAGGGCTAGGATGTGTTCTTATGCAACGAGGGCACGTGATAGCGTACGCCTCTAGACAGCTGAAGCCGCACGAGACTCGTTATCCGATTCATGACCTTGAGTTGGCAGCGATTGTCTTTGCCTTGAAGATCTGGCGTCATTATCTGTATGGCGAGAAATTTGAGATCTATTCCGATCATAAGAGCTTGAAGTATCTCTTTTCTCAGTCAGAGTTGAACATGAGGCAGCGACGATGGCTTGATCTGCTGAAAGATTTTTATTGCGAGATCAAATACCATCCAGGAAAATCGAATGCAGCGGCAGACGCCTTAAGTCGAAAGGTATGTTATTTGTCCTTGTCGACTATAGGTGTATTGAGTTTAGTAGAAGATTGTTGCTTGTCTGGGTTGACATTTAATACAGAGAGTAGACCGTTGCGACTTGCTGCGATTCAGATTGAGCCAGACTTGATTTTGAGGATCAAAGAAGCGCAGAGAACCGATCCGAGCGTTCAGAAATCGATTGATATGGTCAGAGCTGGTCATATATCAGAGTATCAGGTTAGAGATTATGTTCTGTATGTGAATAACCGCTTAGTAGTGCCTGAGATTTCATATTTGAGACGACAGATCATGTCGGAGGCACACTGTAGTCGGTTCATCATTCACCCTGGTGGCAGGAAGATGTACAATGACTTGAAGACACAATTCTGGTGGAAGCAGATAAAGACAGACATTGAAGAATTTGTGTCTAAGTGCTTGAATTGCCAGCAGGTGAAGGCAGAAAGAAAGAAGCCCGGAGGTTTACTTCAGAGTTTGTCTATTCCTGAATGGAAATGGGACCACATTTCCATGGATTTCGTGACGAAGTTACCTCGATCTTCACGGGGCTGTGATTCGATTTGGGTCATCATTGATAGACTGACCAAATCAGCTTGCTTTATTCCGTACAGAAAGACCTATCGACACGATCAGATGGCAGAGTTGTATGTCAGAGAGGTCGTCAGATTGCACGGTGTGCCGAAGTCGATTGTATCAGATCGGGATCCACGATTCACTTCTCACTTTTGGCACAACCTGCAGCAGGCTTTGGGTACGACTTTACACCTGAGCACTGCTTATCATCCTCAGACGGACGGACAGTCAGAGCGGACTATCCAGACTTTAGAGGACATGCTGAGAGCTGTAGTACTAGACTTTGGTACTAGTTGGCAAGATTCATTGCCGTTGTGTGAGTTTTCATACAACAACAGCTATCAGACTAGCATTGAGATGGCACCGTTCGAAGCTTTATACGGAAAAAAGTGCAGATCTCCGTTGTACTGGGATGATATCTCTGAGTTACCAGAGTTAGGGCCTGATATGATTCGTGAGATGACCGAGAAAGTGAAGATCATTCAGAGGAGAATGAAGACAGCACAGGATAGACAAGCGAAGTACGCCAATGTCAGACGCAGACCGTTGGTATTTGAGCAGGGAGATAGAGTATTTTTGAAGATTTCACCTTTCAGAGGCGTTGTCAGATTTGGAAAGCGAGGAAAGTTGTCTCCTAGATACGTCGGTCCGTATGAGATCCTTGAAAAGATTGGCGATCAAGCTTACAGACTTGCTCTTCCTCCTTCATTATCTGGTATACATGACGTTTTTCATGTATCGATGTTAAGCAGATATATGCCAGATAGTTCTCATGTCATTCAGCCTGATGAAGCCGAGTTAGATCAGACTCTGAGCTATGTGGAAAGACCGATACAGATTCTTGATCGGAAGGAGAAACAGCTTAGAACCAAGACTATTCCGCTTGTGAAGGTTCAATGGAGTCGTCATGGCATCGAGGAAGCAACTTGGGAAACAGAGTCTGAGATGAGACAGAGGCATCCCGAGCTATTTATATGATGTGAGTTTTCCTTTCAGTTTTGATTGTACTGTTTTGTATACATTTACATGATTAATTGCTTGCGAGTTCGAGGGCGAACTCCTGTCTAAGAGGGGGAGAAATGTAAGGCTCAAGAATTGTCCGTGTCATCGATGTGAGACTTGAAGAGGAGAATGCATGACATGAAAAATGAGAGTTTGAGCAAGCATGGCCGAAGCCACACCGCCCCTGCGGTGCTAAGACTACCGCACCCACGGTGTAGGTGACAGAAAGTTGAGGGAAATGTGCGAAGCAACACCGCACCCGCGGTGCGTGCAAGACCGCACCCGCGGTGGTGAGACCGCACCCGCGGTGATGCAAGCGCCGCACCCGCGGTGATCGACATTTAGGAAAATGCATTGCTGCCGAGAGCACAGCGCACCCGCGCTCTTGAGTTGCCGCACCCGCGGTGCTGCATGCGAAGTGCCACCTTCGATTTTTATGTTCACACATGGCATGCTATATAAATACCTTGCATTGACACTTCATTTCATCATCTTCAGAAGGCAAGAACCGAGAACTCCCCTCTAAATTCCTTCAAGCTTCTTCATAGTAGAATTACGATTGTGCATGATTTAGCCATTTGATTTTAATTCCGAGTCCGGATTATTGATCCTTGCAGTATTGGCAACGAAAGGACGTAAGTTTCTTCCATTTCCAGCATGTTTCGAAATTCATATGTTGGAGAAGTTATGATTTGTTTGAAGATATGTATTCTTGATATCTTGAGCTTGATATAGTTGCTATCGAATCGATTTTCGGACATCGTATGCCATTATTTCGAATTCCAGCCTATATGTGTATGATGGGTACCGATTTTGAAGGGATAATGAGATTATTGTGATGTTAATGAGATTATGATATTGTTATATGTTGAGATTGAGTTACCGGTATCAAAGAAATACGCCGTTATGCCGTCGATTGTTACCGAGATGGAGTATTGATTTGTACAAGATTTTGATATGAGTTATATCTTGATAGAATGCATTGTTATATTGTCATTTCAGATTTGTTTTGACAGAGTGACATTCCGACTTCAAGATCTCGACACAGACAGTGCGAGAAGAAAGGTATAATTCATGTGGTCACGGGATTGCACAACTCGATTCAGACTTGATACGAGTTTCCCTAAATCACATACTAGATTGTTATTACATTGATTATGTAATATTTTGTTTAGTGATTTATATTCGAGTCCTGAGATAGGAGATATTGGCAGATTTGCCAAAACTAGACGTTTCGGTGTATCGACGCATAGGAGCAGATTTGCTATATGTGTAGACCCTCGATACAGAGTTGACCGAAGTCTAGGAATAAGACGTACCGTTGCCCCGAGTGGTTGGGTAGGTAACAGACCGTCTTATTCACACCGGGATCCCTAGATTAGAAATGAGTCGAGTCAAGATTTAAATGTTGAATACAGATTTGTATTCTTCTACATGTTGAGATTTTATTCATGTTAATTGATATATGCTATGCTTTTATACATGATTTATGACATTGCATGCATCCATGTTTTATACTGGGATATGTTCTCACCGGAGTTATCCGGCTGTTGTCGTGTCTGTATGTGTGCATGGCAACAGGTGGGGCAGGATCTGGGTCTCGAGCTAGATGAGAGATTGACGATAGCGTGGAGATCACGGGCGTTGCAGATTTCTAGTGTTTTCCTTTTGATTTGTACTACTTATGTTGTAGTTGGGATTTGAACACTATTGTATGATTTTACCAAACAGACATGTATGTATATTATGTTGTTTATTTAATATCAAGACATGATATGCTTTAGTTATACATTTAAATTAATGTTAAAAGCAAAATTTTGACCCACATTTTCGAACAAAGATCCAATTAAATCCCAAAAGAATTGAGTTAGAGCCCGGGTCCCCACAATAATACATTTTCTCCAATACATGTTTTTCAAACCATGCTGAAGTTAAAGAAACTTACATCACTTTGAAGCTCTTGATGCAAGGATCAATAATCTAAGCTTGAATTTAAAATCGGATAGCTAAATCTTGATAAATCTTACCTCAAAGCTTTGAAGAAACTTGAGGATTTGAAGAAAGCTCTCGTTCTCAGCTGCTGGAATGAAGAAATGACTGAATCAGCATCACTTCTATATATATATGCCATGTGTCAAGACAAGAAGAAGGGGTGGATTTCTCGCATGCAGCACCGCTGGTGCGCTCATGTTTAGACCGCGGGTGCGCTCAGGCTTCAACCACAATTTCATTTTCCTAAAATGCCGACCGCGGGTGCGGTCTTTACAACACCGCGGGTGCGGTCTTTACACCGCGGGTGCGGTCTTGCTGCACCGCGGGTGCGGTGATGCTACGGAAATTTTTGCTAACTTACTGTCCATGCACCGCGGGTGTGGTGTCTACAAGCACTGCGGGTGCGGTATGGCTTCGGCAGCACATTCAAAATTCCATGATTTATGACCGCTGGTGCACTCTTGTTCTGAACGCGGGTGCAGTCTTGCAAAACCCTCATTTCTCATGTATTTTCTTCCCTCATTGCATTTCATGCATTCTCGTATTCTCCAAATCGTTCGTCAATAAAAACTAATAACCACGAGCCTTACATTTCTCCCCGAAATGCTAGTCTGATATATGACAAGTAATCTACGCTTGTCATTACTAAACATATATGACAAGTAATATAATCAAAACTGAAAATTTACTTACATCATGTAAACAACTCGGGATGTTTCTGTTGCATGTTTGCTTCTGTCTCCCAAGTCGCTTCTTCGATGCCATGACGACTCCATTGGACTTTCACTAGAGGAATAGTCTTCGTTCTGAGCTTCTTTTCCTTTCGATCAAGAATCTGTATTGGTTGTTCAACGTAGCTTAAAGTCTGATCAAGCTCAGCTTCGTCAGGACGAATGACATGAGAAACATCAGGCATGTATTTACGCAACATCGATACATGAAAGACGTCATGTATCCCAGATAACGAAGGAGGAAGAGCAAGTCGATAAGCTCGATCGCCAATCTTTTCAAGAATTTCGTAAGGACCAATGTATCGCGGAGACAATTTCCCACGCTTGCCAAATCTCACAACGCCTCTGAACGGGGAAATTTTCAAGAATACTCTATCTCCTTGTTAAAATACCAACGGTCTACGTCTGATATTGGCGTACTTGGCTTGCCTATCCTGTGCTGTCTTCATTCTTTTCTGAATAATCTTGATCTTCTCAGCCATGTCACAAATCATATCTGGCCCAAGTTCTGGTACCTCTGAGATGTCATCCCAGTATAGCGGAGATCTGCACTTCTTACCATATAACGCTTCAAACGGTGCCATCTCAATGCTCGTCTGATAGCTATTATTGTAAGAGAATTCACAAAGAGGTAAGGAATCTTGCCAACTAGTGCCAAAATCTAGCACCACGGCTCTCAACATATCCTCTAAAGTCTGGATAGTCCGCTCTGACTGTCCGTCTGTCTGAGGATGATACGCAGTACTCAGGTGTAATGTCGTACCCAAAGCCTGCTGTAAACTGTGCCAGAAGTGTGAAGTGAATCGTGGATCACGATCTGATACGATAGACTTCGGCACACCATGTAATCTGACTACCTCTCGAACATATATCTCCGCCATTTGATCGTGTCTGTAAGTCATTCTGTATGGGATGAAGCAAGCTGATTTGGTCAATCTGTCGATAACGACCCAAATCGCATCACAGCCTCGGGAAGATCGGGGTAACTTCGTCACGAAATCCATGGAAATGTGATCCCATTTCCATTCTGGAATAGCTAAACTCTGAAGTAACCCTCCGGGCTTCTTCCTCTCGGCCTTCACCTGTTGGCAGTTCAAGCATTTAGACACATACTCTGCGATGTCTGACTTCATCTGCTTCCACCAGAACTGTGTCTTCAAGTCATTGTACATCTTCCTGCCACCAGGATGGATGCTGAACCGACTGCAGTGTGCTTCGGACAAAATCTGATGTTTCAAGTCTGGAACATCTGGCACTACAAGGCGGTTATTCACATACAACACATGACCACGTACCTGATATTCTGATACATGTCCTGCTCTGACCATCTGAATTGATCTTTGCACATTCTGATTGGTTCGTTGAGCTTCTTTGATCCTCCTGATCAAGTCAGGCTCAACTTGAATAGCAGCAAGTCGTAGTGGCCTCCTGTCTGTATCAAATTCTAATCCAGAGAAACAGCAATTTTCAACTAGCTTTGTAACACCCATCGTTGATAAGGATAGGGAACAAACCTTTCGACTTAAGGCGTCTGCTGCTGCATTTGACTTCCCTGGATAATATTTGATCTCGCAATCAAAGTCTTTTAACAGATCAAGCCATCTACGCTGCCTCATGTTCAACTCCGACTGAGAAAACAAATATTTTAGGCTTTTATGGTCTGAGTAGATCTCAAATTTCTCGCCATAAAGATAATGACGCCAGATCTTGAGTGCAAATACGATAGCCGCCAATTCAAGATCATGAATGGGGTATCGAGTCTCGTGAGTCTTCAACTGTCTTGAGGCATAAGCGACCACATGACCTCGCTGCATAAGAACACATCCCAGCCCTCTGTGAGAGGCATCACAATATACAACGAAATCACCCGTACCTGAAGGAATCATCAAGACAGGTGCACTGGTCAGCCTTTTCTTCAATTCTAGAAAGCTAGACTCACACTCCTCAGACCATAGGAATGGCGCATTCTTCTGTGTCAATTGTGTAATTGGCTTCGCAATACGCGAGAAATCTTGGATGAATCGTCTATAGTATCCTGCTAGACCCATGAAACTGCGTATCTCTGGCACAGAAGTCGGTCTCGACCAACTGATCACAGCTTCCACTTTACTTGGATCTACAGGAATACCATCTCCAGATATGATATGTCCCAAAAAGACAACTCGATTCAACCAAAATTCACACTTGGACAATTTGGCATACAATCTCTCATTTCTCAGTGTCTGCAACACAATTCTGAGATGTTCTGCATGCTCATTCTTGTTCTTAGAATACACCAGAATATCATCGATAGAGACAATAACAAAATCATCCAAATACCTCTGAAAGATTTGATTCATCAAGCCCATAAATACCGCCGGAGCATTTGTTAAACCAAAGGCATGACAATAAATTCAT
Organism: Primulina eburnea; assembly: GCF_022965805.1. Taxonomy (NCBI): domain Eukaryota; kingdom Viridiplantae; phylum Streptophyta; class Magnoliopsida; order Lamiales; family Gesneriaceae; genus Primulina; species Primulina eburnea. The sequence continues at coordinate 19,798,223 of NC_133104.1, read as the reverse complement.
AATGCCCATACCTGGTTCGAAATGCTGTCTTCGGTATGTCTACATCTCGAACTCGGAGCTGATGATATCCGGATCGCAAATCAATCTTAGAATAAACAGAGGATCCCTGCAACTGATCAAATAAATCATCAATTCTAGGCAAAGGATACTTATTCTTTATCGTTGCCTTATTCAGTTGCCTGTAATCGATACACAACCGCATCGATCCATCTTTCTTTCGCACAAATAGTACCGGAGCGCCCCACGGAGATACACTAGGTCTGATATATCCCTTGGCTAGCAAACTGCCAACTGTGCCTTCAATTCTTTTAGTTCGATGGGTGCCATCCTATACGGAGCTCTTGAAATAGGGACGGTACCCGGTACAAGATCAATACCCAAATCTACCTCTCGAATCGGAGGTAATCCTGGAATCTCATCTGGAAAAATATCTGCAAATTCCCGTACTACTGGCAGATCCGCCAATGCCGGGCTCGACTTCTGCATATCTACAGCATAAATAAAGAAACCATCTGCTCCTTTTTGTAACAATCTGTTCATAGTAAGAGCCGAAATCAAGGGAATCCGAGATCTGGAACCCTTCCCGTAGAATTTCCACTCGTCTGTCATCTCGGGTCTGAATCTGACAATCTTATGGAAACAATCTACAGTGGCTCTGTACTTCGTTAGCACGTCAATACCGACTATGCAATCAAAATCAGCTAGCCCAAGTACAATGCAATCTAGATCCAGTTCATGACCCTCAAACTGTAAGATGCAATGTCTAACCATAGTCACCGATATCAAACCACTTCCCAACGGAGAAGTAATAGACACAACATCTAACAAGGACTCAACAGGCAAAGAATGCAATAATGCAAATCGTTCTGATATGAATGTATGCGATGCACCCGTATCTATCAATATATAAGCAGGATAACCGCAAAGGAAACAGTTACCTGCAATGACATCCTGTGCTTTCTCCTCTGTCAACGCAAACACTTGAGCCTGTTGTCTCTGAGGCTGACTCCCTGTCTGGCCACCTCTGGCTCGAGGCTGGGTCTGTGCAGGTGGCGGCTGAAATGAGTGAACAGATGAAGCTTGCCTCTCAGGCTGAGTCACTGAGGCAGACGACCCTGCAGCCTGAAATCTCGATGCACTACTTCTCTGAGGACAGACCTTGGCATAATGTCCCGGTTGCTTGCATATGTTACACCTGCCCACTACACCTTGACATTGTTCTGTGGCATGCTTACCTCCACAAGTACTGCAATACCCACTCATCACCTCTAAACTCTGTCCAAGACCTCTCTGTCTTGACCTGCTGGAGCTCGATGAACTGCTCCCTGCCCTCTTAAACTGCTTCCCTTTCACCTTCAGCTGATCTTTTCGCCCACTACTGCTACCACCGCTCTCAAATCGAGGAGAAGGAGTTTGGGATGGAGGTAATGGCAGTCTCGGACTCGGAGCAACATACGGAACACTCCGTTGCCTAAGCAATCCTGCTTCTGCTCCTTTGGCACGGTTCAATGCTTCAGCGAAATTATTGGGTCTCCCAGTATTAACCAATGTAAAGACATCAGGATTTAAGCTGTTTATAAACTGATCTGCCACGGCCTCATCATTACCTGAAACGTGAGGTGCAAAGCGAAGCAAAGAAGAAAATTTAGCAACGTATTCTTCAATGTTCAATTGCCCTTGCCTCAGGTTTGCAAATTCAGCGCCTTTATCTTTACGGTAGGATACAGGAAAGAATCGCTGATAAAACTCTGTCTTGAATACTTTCCATGTAACCTCGGTGCCACGCTGTTCTAGTGCCATCCTTATATTCACCCACCAATACATAGCCACGTCTTGCAGTTGATGGCCAATGAGTTTCACTCGCTTCTCGTCACTATATTCCAGAGACTCGAATAACATCTCGATATCCTCCAACCAACTTTCACATTCAATTGCATTTTCTGTACCTTTTAAGGTTGGTGGTCGGAATGACTGGAATCGCTTTAATAGAGTCTCCATGGGCGTAGCAGTGACATCCATCGTATCACCAGATGTGCTACCCTGTTCTGGTGCTGGTGGTCGTAAAGGCACGGCTGCTCTTCTGGGAGGCATGTATCTGATATTCAAACAGTTTAGTATACAATCTATACTAACCGTCTCAGCCTTCCTCTGATCATTTACCTCTGAACCAGAAGCGATTCTGATTCAGTTCATTACATGCTGTAATCACATCATATATAGTACAACACATACATAAGAAGGAAAGCAATAATCATGCTAGCACACCAAAAGCAAGGAAGATGACTCGATCTACCCCGCTCCTTCTACTCTATCTCTGTCTACAGAACCTACGGCTCTGATACCACCTGTTGTGGGGACCCGGGCTCTAACTTTTTCTTGGGGATTCAATGGATCGTTAATATAAAAGTGGGTCAAATTTTCGCTTTTCAACATTACATCTAATGTGATAGGATCGATTAGGGGGGGTAATCGTTGAGCTACAATAGCTCGGTTCTTGAAATATTGAACACCGATGAATTAAATCGAGTTTGGTGTTCAAACCAAGCGGAAAATACTCGAAATAATCCTTCGTAGAAACCGAATAAATATTTTGTAAACCATTTAAAATATATGCACGTTGAATGAGTTAAAATATTCAGTTGAAGCATTTTATCAAACACTTGATGTACAATATTTTGGTATTTGAAGAACACATAAAATGCTTCAACAATGCATCTTTAAAACTATGGAAATCATAAGTAAATGCAATAAATAAATAGACACGAATTTGTTTATGGATGTTCGGAGATTTCAAACACTCCTACGTCACCCCTTCTTCCCCTTGGGAAGGATCCACTAGAATACTTTGATTTATACAACTCATTGTACAAACCCATTCAGCTAGGACTTACCCACTGCCTAAAACTGAACTCCTAGCACTCAAGATTGTAGGCAGCACCTCACAATCAGCATATTGTTTAATGTCTCATATGCAAAGACTACAAACACAATGTTTTACGTCTTTGTGTAAAGACTCACTCAACTAAACTTTTCAGCTCAAACTCTCTGTATATGTGTTAGTGATTGTGTGTGAGGAATTTATCAGTTACAATGTACATCTCAAATGTTTCCTCACACAAGGGCTTGTGCTCTCAACTAGCTGATATATTCATGCTAAGTGCCCATGCTTTGAATCCACTTCCAAAGCTCTTGTTTGATCTTCAAGATGTTGTATTTATAAGCCCCAACAATGATATATACGTTAGACACAAGAATATGACCGTTGGAAAGTTTCTGTACTGTTTCGGGAAGTGCAACGGTCAAATTCAGCTTACTGGGCATTTTTCCGACTGGTCAACTCTGGTCAACTGGTCAACTCTGGTCAACTCAACTGGTCTTTCAGTTAGTCTGGTTCAGTTGGTCAGTTCAGCTGGTTCAGTTCAGTTTCAGCAGCTGGTTCAGTTCAGCAGGTCTGGTTCAGTTGAGTTTTCAGCAGGTGTGCTGAAATCAGCCCAGCTGATTTCAGTTTGTGCAGAACCAGTAGTTTCATCGCCATTTAGCAGCATCTTAAGCTTCGATTCAGACTTTGACTTCTATTAATGATTTGTAGATCTTTGTCTTGTCTTTCCAACGCATACTGAATCGCTTCGTTTCGATATCTGAGCTGAGGGATATGACCAAAATACCGCAGCTGCTCAAACCCAACTGATTTCTGTTTTCGTGTGATCAGTTCGGTAGTTCAGCGATCAGTTAGGCCATGATAACATCCGATTTTGCCCAACGGACGTGAAATACAACTTGTTCGAAATTGAGTTTTCTAATCAGTCCAATTGGCGGATTGTCGTTTGGATCATCCAGCTGAGAGATATCTTCAAAATACAGAAGCTCGCTAGAAATTCAGTTTGTGCAGAATTCAGTTTCGGTTTGCTTCTTGTGTTTGCAACTTCACACTTGAGTAAATATGTTAGAAACACAATAACAAGTTTTGTTAACATCAAAATCAAGATTGCGAACTTGAAAAGTTCCAACATAATGTATATAAACAAACATAAATTCTTTATTTAAATTACAAACATAATGTACAAACATAACGTACAACATGTCGTGTCCATCCATACTCAACAAACTAGTAATTAAATACAGTACATGCCAAAGGTACAACTACTAGTCCTTCTGCTAAGCCCGAGATCACCACGCTATGTCCATCTCTCATCCTCTGCGTGACCCAGATCCTGCCCCACCTGTTGTTATGCACACATACAGACATAACAACAACCAGAAACTCCGGTGAGAACAAATCCCAGTATAAACATGTATACATGCATATAATCAATTAAACATGAAACATACTATCATGAATGACATCATATGCACATGCAATGCAATGCGAATCAAACCATGTCTGGACTCGACGCGACTAGAACTCTAGGGATCCCGGTGTGAATAAGACGTCAATGGCTGTCACCTACCCTCCCACTCGGGGTGACTGTACGTCTTATTCCTAGACTTCGGTCTGAGCTGTATCAACGACTGCAATAGGAGTCGAGGCTGCTCCTAAGCTGAGATACACCGAACATCTAGATAGTTGACAATGGCTGTCAACGACTCTCCTATCTTAAATGCAATGACTATCAACCTGTAACAAAGCATGCTCATATTCATATCTGAATATTACCATAATCTTACATGCTTGAATACAATTCTATAATCAAAGCATAATCATGTAACAAGATTTGAATATAATTCTATAAACAAGTCATAAACATGTTACCATATATATACAACAATAATAGTATGTGATTTTGGTTGGGAAACTCAAATAATATCTTATTTGAGTTGTGGCTTCCCAAACAAACATGACTTATACCTTTCGTGTCGCACAGTCTGTGATGTAGTCGAAGTCTCACTATCACGTTGCCAATATAAATCTGAAATGGCACCATCAATGTGCATTCTATCAATACACAACTCAAACAACTCCTATCTCAATCAATAACCAAATCTAGATACAATTTGACGGTATAACGACGTGATTTCTCAATACCGATCAATTCAACTTTAGTCATATCTCAATATCTAATTTCCACAATCAATAATCAACCTCATAGAACATTATACTCTCAAAATCTGCACAATCTCGATTCAATACATGCTGGAAGTTCATAGTAAATGCATACGCTATCATTTTTTCGTTCCGGTTTCGATTATAAACTCATAATCATCACAAGAACACTTATATATATGCATAATACATTTTCTCCAATACATGTTTTTCAAACCATGCTGAAGTTAAAGAAACTTACATCACTTTGAAGCTCTTGATGCAAGGATCAATAATCTAAGCTTGAATTTAAAATCGGATAGCTAAATCTTGATAAATCTTACCTCAAAACTTTGAAGAAACTTGAGGATTCTAAGAAAGCTCTCGTTCTCAGCTGCTGGAATGAAGAAATGACTGAATCAGCATCACTTCTATATATATATATGCCATGTGTCAAGACAAGAAGAAGGGGTGGATTTCTTGCATGCAGCACCGCGGGTGCGCTCATGTTCAGACCGCGGGTGCGCTCAGGCTTCGACTACAATTTCATTTTCCTAAAATGCCGACCGCGGGTGCGGTCTTTAAAACACCGCGGGTGCGGTCTTTACACCGCGGGTGCGGTCTTGCTGCACCGTGGGTGCGGTGATGCTACGGAAATTTTGGCTAACTTACTGTCCATGCACCGCGGGTGCGGTGTCTACAAGCAGTGCGGGTGCGGTATGGCTTCGGCAGCACATTCAAAATTCCATGATTTATGACCGCGGGTGCACTCTTGTTCTGAGCGCGGGTGCAGTCTTGCAAAACCCTCATTTCTCATGTATTTTCTTCCCTCATTGCATTTCATGCATTCACTTAGTCCTAGGCAACCCCAAAATAAAGTCCATACAAATGTCAATCTAAGTTCTTTTTAAGAATAGCACGCAAAGGTGTTCCCAAAGTTCTATTGACAACTTCATTTTGTCCATCAGTTTGAGGATGACAAGTAGTAGAAAACAACAATTTTGTGCCAAGTTCAGCCCATAAAGTCTTCCAAAAGTAACTCAAGAATTTAACATCGCGACCAGAAACAATAGTCCTAGGCATGCCAAGCAACCTAGCGACTTCTCTAAAGAAAAAATCCGCAATGTTTGAAGCAACATCGGTTTTATGACAAGCTATAAAATGTGCCATCTTAGAGAATCTATCCACAACAACAAAAATAGAATCCCTCCCCTTCTTAGTCCTAGGCAACCCCAAAATAAAGTCCATAGAAATGTCAATCCAAGTTCTTTTTAAGAATAGCACGCAAAGGTGTTCCCAAAGTTCTATTGACAACTTCAGTTTGTCCATCAGTTTGAGGATGACAAGTAGTAGAAAACAACAATTTTGTGCCAAGTTCAGCCCATAAAGTCTTCCAAAAGTAACTCAAGAATTTAACATCGTGACCAGAAACAATAGTCTTAGGCATGCCAAGCAACCTAGCGACTTCTCTAAAGAACAAATCCACAATGTTTGAAGCATCATCGGTTTTATGACAAGCTATAATGTAATGGCCGAGCCCGATGTACGGTACGGTTTAAGTTTTATGTGTTTATTGGGTTTTATGATTTAGATGATTTGAGTTGTGTTACGGGTTATAGTTTAGTTGGTATTATTGTTTGTGGCTTGGTTGTTGTATTAGATGTTGTTGGTTGCGTCGTTTCAGCGTTGCAGATTGATTTTTAGTTGCTTTGATTTGCTTCTCGGCCGAAGCTGTACCGCACCCGCACTCATTGTAGGGACTGCACCCGTGGTCATCGTGCATGGATTTTAATTTGGTTGGCCGAAGGCATAGCGCACCCGCGGTGCTGGTTGGAGCGCACCCGCGGTCTTGCATTATTGAGGTATGGGCGAAGCTTTAAGTTGCTTTTTGGTTGAGTTGACTTCACTTTTCACCTTACCTTTCCTCCATTCTCGTTGTTCCTCTCTAGAAGCGAGGGTTTCCTTCATTTCATTTCATTTCCTACCTTTGATTCTTGGATTTGTTTGGATTTCCGACTTGAGATCGAGGTTCTCCATGGTGAGAGGAAGCTAAGGTAAGTTTTTGGTAGTGTTTTCTCTTGTTTTGGGAAAGAGATGATTTGGGAGTGTTGTTTTGGCTTGATTATGGGAATATAGAGTTGATGTTGGTGTTATTTATGGATTATTGTTGTAGGTGGTGTACCAAGAGTATAGTTTGGAGGTGTTCTATTGGTTTGTAAGTGGAATTTCATCCCTTTGCTCACATGATTATATATGTATGGTGTTATAATGATTTCAAAGTGTTATTCCCTTTATTTGATCCACAGTTATGTATTGATTCGATTGTATATCTATTGGAGGCATTGTATATCTCATTTATTAAAAAGGCAATACAAGAGAAAAGAAAGAGTTTCCAAAGTGATTGTTTAAATGCTATTGAGAATTCAAATGTTTTATTGGATTGATTTATTCATAGTCAGAGAATTGCATGCAATTAGTTGATCAACGCCCATAGGCTTATATCCCTCAGAGTTATCGGTTTATAATCGATTTGGGATACGAGCACCACAGTCAGAGATACTATTGATATCAATCCAACCAGAGAAAAGAGAAATACCATCGTATTCCTATCTTATTGCTATGCTATTGCTACAGTTATTGCTACAGTATTCATGTTTCAGAGTTGGTGGTATTTTATGATTTCAAAGTCATGTTTTACAGAGTATACTATGTATCATTGCTATGTAGAGTTCCACTTGCTGAGATTTATTCTCATTTCAGTTATTTCATGTGATGCAGATAAGAGCGACGGACCAGGACGTTGACTGTGGTCAGAGGTCATATGCATACGAACATTGGAAGGATGTTGTTTTTGCAAGTATTTTTGGGACATGATCATAGGAATGATTGTTTTGTATTTTTGTTAAATCATTTGAATGATCATGAATTTATTTTGTAAACATTTTTATGAAATGTATTTTGAAACTCCTTCCATATTTTAAAGAAAATTTTATTTCCGCTGCGTATTTTATTGTTACGGGATAGAGGTGTCACATGTAAAATGTGCCATCTTAGAGAATCTATCCACAATAACAAAAATAGAATCCCTCCCCTTCTTAGTCCTAGGCAACCCCAAAATAAATTCCATAGAATTGTCAATCCAAGTTCTTTTTAAGAATAGCACGCAAAGGTGTTCCCAAAGTTCTATTGACAACTTCAGTTTGTCCATCAGTTTCAGGATGACAAGTAGTAGAAAACAACAATTTTGTGCCAAGTTCAGCCCATAAAGTCTTCCAAAAGTAACTCAAGAATTTAACATCGCGACAAGAAACAATAGTCCTAGGCATGCCAAGCAACCTAGCGACTTCTCTAAAGAACAAATCCGCAATGTTTGAAGCATCATCGGTTTTATGACAAGCTATAAAATGTGCCATCTTAGAGAATCTATCCACAACAACAAAAATAGAATCCCTCCCATTCTTAGTCCTAGGCAACCCCAAAATAAAGTCAATAGAATTGTGAATACAAGTTCTTTTTGAGAATAGCACGCAAAGGTGTTCCCAAAGTTCTATTGACAACTTCAGTTTGTCCATCAGTTTGAGGATGACAAGTAGTAGAAAACAACAATTTTGTGCCAAGTTCAGCCCATAAAGTCTTCCAAAAGTAACTCAAGAATTTAACATCGCGACCAGAATCAATAGTCCTAGGCATGCCATGCAACCTAACGACTTCTCTAAAGAACAAATCCGCAATGTTTGAAGCATCATCGCTTTTATGACAAGCTATAAAATGTGCTATCTTAAAAAATCTATCCACAATAACAGAAATAGAATCCCTCCTCTTCTTAGGCCTAGGCAACCCCAAACTAAAGTCCATAGAAATGTCAATCCAAGTTCCTTTTAAGAATAGAACGAAAAAGTGTTCCCAAAGTTCTATTGATAACTTCAGTTTGTCCATCCGTTTGAAGATGACAAGTAGTAGAAAACAACAATTTTGCGCCAAGTTTAGCCCATAAATTATTCCAAAAGTAACTCAAAAATTTAACATTGCGACGAGAAACAATAGTCCTAGGCATGCCATGCAACCTAGCGACTTCTCTAAAGAACAAATCCGCAATATTTGAAGCATCATAGGTTTCATGACAAGCTATAAAATGTGCCATCTTAGAGAATCTATCCACAACTACAAAAATAGAATCCCTCCTTTACTTAGGCCTAGGCAACCCCAAACTAAAGTCCATAGAAATGTTAATCCAAGTTCTTTTTAAGAATAGCACGCAAAAGTGTTCCCAAAGTTTTATTGACAACTTCAGTTTGTAGATCCGTTTGAGGATGACAAGTAGTAGAAAACAACAATTTTCTGCCAAGTTTAGCCCATAAATTATTCCAAAAGTAACTCAAAAATTTAACATTGCGACGAGAAACAATAGTCCTAGGCATGCCATGCAACCTAGCGACTTCTCTAAACAACAAATCTGCAATGTTTGAAGCATCATCGGTTTTATGACAAGCTATAAAATGTGCCATCTTAGAGAATCTATCCACAACAACCCCAAAATAAAGTCCATAGAAATGTCAATCCAAGTTCTTTTTAAGAATAGCACGCAAAAGTGTTCCCAAAGTTATATTGACAACTTCAGTTTGTCCATCCGTTTGAGGATGACAAGTAGTAGAAAACAACAATTTTGTGCCAAGTTTATCCAATAAAGTCTTCCAAAAGTAACTCAAGAATTTAACATCGCGAACAGAATCAATAGTCCTAGGCATGCCATGCAACCTAACGACTTCTCTAAAGAACAAATCCGCAATGTTTGAAGCATCATCGCTTTTAGGACAAGCTATAAAATGTGCCATCTTAGAAAATCTATCCACAACAACAAAAATAGAATCCCTCCTCTTCTTAGGCCTAGGAAACCCCAAACTAAAGTCCATAGAAATGTCAATCAAAGTTCCTTTTAAGAATAGCACGCAAAAGTTTTCCCAAATTTCTATTGACAACTTCAGTTTGTCCATCCGTTTGAGGATGACAAGTAGTAGAAAACAACAATTTTGTGCCAAGTTTAGCCCATAAATTATTCCAAAAGTAACTCAAAAATTTAACATTGCGACGAGAAACAATAGTCCTAGGCATGCCATGCAACCTATCGACTTCTCTAAAGAACAAATACGCAATGTTTGAAGCATCATCGGTTTCATGACAAGCTATAAAATGTGCCATCTTAGAGAATCTATCCACAACAACAAAAATAGAATACATCCCTTCTTAGTCCTAGGAAACCCCAAAATAAAGTCCATAGAATTGTCAATCCAAGTTCTTTTTAAGAATAACACGCAAAAGTGTTCCCAAAGTTCTATTGACAACTTCAGTTTGTCCATCCGTTTGAGGATGACAAGTAGTAGAAAACAACAATTTTGTGCCAAGTTTAGCCCATAAAGTATTCCAAAAGTAACTCAAGAATTTAACATTGCGACGAGAAACAATAGTCCTAGGCATGCCATGCAACCTAGCGACTTCTCTAAAGAACAAATCCGCAATGTTTGAAGCATCATCGGTTTTATGACAAGCTATAAAATGTGTCATCTTAGAGAATCTATCCACAACAACGAAAATAGAATCCCTCCCCTTCTTAGTCCTAGGAAACCCCAAAATAAAGTCCATAGAAATGTCAATCTAAGTTCTTTTTAAGAATAGCACGCAAAGGTGTTCCCAAAGTGATATTGACAACTTCAGTTTGTCCATCAGTTTGAGGATGACAAGTAGTAGAAAACAACAATTTTGTGCCAAGTTCAGCCCATAAAGTCTTCCAAAAGTAACCCAAGAATTTAACATCGCGAACAGAAACAATAGTCCTAGGCATGCCAAGCAACCTAGCGACTTCTCTAAAGAACAAATCCGCAATGTTTGAAGCATGATCGGTTTTATGACAAGCTATAAAATGTGCCATCTTAGAGAATCTATCCACAACAACAAAAATAGAATCCCTCCCCTTCTTAGTCCTAGGCAACCCCAAAATAAAGTCCATAGAATTGTCAATCCAAGTTCTTTTTAAGAATAGCACGCAAAGGTGTTCCCAAAGTTCTATTGACTAATTCAGTTTGTCCATCAGTTTGAGGATGACAAGTAGTAGAAGCGATTCCAATCTTTTCGACAGTTTGTCCATCAGTTTGAGCACATCCGGAGATCCTATGGATGTTACGGCGACCCCTATGGAGACGTTGCTGAAGCGATTCCAATCTTTTCGACCTCCCACATTAAAAGGTACCGAGAATGCCATCGAGTGCGAAAGTTGGCTTGAGGACATTGAAATGCTATTTGACTCTTTGGAGTATAATGATGAGAAGAGAATAAAGCTAATTGGCCATCAATTGCAAGATATAGCCAAGAATTGGTGGTTGAACATTAGGAGAGCTTTGGAGCAGCGGGGTACCGAGATTACTTGGAAGGTATTCAAGACGGAGTTCTATCAGCGTTTCTTTCCCATCTCCTATCGCAAGGATAAAGGTGCTGAATTTGCCAACCTGAGGCAAGGGCCACTGAACATTGAGGAGTACGTTGCCAAATTCTCTTCTTTGCTTCGTTTTGCACCCCATGTTTCAGGTAGTGACGAGGCGGTGGCGGACCAATTCATAAATGGCTTGAACCCGGACATCTTTACCTTGGTAAACACGGGAAGACCTAATAACTTTGCGGATGCATTGAATCGAGCCAAGGGTGCAGAAGCAGGATTGTTGAGGCAGCGGAGTGCTTCTTATGTTGCTCCGATACCGAGACCACCAGCACCTACCATTCCACCCCCTCCAAGATTTGATAGTGGCGGTAGTAGCAGTGGCATAAAGGAACAGCTGAAGGCGAAGGGGAAACAGTTTAAGCGACCTGGGAGCAGTTCGTCCAGCTCCAGCGGATCAAGACAGACTGGTTTTGATCAAAGTTCAAGGACTTCAGGTGTCTACTGCAATTCTTGTGGAGGTAGGCATGCAACTGAACAGTGCCAGGGAGTTACAGGCCGATATAACATTTGTAGGCAACCGGGGCATTTTGCCAAAGTCTGTCCACAGAGAGGTGTACAGCAAGGCCAGAGTGGAAGAGCATCCGGGTCAGTACCTCAGTTTGAGCGGCAGGCATCATCGGTCCACTCTTTTCAGCCTCCACTAGCACATAACCAACCCAGAGCTCGAGGTAGTCAGACGGTGAGTCAACCTCCGAGGCAACAGGCCCAAGTGTTTGCATTGACCGAAGAGCAAGCACAAGATGCACCAGATGATGTTATAGCAGGTAATTGTCTCCTTTATGGTTATCCTGCTTATATCTTGATAGATACAGGTGCATCACATACATTCATTTCAGAGCGATTTGCATTGTTGCATTCTTTGCCTGTTGAGTCTTTATTAGATGTTGTATCTATTACTTCTCCGTTGGGAAGTGGGTTGATTTCTGTAACTACGGTTAGACATTGCATCCTACAGTTTGAGGGGCATGAGATCGACCTAGATTGTATAGTCTTGGGTCTAGCTGATTTTGATTGTATAGTCGGTATTGACATGCTAACAAAGTACAGAGCCACTGTAGATTGTTTCCATAAGATTGTCAGATTCAGACCCGAGATGACAGACGAGTGGAAATTCTACGGGAAGGGTTCCAGATCTCGGATTCCCTTGATTTCGGCTCTTACTATGAACAGATTGTTACAGAAAGGAGCGGATGGTTTCTTTATTTATGCTGTAGATATGCAGAAGTCGAGCCCGGCATTGGCGGACCTGGCCGTAGTACGGGAATTTCCAGATATTTTTCCAGACGAAATCCCAGGATTACCTCCGGTTCGAGAGGTAGACTTCAGTATTGAACTTGTACCAGGTACCGTCCCTATTTCGAGAGCTCCGTATAGGATGGCACCCATCGAACTAAAAGAACTGAAAGCACAGTTAGAAGATCTTCTGGCCAAAGGATATATCAGACCTAGTGTATCTCCTTGGGGTGCTCCGGTGTTGTTTGTGCGAAAGAAAGATGGTTCGATGCGATTGTGTATTGATTACAGGCAACTGAACAAGGCAACGATCAAAAATAAATATCCTTTGCCTAGGATTGATGATTTATTTGATCAGTTGCAGGGATCCTCCGTGTATTCGAAGATTGATTTGCGTTCTGGGTATCATCAGCTCAGAGTTCGAGATATAGACATACCAAAGACAGCATTTCGAACCAGGTATGGACATTACGAATTTATTGTCATGCCTTTTGGTTTAACCAATGCTCCTTCGGTATTTATGGGCTTGATGAACCAAGTGTTTCAGAAATATTTGGATGAATTTGTCATTGTTTTAATCGATGATATTTTGGTGTATTCGAAGAACAGAAATGAGCATGCAGAACATCTCAGAATTGTTTTGCAGACGTTGAGAAACGAGCGACTGTATGCAAAATTGTCAAAGTGTGAGTTTTGGTTGAATCGAGTTGTCTTTTTGGGACACATTATATCTGGAGATGGTATTTCTGTAGATCCGAATAAAGTTGAAGCTGTGATCAGTTGGTCGAGGCCGACTTCTGTACCAGAAATACGCAGTTTCATGGGCCTAGCCGGATACTATAGAAGATTTATCAAGGATTTCTCCAGCATTGCAAAGCCAATAACTCAATTGACGCAAAAGAATGCACCATTTGTTTGGTCAGAGGAGTGCGAGTCTAGCTTTCTAGAGTTGAAGAAAAGGCTGACCAGTGCTCCAGTACTGACGATACCTTCAGGTACGGGTGATTTCGTTGTATATTGTGATGCTTCTCATAGAGGTTTGGGATGTGTTCTTATGCAGCGAGGCCATGTGATTGCATACGCCTCGAGACAATTGAAGCCACACGAGATCCGATACCCCATTCATGATCTGGAATTGGCGGCTATCGTATTTGCATTAAAGATTTGGCGTCATTATCTCTACGGCGAAAAATTTGAGATATTTTCCGATCATAAGAGCTTAAAGTACCTATTTTCTCAATCAGAACTGAATATGAGGCAGCGTAGATGGCTAGATCTTCTGAAAGACTTTGACTGTGAAATCAAATATTATCCAGGGAAGTCAAATGCAGCAGCAGATGCCTTGAGTCGTAAGGTATGTTCTTTGTCCTTATCGACGATAGGTGTTAACAAGTTAGTTGAAAATTGCTGTACATCTGGATTAGAATTTGATACAGATAGTAAGCCACTACGACTTTTTACGATCCAAGTTGAGCCCAATTTGATTATAAGGATCAAGGAAGCACAAAGAACTGATCAGAATGTGCAGAAATCAATCCAAATGGTCAGATCAGGGCATGTATCAGAATATCAGGTACGAGATCATGTGTTGTACGTGAATAACCGTCTAGTTGTGCCAGATGTTGCAGATTTGAGACAGCAGATTCTGACAGAGGCACATTGTAGTCGGTTCAGCATTCATCCGGGTGGCAGGAAGATGTACAATGACTTGAAGACACAGTTCTGGTGGAAACAAATGAAGTCAGACATTGCCGAATTTGTGTCTAAGTGTTTGAACTGCCAACAGGTGAAAGCTGAGAGGAAGAAGCCTGGTGGATTACTTCAAAGTTTAGCCATTCCAGAATGGAAATGGGATCACATTTCCATGGATTTTGTGACGAAGTTACCACGATCATCCAGAGGCTGCGATGCGATTTGGGTTATTATTGACAGATTGACCAAATCTGCTTGTTTCATTCCATACAGAATGACGTATAGACAGGATCAGATGGCGGAGATTTATATTCGAGAGGTAGTCAGATTGCATGGAGTGCCGAAGTCTATCGTATCGGATCGTGATCCACGATTTACTTCTCACTTTTGGCACAGTTTACAGCAGGCCTTAGGTACGACATTACACCTGAGTACTGCTTACCATCCTCAGACAGACGGACAGTCAGAACGGACAATCCAGACATTAGAGGATATGTTGAGAGCCGTCGTGCTAGATTTTGGTATTAGTTGGTAAGATTCTCTACCTCTTTGTGAATTCTCTTACAATAATAGCTATCAGACGAGTATCGAGATGGCACCGTTTGAGGCTTTGTATGGCAAGAAGTGCAGATCTCCGCTATATTGGGATGACGTTTCAGAAGTACCAGAACTTGGGCCAGATATGATTCGTGACATGACAGAGAAGGTGAAACTCATTCAGAAGAGGATGAAGACAGCACAAGATCGACAAGCAAAGTATGCCAATATCAGACGTAGACCGTTAGTATTTGAGGCGGGAGATAGAGTATTCTTGAAAATTTCTCCGTTCAGAGGCGTTGTTCGATTTGGCAAACGCTGGAAATTATCTCCTCGATACATTGGTAGATTCTTGAAAAGATTGGCGATCGAGCTTATCGACTTGCACTTCCTCCTTCTCTATCTGGGATACATGACGTCTTTCATGTATCGATGTTGCGAAAATATATGCCAGACATTTCTCATGTCATTCAACCCGACGAAGCTGAACTTGATCAGACATTGAGCTATATAGAACAACCGATTCAGATCCTTGATCGGAAAGAAAAGAAACTCAGAACGAAGAATATTCCTCTAGTGAAAGTCCAATGGAGTCGTCACGGCGCTGAAGAAGCGACATGGGAGACAGAAGCCAACATGCGACAGAAACACCCCGAATTATTTCAATAATGTAAGTATTGATCTAACTTTGATATTATTACTTTTGATGCTTTCATTGATAGAATGATGTGCGATTTCGAGGGCGAAATCATTTCTTAGAGGGGGAGAAATGTAAGGCCCGAAGATTTAGTTATCATAATCAGATGGATTTGTTGATAATTAAGATGATTGTAGATGTATTTTATTGGACTAGAAAAGAAAGGAAAATGTATAATAAAGATGTGAAAGATAGTCAAAAGAATAAGTAAGGTCGAAGTTAATGCGCACATATGCATGGAAATTCCAGTAGACTCGGCGCACATGCGCGAAGAAAGGCACGCACATGCGCGAGCAGGCCAGCAGCCTTGGCGCATATGCGCGAGTTTAGTGGCGCATATGCGCGAGTGTGAATTTCTGCCTAGTTGTCGAGACAGTGGGTCTCGCGCATATGCGCGAGTAGTGTCCGCGCATATGCGCGAGACGTGTATTTCAAAGGATTTGCCATGTGTCTTGAACCATGCAATATATATATAAGATTGGCGTCGATTCCTTCTTTATTTCAGCAGAAGGGTTCGAACTTCAGAGGAGAGAAGCTTCATTTCTTAGACTTTATAATTGTGATTTTGCAAAATTTAGCAATCCAAAATTAAATCCGACTTCGGTTTTGAACTCCTCTCCGTATTAGCTACAAGGTGACGTACTTTTCTTTCAGTTTCAACATGATTTGAGATATGGTGATTGGGGAAATTGTGAATTACACTAGATTATGTATTCTAGTGATGATTATGAATATATATTCGTAACCGGATCGAAGAACGGATGTCATATGCAATTGTTACAATTTTTATAGCATGTTTAGAACTAAATATGCAGATTTTGGGTACTATGACATGTTTTGGATGAATATTGTATTGGATTATCATTGAGAATAAGATAGTGTTGATATCTGTTGAGAATTTGATTGACCGGTATCGAGAATTACGTCGTTATGCCGTCGAAATGTATTGAGATCACGTAGTGACTTGGATATATGTTGATTTAGATTAGAAATTGATAGAGTGCGTATTCACATTTCCATTTCAGATTCGTATTGGCGACCGTGACAGCGATTCTACGACGAAAGGTATAGTACATGTTTTGTTTGGGGAATCACGACTCAAATGAGATCACATTTGAGTTTCCCAACCAAAATCACATACTTGTTTTATTGTTCATACCTTGATATGATTATGATTGTTATAGATTGGTTTATAGAACTTGCATGCAGATCTTGCTATGCTTTGTTTACAGATCGTGTAGCATTGCATTATGCTTGTTTGCAGATTTGGTATTCATGCATTAAGATAGGGCAGTCTGGAGATCAGGCAGACTACTAGATGTTCGGCGATATCTCAGCTTAGGGGAAGATCACCGGCCCTTTGTAGACGTGGATACAGATCAGGCCGAAGTCTAGGAATAAGACGTACAGCACCTCGATTGGTAGGGTAGGTGACAGCCAGTGACGTCTTATTCACAACGGGATCCCTAGAGTTCTAGTCGAGTCGAGTCTAGACATGATTAGATTCACATTGCATGATTTTATATGAATGACATTCATATCAGCATGTTTCATGTTTAGATTGTTTATATGCATGTTACATGTTTATACTGGGATTTGTTCTCACCGGTTTTCCAGCTGTTGTTATGTCTGTATGTGTGCATAACAACAGGTGGGGCAGGATCTGGGTCACGACAGAGATGAGCGATGGACTTAGCGTGGTGATCTCGGGCGCAACAGAGGACTAGTGGTCCTTTTCCTAGACTTGTACTACCGTTTGTTTATAGATGGTATTAAACACTAGTTGTAAGAACAAGACTTGTATTTTATGTTTGTATATTATGCTAATGTAATAAAATAGAGACATGTTTTATGCCTAGTTAGTAACATTTGATTGAATGTTAAAAAGCAAAAATTTGACCCACGTTTTATGAATAACGATCCATTTAATCCCAAGGAAAAGAAATAGAGCCCGGGCCCCCACACATTGCGACGAGAAACAATAGTCCTAGGCATGCCATGCAACCTAGCGACTTCTCTAAACAACAAATCCGCAATGTTTGAAGCATCATCGGTTTTATGACAAGCTATAAAATGTGCCATATTAGAGAATCTATCCACAACAACCCCAAAATAAAGTCCATAGAAATGTCAATCCAAGTTCTTTTTAAGAATAGCACGCAAAAGTGTTCCCAAAGTTATATTGACAACTTCAGTTTGTCCATCCGTTTGAGGATGACAAATAGTAGAAAACAACAATTTTGTGTCAAGTTTAGCCCATAAAGTCTTCCAAAAGTAACTCAAAAATTTAACATTGCGACCAGAATCAATAGTCCTAGGCATGGCATGCAACCTAACGACTTCTCTAAAGAACAAATCCGCAATGTTTGAAGCATCATCGCTTTTAGGACAAGCTATAAAATGTGCCATCTTAGAAAATCTATCTACAACAACAAAAATAGAATCCCTCCTCTTCTTAGGCCTAGGCAACCCCAAACTAAAGTCCATAGAAATGTCAATCCAAGTTCCTTTTAAGAATAGCACGCAAAAGTTTTCCCAAAGTTCTATTGACAACTTCAGTTTGTCCATCCGTTTGAGGATGACAAGTAGTAGAAAACAACAATTTTGTGCCAAGTTTAGCCCATAAATTATTCAAAAAGTAACTCAAAAAATTAACATTGCGACGAGAAACAATAGTCCTAGGCATGCCATGCAACCTATCGACTTCTCTAAAGAACAAATACGCAATGTTTGAAGCATCATCGGTTTCATGACAAGCTATAAAATGTGCCATCTTAGAAAATCTATCCACAACAACAAAAATAGAATACATCCCTTCTTAGTCCTAGGCAACCCCAAAATAAAGTCCATAGAATTGTCAATCCAGGTTCTTTTTAAGAATAGCACGCAAAAGTGTTCTCAAAGTTCTATTGACAACTTCAGTTTGTCCATCCGTTTAAGGATGACAAGTAGTAGAAAACAACAATTTTGTGCGAAGTTTAGCCCATAAAGTATTCCAAAAGTAACTCAAGAATTTAACATTGCGACGAGAAACAATAGTCCTAGGCATGCCTTGCAACCTAGCGACTTTTCTAAAGAACAAATCCGCAATGTTTGAAGCATCATCGGTTTTATGACAAGCTATAAAATGTGCCATCTTAGAGAATCTATCCACAACAACGAAAATAGAATCCCTCCCCTTCTTAGTCCTAGGAAACACCAAAATAAAGTCCATAGAAATGTCAATCCAAGTTCTTTTAAGAATAGCACGCAAAGGTGTTCCCAAAGTTCTATTGACAACTTCAGTTTGTCCATCAGTTTGAGGATGACAAGTAGTAGAAAACAACAATTTTGTGCCAAGTTCAGCCCATAAAGTCTTCCAAAAGTAACTCAAGAATTTAACATCGCGAACAGAAACAATAGTTCTAGGCATGCCAAGCAACCTAGAGACTTCTCTAAAGAACAAATCCGCAATGTTTGAAGCATCATCGGTTTTATGACAAGCTATAAAATGTGACATCTTAGGGAATCTATCCACAACAACAAAAATAGAATCCCTCTACTTCTTAGTCCTATGCAACCCCAAAATAAAGTCCATAGAATTGTCAATCCAAGTTCTTTTTAAGAATAGCACGCAAAGGCGTTTCCAAAGTTCTATTGACAAATTCAGTTTGTCCATCAATTTGAGGATGACAAGTAGTAGAAAACAACATTTTTTTGCCAATTTCTGTTAGAGTAGGTGCACGTCGAGCCAAGTGTTGGCCGACTGTTCACGATGAAACTCTTTGTATAAACGATCTTTATTTTAATAATATTTGAATTTATTAATTTGGCGCATCTTTATCTTTATACCCATGCTAGTTGCATAGATAAAGTCCTTGAATATACAAATAGTAGAAAGAATATGGGATGCTCATATGATGAGTATCATGAAACTCGTATTTGGAATACTGTATATTCTAAACCGTTCCTAGTCGATTCAGCCGCCACTAAGAAGGATAAAGGCCGCTCGAGTTAGAGACTAGTATCTGCGATGTGAGTACCATGTTTCATTGGTAGGGGACATTGTGATGTCCGAGCATGCAGATAGGTGCTCCTGGTAGAGTGCACTGAACAACCCTCTATAGAGGACTTTCCAAGTGGTTCTCACTTATCGAGTGGAAATGTCCTAGTTTATGGTTGTACACCATTAGTCCTTATGACCCGGGACAACATTGAGACTCTATGTGCTAGCGTTTCACTTTGACTTGTTTACCGACTCTTATGGGGTCATCAGGTGGCTAGATTGGGTGTTACGGCGAAACATATAGGAGTCGATGCATTGTAGCCGGGGATTCACCGCTTACCTACAGGTATGGATATCCTATGTGTTTTTCATGTATGTGTGGGTTGAAATCTCTGATCAGAGTATGGTGGTAATTATGAAAGGGGTTTCATAGATTACACCATCGATGCAACCACAACATGACACATAGTATCGATTCTGTAATAGCCGAGCCCGGTGTACGGTACGATTTAAGTTTCGTTTGTTATTTGGGATATTTGATTAGATGTTCAGAGTTGTATTTTTGGGCTATAGTATTGTTAGTTTTATTGTCTTGAGGTGTTAGTTGATGTTGGTTGTTCGTTTCAGAGTTTCGGATCGATTTTAGTTGCATTGGAGGTGATCTTGGCCGTGACCTTAGTGCACCCGCGGTAGTGCAAGGAGTGCACCCGCGGTCGACTGTTCCAGTTTTTGTGTTGGAGGGCCGTAGCATCACCGCACCCGCGGTGATGCAGTGACCGCACCCGCGGTGTGTAGCGCACCCGCGGTGCTTGCAGTACCGCACCCGCGGTGTCTGTGGTTCAGGATTTTTGTGGACTGCCGAAAGCTCAGCGCACCCGCGGTCCTTGTGTTGGCGCACCCGCGGTGAAGGTATGGGCGAGATATTTAGTCGATTTTGGAGTGGTTGGCCATCACTTTTCCTTTTTCTTTCCTTCTCATTTTCGCATTTCTCTCCATTGCAAGGGTTTTTGGTCATTTCTTTCACTTCCTATCTTCGATTCAAGCGTTTGTTTGGAATTTCGACTTGAGTTCGACGTTCTCCTTGGTGCTAGGAAGCTTGGGTAAGTTTTTGGTGCGATTCTGTTAAGGTTGTAAATTAAGAGTTGTTTAGGTTGGTTGTTTATGTGGATTTATGGATTATTTAGCTTGTAATCTTGGATATTTAGTTGATATTGGTGTTATTTGTGGATTATTTGTTGTAGGTGGTGATCAAGGGCTAAGTTGAGGTGTTTGTTGTGGTTTGTAAGTGGAAATTCATTCCTTTTGCTCACATGATTTTATATGTATGTGTTTCAAAGAGTTTATTGTGTTATTCCCTTTCATTTGATCCATAGTATGTATTGTTATATGTATTGGAGGCATTGTATGTCTCATTATTGATTAAAGGGAATACAAAGAGATATATAGAGTTCAAAGTGATTGTTAAAACCAGAGAAGAGTTTAAATGTTTTCGGATTGATAAATACATAGTCAGAGATTGCATGCAATATTAGATGATCATCGCCCAGAGGCTTATATCCCTCAGAGTTATCGGTATTTATATCGATTTGGGATACGAGCAACCCCAGAGCAGAGATACTATTGATATCAATCCCCAGAGCAAAAGAGAAATACCATCATATTTTATGCTATTGCTATATTATTGATATTCAGAGTTTACAGTTCAGAGTTGATGGTATTTATGATTTCAAAGAGATGTTTTACAGAGTTATTGTTCATTGTTATATAAGAGTTCCACTTGCTGAGATTTATTCTCATTTCAGTTATTTTCATGTGATGCAGATCAGAGTGGTGCCTCGGGACGTTGACTGTAGATCGGGGGTCATATGCATACACCGTTGGAAGGAGGATTTTGGCATGATCATAGGAATGATGTTTTGTTTTTGTTATGTCATTTAAATGATCATGTATTTATTTTGTAAAGATATTTGATGAAATGTATTTTGAAACTCCTTCCGTATATTTTAAAGAGAAAATTTTATTTCCGCTGCGTATTTATTTTAAAAGAGGATCGGGGTGTCACAGATTCATTGACAACTCTCGATAAACCAATAGTTGTCGAATCGGTCGGGATATATGAGTTGAAGGGACCGTACTGTACGCTAACCATAATTGAATGGTTCTTGCATGCACTATCATGTGATACCTAGGGAATCACGTAAGCGATGCTGCTAGACGTTTAACGTGATTGGTTGGGTACTATCAGACTTGAGTTCTGACGTTCTTACTATCAAGGAGTTGATAAGTAAGAATGGAGCAATTGGGGTATGCTCGAATAAGGACATGTTTAGTCCGAATCACATAGAGATGTGAACCCACGGCTAGTTGTATCAATGAACCATTGAGGGCCACACAAGTATTGGCTTTGTAAACCCCGATGAGAAGTAAAATAGTTCAATGTGTTGAACGGCTTATAAATGTGTTTATAAGCGTAAAGAAAAATAGAAGTATGACTTCTATGAGAGAAATATAAATTTTAATTTATGGAAGTGTTCCTAAGATTAAAATTTGGCCAAGTAAATAATGTAGTTGAAAATTGTGATTTTCATAAACATTATTGAGGACTAAATTAAATTAATTCAAGTGTTGAGTTAATTAAACACTAGTGGACCTAGTAGAGTCTAAATAATTAAATTAATTCAAGTGTTGAATTAATTAAATAATATTGAGCCTTGTAGAGCTCAATTAAAATAATTATTTAACTAGTGGGACTTGAATAATTTCAAGTAGTATTTAATTAATCTCAAATGTGTTTTGAGATAATTAAAATTTAGTCCATGGTTTTTAATGTGTTAAAAACCATATAATATATGTGAGACATGCTAGGGTTTGCATGCTTGGGAGGTGAAGAGTCTTGATTACTTTTTATTAAAAAAATTGCAATGGCATGCAACTTTTCTCCCAACTTTTCCCACACCCAAGACTAGACTTCACTACTCACACTACACTCTTACTTGGCCGAAATATTGGAGGAGTTTTCTCTCAATTTTCTTCCATTTTTTTGTTCTTCATTTTCTTGGAGAATAAAATCTTCTCATTGAAAAATCCTCTTGATTTTCTAGTGCAAATCAAGAGGGGTTTTACCTCGCTAGTGGTGGGCCTAATTTTGAAGGTGGAGGAGAGCTTGTAGATTGTCATCCATTTCAAGAGCTTAGTTGCTAGTCAACTAAGTTGGTGCCATCATCAACCTTGTGAGGTTGATAGGTAATGAAATTTCTAACACCCTATGTATGTTTTGGTGTTATTTTGTAAATATTGCACAAAAGATGGGGTGTCCGAAAATTCTTGCATTTTAAATAAATTTTTGACTTCCGTTGCGCTTTCGGCCACCGTAACCGGTCCGCTTTCAAGTGGTATCCGAGCTAAGGTTACGGTTTTTGTGTAATATTTACGTAATATTATGTTGAGATCGATTTCTAACCGCTTGAGAAATATTTTTTCAAATAAAACATCAAGGCCGAAATTTTGAAACAAAAAAAATATATATATTTTTCGGGCAGCTGTGAATCTCGGGCTGCCCGAGAATTTCGGGCAGCATATGGGGCAGCCTTCGGGCTGCCCGAAACATTCTGTTTTTAAATAAAAAAAAAAAAAATTTTTTATTGCCGGAATCCGGCGACGGAGCTCCGGCGACGGCGATGACGGCTAGGGTTTCCAAAAGGTGTTTTGGTTAATCCAAGTGTCCTGGGCCTTGAGATGTTGGGCCATTGGATGGCCAACATAATTTGTGAAATTTAAATGGGCCAAAATTTTTTGGTGAAAAATGGTTTTTGGGCCCTTAAGTTTAAATTTACAATTGTTGCACATATTTTCTCATAAAATAAAAAATTGAAGTGGGACTTTAATTATTTATAGTAAATTGTGATTTACAAGAAATTCGATTATAAATAAATTAATTTGAAAGTAGCAAAGGTGTTTGTATACTTTGTTAATTTAATTTATAATTGTGGCGGTTAGTGATTGGATCAAGATATATAATATTGGATCAATTAATTATAGTGATAATTAATTGATGGTGTATGATATGTGATATTGTGCATGAAGGATGATCAAAAGCCCAAGCCCAATTTGCTAGGTGTATGCTAGGATATTTGTGTTGTATGATTGTAATAATTATCAATTTAAAGTGGGCTTGGTTTATGGCCCGTTCCCACCCCATGAGATGTATCCCTATTTGCCATGGATATTTATTTGTAAATATTAGTATAGTGGATGATCAAGATTGGAAGATGGTGGCCATCATGATTATGAAGATCGAAGACATGTAAATATTGGAAGCTTATGTAATAGTTGCATTTGCATCCCGTGCATTTCCCTAGGATTGGACCTAGGCCCGTGTTTAGCTCACACGGTCCGTTAGTATTGGGGTGATTGATCATCCTTGTTTTGTTTACTGTTTATAATATATGCATGATATGTTATAAATAATGAGTATGTGCGTTATTATTATGATAATAACAAAGTTGCATGAATCCGGCAAACATACGATCAAACCTTTTAAATAAAATTAATGATGAGACCTTTCAAAACTAAAAACCCTCATTTTGAATAAGATTCAAAATTAATATCAAATCCGAAAAGGAGAATTATAAATTTGGTTATAATTTCCTTGTCTTCCATCGACAATGGGTGCATGATGAACGCTACCCGTACTCGGGGCTCGGCTCATTTTATTGGGGGGGCCCTTAGTGCCGGAAAGCTGTGACATTCATTGACATGGTGATGTGAACTACGTGGAACTCCCACGACTTCGGCTCAGATAATTGAGGGAACTCATGGCGACCGTCCATTAAGGTTCAACATCGATGGGTAAGGCTTGACACGTAAAGATCAACGACGTCTATAATGGATCCTAATCAAACGTGAGACAAAAGTTTACGAGAAGGGTTGCATTGTGATGCAATTGGGAAACTACCTTTTAGGAATTGTAATTGGCTGTATAATCGGGATCATAATTCGCTAATTGGACCTTACGTACCTACTGAGGAAAGGAGTTTCCCGTTTTCACTAGAGGGTAGTGAAAATGTCAAAACAGTGGGAGCGATAATTTATAAAGTAAAAGTCCAAACTTTATATCTTATTAAATATTTTAAATAGTCATTAACATTTATCTGTTTTACTTTTCAGTACAAATCTTTGACAATGTCATCAATTCGCAACCCGTTTTCCGTTATTCTCGAAAAACACGTTCTAACCGGACCTAACTATATCACTTGGCTAAGAAATCTAAAGATTGTCTTGAACTCGGAGAAAATCGGATACACACTGACTGAGTCGCCCCCTGATGAGGCTCCGACTAACTGCAGTCCCGAGGAACTGCAGACCTACAAGGATTGGTGCGACCATGACTTGAAGGACAAGTGTTATATGCAGGCTTCGATGAACGATGAGCTGCAAAGGCGATTCGAGGATGCTAAGAATGCTGCTGACATTCATATGCACCTCAAGGAGCTCTTCGGTGAGCAGACTCGGCCTTTGAGGCATGCCACAGTAAAGGAGCTCATCACTTTACGCATGCGAGATGGGACTTCGGTCCATGAGCATGGCCTAAAGTTGATTGGGCTCGTGGACAAGCTCGTTGGCATGGATTTGATCTTGCCATCGGAGTTGACCACGGATGTGCTACTGTTGTCACTGCCAAACTCGTTCGATCCTTTTGTGGTGAATTTCAATATGAACAAGCTCGAGCCCAGCCTTGAAGAGTTGGTGAACATGCTTGTGACCTTTGAGTCCACAATCAAAAAGGAGAAGTCGGTTCTTTATGTGGGCTCTTCATCTGGCACGAAGACCGGTCCACCTGGGAAGGGAAAGAAGCGTTCTTTCAAGCGCCCCAAGAAGAGCGAGCCCTTGAAGAGGTCGACTCCGAGTCCCGTAGTGGCAGCCGCGCCAGCCAAGGCTGAGAAGACAGTTGACAACTGTCATCACTGCAAGAAGCCTGGACATTGGAGGCGTAACTGCAGGGAATATCTTGCGCAGAAGGGTTCTGGCAAGGGTATGTTCTATATTGAAGTAAATATCTCGATTAATTCTACTTCTTGGGTATTAGATACCGGCTGTGGCTCACATCTCTGTAATGATTTGCAGGTGATGGGAAGAAGTAGGAGGCTCCGAGAGGGTGAGACCTTCCTGAGGATGGGCAATGGAGCAAGGGTTGCTGCCAAAGCCGTAGGAGATGTTTATTTAATATTGAACAATGATTTTAAGCTTGTTTTGAGAGATGTTTTGTATGTACCAGACTTGGTTAAAAACATTATTTCCATTTCTATGCTTGATATTGATGGATTTTCTTGTTTATTTGGCAAAGGTGTTTGCAATATTTACAAGAATGAATGTTTAGTTGGTACGGGTGAACTTGAAAACAATCTCTACACCTTAAAATTAAAAGATATTCCACTTAACAATGTCCAAACGATAACAACAACAAATAAGCGCAAACAAGATACTCTTAATTCGGCACAATTATGGCATGCTCGATTAGGTCATATTTCCCTAAGAAGGATGAACAAGCTAGTGGGAGTTGGCATGTTTGATATGTCCGATATTAATGCTCTCACGACTTGTGAATCCTGTCTAAAAGGAAAGATGACCAAAATTCCCTTTAAGGGCCATGCGGAGCGAGCCAAAGGGTTATTGGATTTGATCCATACCGACGTGTGCGGTCCACTTAGCATCACCACTAAGCATGGACATTCCTACTTCATCACCTTTACCGATGACTTTTCGAGGTATGGGTATGTGTATTTGATGAAATACAAGTCTGAAGCCTTTGAATGGTTCAAAGAATTCAGAAGTGAAGTAGAGAAACAATTGGGACGAAGCATCAAGACACTTCGATCGGATCGAGGTGGTGAGTACTTGAGTGCCGAGTTCCAAGAGTATCTTAGAGAGAATGGGATTCTCTCGCAGTTGACTCCGCCCGCTACACCGCAGTTGAATGGTGTTTCGGAGCGTCGTAACCGAACTTTGATGGACATGGTTCGGTCTATGATGGGGTTCACGGAGTTGCCGCCATCCTTTTGGGGATATGCGCTTGAGACAGCGGCACTGTTGTTGAACAATGTCCATACAAAAGCAGTTGATAAGACACCATATGAGATATGGATGGGTAAGCCACCTAAATATTCTTATTTTAGAATATGGGGGTGCCCTGCTTATGTGAAGCAGGTAGTGGGAGATAAATTGGAAGGTCGATCCATTTTATGTTACTTTGTGGGATATCCAAAGAATTCAGCTGGATATTATTTCTATCATCCCAAAGAAACAAAATTGTTTGTTTCTAGGAATGCAACCTTTTTGGAAAAAGAATTTATGTTGGATAGAAAAGGAGAGATGATAGAACTCGAAGAGGTTCGAGAAACACCCACAGTTGTAGAACCCACACCCGAGGAGCCAAGTGAGGAGATACAAGCTCCTAGAAGAACCGAGAGAGTCTCGAGACCACCTGTGAGGTATGGTCTGCTTCTTGAAGAGGGCCATGATGAGCCTGATCTTGGATGTGATCCAAGGACCTTCAAGGAAGCGTTATCGGATGCCGATTCATCCAAATGGCTTGAAGCAATGGAATCTGAGATGAATTCCATGCATTCAAACCAAGTGTGGAATCTCGTGGATCCACCTGAGGGAATTGTTCCCACAGGGTGTAAATGGATTTACAAGAGGAAACTTGGGGCGGATGGGAAGGTGTTGACCTTCAAGGCGCGATTGGTAGAAAAAGGGTATACTCAAAAACAAGGTATTGACTATGAGGAAACCTTTTCTCCAGTTGCAATGTTCAAGTCCATTAGGATTTTGCTAGCTAGCCATAGCTGCATGGTATGACTATGAGATATGGCAGATGGATGTTAAGACAGCCTTCCTTAATGGGGATAGTAAGGAAGAGATTTACATGTCTCAACCTGAAGGGTTTACATCTATCGGAAGTGAGCATATGGTATGCAAACTTCAAAGATCTATTTATGGTCTTAAGCAGGCATCTAGGAGTTGGAACCTCAGATTCGATAGTACAATCAAAGAGTTTGGTTTTACTAAGAATCCTGAGGAACCCTGTGTATATAAGAAGGTCAGTGGGAGTGCTGTGACATTCCTTGTTCTTTATGTTGATGACATTCTACTCATTGGGAATGATGTAGGAATGTTGCAATCAACTAAGATATGGTTAGCAAGTAAGTTCTCAATGCAGGACTTGGGTGAAGCATATTTTGTATTGGGAATACAGATCTATAGAGATAGATCAAAAGGATTGCTTGGTCTCACCCAGTCCACATACATTGATACCATCGTGAAGCGGTTCTCGATGGATGAGTCCAAGAGAGGACATCTACCAATGTGTCATGGCGTGTCCCTATCCAAATATATGTCTCCCAAGACTGATGCAGAGATAGCGGCGATGACACGAATTCCGTATGCTTTGGCTATTGGTAGTATCATGTATGGGATGATATCTACACGTCCTGACGTAGCACTTGCACTAAGTGTAGTGAGTAGATATCAATCCAACCCTGGTCTTCCACACTGGAAAGCTGTGAAAGACATCCTCAAGTATTTGAGAAGGACCAATAAGTTGTTTTTGGTTTATGGGGGTGGAGAACTAAAATTGGAAGGCTATACCGACTCTAGCTTCCAAAGCGATGTTGATGACTCGAAGTCAACCTCCGGATTCATATTCATGCTCAATGGTGGTGCTGTCTCTTGGAAGAGTTCCAAGCAAGACAGTACTGCGGATTCCACCACTGAGGCAGAATACATTGCTGCATCGGCTGCAGCAAAGGAGGCTGTATTGATTAGGAATTTCGTCCAAGAGTTGGGCGTCATTCCAAATGAAGTTGCTCCTATCCCGGTGATGTGCGACAACACGGGAGCCATAGCTCAGGCGAAGGAGCCAAGGTCTCATCAGAAGTCCAAACACGTATTGAGAAAGTACCACATCCTCAGAGAGATCGTGGAAAGAGGAGATGTCGTGATTGACAAAGTCGGCTCCGCAGATAATGTTGTTGATCCACTAACTAAGCCTTTACCAGGACCATCGTTCGAGAAGCATCGCGAATCAATGGGTCTGAAGTATATGGGTAGTTAGCTCTAGTGCAAGTGGGAGATTGTTAGAGTAGGTGCACGTCGAGCCAAGTGTTGGCCGACTGTTCACGATGAAACTCTTTGTATAAACGATCTTTATTTTAATAATATTTGAATTTAATAATTTGGCGCATCTTTATCTTTATACCCATGCTAGTTGCATAGATAAAGTCCTTGAATATACAAATAGTAGAAAGAATATGGGATGCTCATATGATGAGTATCATGAAACTCATATTTGGAATACTGTATATTCTAAACCGTTCCTAGTCGATTCAGCCGCCACTAAGAAGGATAAAGGCCGCTCGAGTTAGAGACTAGTATCTGCGATGTGAGTACCATGTTTCATTGGTAGGGGACATTGTGATGTCCGAGCATGCAGATAGGTGCTCCTGGTAGAGTGCACTGAACAACCCTCTATAAAGGACTTTCCAAGTGGTTCTCACTTATCGAGTGGAAATGTCCTAGTTTATGGTTGTACACCATTAGTCCTTATGACCCGGGACAACATTGAGACTCTATGTGCTAGCGTTTCACTTTGACTTGTTTACCGACTCTTATGGGGTCATCAGGTGGCAAGATTGGGTGTTACGGCGAAACATATAGGAGTCGATGCATTGTAGCCGGGGATTCACCGCTTACCTACGGGTATGGATATCCTATGTGTTTTTCATGTATGTGTGGGTTGAAATCTCTGATCAGAGTATGGTGGTAATTATGAAAGGGGTTTCATAGATTACACCATCGATGCAACCACAACATGACACATAGTATCGATTCATTGACAACTCTCGATAAACCAATAGTTGTCGAATCGGTCGGGATATATGAGTTGAAGGGACCGTACTGTACGCTAACCATAATTGAATGGTTCTTGCAGGCACTATCATGTGATACCTAGGGAATCACGTAAGCGATGCTGCTAGACGTTTAACGTGATTGGTTGGGTACTATCAGACTTGAGTTCTGACGTTCTTACTATCAAGGAGTTGATAAGTAAGAATGGAGCAATTGGGGTATGCTCGAATAAGGACATGTTTAGTCCGAATCACATAGAGATGTGAACCCACGGCTAGTTGTATCAATGAACCATTGAGGGCCACACAAGTATTGGCTTTGTAAACCCCGATGAGAAGTAAAATAGTTCAATGTGTTGAACGGCTTATAAATGTGTTTATAAGCGTAAAGAAAAATAGAAGTATGACTTCTATGAGAGAAATATAAATTTTAATTTATGGAAGTGTTCCTAAGATTAAAATTTGGCCAAGTAAATAATGTAGTTGAAAATTGTGATTTTCATAAACATTATTGAGGACTAAATTAAATTAATTCAAGTGTTGAGTTAATTAAACACTAGTGGACCTAGTAGAGTCTAAATAATTAAATTAATTCAAGTGTTGAATTAATTAAATAATATTGAGCCTTGTAGAGCTCAATTAAAATAATTATTTAACTAGTGGGACTTGAATAATTTCAAGTAGTATTTAATTAATCTCAAATGTGTTTTGAGATAATTAAAATTTAGTCCATGGTTTTTAATGTGTTAAAAACCATATAATATATGTGAGACATGCTAGGGTTTGCATGCTTGGGAGGTGAAGAGTCTTGATTACTTTTTATTAAAAAAATTGCAATGGCATGCAACTTTTCTCCCAACTTTTCCCACACCCAAGACTAGACTTCACTACTCACACTACACTCTTACTTGGCCGAAATATTGGAGGAGTTTTCTCTCAATTTTCTTCCATTTTTTTGTTCTTCATTTTCTTGGAGAATAAAATCTTCTCATCGAAAAATCCTCTTGATTTTCTAGTGCAAATCAAGAGGGGTTTTACCTCGCTAGTGGTGGGCCTAATTTTGAAGGTGGAGGAGAGCTTGTAGATTGTCATCCATTTCAAGAGCTTAGTTGCTAGTCAACTAAGTTGGTGCCATCATCAACCTTGTGAGGTTGATAGGTAATGAAATTTCTAACACCCTATGTATGTTTTGGTGTTATTTTGTAAATATTGCACAAAAGATGGGGTGGCCGAAAATTCTTGCATTTTAAATAAATTTTTGACTTCCGTTGCGCTTCCGGCCACCGTAACAGGTCCGCTTTCAATTTCAGCCCATAAAGTCTTCCAAAAGTAACTCAAGAATTTAACATCGCGACCAGAATCAATAGTCCTAGGCATGCCATGCAACCTAACGAATTCTCTAAAGAACAAATCCGCAATGTTTGAAGCATCATCGCTTTTATGACAAGCTATAAAATGTGCTATCTTAGAAAATCTTTCCACAATAACAAAAATAGAATCCCTCCTCTTCTTAGGCCTAGGCAACCCCAAACTAAAGTCCATAGAAATGTCAATCCAAGTTCTTTTTAAGAATAGCACGAAAAAGTGTTCCCAAAGTTCTATTGACAACTTCAGTTTGTCCATCCGTTTGAGGATGACAAGTAGTAGAAAACAACAATTTTGTGCCAAGTTTAACCCATAAATTATTCCAAAAGTAACTCAACAATTTAATATTGCGACGAGAAACAATAGTCCAAGGCATGCCATGCAACCTAGCGACTTCTCTAAAGAACAAATCCGCCATGTTTGAAGCATCATCGGTTACATGACAAGCTATAAAATGTGCTATTTTAGAGAATCTATCCACAACTACAAAAATAGAATCCCTCCTCTTCTTAGGCCTAGGCAACCCCAAACTAAAGTCCATAGAAATTTCAATCCAAGTTCTTTTTAAGAATAGCACGCAAAAGTGTTCCCAAAGTTATATTGAAAACTTCAGTTTGTCCATCCGTTTGAGGATGACAAGTAGTAGAATACAACAATTTTGCGCCAAGTTTAGCCCATAAATTATTCCAAAAGTAACTCAAAAATTTAACATTGCGACGAGAAACAATAGTCCTAGGCATGCCATGCAACCTAGCGACTTCTCTAAAGAACAAATCCGCAATGTTTGAAGCATCATCGGTTTCATGACAAGCTATAAAATGTGCCATCTTAGAGAATCTATCCACAACTACAAAAATAGAATCCCTCCTCTTCTTAAGCCTAGGCAACCCCAAACTAAAGTCCATAGAAATGTCAATCCAAGTTCTTTTTAAGAATAGCACGCAAAAGTGTTCCCAAAGTTTTATTGACAACTTCAGTTTGTCCATCCGTTTGAGGATGACAAGTAGTAGAAAACAACAATTTTCTGCCAAGTTTAGCCCATAAATTATTCCAAAAGTAACTCAAAAATTTAACATTGCGACGAGAAACAATAGTCCTAGGCATGCCATGTGTAATGCCTAAGATTCTTGTAGACAGTTGAATACGAAACGCAAGAACAGACGGGGCGAAAAGATGCGAGAAAATATGAAATTTTAGCTGTGCAAGACCCCACCCGCGGTCTGGCAAGCACCGCACCCGCGGTGCATGGGCAGAAAGTTGGTAAAATTCCCGTAGCCACACCGCACCCGCGGTAGAATTAGACCGCACCCACGGTGCTGAGACCGCACCCGCGTTATTTACATGACCGCACCCGCGGTCATCACTTGTGAAAAATAAAAATTCTGCCGAAGCCATAGCGCACCCGCGCTCCTAGCGTTACCGCACCCGCGGTCATACTTCCGAGAAATCCACCTTTGTTCTTATGTTGACACATGGCCTGAGGTATAAATACTTAGTGCTGATTCACCCTTTCATCGTTTCAGAACTGAGAATCGAGAGAATCTATTAGAATTCCTCAAGTTTCCTTCAAGGTTTGAGGTAAGATATTTTAAGATTTAGCCATCCGAATTTAGTTTCGATTTCGGTTTTGAACTCCTTGTATCAAGGGCTTCAAAAGGGAATATGTTTTGTCAAATTCCAGCATGTTTTGATTCATATGTGTTGGGAGAATTATGATTTAAGTTAAGAAATATGTTCTTATGATTACAAGGATTGTAGATTTGAAACCGGAACGAAGAAATGATA
The DNA here is from genome assembly GCF_022965805.1 of Primulina eburnea. Taxonomy (NCBI): domain Eukaryota; kingdom Viridiplantae; phylum Streptophyta; class Magnoliopsida; order Lamiales; family Gesneriaceae; genus Primulina; species Primulina eburnea. The sequence continues at coordinate 19,765,517 of NC_133104.1, read as the reverse complement.
TCGTATGCAATTCCTATGAATTTCAGCATGGTTTATGAATAGTTGGAGCATAATTGTTGTGTTAGATTGATATTGTGGTGGATTATGAATGAGAATAATTGAGGATTGAGGTGTGTATTGACCGGTATTGAGAATTTACGTCGTTATGCCGTCGAAGTCTATACCGAGATTGATTATTGATAGTGTAGGTATTGACTAGAGTTAGTAATTGATCGTGTATTTATTATACATTTCCATTTCAGATTGTTTCACTTCACTTCGACATCGAGACCTCGACATCGATAACGAGTGATCAAGAAAGGTATAGTACATGTTTTGTTTGGGGAATCACGACTCAAATGAGCTCACATTTGAGTTTCCCAACAAAAATCACATACTTGTTTTATTGTTTATATCTAGATATGATTATGATTGTTTATAGATTTGTTTATAGAACTTGTATACAAATCTTGCTATGCTTTGTTTACAGATCATGTGGCATTGCATTAGAATGATTATGCTTGTTTACAGATTTTGTATTCATGCATTAAGATAGGACAGTCTGGAGATCAGGCAGACTTCTAGATGTTCGGCGATATCTCAGCTTAGGGGAAGATCACAGCCCCTTTGTAGACGTGGATACAGATCAGGCCGAAGTCTAGGAATAAGACGTACAGCACCTCGATTGGGAGGGTAGGTGACAGACAGTGACGTCTTATTCACAACGGGATCCCTAGAGTTCTAGTCGAGTCGCGTCTAGACATGATTAGACTCGTATTACATGATTATGTATGCATGACATTCATATTAACATGTTTCATGTTTTAGATTGTTTTACTGCATGTATACATGTTTATATTGGGATTTGTTCTCACCGGTTTTCCGGCTGTTGTTATGTCTGTATGTGTGCATAACAATAGGTGGGGCAGGATCTGGGTCGAGACAGAGATGATCGTGTTAGCGTGGAAATCTCGGGCGTAGCAGATGGACCCGTAGTTGTCCTTTATTATGTACTGTCTTTTAATACTGGTTAGTTGAGGACATACAGAATACGACATGTATATTATGTTTGTATGTTGTAAATGAAATAAAGATTGTTGCTTGTTTAATTACATTTGATTAAATGTAAAAGCGAAAAATTGACCCACGTTTTAGAATAATGATCCATTTAATCCCAAGAAAAAGCATTAGAGCCCGGGTCCCCACAACAGGTGGTATCAGAGCCGATAGTTCCTTTAGACTAAGATAGGATAGAATGAGCGGGGTAAATCGAGTCTTCTTCCTTGCTTATGATGTGCTAGCATGATTAGTGCTTTCCTTATTACATGTTGTTGTTATTTGATTTCGTTCAACATGTGATTGACTGAATCAGAACTGATTCTAGATCAGAGGTAACTGACTAGAGGATGGCTGAGACAGTTGTACATTTTATTTACTAATCCGTTGGTTTATTAGATATGCCTCCTAGAAGAGCAGCCGTACCTCTACGACCAGCAGCGCCAGAATAGGGGAGCACATCCGGAGATCCTATGGATGTTACGGCGACCCCTATGGAGACGTTGCTGAAGCGATTCCAATCCTTTCGACCTCCCACATTAAAAGGTACCGAGAATGCCATTGAGTGCGAAAGTTGGCTTGAGGACATTGAAATGTTATTCGACTCTTTGGAGTACAGTGACGAGAAGAGAATAAAGCTAATTGGCCATCAATTGCAAGATATAGCCAAGAATTGGTGGTTGAACATTAAGAGAGCTTTAGAGCAGCGGGGTACCGAGATTACTTGGAAAGTATTCAAGACGGAGTTCTATCAACGTTTCTTTCCCATCTCCTATCGCAAGGATAAAGGTGCAGAATTTTCCAATCTAAGGCAAGGGCCACTGAACATTGAGGAGTACGTTGCCAAATTCTCTTCTTTGCTTCGTTTTGCAGCCCATGTTTCAGGTAGTGACGAGGCGGTGGCGGACCAATTTATAAAATGGCTTGAACCCGGACATCTTTACCTTGGTAAACACGGGAAGACCTAATAACTTTGCGGATGCATTGAATCGAGCCAAGGGTGCAGAAGCAGGATTGTTGAGGCAGCGGAGTGCTCCTTATGTTGCTCTGATACCGAGACCACCAGCATCTACCATTCCACCCCCTCCAAGATTTGATAGTGGCGGTAGTAGCAGTGGCAGAAAGGAACAGCTGAAGGCGAAGGGGAAACAGTTTAAGCGACCTGGGAGCAGTTCGTCGAGCTCCAGCGGATCAAGACAGACTGGTTTTGATCAAAGTTCAAGGAATCCAGGTGTCTACTGCAATTCTTGCGGAGGTAGGCATGCGACTGAACAATGCCAAGGAGTTACAGGCCGATGTAACATTTGTAGGCAGCCGGGGCATTTTGCCAAAGTCTGTCCCCAGAGGAGTGTACAGCAAGGCCAGAGTGGAAGAGCATCCGGTTCCGTACCTCAATTTGAGCGGTAGGCATCATCAGTTCACTCTTTTCAGCCTCCACCGGCACAGACTCAACCCAGAGGCCGAGGTAGTCAGACTGTGACTCAACCTCCGAGGCAACAGGCCCAAGTGTTTGCATTGACCGAAGAGCAAGCACAAGATGCACCAGATGATGTTATAGCAGGTAACTGCTCTCTTTATGGTTATCCTGCTTATATCTTGATAGATACAGGTGCATCGCATACATTCATTTCGGAGCGATTTGCATTGTTGCATTCATTGCCTGTTGAGTCTTTGTTAGAAGTTGTATCTATTAATTCTCCGTTGGGAAGTGGATTGATATCTGTAACTACGGTTAAACATTGCATTCTACAGTTTTAGGGGCATGAGATTGACCTAGATTGTATAGTATTGGGTCTAGCTGATTTTGATTGTATAGTCGGTATTGACATGCTAACGAAGTACAGAGCTACCGTGGATTGTTTCCACAAGATTGTCAGATTCAGACCCGAGATGACAGACGAGTGGAAATTCTACGGAAAGGGTTCCAGATCTCGGATTCCCTTGATTTCGGCTCTTACTATGAACAGATTGTTACAAAAAGGAGCAGATGGTTTCTTTATTTATGCTGTAGATATGCAGAAATCGAGCCCGGCATTGGCGGATTTGCCAGTAGTACGGGAATTTCCAGATATTTTTCCAGATGAAATCCCATGATTACCTCCAGTGCGAGAGGTAGATTTTAGCATTGAACTTGTACCAGGCACCGTTCCTATTTCGAGAGCTCCGTATAGGATGGCACCTATTGAACTAAAGGAATTGAAAGCACAATTAGAAGATCTTCTGGCCAAGGGATATATCAGACCTAGTGTATCTCCTTGGGGCGCTCCGGTGCTATTTGTGCGAAAGAAAGATGGATCGATGCGTTTGTGTATTGATTACAGGCAACTGAACAAGGCAACGATCAAGAATAAATATCCTTTGCCTAGGATTGATGATTTATTTGATCAGTTGCAGGGATCCTCCGTGTATTCGAAGATTGATTTGCGTTCTGGTTATCATCAGCTCAGAGTTCGAGATGTAGATATACCGAAGACAGCATTTCGAACCAGGTATGGACATTACGAATTTATTGTCATGCATTTTGGTTTAACCAATGCTCCTGCGGTATTTATGGGCTTGATGAATCAAGTGTTTCAGAGGTATTTAGATGATTTTGTGATCGTTTTCATAGATGATATCCTGGTGTATTCTAAGAACAGGAATGAGCATGCAGATCATCTCAGAATTGTGTTGCAGACACTAAGAAATGAGAGATTGTATGCAAAATTGTCAAAGTGTGAGTTTTGGCTGAATCGAGTTGTATTCTTGGGGCATATCATTTCTGGAGATGGTATTTCTGTTGATCCGAGTAAAGTGGAAGCTGTTATTAATTGGCCAAGACCGACTTCGGTACCAGAAATACGCAGTTTCATGGGTCTGGCAGGTTATTACCGAAGATTTATTCAAGATTTCTCCAGTATTGCAAAACCAATCACACAATTGACACAGAAGAATATGCCATTCGTTTGGTCAGAAGAGTGCGAGTCTAGCTTTCTAGAGTTGAAGAAAAGGCTGACCAGTGCTCCAGTACAGACGATACCTTCAGGTACGGGTGATTTCGTTGTATATTGTGATGCTTCTCATAGAGGTTTGGGATGTGTTCTTATGCAGCGAGTCCATGTGATCGCATACGCCTCGAGACAATTGAAGCCACATGAAGTTCGATACCCCATTCATGATCTGGAATTGGCGGCTATCGTATTTGCATTAAAGATTTGGCGTCATTATCTCTATGGCGAGAAATTTGAGATCTTTTCCGATCACAAGAGCCTAAAGTACCTATTTTCTCAATCAGAACTGAACATGAGGCAGCGTAGATGGCTTGATCTATTAAAAGATTTTGATTGTGAAATCAAATATTATCCAGGAAAGTCAAACGCAGCAGCAGATGCCTTGAGTCGAAAGGTATGTTCTTTATCCTTGTCGGCGATTGGTGTTACGAATATGATTAAAGACTGTTGTTTGGCTGGATTAACATTTGATACAGATAGTAAGCCACTACGACTTGCTATGATTCGAGTTGAACCAGACATGATAATGAGAATCAAAGAAGCACAAAGAACAGATCAAAATGTGCAGAAATCAATTCAAATGGTCCAAACAGGGCACATGTCGGAATATCAGGTACGTGATCATGTGCTGTACGTGAATAACCGTCTTGTTGTACCAGATGTTGCAGAGTTGAAACAGCAGATTCTGTCAGAGGCACATTGTAGTCGGTTCAGTATTCATCCTGGTGGCAGGAAGATGTGTAATGACTTGAAGACACAATTCTGGTGGAAACATATCAAATCAGATATTGCAGAATTCGTGTCTAAGTGTTTGAACTGCCAACAGGTAAAAGCTGAAAGGAAGAAGCCCGGGGGGTTACTTCAGAGTTTATCTATTCCAGAATGGAAATGGGACCACATTTCCATGGATTTTGTGACGAAGTTACCTCGATCATCGAAAGGCTGTGACGCGATTTGGGTCATTAATGACAGATTGACCAAATCTGCTTGTTTCATTCCGTACCGAATGACGTATAGACAAGATCAGATGGCGGAGATATATATTTGAGAGGTAGTCAGATTGCATGGAGTGCCGAAGTCTATCGTATCAGATCGTGATCCACGATTTACTTCTCACTTTTGGCACAGTTTACAGCAGGCCTTAGGTACGACTTTACACCTGAGTACTGCTTATCATCCTCAGACAGACGGACAGTCAGAACGGACTATCCAGACTTTAGAGGATATGTTGAGAACCGTCGTGCTAGATTTTGGCATTAGTTGGCAAGATTCTCTACCTCTTTGCGAATTTTCTTACAATAACAGCTATCAGACGAGCATTGAAATGACACCGTTTGAAGCTTTGTATGGCAAGAAGTGCAGATCTCCGCTATATTGGGATGATATCTCAGATGTACCAGAACTTGGGCCAGACATGATTCGTGACATGACAGAAAAGGTGAAACTCATTCAGAAGAGGATGAAGACAGCACAAGATCGACAAGCAAAATATGCCAATATCAGACGTAGACCGTTAGTATTTGAGACAGGAGATAGAGTATTCTTAAAGATTTCTCCATTTAGAGGAGTCGTTCGATTTGGCAAACGCGGGAAACTATCTCCTCGATACATTGGTCCTTACGAGATTCTTGAGAAGATTGGCGATCGAGCTTATCGACTTGCACTTCCTCCTTCTCTATCCGGAATACATGACGTGTTTCATGTATCAATGTTGCGAAGATATATGCCAGATATTTCTCATGTCATTCAACCCGACGAAGCTGAACTTGATCAGACTTTGAGCTATGTGGAGCAACCGATACAGATTCTTGATCGGAAAAATAAGCAACTCAGAACGAAGACTATTCCACTTGTGAAAGTTCAGTGGAGTCGTCATGGTATCGAAGAAGCGACGTGGGAGACGGAAGCAAATATGCGCCAGAAATACCCCGAACTATTTCAATGATGTAAGTATTGATTTAACTTTAATGTTATTATTGTTTATACTTGCATTGATAGAATGATGTGCGATTTCGAGGGCGAAATCATTTCTTAGAGGGGGAGAAATGTAATGCCTAAGATTCTTGTAGACAGTTGAATACGAAACGCAAGAACAGACAGGGCAAAACGATGCGAGAAAATATGAAATTTTAGCTGTGCAAGACCCCACCCGCGGTCTGGCAAGCACCGCACCCGCGGTGCATGGGCAGAAAGTTGGTAAAATTCCCGTAGCCACACCGCACCCGCGGTAGAATTAGACCGCACCCGCGGTATTTACATGACCGCACCCGCGGTCATCACTTGTGAAAAATAAAAATTCTGCCGAAGCCATAGTGAAAGCGGACCGGTTACGGTGGCCGGAAGCGCAACGGAAGCAAAAATTTTTGAATTTTTAATCAAATTTTCGGCCACCCCAAGAAATTGTGCAATATTTACTAAAACAACATACATAGGATGTAAGAAAGATTACCTATCAATCTTTAAAAGATTGATTGTATGGCTCCAACTTTGTTGTCAAACAACAAAGCTCTTCAAGGCATGAAGATCTACAAGCTCCAACTCCCTTTCTTTCAAAATAAGGCCCACCACCAACTAGGTAAATCCCCTCTTAATTTGCACTAGAAAATTAAGAGGGTTTTTCAAAGAGAAGTGTGTGTGTTCTTAAACAAATCAAGAACACAAAATGGAGAGAAAAACTTGAGAGAATTTGGATGGAAGTTTCGGCCATCATTCTTGGAGGAGGGAGGAGAATGAGTTAATTCATTGTCTTGGTTGTGAGAAAAGCAAAAGGCAAAAAGTAGCATGCCATGCCATTATTTTATTCAAAAGTAATCTCCAACCCTTCACCTCCCATGCATGCATATAATATAGTTTTCAATCAAATTAAAAACTTTGGACTAAATTTAATTATCTCAAACATATTTGAGACTAATTAAACATTACTTGAATTTACCCAAGTCCCACTAGTTAAATAATTATTTTAATTGAGCTCTACTAGACTCAATATTATTTAATTAATCCAACACTTGAATTAATTTAATTATTTGGTCTCTACTAGGCCCACTAGTGTTTAATTAATTCAACACTTGAATTAATTTAATTTAGTCCATAATAATGTTTATGAAAATCACAATTTTCAAAAACATTAGTCACTTGGCCAAATTTTAATCTAGGAATACTTCCATAAATTAAAATTTATATTTCTCTCATAGAAGTCATACTTCTATTTTTCTTTACACTTATAAACACATTTATAAGCCGTTCAACACTTTGAACTATTCTCTCCTTTATAGAAGTCATACTTCTAATTTTCCTTACGCTTATAAACTCCTTTATAAGCCGTTCAACACATTGAACTATTTTACTTCTCATCGGGATTTACAAAGCTAGCACTTGTGTGGCCCTCAATGGTTCATTGATACAACTAGCCGTGGGTTCACATCTCCATGTGATTCGGACTAAACATGTCCTTATTCGAGCATACCCCAATTGCTCCATTCTTACTTATCAACTCCTTGATAGTAAGAACGTCAGAACTCAAGTCTGATAGTACCCAACCAATCACGTTAAACGCCTAGCAGCATCGCTTACGTGATTCCCTAGGTATCACATGATAGTGCCTGCAAGAACCATTCAATTATGGTTAGCGTACAGTACGGTCCCTTCAACTCATATATCCCGATCGATTCGACAACCATTGGTTTATCGAGAGTTGTCAATGAATCGATACTATGTGTCATGTCGTAGTTGCATCGATGGTGTAATCTATGAAACACCTTTCATAATTACAACCATACTCTGGCCAGAGATTTCGATCTACATACACATGATAACACATAGGATATCCATACCCGAAGGTAAGCGGTGAATCCCCGACTACAATGCATCGACTCCTATGTGTTTCGACAGAACACCCAACCTTGCCACCTGATGACCCCATGAGAGTCGGTAAACAAGTCAAAGTGTAATTCTAGCACATAGAGTCTCAATGTTGTCCCGGGTCATAAGGACTAATTCTGTACAACCATAAACCAGGACTTTTCCACTCGATAAGTGAGAACCACTTGGAAAGTCCTTTTATGGAGGGTTGTTCAGTGCACTCTACAAGGAGCACCTATCTGCATGTTCGGACATCACAATGTCCCCTACCAATGAAACATGGTACTCACATTGCAGATACTAGTCTCTAACTCGAGCGGCCTATATCCTTCTTAGTGGCGGCTGAATCGACTAGGAACCGTTTAGAATATACAGTATTACAAATATGAGTTTCATGATACTCATCATATGAGCATCTCATATTCTTTCTACTATTTGTATATTCAAGGGCTTTATCTATGCAGCTAGCATGGGTATACAGATAAAGATTCGCCAAAATAATAATTTCAAATATTATTAAAATAAAGATTGCTTATACATAGAGTTTCATTGTGAACACTCGGCCAACACTTGGCTCGACGGGCACCTACTCTAACAATCTCCCACTTGCACTAGAGCCAACTACCCATATGCTAAAAACCCATTGATTCGCGATGCTTGTCGAATAATGGTCCAGGTAAAGGCCTAATTAGTGGATCAACAACATAATCTGCGGAGCCGACTTTGTCAATAGACACTACTCTTCTTTCCACAATCTCTCCGAGGATGTGGTACCTTTTCAATACTTGTTTGGATTTCTGATGAGACCTAGGCTCCTTTGCTTGAGCTATAGCTCCCGTGTTGTCACACAACACCGGGACTGGAGCAACTCCATTAGGAATGACGTCCAACTCTTAGACGAAATTCCTTATCCAAACAGCCTCTCTTGCTGCATCTGATGCAGCAATGTATTCGGCCTCTGTGCTGGAATCCGTAATATTGTCTTGCTTGGAACTCTTCCAAGAGACAGCAGCACCGTTGAGCATGAATACAAAACTAGAGGTTGACTTCGAGTTATCGATATCGCTTTGGAAGCTAGAGTCGGTATAGCCTTCCAATTTCAGTTCTCTACCCCATAGACCAAGAACAACTTATTGGTCCTTCTCAACTACTTGAGGATGTCTTTCACAGCTTTCAGGTGTGGAAGACCAGGGTTCGATTGATATCCTTTCACTACACATAGTGCAAACGCCACGTCAGGACGTGTAGATATCATCCCATACATGATATTACCAATTTCCGAAGCATACGGAATGCGTGTCATCGCCACTATCTCTGCATCTGTCTTGCGAGACAGACTTGGATAGGGACACGCCATGACACACTGGTAGATGTCCTCTCATGGACTCATCCATCGAGAACTGCTTCACGATGGTATCAATGTATGTGGACTGGGTGAGACCAAGCTATCTTTTCGATCTATCTCAATAGATCTGTATCCCAATACAAAAGATGCTTCACCCAAGTCCTTCATCGAGAACTTACTCGCTAACCATATCTTTGTTGATTGCAACATTCCTACATCATTCCCAATGAGTAGAATGTTATCAACATATAACACCAGGAATGTCACAACACTCCCACTGACCTTCTTATACACATAGGGTCCCTCATGATTCTTAGTAAATCAAACTATTTGATTGTACTGTCGAATCTGAGGTTCCAACTCCTAGATGCCTGCTTTAGATCATAAATAGATCTCTGAAGTTTGCATACCATATGCTCACTTCCGATAGATGTAAACCCTTCAGGTTTAGACATGTAAATAACTTTCTTAAAATCCCCATTTAAGAAAGTTTGTCTTGACATCCATCTGCCATATCTCATAGTCATACTATGCAGCTATGGCTAATAAAATCCTTATGGACTTGAACATTGCGATTGGGAAAAGGTTTCCTCAAAGTCAACTCCTTGTCTTTGAGTACATCCTTTTGCCACCAATCGCGCCTTGAAGGTCAACACCTTCCCATCCTCCCCAAGTCCCTGTGGGAACAGTTCCCACAGGTGGATCCACAAGATCCTACACTTGGTTCGAATGCATGGAATTCTACTCATATTCCATTTTTTCAAGTCACTTGGATGAATTGGCATCAGATAACGCTTCCTTGAAGGTTCATGGATCACATCCATGGTTAGGCTCATCATGGTCTTCTTCAAGAAGCTGACCATACCTCATAGGTGGTCTCGAGACTTTCTCGTATCTGCTAGGAGCTTGTATCTCCTCTCTTGGCTCATCGGGTGTGGGTTCTATAATTGTGGGTTTCTGTGACACCCCTGACCTCTTTAAATAAAATACGCAGCGGAATAAAAATTTTCTTTAAAATATGGAAGGAGTTTCAAAATACATTTTCTTTAAAACATTTAACAACCAAAATAAATACATGATCATTCAAAAGGTATAATAAAATACAAAACATCAGTCCTATGATCATGCCATCAAAATCATCCTTCCAACGGTACATGCATATGACTCCCTGTCCACAGTCAACGTCCCGGGCCGCCACTCTGATCTGCATCACATGAAATAACTGAAATGAGAATAAATCTCAGCAAGTGGAACTCTTACATAACAATGATACATAGTATACTCTGTAAAACGTGGCTTTGAAATCATAAATACCATCAACTCTGAAACATGAATACTGTAGCAATAACTGTAGCAATAGCATATCAATAGATAGCAATACGATGGTATTTCTCTTTTCTCTGGTTGGATTGATATCAATAGTATCTGTGACTATGGTTGCCAATATCCCATCGATATAAATCGATAACTGTGAGGGGATAAAAGCCTATGGTCGATGATCATCTAATTGCATGCAATGCTCTGACTATGATTAATCAATCCAATAAAAACATTTGAACTCTGAATAGCATTTAAAGCCGTCGTTTCGCAATCTCATAATATCTCTTGTATTCCCTTTTTAACAATAGTGAGACATACAATGCCTCCAATAGATAATCAATGAAATCAATACATAACAATGGATCAATGGATTGGAATAACACTTTAAAACCTTTAAAACACAATACATATAATATCATGTGAGCAAAGGGATGAAATTCCACTTACAACCCAATAGAACACCTCAAATAAGCTCTTGGTTCACCACCTACAACAATAATCCATAAATAACACCAACATCAACTCAATATCCAAAAATACAAGTTAAATAATCCATAGAACCAACCAATACTCCAACCTATAGCATGCCATTTCCAAAACCATGATAGAATTCAACCAAAAACTTACCTAAGCTTCCTAGCACCAAGGAGAACCTCGATCTCAAGTCGAAAATCGAACTAGATCCAAGAATCAAAGGTAGGAAATGAAATGAAATGAAGGAAACCCTTGTTTCTAGAGAGGAAAAACGAGAATGGAGGAAAGGTAAGGTGAAAAGTGAAGTCAACTCAACCAAAAAGCAACTTAAAGCTTCGCCCATACCTCAATAATGCATGACCGCGGGTGCGCCAACACAAGGACCGCGGGTGCGCCAAGCCTACGACCAAAAAACCATTTTCTGAACCACTGAGACCGCGGGTGCGGTCCTTACATGACCGCGGGTGCGCTCCACCTTCGGACCAAATCTTACTCTGCGCACAGCTTCTACAAAGATCGCCTCAGAAACGCCTCTTCCCGTCCGAATTGGAAAAAGTGGTAAACTACAAAGTTGTAGCTCTATGTCTTATCTTGACGCCCTCAAAATTTCAGATCATTTGGAGGTCTGAGTAAAAAGTTATGCTAAATCTCCCAACCTGTGTCACTGGAGGAACGTCGAAACACACAACACTCTTCGGGACACTTTTGGCTTACCTTCCACAATGATTTGAACAAAACTCAAAATACGAAAGTTATAGCCTTATGTCTTATCTAACCACTCCAATTGGCCTCACCTCATTTGGATCAATATACCATTTATCATGAATTTAATCGTAACGCCGCTACAATAACACTACACATCATCTATAACCAACCATACTATAAATCCTAACTCGAAACTCTTAACATCCAAACTATACATAAACTTACCCAAATAGCCAATAATCATACAAAATCTTAAACCATACCGTACACCGGGCTCGGCTATTACAATCTCCCCTCCTTAGAGGAATTTCGTCCCCGAAATTGACGTCACTGCACGAACAACTCAGGATATCTCTCTCTCATCTCATCAATATCATCAATATTCAACTTAACCATGCTATCTACATCAACCATAGAAGCCAAAAACCCATCACAACCTCTATAGCTTTCCTCTTAGGTGGCATCCTCTACTCTACAATGTGCTCACAAAAGACATATCAATATATAACAATGGATAGATGCAAGAAAACATATCCGGACTGTAGTGACCCGTTCCAGAATCACCTACTAATCAAAAACTAAGCATGCAATTAACCTAATTAACAATAATCAGAGATAACAGCGGAAATAGTCAACAAAAAATAATAGTTATACAACCCAATCGAAGTCTAGAATAACTCCAAATAAAATATCCAATACAACCATATCGAATCAAAACAATACCGATAAACTAAACCAACCAGCTACTCAACGTCCTCCTCCTGCTCCTCCTGAGCTGTCCAACCTGAGGCCTGCCCCGTGGGAAATGGGGTGTCCAAGAATAAACAAAACCGAGGACGTGAGCGATAAGAACGCCCAGTACAAAAGTATGAGTATACAGACCTATATGAAATGCACATGCTATGATCATGATACCGGGGTAGTCAAGAAACAGGAGTCACAAAAGGATCTCAACAATGCTCAGTCTAGAGGCGCCAAGTGGATAGTGCCGCGCGGTCCAACCTCTGGGTCACTGCATCCACTACAAGACAGACGTGGACCTAAAATGTCCCGGACCACCGAAGCCCTCCCGACCCGTCGGCCACTGTGTACTCTCGGTGTCCATGCGTCCACAAGACAGGGCTGAGCGGCCCCAAGATATAGCTTATCTCGAAAGAGATACAGCTCAACAGTAAAGGCTATCTCGAAGAAGATACGGCTCAACATGAAATGCAACGTGCAGTAATAAACGTGACATAATAGCATGCATCATATGACATATATCAATGCACCACATAATCATGCAACACATATAAGAATGTATACTCAACCAGGATATCTCGGATAGTACTTTCGTACCTCTATCACAGCAATCCTAATCCACTGGAACCACCAGACAACAGGTCTAATCCAAGCCTATTCATCAAGTGAAAACCATCACTAAACTTATCTACCAGACTTAACTAGATAATCCTGAGATAAATACTGATAAAATTCCAAACCTTCGTCCGTCGCTAGCCCGCTGATGCCGCTAGCTCCCAACTAGAGCACAGCTCTGCTACAAGACCAGCAGCTCCCCGCTAGTGCCCAAATCTCGGAACAAGACTAGAACCTGTCAGAAACGACTGAAATGCTATGGAATTCTCTGAATTGGCGAGTCAAAATGAGGAAATCCGACCACTATTTATAGGCCATGTTCGGATCGTCCGAACCCTCTTCGGAACGTCCGAACTCTTACGTGTCCATCGGCTCTTGACAGCTCATGATCGGATCCTCCGATCATACACTTCGGACCGTCCGAACATGCACGTGTCCAGCTGCTCTTGACACCTCATGATCGGATCCACCGAACCTACACTTCGGAACGTCCGAACTCCCACGTGTCGATCAACTCTTGACACCTAATGATCGGATCCACCGAACTCACTTCGGACCTTCCGACCTCTTCGGTGCTTCCGAACCATCTTCGGTCCGTCCGATCATGACTCGGTCAAAATTACACATTAAACCTTCTTAATCACCATTACTCCGTTAATTACCCAATTTGGAATTCGGGCTACTACATTCTCCCCCCCTTAAAAAGATTTCGTCCTCGAAATCTAGGCAAGAGAATAAAACACCATTGTAATACACTGCAAATATTCTTCATTACAACTGTATAACAATTACATCCCAGGCTGATCCTGGTTCAGCGCAAAAACCTGACCTTGGGCACGAGGTCGAAGATTCGAACTACCCACTGCCTGACCCTGTCTCCTCTGCTGAACAGTCGTCTGGGATCCAGAACCAGATCCTGCTCCACCTCGCAACTGAGGACAATTCTTCTTAATATGCCCCATCTCTCCGCACTGATAACAAGCTCCTGCGGCTACTCGGCATTGCTCCGATGGATGGTTCTTCCCACAATGCACACAAGCATCCTTCTTCTCACCAAAGCGAACATCACCGCTAGACCTTGATCCAGATCCAGAAGAAGAAGAACCTGACTTCTTGAAAGACTGAGGTCGAGGGCTCAAAGTATGCGAAGGTCTAGAAGAAAAAATAGCCCTACCACGCTGGAGACTGATCTCTGCCTGGCGACACCGGTTCACCAACCCATCGTACGAAGTAGGATTATCACAGACGGTGACACGATCAAAAATCTCCTGGTTAAGGCCCTGAAGGAAATGATCGTACTTGGCTTCAGAACTGCCACTGATATGAGGAGCGAAGGGTAATAACTCAAAGAATTTCTGCTGATACTCATCAACAGACATACTCCCCTGCTTAAGGTTCAGGAGCTCAATCGTCTTGGCCTGGCGAAGGGCTGGAGGAAAGTACAGCTGCATGAACGCTGCACGGAAATCGACCCAAGTCGCTCTACCCTGCGACTGAACTATCGGCGCAGAAGTCGATCGCCACCACCTGCGAGCACGGCCCTCGAGAAGAAAACTAAGGGTCTCCATCTTCTGCTCATCGGTGCATTGGAATGCACGAAAACAACTCTCCATGCGCTCTAACCAATCTTCCGCATCATCGGGAGTCTCACCGCCAACTAAAGGCTTAGGCCCCATCTGCATGAAACGATGCATATCGAAACGCCTAGGACCATCCCGACGATGACGATGTTCACGATGACGCCTACGATCGTCCTGGTCACCCCATCGACCTACACTCCCCTGACTACTCCCGTCACCAAAGTGGTCAGCCATCGCTACAACAATAGAATGGGGAACTAGTAAATTGGTCAACGGAAATCCTAAAACAGAATCTATATCCCAAAATCGCATGCATGCTCTGATACCATAAATGTAGTGACCCGTTCCAGAATCACCTACTAATCAAAAACTAAGCATGCAATTAACCTAATTAACAATAATCAGAGATAACAGCGGAAATAGTCAACAAAAAATAATAGTTATACAACCCAATCGAAGTCTAGAATAACTCCAAATAAAATATCCAATACAACCATATCGAATCAAAACAATACCGATAAACTAAACCAACCAGCTACTCAACGTCCTCCTCCTGCTCCTCCTGAGCTGTCCAACCTGAGGCCTGCCCCGTGGGAAATGGGGTGTCCAAGAATAAACAAAACCGAGGACGTGAGCGATAAGAACGCCCAGTACAAAAGTATGAGTATACAGACCTATATGAAATGCACATGCTATGATCATGATACTGGGGTAGTCAAGAAACAGGAGTCACAAAAGGATCTCAACAATGCTCAGTCTAGAGGCGCCAAGTGGATAGTGCCGCGCGGTCCAACCTCTGGGTCACTGCATCCACTACAAGACAGACGTGGACCTAAAATGTCCCGGACCACCGAAGCCCTCCCGACCCGTCGGCCACTGTGTACTCTCGGTGTCCATGCGTCCACAAGACAGGGCTGAGCGGCCCCAAGATATAGCTTATCTCGAAAGAGATACAGCTCAACAGTAAAGGCTATCTCGAAGAAGATACGGCTCAACATGAAATGCAACGTGCAGTAATAAACGTGACATAATAGCATGCATCATATGACATATATCAATGCACCACATAATCATGCAACACATATAAGAATGTATACTCAACCAGGATATCTCGGATAGTACTTTCGTACCTCTATCACAGCAATCCTAATCCACTGGAACCACCAGACAACAGGTCTAATCCAAGCCTATTCATCAAGTGAAAACCATCACTAAACTTATCTACCAGACTTAACTAGATAATCCTGAGATAAATACTGATAAAATTCCAAACCTTCGTCCGTCGCTAGCCCGCTGATGCCGCTAGCTCCCAACTAGAGCACAGCTCTGCTACAAGACCAGCAGCTCCCCGCTAGTGCCCAAATCTCGGAACAAGACTAGAACCTGTCAGAAACGACTGAAATGCTATGGAATTCTCTGAATTGGCGAGTCAAAATGAGGAAATCCGACCACTATTTATAGGCCATGTTCGGATCGTCCGAACCCTCTTCGGAACGTCCGAACTCTTACGTGTCCATCGGCTCTTGACAGCTCATGATCGGATCCTCCGATCATACACTTCGGACCGTCCGAACATGCACGTGTCCAGCTGCTCTTGACACCTCATAATCGGATCCACCGAACCTACACTTCGGAACGTCCGAACTCCCACGTGTCGATCAACTCTTGACACCTAATGATCGGATCCACCGAACTCACTTCGGACCTTCCGACCTCTTCGGTGCTTCCGAACCATCTTCGGTCCGTCCGATCATGACTCGGTCAAAATTACACATTAAACCTTCTTAATCACCATTACTCCGTTAATTACCCAATTTGGAATTCGGGCTACTACACGGACAGTTGAAAGTAGACGAAGTCATATGCATTGGTCCGAAGAACACCGCTCTGATACCACTAAATGTGACACCCCTGACCTCTTTAAATAAAATACGCAGCGGAATAAAAATTTTCTTTAAAATATGGAAGGAGTTTCAAAATACATTTTCTTTAAAACATTTAACAACCAAAATAAATACATGATCATTCAAAAGGTATAATAAAATACAAAACATCAGTCCTATGATCATGCCATCAAAATCATCCTTCCAACGGTACATGCATATGACTCCCTGTCCACAGTCAACGTCCCGGGCCGCCACTCTGATCTGCATCACATGAAATAACTGAAATGAGAATAAATCTCAGCAAGTGGAACTCTTACATAACAATGATACATAGTATACTCTGTAAAACGTGGCTTTGAAATCATAAATACCATCAACTCTGAAACATGAATACTGTAGCAATAACTGTAGCAATAGCATATCAATAGATAGCAATACGATGGTATTTCTCTTTTCTCTGGTTGGATTGATATCAATAGTATCTGTGACTATGGTTGCCAATATCCCATCGATATAAATCGATAACTGTGAGGGGATAAAAGCCTATGGTCGATGATCATCTAATTGCATGCAATGCTCTGACTATGATTAATCAATCCAATAAAAACATTTGAACTCTGAATAGCATTTAAAGCCGTCGTTTCGCAATCTCATAATATCTCTTGTATTCCCTTTTTAACAATAGTGAGACATACAATGCCTCCAATAGATAATCAATGAAATCAATACATAACAATGGATCAATGGATTGGAATAACACTTTAAAACCTTTAAAACACAATACATATAATATCATGTGAGCAAAGGGATGAAATTCCACTTACAACCCAATAGAACACCTCAAATAAGCTCTTGGTTCACCACCTACAACAATAATCCATAAATAACACCAACATCAACTCAATATCCAAAAATACAAGTTAAATAATCCATAGAACCAACCAATACTCCAACCTATAGCATGCCATTTCCAAAACCATGATAGAATTCAACCAAAAACTTACCTAAGCTTCCTAGCACCAAGGAGAACCTCGATCTCAAGTCGAAAATCGAACTAGATCCAAGAATCAAAGGTAGGAAATGAAATGAAATGAAGGAAACCCTTGTTTCTAGAGAGGAAAAACGAGAATGGAGGAAAGGTAAGGTGAAAAGTGAAGTCAACTCAACCAAAAAGCAACTTAAAGCTTCGCCCATACCTCAATAATGCATGACCGCGGGTGCGCCAACACAAGGACCGCGGGTGCGCCAAGCCTACGACCAAAAAACCATTTTCTGAACCACTAAGACCGCGGGTGCGGTCCTTACATGACCGCGGGTGCGCTCCACCTTCGGACCAAATCTTACTCTGCGCACAGCTTCTACAAAGATCGCCTCAGAAACGCCTCTTCCCGTCCGAATTGGAAAAAGTAATAAACTACAAAGTTGTAGCTCTATGTCTTATCTTGACTCCCTCAAAATTTCAGATCATTTGGAGGTCTGAGTAAAAAGTTATGCTAAATCTCCCAACCTGTGTCACTGGAGGAACGTCGAAACACACAACACTCTTCGGGACACTTTTGGCTTACCTTCCACAATGATTTGAACAAAACTCAAAATACGAAAGTTATAGCCTTATGTCTTATCTAACCACTCCAATTGGCCTCACCTCATTTGGATCAATATACCATTTATCATGAATTTAAATGTAACGCCGCTACAATAACACTACACATCATCTATAACCAACCATACTATAAATCCTAACTCGAAACTCTTAACATCCAAAATATACATAAACTTACCCAAATAGCCAATAATCATACAAAATCTTAAACCATACCGTACACCGGGCTCGGCTATTACAGTTTCTCTCGAACTTCTTCGAGTTCTATCATCTGCCTTTTTCTATCCAATAGAAAATCCCTTTCCAAAAAGGTTGCATTCCTAGAAACAAACACTTTTGTTTCTTGGGGATGATAGAAATGATATCCAACTTAATTCCTTGGATATCCCACAAAGTAACATAAAATGGATCAACAATCCAATTTATCTCCCACTTACCTGCTTCACATAAGCAGGGCTCCCCATATTCTAAGATAAGAATATTTGGGAGGCTTACCCATCCATATCTCATATGGTATCTGCCTTTGAATGGACATTTAGTAGAATATCTTTTACTTTTAAGTTATAGAGATCGTTTTTCAAGTTCTCAAGTACCAATTAAACATTCATTCTTGTAAATGTTGCAAACACCTTTGCTAAATAAACAAGAATATCCATTTTTATCACAATAGAAATGGAAACAATGTTTTACACCAAACAGGTACAAACAAAACATCTCTTAAAATTAACTTAAAGTCATTGTTCAACAATAAGTAAACATCCTTAATAGCCTTGGCAGCAACTCTTGCTCCATTGCCCATCCTCAAGAAGGTCACACCTTCCTTAAGCTTCCTACTTCTTCCCATCACCTGTAACCCATTACAGAGATGTGAGTCACAACCGGTATCTAATACCCAAGAAGTAGAGTTAATTAAAATGTTTACTTAAATTTAGAACATACCGTTTCCAGAACACTTCTGGGCAAGATATTCTTTGCAATTACGCCTCCAATGTCCAGGCTTCTTGCAGTGATGACATACATCATTAGTCTTGTCAGCCTTAACTGGTCTGGCTGCCTCAACAGGGTTCGGAGATTGCCTCAACAAGGGCACGTTCTTCTCGGGACGTTGGAAAGAACTCTTCTTTCCCTTCCCATGTGGATCAATCTTCGTACCAGATGAAGAACCCACATAAAGAACCAACTTCTCTTTCTTGATGGTGGATTCAAACGTAACAAGCATGTTCACCAACTCCTCAAGGGTCGGTTCCATCTTGTTCATGTTGAAATTCACCACAAAAGGATCAAATGAGCTAGGCAGTGATAACAGCAACACGTCGGTGGTCAACTCCGAAGGCAAGATCAGATCCATGCCAACGAGCTTGTCCACGAGCCCGATCACCTTTAGGCCATGCTCATGGACCGAGGTCCCATCTCGCATGCGCAAAGTGATCAGCTCCTTGACGGTAGCATGCCTTAGAGGTCGTGTTTGCTCACCAAAGAGCTCTTTGAGATGCAAATGAATGTCAGAAGCACTCTTTGCACCCTCAAAACGCCTCTGTAGCTCATCGTTCATAGAAGTCAACATATAACACCTGGCTATCAAGTCATGGTCACACCATTCCTCGTAGGCCTGCAATTCCTCAGGAGTGCAGTCAGTCGGGGCCTCAACAGGGGGCGACTGAGTCAGTGTATATGTTACCCTTTCCGAATTTAAGACTATTTTCAAATTTCTTAGCCAAGTGAGGTAATTAGGTCCAGTTAATATGTGTTTGTCGAGTATTACAGATATCGAATTGCGCATCGAAGACATTGTCAATTTGTACTGAAAAGTAAAACAGATAAATGTTGATGACTATTTTAAAATATTTAGTAAGATATGAAGTTTGGACTTTTACTTCATAAATATTTGCTCCCACTGTTTTGACATCTTTCGCTACCCTCTAGTGAAAACGGGAAACTCCTTTCCTCAGTAGGTACGTAAGGTCCAATTAGCGAATTGTGATCCCGAATAATATCAGCCAATCACAATTCCTAAAAGGTAGTTTCCAATTGCATCACAATGCAACCCTCTACATAAACTTTTGTCTCACGTTTGATTAGGACCCAATAATATGACGTCGTTCATCTTCACGTGTCAAGCCTTACCCATCGATGTTGAACCTTAATGGACGGTCGCCATGAGTTGCCTCAATAATATGAGCCGAAATCATGGGAGTTCCACGTAGTTCACATCACTATGTCAATGGATGTCACAGCTTTCCGGCACTCAGGGCCCCCCCAATAATATGAGCCGAGCCCCGAGTACGGGTAGCGTTCATCATGCACCCATTGTCGATGGAAGACAAGGAAATTATAAACAAATTTATAATTCCCCTTTTCGGGCTTGATATTAATTTTGAATCTTATTCAAAATGAGGGTTTTTAATTTTGAAAGGTCTCATCATTAATTTTATTTTAAAAGCTCGCCATGTTTGATCGTATGTTTGCCGGATTCATGCAACTTTGTTATTATAATAATAATAACGCACATACTCATTATTTATAACATATCATGCATATATTATAAATAGAAAACAGTACAAGGATGATCAATTGCCCCAACACTAATGGCCCGTGTGAGCCAAACACGGGCCTAGGTCCAATCCTAGGGTAAATGCACGGGATGCAATGCAACTATATTATTACATTAGCATCCAATATTACATGTCTTCGATCTTCATAATCACCAAGGCCACCATCTTCCAATCTTGATCTTCACCTATTCTAATATTTACAATTAAATATCCATGGCACATAGGGATACATCTCATGGGGGGTGGGAACGGGCCATAAACCAAGCCCACTTTAAATTGATAATTATTACAATCATACAACACAAATATCCTAGCATACACCTAGCAAATTGGGCTTGGGCTTTTGATCATCCTTCATGCATAATATCACATATCATACACCATCAATTAATTATCACTATAATTAATTGATCCAATATTATATATCTTGATCCAATCACTAACCGCCACAATTATAAATTAAATTAACAAAGTATACAAACACCTTTGTCTACTTTCAAATTAATTTATTTATAATCGAATTTCTTGTAAATCACAATTTACTATAAATAATTAAAGTCCAACTTCAATTATTTATTTTATGAGAAAACATGTGCAACAATTGTAAATTTAAACTTAAGGGCCCAAAAACCATTTTTCACCAAAAATACTTTGGCCCATTTAAATTTCACAAATTATGTTGGCCATCCAATGGCCCAACATCTCAAGGCCCATGACACTTGGATTAACCAAAACACTTTTGGAAACCCTAGCCGTCATCGCCGTCGCCGGAGCTCCGTCGCCGGATTCCGGCAACAACAAAAAATTTTTTTTTTTAATTTAAAAAAGGTAACATTTCGGGCAGCCCGAGCTGCCCGAAATATTCGGGCAGCCCCCTCGGGCAGCCCCTCGGGCTGCCCGAAAAACATTTTTTTTTTGTTTATCTTCAAAATTTCGGCCCTATCAAATCTTGCACCAAAAAATTTCTCAAGCGGTTAGAAATCGATCTCAACATAATATTACGTAAATATTACACAAAATCCGTAACCTAAGCTCGGATACCACTTGAAAGCGGACCGGTTACGGTGGCCGGAAGCGCAACGGAAGCAAAAATTTTCGAATTTTTAATCAAATTTTCGGCCACCCCAAGAAATTGTGCAATATTTACTAAAACAACATACATAGGATGTAAGAAAGATTACCTATCAATCTTTAAAAGATGGATTGTATGGCTCCAACTTTGTTGTCAAACAACAAAGCTCTTCAAGGCATGAAGATCTACAAGCTCCAACTCCCTTTCCTTCAAAATAAGGCCCACCACCAACTAGGTAAATCCCCTCTTAATTTGCACTAGAAAATTATGAGGATTTTTCAAAGAGAAGTGTGTGTGTTCTTAAACAAATCAAGAACACAAAATGGAGAGAAAAACTTGAGAGAATTTGGATGGAAGTTTCGGCCATCATGCTTGGAGGAGGGAGGAGAATGAGTTAATTCATTGTCTTGGTTGTGAGAAAAGCAAAAGGCAAAAAGTAGCTTGCCATGCCATTATTTTATTCAAAAGTAATCTCCAACCCTTCACCTCCCATGCATGCATATAATATAGTTTTCAATCAAATTAAAAACTTTGGACTAAATTTAATTATCTCAAACATATTTGAGACTAATTAAACATTACTTGAATTTACCCAAGTCCCACTAGTTAAATAATTATTTTAATTGAGCTCTACTAGACTCAATATTATTTAATTAATCCAACACTTGAATTAATTTAATTATTTGGGCTCTACTAGGCCCACTAGTGTTTAATTAATTCAACACTTGAATTAATTTAATTTAGTCCATAATAATGTTCATGAAAATCACAATTTTCAAAAACATTAGTCACTTGGACAAATTTTAATCTAGGAACACTTCCATAAATTAAAATTTATATTTCTCTCATAGAAGTCATACTTCTATTTTTCTTTACACTTATAAACACATTTATAAGCCGTTCAACACTTTGAACTATTCTCTCCTTTATAGAAGTCATACTTCTAATTTTCCTTACGCTTATAAACTCCTTTATAAGCCGTTCAACACATTGAACTATTTTACTTCTCATCGGGATTTACAAAGCTAGCACTTGTGTGGCCCTCAATGGTTCATTGATACAACTAGCCGTGGGTTCACATCTCCATGTGATTCGGACTAAACATGTCCTTATTCGAGCATACCCCAATTGCTCCATTCTTACTTATCAACTCCTTGATAGTAAGAACGTCAGAACTCAAGTCTGATAGTACCCAACCAATCACGTTAAACGCCTAGCAGTATCGCTTACGTGATTCCCTAGGTATCACATGATAGTGCCTGCAAGAACCATTCAATTATGGTTAGCGTACAGTACGGTCCCTTCAACTCATATATCCCGATCGATTCGACAACCATTGGTTTATCGAGAGTTGTCAATGAATCGATACTATGTGTCATGTCGTAGTTGCATCGATGGTGTAATCTATGAAACACCTTTCATAATTACAACCATACTCTGGCCAGAGATTTCGATCTACATACACATGATAACACATAGGATATCCATACCCGAAGGTAAGCGGTGAATCCCCGACTACAATGCATCGACTCCTATGTGTTTCGACAGAACACCCAACCTTGCCACCTGATGACCCCATGAGAGTCGGTAAACAAGTCAAAGTGTAATTCTAGCACATAGAGTCTCAATGTTGTCCCGGGTCATAAGGACTAATTCTGTACAACCATAAACCAGGACTTTTCCACTCGATAAGTGAGAACCACTTGGAAAGTCCTTTTATGGAGGGTTGTTCAGTGCACTCTACAAGGAGCACCTATCTGCATGTTCGGACATCACAATGTCCCCTACCAATGAAACATGGTACTCACATTGCAGATACTAGTCTCTAACTCGAGCGGCCTATATCCTTCTTAGTGGCGGCTGAATCGACTAGGAACCGTTTAGAATATACAGTATTACAAATATGAGTTTCATGATACTCATCATATGAGCATCTCATATTCTTTCTACTATTTGTATATTCAAGGGCTTTATCTATGCAGCTAGCATGGGTATACAGATAAAGATTCGCCAAAATAATAATTTCAAATATTATTAAAATAAAGATTGCTTATACATAGAGTTTCATTGTGAACACTCGGCCAACACTTGGCTCGACGGGCACCTACTCTAACACATAGCGCACCCGCGCTCCTAGCGTTACCGCACCCGCGGTCATACTTCCGAGAAATCCACCTTTGTTCTTATGTTGACACATGGCCTGAGGTATAAATACTTAGTGCTGATTCACCCTTTCATCGTTTCAGAACTGAGAATCGAGAGAATCTATTAGAATTCTTCAAGTTTCCTTCAAGGTTTGAGGTAAGATATTTTAAGATTTAGCCATCCGAATTTAGTTTCGATTTCGGTTTTGAACTCCTTGTATCAAGGGCTTCAAAAGGGTATATGTTTTGTCAAATTCCAGCATGTTTTGATTCATATGTGTTGGGAGAATTATGATTTAAGTAAAGAAATATGTTCTTATGATTACAAGGATTGTAGATTTGAAACCGGAACGAAGAAATGATATCGTATGCAATTCCTATGAATTTCAGCATGGTTTATGAATAGTTGGAGCATAATTGTTGTGTTAGATTGATATTGTGGTGGATTATGAATGAGAATAATTGAGGATTGAGGTGTGTATTGACCGGTATTGAGAATTTACGTCGTTATGCCGTCGAAGTCTATACCGAGATTGATTATTGATAGTGTAGGTATTGACTAGAGTTAGTAATTGATCGTGTATTTATTATAAATTTCCATTTCAGATTGTTTCACTTCACTTCGACATCGAGACCTCGACATCGATAACGAGTGATCAAGAAAGGTATAGTACATGTTTTGTTTGGGGAATCACGACTCAAATGAGCTCACATTTGAGTTTCCCAACCAAAATCACATACTTGTTTTATTGTTTATATCTAGATATGATTATGATTGTTTATAGATTTGTTTATAGAACTTGTATACAAATCTTGCTATGCTTTGTTTACAGATCATGTGGCATTGCATTAGAATGATTATGCTTGTTTACAGATTTTGTATTCATGCATTAAGATAGGACAGTCTGGAGATCAGGCAGACTTCTAGATGTTCGGCGATATCTCAGCTTAGGGGAAGATCACCGCCCCTTTGTAGACGTGGATACAGATCAGGCCGAAGTCTAGGAATAAGACATACAGCACCTCGATTGGGAGCGTAGGTGACAAACCGTGACGTCTTATTCACAACGGGATCCCTAGAGTTCTAGTCGAGTCGCGTCTAGACATGATTAGACTCGTATTACATGATTATGTATGCATGACATTCATATTAACATGTTTCATGTTTTAGATTGTTTTACTGCATGTATACATGTTTATACTGGGATTTGTTCTCACCGGTTTTCCGGCTGTTGTTATGTCTGTATGTGTGCATAACAACAGGTGGGGCAGGATTTGGGTCGAGACAGAGATGATCGTGTTAGCGTGGAGATCTCGAGCGTAGCAGATGGACCCGTAGTTGTCTTTTATTATGTACTGTCTTTTAATACTGGTTAGTTGAGGACATACAGAATACGACATGTATATTATGTTTGTATGTTGTAAATGAAATAAAGATTGTTGCTTGTTTAATTACATTTGATTAAATGTAAAAGCGAAAAATTGACCCACGTTTTAGAATAATGATCCATTTAATGCCAAGAAAAAGCATTAGAGCCCGGGTCCCCACACCATGCAACCTAGCGACTTCTCTAAACAACAAATCCGCAATGTTTGAAGCATCATCGGTTTTATGACAAGCTATAAAATGTGCCATCTTAGAGAATCTATCCACAACAACCCCAAAATAAAGTCCATAGAAATGTCAATCCAAGTTCTTTTTAAGAATAGCACGCAAAAGTGTTCCCAAAGTTATATTGACAACTTCAGTTTATCCATCCGTTTGAGGATGACAAGTAGTAGAAAACAACAATTTTGTGTCAAGTTTAGCCCATAAAGTCTTCCAAAAGTAACTCAAAAATTTAACATTGTGACCAGAATCAATAGTCCTAGGCATGCCATGCAACCTAACGACTTCTCTAAAGAACAAATCCGCAATGTTTGAAGCATCATCGCTTTTAGGACAAGCTATAAAATGTGCCATCTTAGAAAATCTATCCACAACAACAAAAATAGAATCCCTCCTCTTCTTAGGCCTAGGCTGAAAGCGGACCGGTTACGGTAGCCGGAAACACAACGGAAGCATAAATTTTCGAAAAACATACAAATTTCGGCCACCTTGGTTTTCATGCAATATTTACAAAACAAAACATACATAGGATGTTTTAGAATTTTTACCTATCAACTTCAAGAAGTTGATGATGGCTCCAACTTAGTTGCAAGCAACTAAGCTCTTCTTGGCAAGATAAGTCTACAAGCTTCCTTCCTCCAAAAATCAAGCCCACCACTTAACAAGGTAAATCCCCTCAAGTTTTGCACTAGAAAAACTTGAGGATTTTTCAAAGAGAATGATTTTTGCTCTCCAAAATGAAGAACAAAAACTTGAAAAATGAGAGAGAAAACCACCCCAAAAATTCGGCCAAGTGAAGTGAGAGATGAGTGTGGGAGACTAGCCTAGGTTGTTGTGTAAAGTTGTCTCTCAAAAGTTGCATGCTTTTGGAATTTTTTAATAAAAAGTAATCAACAACCTTTCACCTCCCAAACATGCAAACCCTAGCATGTCTCACATATATTATATGGTTTTTAACACATTAAAAACCATAGACTAAATTTTATTATCTCAAACACATTTGAGATTAATTAAATATTACTTGATTTTAATCAAGTCCCACTAGTTAAATAATTATTTAAATTGAGCTCTACAAGACTCAATATTATTTAATTAATTCAACACTTGAATTAATTTAATTATTTAGACTCTACTAGGTCCACTAGTGTTTAATTAATTCAACACTTGAATTAATTTAATTTAGTCCACAATAATGTTTATGAAAATCACAATTTTCAACTACATTATTTACTTGGCCAAATTTTAATCTTAGGAACACTTCCATAAATTAAAATTTATATCTCTCATAGAAGTCATACTTCTAATTTTCTTTACGTTTATAAACACTTTTATAAGCCGTTCAACACATTGAACTATTTTACTTCTCTTCGGGATTTACTAAGCAAGTATTTGTGTGGCCCTCAATGGTTCATTGATACAACTAGCCGTGGGTTCACATCTCTATGTGATTCGGACTAAACATGTCCTTATTCGAGCATACCCCAATTGCTCCATTCTTACTTATCAACTCCTTGATAGTAAGAACGTCAGAACTCAAGTCTGATAGTACCCAACCAATCACGTTAAACGCCTAGCAGCATCGCTTACGTGATTCCCTAGGTATCACATGATAGTGCCTGCTAGAACCATTCAATTATGGTTAGCGTACAGTACGGTCCCTTCAACTCATATATCCCGACCGATTCGACAACTATTGGTCTATCGAGAGTTGTCAATGAATCGATACTATGTGTCATGTCGTGGTTGCATCGATGGTGTAATCTATGAAACCCCTTTCATAATTACCACCATACTCTGATCAGAGATTTCAACCCACACATACATGAAAAACACATAGGATATCCATACCCGTAGGTAAGCGGTGAATCCCCGACTACAATGCATCGACTCCTATATGTTTCGCCGTAACACCCAATCTTGCCACCTAATGACCCCATAAGAGTCGGTAAACAAGTAAAAGTGAAACGCTAGCATATAGAGTCTCAATGTTGTCCCGGGTCATAAGGACTAATGGTGTACAACCATAAACCAGGACTTTTCCACTCGATAAGTGAGAACCACTTGGAAAGTCCTTTTATGGAGGGTTGTTCAGTGCACTCTACCAGGAGCACCTATCTGCATGCTCGGACATCACAATGTCCCCTACCAATGAAACATGGTACTCACATCGCAGATACTAGTCTCTAACTCGAGCGGCCTTTATCCTTCTTAGTGGCGGCTGAATCGACTAGGAACGGTTTAGAATATACAGTATTACAAATATGAGTTTCATGATACTCATCATATGAGCATCTCATATTCTTTCTACTATTTGTATATTCAAGGGCTTTATCTATGCAGCTAGCATGGGTATAAAGATAAAGATGCGCCAAATTAATAAATTCAAATATTATTAAAATAAAGATCGTTTATACAAAGAGTTTCATCGTGAACAGTCGGCCAACACTTGGCTCGACGTGCACCTACTCTAACAATCTCCCACTTGCACTAGAGCCAACTACCTATACTCTTTAGACCCATTGATTCGCGATGCTTCTCGAATGATGGTCCTGGTAAAGGCTTAGTTAGTGGATCAGCAACATTATCTGCGGAGCCGACTTTGTCAATCACGACATCTCCTCTTTCCACGATCTCTCTGAGGATGTGGTACTTTCTCAGTACGTGTTTGGACTTCTGATGAGACCTTGGCTCCTTCGCCTGAGCTATGGCTCCCGTGTTGTCGCACATCACCGGGATAGGAGCAACTCCATTTGGAATGACGCCCAACTCTTGGACGAAATTCCTAATCCAAACAGCCTCCTTTGCTGCAGCCGATGCAGCAATGTATTCTGCCTCAGTGGTGGAATCCGCAGTACTGTCTTGCTTGGAACTCTTCCTAGAGACAGCACCACCATTGAGCATGAATATGAATCCGGAGGTTGACTTCGAGTCATCAACATCGCTTTGGAAGCTAGAGTCGGTATAGCCTTCCAATTTCAGTTCTCCACCCCCATAGACCAAGAACAACTTATTGGTCCTTCTAAAATACTTGAGGATGTCTTTCACAGCTTTCCAGTGTGGAAGACCGGGGTTGGATTGATATCTACTCACTACACTTAGTGCAAATGCCACGTCAGGACGTGTAGATATCATCCCATACATGATACTACCAATGGCTGAAGCATACGGAATTCGTGTCATCGCCGCTATCTCTGCATCAGTCTTGGGAGACATAGACTTGGATAGGGACACGCCATGACACATTGGTAGATGTCCTCTCTTGGACTCATCCATCGAGAACCGCTTCACGATGGTATCAATGTATGTGGACTGGGTGAGACCAAGCAATCTTTTTGATCTATCTCTATAGATCTGTATTCCCAATACAAAAGATGCTTCACCCAAGTCCTGCATTGAGAACTTACATGCTAACCATATCTTAGTTAATTGCAACATTCCTACATCATTCCCAATGAGTAGAATGTCATCAACATAAAGAACTAGGAATGTCACAGCACTCCCACTGACCTTCTTATACACACAGGGTTCCTCAGGATTCTTAGTAAAACCAAACTCTTTGATTGTACTATCGAATATGAGGTTCCAACTCCTCGATGCCTGCTTAAGACCATAAATAGATCTTTGAAGTTTGCATACCATATGCTCACTTCCGATAGATGTGAAACCCTCAGGTTGAGACATGTAAATTTCTTCCTTAATATCCCCATTAAGGAAGGTTGTCTTAACATCCATCTGCCATATCTCATAGTCATACCATGCAGCTATGGCTAGCAATATCCTAATGGACTTGAACATCGCAACTGGAGAAAAGGTTTCCTCATAGTCAACACCTTGCCTTTGAGTATACCCTTTTGCTACCAATCGCGCCTTGAAGGTCAATACCTTCCCATCCGCCCCAAGTTTCCTCTTGTAAATCCATTTACACCCTATGGGAACAATTCCCTCAGGTGGATCCACGAGATTCCACACTTGGTTCGAATGCATGGAATTCATCTCAGATTCCATTGCTTCAAGCCACTTGGATGAATCGGCATCCGACAACGCTTCCTTGAAAGTCCTTGGATCACATCCAAGGTTAGGCTCATCATGGCCCTCTTCAAGAAGCAGACCATACCTCACAGGTGGTCTCGAGACTCTCTCGGTTCTTCTAGGAACTTGTATCTCCTCACTTGGCTTCTCGGGTGTGGGTTCTACAACTGTGGGTGTCTCTCGAACCTCTCCGAGTTCTATCATCTCGCCTTTTCTATCCAATAGAAATTCCTTTTCCAAAAAGGTTGCATTCCTAGAAACAAATACTTTTGTTTCTTGAGGATGATAGAAATAATATCCAGCTGAATTCCTTGGATATCCCACAAAGTAGCATAAAATGGATCGACTATCCAATTTATCTCCCACTACCTGCTTCACATAAGCAGGGCACCCCCATATTCTAAAATAAGAATATTTGGGTGGCTTACCCATCCATATCTCATATGGTGTCTTATCAACTGCTTTTGTATGGACATGGTTCAACAACAGTGCCGCTGTCTCAAGCGCATATCCCCAAAAGGATGGCGGCAACTCCGTGAACCCCATCATAGACCGAACCATGTCCATCAAGGTCCGGTTACGACGCTCCGATACACCATTCAACTGCGGTGTAGCAGGCGGAGTCCACTGCGAGAGAATCCCATTCTCCCTTAGATACTCTTGGAACTCGCCACTCAAGTACTCGCCACCTCGATCCGATCGAAGTGTCTTGATGCTTCGTCCCAATTGTTTCTCTACTTCACTTCTGAATTCTTTGAACCGTTCAAAGGCTTCAGACTTGTATTTCATCAAATACACATACCCATACCTCGAATAGTCATCGGTAAAGGTGATGAAGTAGGCATGTCCATGCTTAGTGGTGATGCTAAGCGGACCGCACACATCGGTATGGATCAAATCCAATAACTGTGACACCCTGACCCGTTACAATTAAAATACAGCGGAATTTAAAATTTTCTTTCAAATGGAAGGAGTTTCAAAATACATTTCATAAAATGTTTACAAAATAAACACATGATCATTCAAATGACATACAAAATACAAAATAATCATTCTTATGATCATGTCCCAAAATGATACAAAATATCCTTCCTTCCAACGGTGCATGCATATGACCCCCATCCACGATCACTGCCCCGGTCTGTCGCTCTTATCTGCATCACATGAATAAACTGAAATGAGAATAAATCTCAGCAAGTGGAACTCTTACATAGCAATGATACATAGTATACACTGTAAAACATGGCTTTTAAATCATAAATACCATCGACTCTGAAACATGAATAACGTAGCAATAACTGTAGCAATAGCAATGGCAATAGATAGCAAAACGATGGTATTCTCTTTTCTATGGTTGGATTGATATCAATAGTATCTGTAACTGTGGTTGCCAATATCCCATCGATATAAATCGATAACTGTGAGGGGATAAAAGCCTATGGTCGATGATCATCTAATTGCATGCAATGCCATGGCTATGATAAATCAATCCAATAAAACATTTGAATTCTCAATAGCATTTAAGGCCGTCGTTTCGCAATCTCATAATATATCTTGTATTCCCTTTATAACAATGGTGAGACATACAATGCCTCCAATGAACATAGCAATGGAATCAATATATAACAATGAATCAATTGAAGGGAATAACACTTTGAAACCTTTAAAACACAATACATATAATATCATGTGAGCAAAAAGGATGAAATTCCACTTACAAACCAATAGAACACCTCAAATAAGCTCTTGGTACACCACCTACAACAATAATCCATAAATAACACCAATATCAACTCTAGATCCACAAGTACAAGCCAAATAATCCATTAAACAACTCAAACATCAAATCCAAAATAACCCTTAACTCAAAACCTCGTTAGAATCGCACCAAAAACTTACCTAAGCTTCCTTATACCATGGAGAACGTTGATCTAAAGTCGGAAATCCAAACAAAGCCAAGAATCAAAGATAGGAAGCAAAAGAAATGGATGAAAACCCTTGGTATTTGAGAGAAAATCTCGAAAAGTAGATAGAATAAGGTATGGAATGAAGTCAACTCAATCAAAAAGGTACTAAATAACTCGCCCATACTTACACCGCGGGTGCGCCAACACAAGCACCGCGGGTGCGCCATGCTCACGGCATTCCAAAATAAATCCCATGCACGATCACCGCGGGTGCGGTGCTACAATTACCGCGGGTGCGGTGCACACCGCGGGTGCGGTCCTTGCACTGCCGCGGGTGCGGTGGTGCCACGGCCTTCCAAATGCAAAATGATGAATAGTACACCGCGGGGGCACTCATCTAAGAGCGCGGGTGCACTCTACTCACGGCAATGAACAGTACAAACTCAACTAAAATCGATCCGAAACGCTGAAACGAACAATCAACACCAACTAATACCTCAAATAAATAATAACCAATAATACTATAGCCCAAAACACAACTATAAACAACTAATCATAAACCCAAATAACACAATAAAGCTTAAACCGTGCCGTACACCGGGCTCAGCTATTACAATAACCCTTTGGCTCGCTCCGCATGGCCCTTAAAGGGAATTTTGGTCATCTTTCCTTTCAGACAGGATTCACAAGTCGTGAGAGCATTAATATCAGACATATCAAACATGCCAACTCCCACTAGCTTGTTCATCCTTCTTGAGGAAATATGACCTAATCGAGCATGCCATAATTGTGCCGCATTAAGAGTATCTTGTTTGCGCTTATTTGTTGTTGTTATCGTTTGGACATTGTTAAGTGGAATATCTTTTAATTTTAAGGTGTAGAGATTGTTTTCAAGTTCACCGGTACCAACTAAACATTCATTCTTGTAAATATTGCAAACACCTTTGCCAAATAAACAAGAAAATCCATCGATATCAAGCATAGGAATGGAAATAATGTTTTTAATCAAGTCTGGTACAAATAAAACATCTCTCAAAATAAGCTTAAAATCATTGTTCAAAATTAAACAAACATCTCCTACGGCTTTGGCAGCAACTCTTGCTCCATTGCCCATCTTCAAGAAGGTCTCACCCTCTCGGAGCCTCCTACTTCTTCCCATCGCCTGCAAATCATTACAGAGATGTGAGCCACAGCCGGTATCCAATACCCAAGAAGTAGAGTTAATCGAGATATTTACTTCAATAAAGAACATACCTTTGCCAGAACCCTTCTGCGCAAGATATTCCCTGCAGTTACGCCTCCAATGTCCAGGCTTCTTGCAGTGGTGACAGATGTCAACAGTCTTTTCAGCCTTCACTGGCGCGGCTGCCACAACGGGACTCGAAGTCTGCCTCTTCAAGGGCTCGCTCTTCTTGGTACGCTGGAAAGAACGCTTCTTTCCCTTCCCAGGTGGACCGGTCTTCGTGCCAGATGAAGAGCCCACATAAAGAACCTGCTTCTCCTTTTTGATTGTGGACTCAAAGGTCACAAGCATGTCCACCAACTCTTCAAGGCTGGGCTCGAGCTTGTTCATATTGAAGTTCACAACGAAAGGATCGAAAGAGCTAGGCAGCGACATCAGTAACACATCAGTGGTCAACTCCGAAGGCAACACCAAATCCATGCCTACGAGCTTGTCCACGAGCCCAATCAACTTTAGGCCATGCTCATGGACCGAAGTCCCATCTCGCATGCGTAAAGTGATGAGCTCCTTTACTGTGGCATGCCTCAAAGGCCGAGTCTGCTCACCGAAGAGCTCCTTGAGGTGCATATGAATGTCAGCAGCATTCTTAGCATCCTCGAATCGCCTTTGCAGCTCATCGTTCATCGAAGCCTGCATATAACACTTCGCCTTCAAGTCATGGTCACACCATTCCTTGTAGGTCTGCAATTCCTCAGGAGTGCAGCCTATAGGAGCCTCAGCAGGGGGCGCCTCAGTCAGTGTATACGCGATCTTCTCCGAGTTTAGGACAATCTTTAAATTTCTTAGCCAAGTGATATAGTTTGGTCCGGTTAGAATGTGTTTTTCGAGAATGACGGAAAACGGGTTGCGAATTGATGACATGTCAAAGATTGTACTGAAAAGTAAAACAGATAAATGTTAATGACTATTTTAAAATATTTAATAAGATATAAAGTTTGGACTTTTACTTTATAAATAATCGCTCCCACTGTTTTGACATTTTCACTACCCTCTAGTGAAAACGGGAAACACTTTCCTCAGTAGGTACGTAAGGTCCAATTAGCGAATTATGATCCCGTTTATACAGCCAATCACAATTCCTAAAAGGTAGTTTCCCAATTGCATCACAATGCAACCCTTAACGTAAACTTTTGTCTCACGTTTGATTAGGACCCATTATAGACGTCGTTCATCTTTACGTGTCAATCCTTACCCATCGATGTTGAACCTTAATGGACGGTCGCCATGAGTTCCCTCAATTATCTGAGCCGAAGTCATGGGAGTTCCACGTAGTTCACATCACTATGTCAATGGATGTCACAGCTTTCCGGCACCCAGGGCCCCCTCAATTATCTGAGCCGAGCCCTGAGTACGGGTAGCGTTCATCATGCACCCATTGTCGATGGAAGACAAGGAAATTATAAACAAATTTATAATTCCCCTTTTCGGACTTGATATTAATTTTGAATCTAATTCAAAATGAGGGTTTTTTAATTTTGAAAGGTCTCATGATTAATTTTATTTTAAAAGCTCGCCATGTTTGATCGTATGTTTGCCGGATTCATGCAACTTTGTTATTATAATAATAATAACGCACATACTCATTATTTATAACATATCATGCATATATTATAAATAGAAAACAGTACAAGGATGATCAATTGCCCCAACACTAATGGCCCGTGTGAGCTAAACACGGGCCTAGGTCCAATCCGAGGGTAAATGCACGGGATGCAATGCAACTATACTATTACATTAGCATCCAATATTACATGTCTTCGATCTTCATAATCACCAAGGCCACCATCTTCCAATCTTGATCTTTCCCTATTCTAATATTTACAATTAAATATCCATGGCACATAGGGATACATCTCATGGGGTGGGAACGGGCCATAAACCAAGCCCACTTTAAATTGATAATTATTACAATTATACAACACAAATATCCTAGCATACACCTAGCAAATTGGGCTTGGGCTTTTGATCATCCTTCATGCACAATATCATATATCATACACCATCAATTAATTATCACTATGATTAATTGATCCAATATTATATATCTTGATCCAATCACTAACCGCTACAATTATAAATTAAATTAACAAAGTATACAAACACCTTTGTCTACTTTCAAATTAATTTATTTATAATCGAATTTCTTATAAATCACAATTTACTATAAATAATTAAAGTCCTACTTCAATTATTTATTTTATGAGAAAATATGTGCAACAATTGTAAATTTAAACTTAAGGGCCCAAAACTCATTTTTCAACAAAAATAGTTTGGCCCATTTAAATTTTACAAAATTATGTTGACCATCTAATGGCCCAACAACTCAAGGCCCATGACACTAAGATTGTCCAAAACACTTTTGGAAACCCTAGCCGTCATCGCCGTCGCCGGAGCTCCGTCGCCGGATTCCGGCAACAAAAAAAATTTTTTTTTTTATTTTTAAAAACTGCATTTTCGGGCAGCCCCCTCGGGCTGCCCTTTGCTGCCCGAAATTTCCGGGCAGCTCGGGCAGCCCTCGGGCAGCAACATGCTGCCCGAAAATTTATTTTTTTTTTGTTTTTGAAATAGAATTTTCGGCCCTATGAAAAACTTGCACAAAAAATTCTCAAGCGGTTAGAAATCGATCTCAATACAATATTACGTAAATATAGCACAAAAACCGTAACCTAAGCTCGGATACCACTTGAAAGCGGACCGGTTACGGTGGCCGGAAACACAACGGAAGCATAAATTTTCGAAAAACATACAAATTTCGGCCACCTTGGTTTTCATGCAATATTTACAAAACAAAACATACATAGGATGTTTTAGAATTTTTACCTATCAACTTCAAGAAGTTGATGATGGCTCCAACTTAGTTGCAAGCAACTAAGCTCTTCTTGGCAAGATAAGTCTACAAGCTTCCTTCCTCCAAAAATCAAGCCCACTACTTAACAAGGTAAATCCCCTCAAGTTTTGCACTAGAAAAACTTGAGGATTTTTCAAAGAGAATGATTTTTGCTCTCCAAAATGAAGAACAAAAACTTGAAAAATGAGAGAGAAAACCACCCCAAAAATTCGGCCAAGTGAAGTGTGAGATGAGTGTGGGAGACTAGCCTAGGTTGTTGTGTAAAGTTGTCTCTCAAAAGTTGCATGCTTTTGGAATTTTTTAATAAAAAGTAATCAACAACCTTTCACCTCCCAAACATGCAAACCCTAGCATGTCTCACATATATTATATGGTTTTTAACACATTAAAAACCATAGACTAAATTTTATTATCTCAAACACATTTGAGATTAATTAAATATTACTTGATTTTAATCAAGTCCCACTAGTTAAATAATTATTTAAATTGAGCTCTACAAGACTCAATATTATTTAATTAATTCAACACTTGAATTAATTTAATTATTTAGACTCTACTAGGTCCACTAGTGTTTAATTAATTCAACACTTGAATTAATTTAATTTAGTCCACAATAATGTTTATGAAAATCACAATTTTCAACTACATTATTTACTTGGCCAAATTTTAATCTTAGGAACACTTCCATAAATTAAAATTTATATCTCTCATAGAAGTCATACTTCTAATTTTCTTTACGTTTATAAACACTTTTATAAGCCGTTCAACACATTGAACTATTTTACTTCTCTTCGGGATTTACTAAGCAAGTATTTGTGTGGCCCTCAATGGTTCATTGATACAACTAGCCGTGGGTTCACATCTCTATGTGATTCGGACTAAACATGTCCTTATTCGAGCATACCCCAATTGCTCCATTCTTACTTATCAACTCCTTGATAGTAAGAACGTCAGAACTCAAGTCTGATAGTACCCAACCAATCACGTTAAACGCCTAGCAGCATCGCTTACGTGATTCCCTAGGTATCACATGATAGTGCCTGCAAGAACCATTCAATTATGGTTAGCGTACAGTACGGTCCCTTCAACTCATATATCCCGACTGATTCGACAACTATTGGTCTATCGAGAGTTGTCAATGAATCGATACTATGTGTCATGTCGTGGTTGCAACGATGGTGTAATCTATGAAACCCCTTTCATAATTACCACCATACTCTGATCAGAGATTTCAACCCACACATACATGAAAAACACATAGGATATCCATACCCGTAGGTAAGCGGTGAATCCCCGACTACAATGCATCGACTCCTATATGTTTCGCCGTAACACCCAATCTTGCCACCTAATGACCCCATAAGAGTCGGTAAACAAGTCAAAGTGAAACGCTAGCATATAGAGTCTCAATGTTGTCCCGGGTCATAAGGACTAATGGTGTACAACCATAAACCAGGACTTTTCCACTCGATAAGTGAGAACCACTTGGAAAGTCCTTTTATGGAGGGTTGTTCAGTGCACTCTACCAGGAGCACCTATCTGCATGCTCGGACATCACAATGTCCCCTACCAATGAAACATGGTACTCACATCGCAGATACTAGTCTCTAACTCGAGCGGCCTTTATCCTTCTTAGTGGCGGCTGAATCGACTAGGAACGGTTTAGAATATACAGTATTACAAATATGAGTTTCATGATACTCATCATATGAGCATCTCATATTCTTTCTACTATTTGTATATTCAAGGGCTTTATCTATGCAGCTAGCATGGGTATAAAGATAAAGATGCGCCAAATTAATAAATTCAAATATTATTAAAATAAAGATCGTTTATACAAAGAGTTTCATCGTGAACAGTCGGCCAACACTTGGCTCGACGTGCACCTACTCTAACATAGGCAACCCCAAACTAAAGTCCATAGAAATGTCAATCCAAGTTCCTTTTAAGAATAGCACGCAAAAGTTTTTCCAAAGTTTTATTGACAACTTCAGTTTGTCCATCTGTTTGAGGATGACAAGTAGTAGAAAACAACAATTTTGTGCCAAGTTTAGCCCACAAATTATTCCAAAAGTAACTCAAAAATTTAACATTGCGACGAGAAACAATAGTCCTAGGCATGCCATGCAACCTAGCGACTTCTCTAAACAACAAATCCGCAATGTTTGAAGCATGATCGGTTTTATGACAAGCTATAAAATGTGCCATCTTAGAGAATCTATCCACAACAACCCCAAAATAAAGTCCATTGAAATGTCAATCCAAGTTCTTTTTAAGAATAGCACGCAAAAGTGTTCCCAAAGTTATATTGACAACTTCAGTTTGTCCATCAGTTTGAGGATGACAAGTAGTAGAAAACAACAATTTTGTGCCAAGTTCAGCCCATAAAGTCTTCCAAAAGTAACTCAAGAATTTAACATCGCGAACAGAAACAATAGTCCTAGGCATGCCAAGCAACCTAGCGACTTCTTTAAAGAACAAATCCGCAATGTTTGAGGCATCATCGGTTTCATGACAAGCTATAAAATGTGCCATCTTAGAGAATCTATCCACAACAACAAAAATAGAATACATCCCTTCTTAGTCCTAGGCAACCCCAAAATAAAGTCCATAGAATTGTCAATCCAGGTTCTTTTTAAGAATAGCACGCAAAAGTGTTCCCAAAGTTCTATTGACAACTTCAGTTTGTCCATCAGTTTGAGGATGACAAGTTGTAGAAAACAACAATTTTGTGCCAAGTTCAGCCCATAAAGTCTTCCAAAAGTAACTCAAGAATTTAACATCGCGAACAGAAACAATAGTCCTAGGCATGCCAAGCAACCTAGGACTTCTCTAAAGAACAAATCCGCAATGTTTGAAGCATCAACAGTTTTATGACAAGCTATAAAATGTGCCATCTTAGATAATCTATCCACAACAACGAAAATAGAATCCCTCCCCTTCTTAGTCCTAGGAAACCCCAAAATAAAGTCCATAGAAATGTCAATCCAAGTTCTTTTTAAGAATAGCACGAAAAGGTGTTCCCAAAGTTCTATTGACAACTTCAGTTTGTCCATCAGTTTGAGGATGACAAGTAGTAGAAAACAACAATTTTGTGCCAAGTTCAGCCCATAAAGTCTTCCAAAAGTAACTCAAGAATTTAACATCGCGAACAGAAACAATAGTCCTAGGCATGCCAAGCAACCTAGCAACTTCTCTAAAGAACAAATCCGCAATGTTTGAAGCATCATCGGTTTTATGACAAGCTATAAAATGTGCCATCTTAGAGAATCTATCCACAACAACAAAAATAGAATCCCTCCCATTCTTAGTCCTAGGCAACCACAAAATAAAGTCCATAGAATTGTCAATCCAAGTTCTTTTTAAGAATAGCACGCAAAGGTGTTCCCAAAGTTCTATTGACAAATTCAGTTTGTCCATCAGTTTGAGGATGACAAGTAGTAGAAAACAACAATTTTGTGCCAATTTCAACCCATAAAGTCTTCCAAAAGTAACTCAAGAATTTAACATCGCGACCAGAATCAATAGTCCTAGGCATGCCATGCAACCTAACGACTTCTCTAAAGAACAAATCCGCAATGTTTGAAGCATCATCGCTTTTATCACAAGCTATAAAATGTGCTATCTTAGAAAATCTATCCACAATAACAAAAATAGAATCCCTCCTCTTCTTAGGCCTAGGCAACCCCAAACTAAAGTCCATAGAAATGTCAATCCAAGTTCCTTTTAGGAATAGCACGAAAAAGTGTTCCCAAAGTTCTATTGACAACTTCAGTTTGTCCATCCGTTTGAGGATGACAAGTAGTAGAAAACAACAATTTTGTGCCAAGTTTAGCCCATAAATTATTCCAAAAGTAACTCAAAAATTTAACATTACGACGAGAAACAATAGTCCTAAGCATGCCATGCAACCTATCGACTTCTCTAAAGAACAAATACGCAATGTTTGAGGCATCATCGGTTTCATGACAAGCTATAAAATGTGCCATCTTAGAGAATCTATCCACAACAACAAAAATAGAATACATCCCTTCTTAGTCCTAGGCAACCCCAAAATAAAGTCCATAGAATTGTCAATCCAGGTTCTTTTTAAGAATAGCACGCAAAAGTGTTCCCAAAGTTCTATTGACAACTTCAGTTTGTCCATCAGTTTGAGGATGACAAGTTGTAGAAAACAACAATTTTGTGCCAAGTTCAGCCCATAAAATGTGCCATCTTAGAGAATCTATCCACAACAACAAAAATAGAATCCCTCCCATTCTTAGTCCTAGGCAACCACAAAATAAAGTCCATAGAATTGTCAATCCAAGTTCTTTTTAAGAATAGCACGCAAAGGTGTTCTCAAAGTTCTATTGACAAATTCAGTTTGTCCATCAGTTTGAGGATGACAAGTAGTAGAAAACAACAATTTTGTGCCAATTTCAACCCATAAAGTCTTCCAAAAGTAACTCAAGAATTTAACATCGCGACCAGAATCAATAGTCCTAGGCATGCCATGCAACCTAACGACTTCTCTAAAGAACAAATCCGCAATGTTTGAAGCATCATCGCTTTTATCACAAGCTATAAAATGTGCTATCTTAGAAAATCTATCCACAATAACAAAAATAGAATCCCTCCTCTTCTTAGGCCTAGGCAACCCCAAACTAAAGTCCATAGAAATGTCAATCCAAGTTCCTTTTAAGAATAGCACGAAAAAGTGTTCCCAAAGTTCTATTGACAACTTCAGTTTGTCCATCCGTTTGAGGATGACAAGTAGTAGAAAACAACAACTTTGTGCCATAAAGTCTTCCAAAAGTAACTCAAGAATTTAACATCGCGAACAGAAACAATAGTCCTAGGCATGCCAAGCAACCTAGGACTTCTCTAAAGAACAAATCCGCAATGTTTGAAGCATCAACAGTTTTATGACAAGCTATAAAATGTGCCATCTTAGATAATCTATCCACAACAACGAAAATAGAATCCCTCCCCTTCTTAGTCCTAGGAAACCCCAAAATAAAGTCCATAGAAATGTCAATCCAAGTTCTTTTTAAGAATAGCACGAAAAGGTGTTCCCAAAGTTCTATTGACAACTTCAGTTTGTCCATCAGTTTGAGGATGACAAGTAGTAGAAAACAACAATTTTGTGCCTAGTTTAGCCCATAAAGTCTTCCAAAAGTAACTCAAGAATTTAACATCGCGAACAGAAACAATAGTCCTAGGCATGCCAAGCAACCTAGCAACTTCTCTAAAGAACAAATCCGCAATGTTTGAAGCATCATCGGTTTTATGACAAGCTATAAAATGTGCCATCTTAGAGAATCTATCCACAACAACAAAAATAGAATCCCTCCCATTCTTAGTCCTAGGCAACCACAAAATAAAGTCCATAGAATTGTCAATCCAAGTTCTTTTTAAGAATAGCACGCAAAGGTGTTCCCAAAGTTCTATTGACAAATTCAGTTTGTCCATCAGTTTGAGGATGACAAGTAGTAGAAAACAACAATTTTGTGCCAATTTCAACCCATAAAGTCTTCCAAAAAAAAACTCAAGAATTTAACATCGCGACCAGAATCAATAGTCCTAGGCATGCCATGCAACCTAACGACTTCTCTAAAGAACAAATCCGCAATGTTTGAAGCATCATCGCTTTTATCACAAGCTATAAAATGTGCTATCTTAGAAAATCTATCCACAATAACAAAAATAGAATCCCTCCTCTTCTTAGGCCTAGGCAACCCCAAACTAAAGTCCATAGAAATGTCAATCCAAGTTCCTTTTAAGAATAGCACGAAAAAGTGTTCCCAAAGTTCTATTGACAACTTCAGTTTGTCCATCCGTTTGAGGATGACAAGTAGTAGAAAACAACAATTTTGTGCCAAGTTTAGCCCATAAATTATTCCAAAAGTAACTCAAAAATTTAACATTGCGACGAGAAACAATAGTCCTAGGCATGCCATGCA
Source organism: Primulina eburnea (assembly GCF_022965805.1). Taxonomy (NCBI): domain Eukaryota; kingdom Viridiplantae; phylum Streptophyta; class Magnoliopsida; order Lamiales; family Gesneriaceae; genus Primulina; species Primulina eburnea. The sequence goes on along the minus strand of NC_133104.1, from coordinate 19,724,016 downwards.
ACCTATCGACTTCTCTAAAGAACAAATACGCAATGTTTGAAGCATCATCGGTTTCATGACAAGCTATAAAATGTGCCATCTTAGAGAATCTATCCACAACTACAAAAATAGAATACATCCCTTCTTAGTCCTAGGCAACCCCAAAATAAAGTCCATAGAATTGTCAATCCAGGTTCTTTTTAAGAATAGCACGCAAAAGTGTTCCCAAAGTTCTATTGACAACTTCAGTTTGTCCATCAGTTTGAGGATGACAAGTTGTAGAAAACAACAATTTTGTGCCAAGTTCAGCCCATAAAGTCTTCCAAAAGTAACTCAAGAATTTAACATCGCGAACAGAAACAATAGTCCTAGGCATGCCAAGCAACCTAGGACTTCTCTAAAGAACAAATCCGCAATGTTTGAAGCATCAACAGTTTTATGACAAGCTATAAAATGTGTCATCTTAGATAATCTATCCACAACAACAAAATAGAATCCCTCACCTTCTTAGTCCTAGGCAACCCCAAAATAAAGTCCATAGAATTGTCAATCCAAGTTCTTTTTAAGAATAGCACGCAAAGGTGTTCCCAAAGTTCTATTGACAAATTCAGTTTGTCCATCAGTTTGAGGATGACAAGTAGTAGAAAACAACAATTTTGTGCCTAGTTTAGCCCATAAATTATTCCAAAAGTAACTCAAAAATTTAACATTGCGACGAGAAACAATAGTCCTAGGCATGCCATGCAACCTAGCGACTTCTCTAAAGAACAAATCCGCAATGTTTGAAGCATCATCGGTTTCATGACAAGCTATAAAATGTGCCATCTTAGAGAATCTATCCACAACTACAAAAATAGAATCCCTCCTCTTCTTAAGCCTAGGCAACCCCAAACTAAAGTCCATAGAAATGTCAATCCAAGTTCTTTTTAAGAATAACACGCAAAAGTGTTCCCAAAGTTTTATTGACAACTTCAGTTTGTCCATCCGTTTGAGGATGACAAGTAGTAGAAAACAACAATTTTCTGCCAAGTTTAGCCCATAAATTATTCCAAAAGTAACTCAAAAATTTAACATTGCGACGAGAAACAATAGTCCTAGGCATGCCATGCAACCTAGCGACTTCTCTAAACAACAAATCCGCAATGTTTGAAGCATCATCGATTTTATGAAAAGCTATAAAATGTGCCATCTTAGAGAATCTGTAATGCCCAAGAATTATTGAATTGATAAATCAAGATTATCAATCTTCATTATCGAGAGATTTGGAAGATATGAGAATGCATGTCATGCAATGAGGGAAGAAAAGACTGGAGAAACCAGGTGTTGAAGAGGATTATGCATGACATGAAAAATGTGAGTTTGAGTAAGCATGGCCGAGACAAGACCGCACCTGCGGTATTAACATCACCGCACCCGCGGTGTAAAGATAGAAAAATGAGTTTTGTGCGAACAGACACCGCACCCGCGGTGTTAGCAAGACCGCCCCCGCAGGGTGAGACCGCACCCGCGGTCATGTAAGGACCGCACCCGCGGTCTAGGTGCTACATTTTTGGATGAACTCGCCGTGAGCACAGCGCACCCGCGCTCCTGAGCTACCGCACCCGCGGTCATGCGTGTTGCATGCGAAATGATGCCACGTTTCAGAATGTGCATGCAGTATATATATAGAGGTTGACACGTGAATTCATCAGAATTTCAGAAAAGGGTCGAGATTTTGAAGAGGAAAATCCGTACGCCTTTTCGATTGGTGATTTCGAAGAATCCGGGTATCAGAATTCGAATCTGAACGCAGCAGCGTGTTCCTCTCGACACGAGCTACAACTGGACGTAAGCTTTATTACGTTTTGAGATGTTTTATAAATATGATGTTGTCAGGACTGAATATGATTCAGATATGGTGTTTCTACTACCGTAGACATTGTATAAACGAGGTCAGATTTAAGAACAGACTGTTTATACAATTGTTATGAATTTCAGAAGATATTGACGGAGATGAAACACTAGAACGGTATTGTTCTTGATTCAAGAACTGAGAATTGATTATTCTTATGTAGTCTGAATAGATTATTCAGTATATAGGTGAAGTCAGATCAAAGAAATTATACCGCATGTTTGTATTCTGAAAGTCAGTGTTCTCTGAGTAGGAATTTGTTATGATATCTATGATATTGAGATTGACGGAGTTATCAAGACTGTATTATTGTACCGTTAAAACATCAGTTGAGTCAGATGTATCAGATTCAGTTATGATTTAGATTTCATCGTGATATTCGTCGATATGAATCAGATTGTTCATTGTTCAGACTTTGATCAGATTATGTACTGAGTTATGTATTGATCAGAACAGATTGTGAATTGAATTATTCATTGATACAGTGTATTCGATATTGTCTTTTATGATTGGATATGGACAGATTTGAGTAGAGGTCATCGTCTTCCTCAGACCGGGACGACAAAGGTATAATTCATGTGGTCTTGGGATTGCACAACTCGATTCAGATTTGATACGAGTTTCCCTAAATCACATACTCGATTGTTATTACATTTGATTATGTAATATCTTGTTTATTGATTGTATTCGAGTCCTGAGATAGGCGAGACTGACAGATGTGTCAGACTAGACGTTCGGTGTATCGTCGCGTAGTTGCCGAGTTTCTCTACGTGTAGACATTCGATACAGAGTTGACCGAAGTCTAGGAATAAGACTTACCGTTGCCCCGAGTGGTTGGGTAGGTGACAGACCGTCTTATTCACACCGGGATCCCTAGATTAGAAATGAGTAGAGTCAAGATTTAAATGTTGAATACAGATTTGTATTCTTCTACATGTTTAGATTATCATTCATGTTACTTGATATATGCTATGCTTTTGTATATGATTATTACATTGCATGCATCCATGTTTTATACTGGGATATGTTCTCACCGAAGTTATCCGGCTGTTGTCGTGTCTGTATGTGTGCATGGAAACAGGTGGGGCAGGATCTGGGTCACGAGGAAGATGAGAGATTGTTGATAGCGTGGTGATCTCGGGCGTTGCAGCTTACTAGTTGTTTGTAGTAGACTTGTACCGAAATTCTTAAACACTAGTGTATGATTGTATAAAACAGACATGTATTTACATTATGTTGTTATTTAATATAAAGACATGATATGCTTTAATTAGACATTTGAATTAATGTTAAAAGCAAATTTTTGACCCACACTTTCTAGCAAAGATCCAATTAAATCCCAAAAGAATTGAGTTAGAGCCCGGGTCCCCACAACAGGTGGTATCAGAGCGATAGATCCTTTAGATTGAGATAGTCAGAATTGATAGATCTTTTAGAATGAGATAGTAGAGAATGAGCGGGGTAGATTGAATTGTCTTCCTTGCATATGATTGCTAGCATGAGATTTGTTTCAATGTTGAATAACATTGTGTGTGCTAGCATGATTTATTGCTTTTCCTATTACATGTCGTTTGTTATCTGAGTTGATTACAGCATGTAATTACCAAGCCTGAATCAGAATTGAGTCTGGATCAGAGGTATATGATCAGAGGAGGGCTGAGACAGTATAGATTGGGTACTAATCTGTTTGATATTCAGATATACCGCCTCGGAGATTTCCAGAAAGGGGTAGCACTTCGTCTGAACAGATGGATGTATCAGAAGCTCAGTTAGAAGAAAAGATGAAAGAGTTTGAGTTATTACAGCCGCCGATTCTGAGTGGTACTGAGACATCTGAAGATTGTCAGAACTGGTTTGATGAGATAGAAATCTTGTTTGATTTGCTTGATTGTACAGATGAACAGAGGGTTAAAATGGTGCCTTATCAGTTACGAGAAGCCGCCAGGAGTTGGTGGATTACCAGTAAAAGAATGTGGGAACAGAGAGGTACAGTGATTTCGTGGGAAATATTCGGAACTGAATTTTATCGAAGATTTTTCCCAGTCTCGTACCGAGAGGACAAGAAAGCAGAGTTTGAGAATTTGAGCCAAGGGCAGCTGAATATTGACCAATATGCTGCTAAATTCTCGATTCTACTGCGTTTTGCCCCTCAGATAGCTGGAAATGATGAAGTTGTAGTGAATCAGTTCATCAGAGGACTGAATTCAGAGGTAGTTGCATTTATGAATTTGCAACGACCTTACCATTTTGCTGACATCCTGAGTAGAGCAAAGAGAGCTGAGGCGAGTCTGATTAGACAATTGACAAGGTTGTGTGTGAAGCCACTTCAGGCACAACAATCCCCTCTTCGATATGATCACGGCAGTACGAGTGGGAAGCAAGATTTGCTGAAGGCTCAGAAGAAGCCATTCAAGAAGTTAGGAAGTGGTTCCTCGAGTTCTAGTAGTTCTAGTCCGAGCTATACTGGAGTGTATTGCAGGAGTTGCGGAGGGAGACATTTCACCGAGCAATGCCAGGGAGTGATTGGTAGATGCAATATTTGTGGACAGCCGGGACACTTTGCTAAAGTCTGTCCCAGAAGCGTTCCCGAAGATCGTAGGGAACAGAGTTCACTTGAAACCACAGATCCAGAATTTACAATAGGTACTATTCTTTATGATTCTATTGCATATGTATTGAAATATACTAATGCAATTGTTAAGAATATCTTTGACTAAGTTGCATGGAAATATGCTGTATCTATTGGGTTTGTATGTACTGTAGTATTGATGTCCTTGCTTGTTGAGGAAGTGTTGATATCAGAGATTTCTGTATATATTGTATACTACAGTAAGATGAGACTGAAATAGAGATAGATTATGACATACTTGTGTATTCTGATTTGAACGCATTATTGATATGTATAGGATAAACAAGTACAGATATATTGTAGAATTTTCCAGAATTGGTAAAAGTCGGATCAGAGATGACTGATCAGTGGAGATACCACGATAAGGATCCTAAATTTAGAATTCATTTGATGTCTGTATTGTAAATGACTCGATTAATACAGAAAGGAGCAGATTGCATCCCTATATATTCAGTAGACCTACTGAAATCGAGCCTAACATTGACAGATATGTCAATGATGTATGAGTTGGCTGATGTTTGCCTAGATAAGATTTCAGATTTGTGTGCTATATCAGAAAGATAGAGTTCAGAATTGAATTGAGATCAGACATTGATTGTATGTTAGAATTCAGTACAGAATGATATGGAATGACCAGAATGATACAGAGTGAATTGTAAGATCAGTAGAAGAGTACCAACCAGGAGTTACATCTGATTTAGTGTTTCTCTTGGGTATGTTTCAGTATATTCAGAGATGTTCTGATGATTTTATGCTTGTTATATCTGTGAGATTTTGATATACTTCTAGCATTTGATTGATTGAAGAGAATATCTGAAGATTGTATTGAATATTCTGAGAACTATAATGATTGTATACAGAAATTGTTCAGATATGTATTTTGTTTGAAACATATTGTATTCAGAATAGATGATATCTGATGTTAGTATACTGATTGATTTTGAGACAGTTGATATTATGATCAGTGACTGATCAGATACCGATATCAGAAAAATCAGGAAATCGGAAATGTCAGAATTGTCAGAGACTGATATTCTATGAGTTGACAGATTATCTGATATGATTGTGTTTTGAACTGCTCGAGAATGATTGCTTCTAGATCAGTATTTTATACAAATTGTATTGTTTGGGGAGCATATTATACTTGCAGATGATATATAGCAGTTGATCAGAATGGCATGAAGATTTGATTGATTTGCCAGAAACGATAGTATTGTTAGAACTTACAATCCTATATATTTACTAGATTAGTATAGAGTATGGTGATTTTGAATCAGTATTGATACAGATTTTATGAACCGTTGAGAGTATATACAGTTCAGCTTGTATCAGAAATGAATTCGAGAATTTCAGCAGTTCAGAAACGTGATCAGAGTGGTCAGAACAGTATTGCGATAATCAGAGCAGAGTATCGGTCAGAAAAACAGATATGTGATTTAGGATTTTGTATTAGACTGATTGTGATATAATATCAGAATGTTTCAGAATTGTATAACAGAGTTGATAATTATAATCAGAGCCGAATTCCAGGTAGGTATTTTTCTTAAATTTCATTATTAACTGATTTGTTTATACCGAATAGTTTGAAATCTGAAATTTCAGATAGTGTCAGAAATGCATTGTAGTGGATTCAGTGTTCATTTTGCTGATTGAGAATGTATGAGATCTGAACAGACAGGTATGATATAGACAGATTAGATCAGTCGTGACAGAATTTGTGCAAAAATGTTGGCAGAAATTGTACTGATATGTCGAAATCGCTAACAGAAGAGATAGAAAGACAGAAATCAGAAGAATTATTACAGAAATTGTATACTTCTGAATGGAAATGGGAGTACCTTTCTATGGCTTTAGTAATGACATTACCGCCATTTTCTTCAGATGGTAAGATGATATGATTATGATTGACAGATTGCTCAATCTATATCTATTAGTTTGTACCAGATAACGTACAAACAGAACCAAATGACACAGATTGTTGTCAGAACATAGTCAGAGTGACTAGATTATAGCAGATGGTGATTTTGATTGAGATAGCAATTATAACAGATCATACCATAAGTTATTTTGCAGAGTATTTACAGATTGACAGACAGTCAGAGTATACTATCCAGATATTGGAAGATATTCAGAGAACTGAAGTGCTGGATGTTAGCACTAGATGATAGTTCATATTGTCATTATATGAATTATGGTATAATTATAACTCTCAGATTATCAGATGGGTAATGAGATAGCTATAGACAAGATATTATACAGTGAATACTACAGAATTCTTTTACAGAGAAAGCAGAACAGAATGAATGTAGTTCAGAATGGACAGACTAAAGCAACCAACGGCGAATGATGATGATTGGTAATTGAGACTAAAGATTATATATGTCTTTGCTTGAGATAAACAGATTTGATAATAGCTGATAGTACTGATATGTCGTGAGCTATAGATCGATATATACGGATGCTGTATACCCAGTAATGCGAGATTGATTCTAGCAGAAAGAATTGGAGAAGTATTATGACCTTATACTTAGTAAATTCTTATTCCAGACCGGAATCAGACATTTGAGTTTTGATTTAACTCTGGTATGCATTTCCTTTGTTATCTCCGAAGTGATGGTTTATGAGTTCGGGGACGAACTCAGATCTAAGAGGGGGAGAAATGTAATGCCCGAGAATTATTGAATTGATAAATCAAGATTATCAATCTTCATTATCGAGAGATTTGGAAGATATGAGAATGCATGTCATGCAATGAGGGAAGAAAAGACTGGAGAAACCAGGTGTTGAAGAGGATTATGCATGACATGAAAAATGTGAGTTTGAGTAAGCATGGCCGAGACAAGACCGCACCTGCGGTATTAACATCACCGCACCCGCGGTGTAAAGATAGAAAAATGAGTTTTGTGCGAACAGACACCGCACCCGCAGTGTTAGCAAGACCGCGCCCGCAGGGTGAGACCGCACCCGCGGTCTAGGTGCTACATTTTTGGATGAACTCGCCGTGAGCACAGCGCACCCGCGCTCCTGAGCTACCGCACCCGCGGTCATGCGTGTTGCATGCGAAATGATGCCATGTTTCAGACTTTGCATGCAGTATATATATAGAGGTTGACACGTGAATTCATCAGAATTTCAGAAAAGGGTCGAGATTTTGAAGAGGAAAATCCGTACGCCTTTTCGATTGGTGATTTCGAAGAATCCGGGTATCAGAATTCGAATCTGAACGCAGCAGCGTGTTCCTCTCGACACGAGCTACAACTGGACGTAAGCTTTATTACGTTTTGAGATGTTTTATAAATATGATGTTGTCAGGACTGAATATGATTCAGATATAGTGTTTCTACTACCGTAGACATTGTATAAACGAGGTCAGATTTTAGAACAGACTGTTTATACAATTGTTATGAATTTCAGAAGATATTGACGGAGATGAAAAACTAGAACGGTATTGTTCTTGATTCAAGAACTGAGAATTTATTATTCTTATGTAGTCTGAATAGATTATTCAGTATATAGGTGAAGTCAGATCAAAGAAATTATACCGCATGTTTGTATTCTGAAAGTCAGTGTTCTCTGAGTAGGAATTTGTTATGATATCTATGATATTGAGATTGACGGAGTTATCAAGACTGTATTATTGTACCGTTAAAACATCAGTTGAGTCAGATGTATCAGATTCAGTTATGATTTAGATTTCATCGTGATATTCGTCGATATGAATCAGATTGTTCATTGTTCAGACTTTGATCAGATTATGTACTGAGTTATGTATTGATCAGAACAGATTGTGAATTGAATTATTCATTGATACAGTGTATTCGATATTGTCTTTTCAGATTGGATATGGACAGATTTGAGTACAGGTCATCGTCTTCCTCAGACCGGGACGACAAAGGTATAATTCATGTGGCCTTGGGATTGCACAAATCGATTCAGATTTGATACGAGTTTCCCTAAATCACATACTCGATTGTTATTACATTTGATTATGTAATATCTTGTTTATTGATTGTATTCGAGTCCTGAGATAGGCGAGACTGACAGATGTGTCAGACTAGACGTTCGGTGTATCGTCGCGTAGTTGCCGAGTTTCTCTACGTGTAGACATTCGATACAGAGTTGACCGAAGTCTAGGAATAAGACGTACCGTTGCCCCGAGTGGTTGGGTAGGTGACAGACCGTCTTATTCACACCGGGATCCCTAGATTAGAAATGAGTAGAGTCAAGATTTAAATGTTGAATACAGATTTGTATTCTTCTACATGTTTAGATTATCATTCATGTTACTTGATATATGCTATGCTTTTGTATATGATTATTACATTGCATGCATCCATGTTTTATACTGGGATATGTTCTCACCGGAGTTATCCGGCTGTTGTCGTGTCTGTATGTGTGCATGGCAACAGGTGGGGCAGGATCTGGGTCACGAGGAAGATGAGAGATTGTTGATAGCGTGGTGATCTCGGGCGTTGCAGCTTACTAGTTGTTTGTACTAGACTTGTACCGAAACTCTTAAACACTAGTGTATGATTGTATAAAACAGACATGTATTTACATTATGTTGTTATTTAATATAAAGACATGATATGCTTTAATTAGACATTTGAATTAATGTTAAAAGCAAATTTTTGACCCACACTTCTAGCAAAGATCCAATTAAATCCCAAAGGAATTGAGTTAGAGCCCGGGTCCCCACAGAATCTATCCACAACAACCCCAAAATAAAGTCCATAGAAATGTCAATCCAAGTTCTTTTTAAGAATAGCACACAAAAGTGTTCTCAAAGTTATATTGACAACTTCAGTTTGTCCATCCGTTTGAGGATGACAAGTAGTAGAAAACAACAATTTTCTGCCAAGTTTAGCCCATAAATTATTCCAAAAGTAACTCAAAAATTTAACATTGCGACGAGAAACAATAGTCCTAGGCATGCCATGCAACCTAGAGACTTCTCTAAACAACAAATCCGCAATGTTTGAAGCATCATCGGTTTTATGACAAGCTATAAAATGTGCCATCTTAGAGAATCTATCCACAACAACCCCAAAATAAAGTCCATAGAAATGTCAATCCAAGTTCTTTTTAAGAATAGCACGCAAAAGTGTTCCCAAAGTTATATTGACAACTTCAGTTTGTCCATCCGTTTGAGGATGACAAGTAGTAGAAAACAACAATTTTGTGTCAAGTTTAGCCCATAAAGTCTTCCAAAAGTAACTCAAAAATTTAACATTGCGACCAGAATCAATAGTCCTAGGCATGCCATGCAACCTAACGACTTCTCTAAAGAACAAATCCGCAATGTTTGAAGCATCATCGCTTTTAGGACAAGCTATAAAATGTGCCATCTTAGAAAATCTATGTGGGGACCCGGGCTCTAATTCTTTTTCTTGGGATTAAATGGATCAATAATATATAAGTGGGTCAAATTTTTGCTTTTTACATTACTCAAATGTAACTAAACAACATCAGTTCTTTATTTATTTTACAACATGCAAACGTAATATACAAACATAGGATACAACATTTCTTGTTTTAATCCATCCTCTGTAACTTGTAGTGAAATACAGTACAAGATAAAAGTACTCTACTAGTCCATCTGCTAGGCCCGTGATCACCACGCTATGTCCATCGCTCATCTCTGTCGTGACCCAGATCCTGCCCCACCTGTTGTTATGCACACATACAGACATAACAACAGCCGGAAAACCGGTGAGAACAAATCCCAGTATAAACATGTAACATGCATATAACAATCTAAAACATGAAACATGCTAATATGAATGTCATTCATATATAATCATGCAATGCGAGCCTAATCATGTCTAGATGCGACTCGACTAAAACTCTAGGGATCCCGTTGTGAATAAGACGTCACTGGCTGTCACCTACCCTACCAATCGAGGTGCTGTACGTCTTATTCCTAGACTTCGGCCTGATCTGTATCCACGTCTACAAAGGGGCGGTGATCTTCCCCTAAGCTGAGATATCGCCGAACATCTAGTAGTCTGCCTGATCTCCAGACTGCCCTATCTTAATGCATGAATACAAAATCTGTAAACAAGCATAATGCAATGCTACATGATCTGTAAACAAAGCATAGCACGATCTGCATACAAGTTCTATAACAATCATAATCATATCAAGGTATAAACAATAAAACAAGTGTGTGATTTTGGTTGGGAAACTCAAATGTGATCTCATTTGAGTCGTGATTCCCCAAACAAAACATGTACTATACCTTTCGTCGTAGAATCGCTGTCACGGTCGTCAATACGAATCTGAAATGGAAATGTGGATATGCACTCTATCAATCTTTTATCTAAATCAACACATAACCAAGTCACTACGTGATCTCTATAAAATCTGACGGCATAACGACGTAATTCTCGATACCGATCAATCCAAATCTTAACATAGACCAATATCCCATTTCAAGAATCAACAATCGATCTCATAAATACATTATACTCTCCCAAATCCGCGCATAACTCAAGTATATAACTAAAATTCCATTAAAATAGCATATGACATCCGTTTTTCAATCCGGTTTCGATTCTACAATCCTCAACTTAACAAGAACACATAATCTAGTGTAATTCATAATTTCCCCAATCCATATATTTCAAAACATGCTGGAATCAAAGAAAACTTACGTCACTTTGTAGTCAATACCGAGAGGAGCTCAAAACCGAAGTCGGATTTCAATTTGGGTTACTAAATCTTACAAAATCACCATTATAAGTGAAGGAGAAATTTGAAAGCCTTTCCTCCTCAGAAACCTCGATCCTTGCTGCTGAAATAAGAAGAATTCGAGGCAATCATATATATATATACCTTGCATGTTTCGAACACATGGCTCACCCTTTGAAGCACACGTCTCGCGCAAATGCGCGGCATTACTCGCGCATGTGCGCGAGACCTACTGTCTCGTAGATTTTAGCACTCGCGCATATGCGCCACTAAACTCGCGCATATGCGCCAATGGTTCTGGACGCTCCGCGCATATGCGCCACTACTCTCGCGCATATGCGCCAAGGCTACTGTACATGTCGCGCATATGCGCCACTCTTTCCGCGCATATGCGCCAATGCTACTGGAATTCTCATGCATATGCGCGCATTCCTTCGCGCATATGCGCCATAGCTTCGGCCTTACTTATTCTTTTGACTATCTTTCACATCTTTATTATACATTCCCCTTTCTTTTCTAGTCCAATGAAATACATCTACAATCATCTTAATTATCAACGAATCCATCTGATTATGATAACTAAATCTTTGAGCCTTACATCTATCCACAACAACAAAAATAGAATCCCTCCTCTTCTTAGGCCTAGGCAACCCCAAACTAAAGTCCATAGAAATGTCAATCCAAGTTCTTTTTAAGAATAGCACGCAAAAGTTTTCCCAAAGTTCTATTGACAACTTCAGTTTGTCCATCCGTTTGAGGATGACAAGTAGTAGAAAACAACAATTTTGTGCCACGTTTAGCCCATAAATTATTCCAAAAGTAACTCAAAAATTTAACATTGCGACGAGAAACAATAGTCCTAGGCATGCCATGCAACCTATCGACTTCTCTAAAGAACAAATACGCAATGTTTGAAGCATCATCGGTTTCATGACAAGCTATAAAATGTGCCATCTTAGAGAATCTATCCACAACAACAAAAATAGAATACATCCCTTCTTAGTCCTAGGCAACCCCAAAATAAAGTCCATAGAATTGTCAATCCAGGTTCTTTTTAAGAATAGCACGCAAAAGTGTTCCCAAAGTTCTATTGACAACTTCAGTTTGTCCATCAGTTTGAGGATGACAAGTAGTAGAAAACAACAATTTTGTGCCATGTTTAGCCCATAAAGTATTCCAAAAGTAACTCAAGAATTTAACATTGCGACGAGAAACAATAGTCCTAGGCATGCCATGCAACCTAGCGACTTCTCTAAAGAACAAATCCGTCATGTTTGAAGCATCATCGGTTTTATGACAAGCTATAAAATGTGCCATCTTAGAGAATCTATCCACAACTACGAAAATAGAATCCCTCCCCTTCTTAGTCCTAGGAAACCCCAAAATAAAGTCCATAGAAATGTCAATCCAAGTTCTTTTTAAGAATAGCACGCAAAGGTGTTCCCAAAGTTCTATTGACAACTTCAGTTTGTCCATCAGTTTGAGGATGACAAGTAGTAGAAAACAACAATTTTGTGCCAAGTTCAGCCCATAAAGTCTTCCAAAAGTAACTCAAGAATTTAACATCGCGAACAGAAACAATAGTCCTAGGCATGCCAAGCAACCTAGCAACTTCTTTAAAGAACAAATCCGCAATGTTTGAAGCATCATCGGTTTTATGACAAGCTATAAAATGTGCCATCTTAGAGAATCTATCCACAACAACAAAAATAGAATCCCTCCCCTTCTTAGTCCTAGGCAACCCCAAAATAAAGTCCATAGAATTTTCAATCCAAGTTCTTTTTAAGAATAGCACGCAAAGGTGTTCCCAAAGTTCTATTGACAAATTGAGTTTGTCCATCAGTTTGAGGATGACAAGTAGTAGAAAACAACAATTTTGTGCCAATTTCAGCCCATAAAGTCTTCCAAAAGTAACTCAAGAATTTAACATCGCGACCAGAATCAATAGTCCTAGGCATGCCATGCAACCTAACGACTTCTCTAAAGAACAAATCCGCAATGTTTGAAGCATCATCGCTTTTATGACAAGCTATAAAATGTGCTATCTTAGAAAATCTATCCACAATAACAAAAATAGAATCCCTCCTCTTCTTAGGCCTAGGCAACCCCAAACTAAAGTCCATAGAAATGTCAATCCAAGTTCCTTCTAAGAATAGCACGAAAAAGTGTTCCCACAGTTCTATTGACAACTTCAGTTTGTCCATCCGTTTGATGATGACAAGTAGTAGAAAACAACAATTTTGTGCCAAGTTTAGCCCATAAATTATTCCAAAAGTAACTCAAAAATTTAATATTGCGACGAGAAACAATAGTCCTAGGCATGCCATGCAACCTAGCGACTTCTCTAAAGAACAAATCCGCCATGTTTGAAGAATCATCGGTTTCAAGACAAGCTATAAAATGTGCCATCTTAGATAATCTATCCACAACTACAAAAATAGAATCCCTCCTCTTCTTAGGCCTAGGCAACCCCAAACTAAAGTCCATAGAAATGTCAATCCAAGTTCTTTTTAAGAATAGCACGCAAAAGTGTTCCCAAAGTTATATTGACAACTTCAGTTTGTCCATCCGTTTGAGAATGACAAGTAGTAGAATACAATAATTTTGTGCCAAGTTTAGCCCATAAATTATTCCAAAAGTAACTCAAAAATTTAACATTGCGACGAGAAACAATAGTCCTAAGCATGCCATGTAACCTATCGACTTCTCTAAAGAACAAATACGCAATGTTTGAGGCATCATCGGTTTCATGACAAGCTATAAAATGTGCCATCTTAGAGAATCTATCCACAACAACAAAAATAGAATACATCCCTTCTTAGTCCTAGGCAACCCCAAAATAAAGTCCATAGAATTGTCAATCCAGGTTCTTTTTAAGAATAGCACGCAAAAGTGTTCCCAAAGTTCTATTGACAACTTCAGTTTGTCCATCAGTTTGAGGATGACAAGTAGTAGAAAACAACAATTTTGTGCCAAGTTTAGCCCATAAAGTATTCCAAAAGTAACTCAAGAATTTAACATTGCGACGAGAAACAATAGTCCTAGGCATGCCATGCAACCTAGCGACTTCTCTAAAGAACAAATCCGTAGTGTTTGAAGCATCATCGGTTTTATGACAAGCTATAAAATGTGCCATCTTAGAGAATCTATCCACAATTACGAAAATAGAATCCCTCCTCTTCTTAGTCCTAGGAAACCCCAAAATAAAGTCCATAGAAATGTCAATCCAAGTTCTTTTTAAGAATAGCACGCAAAGGTGTTCCCAAAGTTCTATTGACAACTTCAGTTTGTCCATCAGTTTGAGGATGACAAGTAGTAGAAAACAACAATTTTGTGCCAAGTTCAGCCCATAAAGTCTTCCAAAAGTAACTCAAGAATTTAACATCGCGAACAGAAACAATAGTCCTAGGCATGCCAAGCAACCTAGCAACTTCTCTAAAGAACAAATCCGCAATGTTTGAAGCATCATCGGTTTTATGACAAGCTATAAAATGTGCCATCTTAGAGAATCTATCCACAACAACAAAAATAGAATCCCTCCCCTTCTTAGTCCTAGGCAACCCCAAAATAAAGTCCATAGAATTGTCAATCCAAGTTCTTTTTAAGAATAGCACGCAAAGGTGTTCCCAAAGTTCTATTGACAAATTCAGTTTGTCCATCAGTTTGAGGATGACAAGTAGTAGAAAACAACAATTTTGTGCCAATTTCAGCCCATAAAGTCTTCCAAAAGTAACTCAAGAATTTAACATCGCGACCAGAATCAATAGTCCTAGGCATGCTATGCAACCTAACGACTTCTCTAAAGAACAAATCCGCAATGTTTGAAGCATCATCGCTTTTATCACAAGCTATAAAATGTGCTATCTTAGAAAATCTATCCACAATAACAAAAATAGAATCCCTCCTCTTCTTAGGCCTAGGCAACCCCAAACTAAAGTCCATAGAAATGTCAATCCAAGTTCCTTTTAAGATTAGCACGAAAAAGTGTTCCCAAAGTTCTATTGACAACTTCAGTTTGTCCATCCGTTTGAGGATGACAAGTAGTAGAAAACAACAATTTTGTGCCAAGTTTAGCCCATAAATTATTCCAAAAGTAACTCAAAATTTTAACATTGCGACGAGAAACAATAGTCCTAGGCATGCCATGCAACCTATCGACTTCTCTAAAGAACAAATACGCAATGTTTGAAGCATCATCGGTTTCATGACAAGCTATAAAATGTGCCATCTTAGAGAATCTATCCACAACTACAAAAATAGAATACATCCCTTCTTAGTCCTAGGCAACCCCAAAATAAAGTCCATAGAATTGTCAATCCAGGTTCTTTTTAAGAATAGCACGCAAAAGTGTTCCCAAAGTTCTATTGACAACTTCAGTTTGTCCATCAGTTTGAGGATGACAAGTAGTAGAAAACAACAATTTTGTGCCAAGTTCAGCCCATAAAGTCTTCCAAAAGTAACTCAAGAATTTAACATCGCGAACAGAAACAATAGTCCTAGGCATGCCAAGCAACCTAGGACTTCTCTAAAGAACAAATCCGCAATGTTTGAAGCATCATCAGTTTTATGACAAGCTATAAAATGTGCCATCTTAGAGAATCTATCCACAACAACAAAATAGAATCCCTCACCTTCTTAGTCCTAGGCAACCCCAAAATAAAGTCCATAGAATTGTCAATCCAAGTTCTTTTTAAGAATAGCACGAAAAGGTGTTCCCAAAGTTCTATTGACAAATTCAGTTTGTCTATCAGTTTGAGGATGACAAGTAGTAGAAAACAACAATTTTGTCCCTAGTTTAGCCCATAATTTATTCCAAAAGTAACTCAAAAATTTAACATTGCGACGAGAAACAATAGTCTTAGGCATGCCATGCAACCTAGCGACTTCTCTAAAGAACAAATCCGCAATGTTTGAAGCATCATCGGTTTCATGACAAGCTATAAAATGTGCCATCTTAGAGAATCTATCCACAACTACAAAAATAGAATCCCTCCTCTTCTTAAGCCTAGGCAACCCCAAACTAAAGTCCATAGAAATGTCAATCCAAGTTCTTTTTAAGAACAACACGCAAAAGTGTTCCCAAAGTTTTATTGACAACTTCAGTTTGTCCATCCGTTTGAGGATGACAAGTAGTAGAAAACAACAATTTTCTGCCAAGTTTAGCCCATAAATTATTCCAAAAGTAACTCAAAAATTTAACATTGCGACGAGAAACAATAGTCCTAGGCATGCCATGCAACCTAGCGACTTCTCTAAACAACAAATCCGCAATGTTTGAAGCATCATCGGTTTTATGACAAGCTATAAAATGTGCCATCTTAGAGAATCTATCCACAACAACCCCAAAATAAAGTCCATAGAAATGTCAATCCAAGTTCTTTTTAAGAATAGCACACAAAAGTGTTCCCAAAGTTATATTGACAACTTCAGTTTGTCCATCCGTTTGAGGATGACAAGTAGTAGAAAACAACAATTTTCTGCCAAGTTTAGCCCATAAATTATTCCAAAAGTAACTCAAAAATTTAACACTGCGACGAGAAACAATAGTCCTAGGCATGCCATGCAACCTAGCGACTTCTCTAAACAACAAATCCGCAATGTTTGAAGCATCATCGGTTTTATGACAAGCTATAAAATGTGCCATCTTAGAGAATCTATCCACAACAACCCCAAAATAAAGTCAATAGAAATGTCAATCCAAGTTCTTTTTAAGAATAGCACGCAAAAGTGTTCCCAAAGTTATATTGACAACTTCAGTTTGTCCATCCGTTTGAGGATGACAAGTAGTACAAAACAACAATTTTGTGTCAAGTTTAGCCCTTAAAGTCTTCCAAAAGTAACTCAAAAATTTAACATTGCGACCAGAATCAATAGTCCTAGGCATGCCATGCAACCTAACGACTTCTCTAAAGAACAAATCCGCAATGTTTGAAGCATCATCGCTTTTAGGACAAGCTATAAAATGTGCCATCTTAGAAAATCTATCCACAACAACAAAAATAGAATCCCTCCTCTTCTTAGGCCTAGGCAACCCCAAACTAAAGTCCATAGAAATGTCAATCCAAGTTCCTTTTAAGAATAGCACGCAAAAGTTTTCCCAAAGTTCTATTGACAACTTCAGTTTGTCCATCCGTTTGAGGATGACAAGTAGTAGAAAACAACAATTTTGTGCCAAGTTTAGCCTATAAATTATTCCAAAAGTAACTAAAAAATTTAACATTGCGACGAGAAACAATAGTCCTAAGCATGCCATGCAACCTATCGACTTCTCTAAAGAACAAATACGCAATGTTTGAAGCATCATCGGTTTCATGACAAGCTATAAAATGTGCCATCTTAGAGAATCTATCCACAACAACAAAAATAGAATACATCCCTTCTTAGTCCTAGGCAAACCCAAAATAAAGTCCATAGAATTGTCAATCCAGGTTCTTTTTAAGAATAGCACGCAAAAGTGTTCCCAAAGTTCTATTGACAACTCAGTTTGTCCATCCGTTTGAGGATGACAAGTAGTAGAAAACAACAATTTTGTGCCAATTTTAGCCCATAAAGTATTCCAAAAGTAACTCAAGAATTTAACATTGCGACGAGAAACAATAGTCCTAGGCATGCCATGCAACCTAGCGACTTCTCTAAAGAACAAATCTGCAATGTTTGAAGCATCATCGGTTTTATGACAAGCTATAAAATGTGCCATCTTAGAGAATCTATCCACAACTACAAAAATAGAATCCCTCCTCTTCTTAGGCCTAGGCAACCCCAAACTAAAGTCCATAGAAATGTCAATCCAAGTTCTTTTTAAGAATAGCACGCAAAAGTGTTCCCAAAGTTATATTGACAACTTCAGTTTGTCCATCCGTTTGCGGATGACAAGTAGTAGAATACAACAATTTTGCGCCAAGTTTAGCCCATAAATTATTCCAAAAGTAACTCAAAAATTTAACATTGCGACGAGAAACAATAGTCCTAGGCATGCCATGCAACCTATCGACTTCTCTAAAGAACAAATACGCAATGTTTGAGGCATCATCGGTTTCATGACAAGCTATAAAATGTGCCATCTTAGAGAATCTATCCACAACAACAAAAATAGAATACATCCCTTCTTAGTCCTAGGCAACCCCAAAATAAAGTCCATAGAATTGTCAATCCAGGTTCTTTTTAAGAATAGCACGCAAAAGTGTTCCCAAAGTTCTATTGACAACTTCAGTTTGTCCATCCTTTTGAGGATGACAAGTAGTAGAAAACAACAATTTTGAGCCAAGTTTAGCCCATAAAGTATTCCAAAAGTAACTCAAGAATTTAACATTGCGACGAGAAACAATAGTCCTAGGCATGCCATGCAACCTAGCGACTTCTCTAAAGAACAAATCCGCAATGTTTGAAGCATCATCGGTTTTATGACAAGCTATAAAATGTGCCATCTTAGAGAATCTATCCACAACAACGAAAATAGAATCCCTCCCCTTCTTAGTCCTAGGAAACCCCAAAATAAAGTCCATAGAAATGTCAATCCAAGTTCTTTTTAAGAATAGCACGCAAACGTGTTCCCAAAGTTCTATTGACAACTTCAGTTTGTCCATCAGTTTGAGGATGACAAATAGTAGAAAACAACAATTTTGTGCCAAGTTCAGCCCATAAAGTCTTCCAAAACTAACTCAAGACTTTAACATCGCGAACAGAAACAATAGTCCTAGGCATGCCAAGCAACCTAGCAACTTCTCTAAAGAACAAATCCGCAATGTTTGAAGCATCATCGGTTTTATGACAAGCTATAAAATGTGCCATCTTAGTGAATCTATCCACAACAACAAAAATAGAATCCCTCCCCTTCTTAGTCCTAGGCAACCCCAAAATAAAGTCCATAGAATTGTCAATCCAAGTTCTTTTTAAGAATAGCACGCAAAGGTGTTCCCAAAGTTCTATTGACAACTTCAGTTTTTCCATCAGTTTGAGGATGACAAGTAGTAGAAAACAACAATTTTTTGTCAATTTCAGACCATAAAGTCTTCCAAAAGTAACTCAAGAATTTAACATCGCGACCAGAATCAATAGTCCTAGGCATGCCATGCAACCTAACGACTTCTCTAAAGAACAAATCCGCAATGTTTGAAGCATCATCGCTTTTATGACAAGCTATAAAATGTGCTATCTTAGAAAATCTATCCACAATAACAAAAATAGAATCCCTCCTCTTCTTAGGCCTAGGCAACCCCAAACTAAAGTCCATAGAAATGTCAATCCAAGTTCCTTTTAAGAATTGCACGAAAAAGTGTTCCCAAAGTTCTATTGACAACTTCAGTTTGTCCATCTGTTTGAGGATGACAAGTAGTAGAAAACAACAATTTTGTGCCAAGTTTAGCCCATAAATTATTCCAAAAGTAACTCAAAAATTTAACATTGCGACGAGAAACAATAGTCCTAGGCATGTCATGCAACCTATCGACTTCTCTAAAGAACAAATACGCAATGTTTGAAGCATCATCGGTTTCATGACAAGCTATAAAATGTGCCATCTTAGAGAATATATCCAGAACAACAAAAATAGAATACATCCCTTCTTAGTTCTAGGCAACCCCAAAATAAAGTCCATAGAATTGTCAATCCAGGTTCTTTTTAAGAATAGCACGCAAAAGTGTTACCAAAGTTCTATTGACAACTACAGTTTGAGGATGACAAGTAGTAGAAAACAACAATTTTGTGCCAAGTTTAGCCCATAAAGTATTCCAAAAGTAACTCAAGAATTTAACATTGCGACGAGAAACAATAGTCCTAGGCATGCCATGCAATCTAGCGACTTCTCTAAAAAACAAATCCGCAATGTTTGAAGCATCATCGGTTTTATGACAAGCTATAAAATGTGCCATCTTAGAGAATCTATCCACAACAACGAAAATAGAATCCCTCCCCTTCTTAGTCCTAGGAAACCCCAAAATAAAGTCCATAGAAATGTCAATCCAAGTTCTTTTTAAGAATAGCACGCAATGGTGTTCCCAAAGTTCTATTGACAACTTCAGTTTGTCCATCAGTTTGAGGATGACAAGTAGTAGAAGACAACAATTTTGTGCCTAGTTCAGCCCATAAAGTCTTCCAAAAGTAACTCAAGAATTTAACATCGCGAACAGAAACAATAGTCCTAGGAATGCCAAGCAACCTAGCAACTTCTTTAAGAACAAATCCGCAATGTTTGAAGCATCATCGGTTTTATGACAAGCTATAAAATGTGCCATCTTAGAGAATCTATCCACAATAACAAAAATAGAATCCCTCCCCTTCTTAGTCCTAGGCAACCCCAAAATAAAGTCCATAGAATTGTCAATCCAAGTTCTTTTTAAGAATAGCACGCAAAGGTGTTCCCAAAGTTCTATTGACAAATTCAGTTTGTCCATCAGTTTGAGGATGACAAGTAGTAGAAAACAACAATTTTGTGCCAATTTCAGCCAATAAAGTCTTCCAAAAGTAACTCAAGAATTTAACATCGCGACCAGAATCAATAGTCCTAGGCATGCCATGCAACCTAACGACTTCTCTAAAGAACAAATCCGCAATGTTTGAAGCATCATCGCTTTTATGACAAGCTATAAAATGTGCTATCTTAGAAAATCTATCCACAATAACAAAAATAGAATCCCTCCTCTTCTTAGGCCTAGGCAACCCCAAACTAAAGTCCATAGAAATGTCAATCCAAGTTTCTTTTAAGAATAGCACGAAAAAGTGTTCCCAAAGTTCTATTGACAACTTCAGTTTGTCCATCCGTTTGAGGATGACTAGTAGTAGAAAACAACAATTTTGTGCCAAGTTTAGCCCATAAATTATTCCAAAAGTAACTCAAAAATTTAACATTGCGACGAGAAACAATAGTCCTAGGCATGCCATGCAACCTATCGACTTCTCTAAAGAACAAATACGCAATGTTTGAAGCATCATCGGTTTCATGACAAGCTATAAAATGTGCCATCTTAGAGAATCTATCCACAACTACAAAAATAGAATACATCCTTTCTTCGTCCTAGGCAACCCCAAAATAAAGTCCACAAAATTTTCAATCCATGTGGGGACCCGGGCTCTAATTCTTTTCTTTGGGATTAAAACGGATCATTAATATAAAAAGTTGGTCAAATTTTTCTTTTTACATTAACTCAAATGAAAGCTAACATAAGAAGTCTCTATGTTATTCAACAACATAATATACAAACATAAGATACAAATATGTCTGGTTCCAAACCATATTCGACAACTAGTAATTAAATACAGTACATGCCAAAAGTACAACTACTAGTTCTTCTGCTATGCCCGAGATCACCACGCTATGTCCATCTCTCATCCTCTGCGTGACCCAGATCCTGCCCCACCTGTTGTTATGCACACATACAGACATAACAACAGCCGGAAAACCGGTGAGAACAAATCCCAGTATAAACATGTATACATGCATATAATCAATTAAACATGAACCATGCTATCATGAATGACATCAAATGCACATGCAATGCAATGCGAATCAAACCATGTCTGGACTCGACTCGACTAGAACTCTAGGGATCCCGGTGTGAATAAGACGTCACTACCTACCCTCCAATCGGGGTAATGTATGTCTCATTCCTAGACTTCGGTCTGAGCTGTATCAACGGCGGAAATAGGAGTAATACCTACTCCTATGCTGAGATACACCGAAACGACTAGCTATTTGACAATGCCTGTCAAAGACTCTCCTATCTTAGATGCAATGAATATCAATATGTAAACAAAGTATAATCATATTCATATCTGAATATCACCCTGATCATACATGCTTGAATACAATTCGGAAATCAAAGCATAAACATGTTAAAAGATTGAATATAATGCTATACACAATTCATAAACATGTTACAATATATCTAATAATACTAGTATGTGATTTTGGTTGGGAAACTCAAATAATATCTTATTTGAGTTACATCTCCCCCAAACAAAACATGACTTATACCTTTTTTTGTTAAACCTTTATCGATGTCGAGGTCTCGATGTCGAAGCGAGGTAAGATGAATCTGAAATGGAATGTTGATACACAATTTATCAATTACTAATCCAAATCAACACCTATCCACTCTCAATACTTGATCTTGATACAATTTGACGGCATAACGACGTAATTCTCGACACCGGTCAAATCAATACAACATAATCAACACAAAACTATATCCTCAATTCATAATCATCACAATATCCAAGTCAAGATCTCAAAATCTGCATATACTTCATTCTATACATGCTGAAAATCGTAATAATAGCATACGATATCCGTTCTTCAATCTGATTGTATTTCTACGGTGTCAATAACTACAAAAACACATTCTAAAGCTTAAACCATAATTCTCCCAACATATATATTTCAAAACATGCTGGAATTGAAGAAAACTTACATCACCTTGTAGCTAATAAAGAGAGGAGTTCAAAAGCGAAGTCGGATTTAATTTTGGATTGCTAAATCTTGCAAAATCACAATTTGAAAGTGAAAAGAAAGTTGAAAGCTTTTCTTCCCTCTGAAATCTCGAACCCTTCTGCTGCAATTGAGAAGAAATCGAGGCAAATCATATATATACTTTGCATGTTTCGAACACATGGCTTGTTCTTTGCAATACACGTCTCGCGCATATGCGCGGCATTACTCGCGCATATGCGCCGAACCTACTGTCTCGGCAGATTTAGCACTCGCGCATATGCGCCACTAAACTCGCGCATATGCGCCAATGGTTCTGGACGCTCCGCGCATATGCGCCACTACTCTCACGCATATGCGCCAAGGCTGCTGTACATGTCGCGCATATGCGCCACTCTTTCCGCGCATATGCGCCAATGCTACTGGAATTCTCATGCATATGCGCGCATTCCTTCGCGCATATGCGCCATAGCTTCGGCCTTACTTATTCTTTTGACTATCTTTCACATCATTATTATACATTTCCCTTTCTTTTCTAGTCCAATGAAATACATCTACAATTATCTTAATTATCAACAAATCCATCTGATTATGATAACTAAATCTTCGAGCCTTACATTTCTCCCCCTCTAAGAAATGATTTCGTCCTCGAAATCGCACATCATTCTATCAATGTAAGCATCAAAAGTAATAACATCAAAGTTAGATCAATACTTACATTATTGAAATAACTCGGGGTGTTTTTGTTGCATGTCAGCTTCAGTCTCCCATGTCGCTTCCTCAATGCCATGACGACTCCACTGAACTTTCACGAGTGGAATATTCTTCATTCTGAGCTTCTTTTCTTTCCGATCAAGAATCTGTATCGGTTGTTCCACATAGCTCAAGGTCTGATCAAGCTCAGCTTCGTCAGGCTGAATGACATGAGAAATATCTGGCATATACTTACGCAACATCGATACATGAAAGACATCATGTATCCCGGATAGAGAAGGAGGAAGTGCAAGTCGATAAGCTCGATCGCCAATCTTTTCAAGAATCTCGTAAGGACCAATGTATCGAGGAGATAGTTTCCCGCGTTTGCAAAATCGAACAACGCCTTTGAATGGAGAAATCTTTAAGAATACTCTATCTCCCGCCTCAAATACTAACGGTCTACGTCTGATATTGGCATACTTTGCTTGTCGATCTTGTGTTGTCTTCATCCTCTTCTTATTGAGTTTCACCTTCTCTGTCATGTCACGAATCATATCTGGCCCAAGTTCTGGTACCTCTGAAACGTCATCCCAGTATAGCGGAGATCTGCACTTCTTGCCATACAAAGCTTCAAACGGTGCCATCTCGATACTCGTCTGATAGCTATTATTGTAAGAGAATTCGCAAAGAGGTAGGGAATCTTGCCAACCAATACCAAAATCTAGCACGACGGCTCTCAACATATCCTCTAAAGTCTGGATAGTCCGCTCTGACTGTCCGTCTGTCTGAGGATGGTAAGCAGTACTCAGGTGTAAAGTCGTACCTAAGGCCTGTTGTAGACTGTGCCAGAAGTGTGAAGTGAATCGTGGATCACGATCTGATACGATAGACTTCGGCACTCCATGCAATCTGACTACCTCACGAATATAAATCTCCGCCATCTGATCCTGTCTATACGTCATTCTGTACGGGATGAAACAAGCTGATTTGGTCAATCTGTCGATAACGACCCAAATCGCATCACAGCTTCGGGAAGATCGGGGTAACTTCGTCACAAAATCCATGGAAATGTGATCCCATTTCCATTCTGGAATGGCTAAACTTTGAAGTAATCCACCAGGCTTCTTCCTCTCAGCTTTCACTTGTTGGCAGTTCAAACATTTAGACCCAAATTCGGCAATGTCTGACTTCATTTGTTTCCACCAGAACTGTGTCCTGTTGTGGGGACCCGGGCTCTAATACTTTTTCTTGGGATTAAATGGATTGTTATTAAAAACGTGGGTCAATTTTTCGCTTTTATATTTAAATCAAAATGTAACTAGACAAGCACAAGTTCTTTATTTAATTTACAACATACAAACATAAAATCTATGTCATGTTCCGTATGTCCTCAACTAACCAGTAATAAAATACAGTACATAATCAAAAGACAACTACTGGTCCGTCTGCTAGGCCCGAGATCTCCACGCTAACACGATCATCTCTGTCTCGACCCAAATCCTGCCCCACCTGTTGTTATGCACACATACAGACATAACAACAGCCGGAAAACCGGTGAGAACACATCCCAGTATAAACATGTGAACATGCATATAAATACTATAAAACATGAAACATGCTGATATGAATGTCATTCATATAAAATCATGAAATGCGAGCCTAATCATGTCTAGAATGCGACTCGACTAAAACTCTAGGGATCCCGGTGTGAATAAGACGATCTATCACCTACCCTCCCAATCGGGGTGACGGTACGTCTTATTCCTAGACTTCGGCCTGATCTGTATCCACGTCTACAATAGGGGGGTGATCTTCCCCTAAGCTGGGATAGAACCGAACGTCTAGAAGTCTGCCTGATCTCCAGACTGTCCTATCTTAATGCATGAATACAAAATCTGTAAACAAGCATAATCATCTAATGCAATGTAACATGATCTGTAAACAAAGCATAATAGGAATTGAATACAAGTTCTAATAAACATCTAATGCAATGTAACATGATCTGTAAACAAAGCATAACGAGATTTGCATACAAGATCTATAAATAAATCTATAATAATACCTATATCAAGATATAAACAATAAAACTCGTATGTGATTTTGGTTGGGAAACTCAAATGTGATCTCATTTGAGTCGTGATTCCCTAAAACAAAGCATGTAGTATACCTTCCGTCGTAGAATTGCTGTTACAGTCGTGAAGATGAATCTGCAATAGGAATGATTCTTAACACTTCTAAGAAATGTTTCTAATGCTTTCAAATCTAACGAAACCTCGCCTCTATTTATAGACAATGATCGGAAGATCCGATCCA
Source organism: Primulina eburnea (assembly GCF_022965805.1). Lineage (NCBI taxonomy): Eukaryota > Viridiplantae > Streptophyta > Magnoliopsida > Lamiales > Gesneriaceae > Primulina > Primulina eburnea. The sequence goes on along the minus strand of NC_133104.1, from coordinate 19,698,393 downwards.
CTTCGGACGCTCCGATCTGACACCCTTCGGACGCTCCGAACTTACTTCGTACGTTCCGAATCCTGCATGTCTTCCACGTCTCTAGCCAACTGTCTCGGATGATCCGAACTACGATCGGTCGATCCGAACTATTGCATGCCATCCATGTGTCCAGCCACCTGGCTCGGACGCTCCGAACTCCGAACGGACGATGCGAACTCTGATCGTACGTTCCGATCTCGGTTCGGTCCTTCCGGTCTCACCGAAATATAAATACTCCAATATTCTCGATATCGGTCAACCTAATTCTCAATAGATATCAACACTATCATATTCTCAATCATAATCCAATACAGTACTTCTGTCCCAACAAGTCATAATCATACTGAAAATCATATATGATATCATTTCTTATTTCTTATGGTTATGTACAATCTTCACAACATATTCGTATATGTCAATCATTGTTCCGGGCATTACATTTCTCCCCCTCTAAGACAGAAGTTCGTCCTCGAACTGAAGTAACCATACAAAGTATCTAAAACAGTTTGATAATCTAAAACTGAATACATACTCATATCATATAAATAACTCGGGGTGTTTCTGCCTCATGTTTTCTTCCGTTTCCCACGTCGCTTCCTCAATGCCATGTCGACTCCACTGAACTTTCACAAGTGGAATGGTCTTCGTTCTGAGCTGTTTGTCCTTTCGATCAAGAATCTGTATCGGTCGTTCTATATAGCTCAAGGTGTGATCAAGTTCAGCTTCGTTCGGTTGAATAACATGAGAAACATCTGGCATATATCTGCGTAACATTGATACATGAAATACGTCATGTATTCCGGATAAGGAAGGAGGAAGAGCAAGTCGATAAGCTCGATCGCCAATCTTTTCAAGAATCTCGTAAGGACCAATGTATCGAGGAGAGAGTTTTCCGCGTTTGCCAAATCGAACAACGCCTCTAAATGGAGAAATCTTTAAAAACACTCTATCTCCCGCCTCAAATACTAACGGTCTACGTCTGATATTGGCGTACTTTGCTTGTCGATCTTGTGCTGTCTTCAATCGTTTCTGAATGATCTTTACCTTCTCAGTCATGTCACGAATCATATCTGGCCCAAGTTCTGGTACTTCTGAAACATCGTCCCAATATAGTGGAGATCTGCACTTCTTGCCATACAAAGCTTCAAACGGTGCCATCTCAATGCTCGTCTGATAGCTATTATTATACGAGAATTCGCAAAGAGGTAGAGAATCTTGCCAACCAATGCCAAAATCTAGCACTACGGCTCTTAACATATCCTCTAATGTCTGTATAGTCCGCTCTGACTGTCCGTCTGTCTGAGGATGATAAGCAGTACTCAGGTGTAATGTCGTACCTAAGGCCTGCTGTAAACTATGCCAGAAGTGAGAAGTGAATCGTGGATCACGATCTGATACGATAGACTTCGGCACTCCATGCAATCTGACTACCTCGCGAATATAAATCTCCGCCATCTGATCCTGTCTAAACGTCATTCTATATGGAATGAAACATGCGGATTTGGTCAATCTGTCAATAATGACCCAAATCGCATCACAGCCTTTGGATGATCGTGGTAACTTCGTCACAAAATCCATGGAAATGTGGTCCCATTTCCATTCTGGAATGGATAAACTCTGAAGTAAACCCCCCGGCTTCTTCCTCTCGGCCTTCACCTGTTGGCAGTTCAAGCATTTAGACACAAATTCGGCAATATCTGACTTCATTTGCTTCCACCAGAACTGTGTCTTCAAGTCATTGTACATCTTTCTGCCACCAGGATGGATGCTGAACCGACTACAATGTGCCTCCGTCAGAATCTGCTGTCTCAAATCTGCAACATCTGGCACAACTAGACGGTTATTCACGTACAACACATGATCTCGTACCTGATATTCTGATACATGCCCTGATCTGACCATTTGGATTGATCTTTGCACATTCTGATCAGTTCTTTGTGCTTCCTTAATCCTCATAATCAAATTGGGCTCAACTTGGATCGTAAAGAGTCGTAGTGGCTTACTATCTGTATCAAATTCTAATCCAGATGTACAGCAATTTTCAACTAACTTGTTAACACCTATCGTCGATAAGGACAATGAACATACCTTACGACTCAAGGCATCTGCTGCTGCATTTGACTTACCTGGATAATATTTGATTTCACAGTCAAAATCTTTCAGAAGATCTAGCCATCTACGTTGCCTCATATTCAATTCTGATTGAGAAAATAGGTACTTTAAGCTCTTGTGATCGGAAAAGATCTCAAATTTCTCGCCATAGAGATAATGACGCCAAATCTTTAATGCAAACACGATAGCCGCCAATTCAAGATCATGAATGGGGTATCGAACTTCATGTGGCTTCAATTGTCTCGAGGCGTATGCGATCACATGACCTCGCTGCATAAGAACACATCCCACACCTCTATGAGAAGCATCACAATATACAACAAAATCACCTGTACCTGAAGGTATCGTCAATACTGGAGCACTGGTCAGCCTTTTCTTCAATTCAACAAAGCTAGACTCACACTCTTCTGACCAAACAAATGGTGCATTCTTTTGTGTTAATTGAGTTATTGGTTTTGCAATACTGGAGAAATCTTTTATAAATCTTCTGTAATATCCGGCTAAGCCCATGAAACTGCGTATTTCTGGTACAGAAGTTGGTCTCGACCAACTGATCACAGCTTCCACTTTACTTGGATCAACAGAAATACCATCTCCAGAAATGATATGTCCTAAGAAGACAACTCTATTCAACCAAAACTCACATTTTGACAATTTAGCATACAGTCGCTCATTTCTCAACGTCTGCAACACAATTCTGAGATGCTCTGCATGCTCATTTCTGTTCTTCGAATACACCAAAATGTCATCAATGAAGACAATCACAAATTCATCTAGATATCTCTGAAACACTTGGTTCATCAAGCCCATAAATACCGCAGGAGCATTTGTTAAACCAAAAGGCATGACAATAAATTCGTAATGTCCATACCTGGTTCGAAACGCTGTCTTTGGTATGTCTATATCTCGAACTCTGAGCTGATGATAACCAGAACGTAAATCAATCTTAGAATAGACCGAGGATCCCTGCAACTGATCAAATAGGTCATCGATCCTAGGCAAAGGATATTTATTCTTGATCGTTGCCTTGTTCAACTGCCGGTAATCGATACACAACCGCATCGACCCATCTTTCTTTCGCACGAACAGCACCGGAGCGCCCCAAGGAGATACACTAGGTCTGATATATCCCTTGGCTAGAAGATCTTCTAATTGTGCTTTCAATTCTTTGAGTTCGATGGGTGCCATCCTATATGGAGCTCTCGAAATAGGTACGGTACCTGGCGCAAGTTCAATGCTGAAATCTATCTCACGAACCGGAGGTAATCCTGGGATCTCATCTGGAAAAATATCTGGAAATTCCCGTACTACTGGCAGATCTGCCAATGCCGGGCTCGACTTCTGCATATCTACAGCATAAACAAAGAAACCATCCGCTCCTTTCTGTAACAGTCTGTTCATAGTAAGAGCCGAAATCAAGGGAATCCGAGATCTGGAACCCTTCCCGTAGAATTTCCACTCGTCTGTCATCTCGGGTCTGAATCTGACAATCTTATGGAAACAATCCACGGTGGCTCTGTACTTCGTTAGCATGTCAATACCGACTATACAATCAAAATCAGCTAGACCCAACACTATACAATCTAGGTCAATCTCATGCCCCTCAAACTGTAGAATGCAATGTCTAACCGTAGTTACAGATATTAATCCACTTCCCAACGGAGAATTAATAGACACAACGTCTAACAACGACTCAACAGGCAATGAATGCAACAATGCAAATCGTTCTGAGATGAATGTATGCGATGCACCTGTATCTATCAAGATATAAGCAGGATAACCATAAAGGAGACAGTTACCTGCTATAACATCATCTGGTGCATCTTGTGCTTGCTCCTCTGTCAACGCAAACACTTGGGCCTGTTGCCTCGGAGGTTGAGTCACAGTCTGACTACCTCGGCCTCTGGGTGGAGTCGGTGCTGGTGGAGGCTGAAAAGAGTGAACCGACGATGCCTGCCGCTCAAACTGAGGTACTGAACCGGATGCTCTTCCACTCTGGCCTTGCTGTACACCTCTCTGTGGACAGACTTTGGCAAAATGCCCTGGTTGCCTGCAATAGTTGCATCTCCCTGTCACCCCTTGACACTGTTCAGTCGCATGCTTTCCTCCACAGGAACTGCAATAACCACCGATAAACCTTGAACTTTGATCAAAACCACTCTGTTTTGATCCGCTGGAGCTCGACGAACTGCTCCCTGGTCTTTTAAACTGTTTCCCCTTCGCCTTCAGCTGTTCTTTGCGTCCACTACCACTACCACCACTTTCGACTCGAGGAGGAGGAACTTGGGATGGAGGTAGTGGCGGTCTTGGACTCGGTGCAACATACGGAGCACTCCGTTGTCTAAGCAATCCTGCTTCAGCTCCTTTGGCACGATTCAATGCATCCGAGAAGTTATCGGGTCTCCCAGTATTGACTAACGTAAAGATATCTGGATTCAGGCCATTTATAAACTGATCCGCCATGGCCTCGTCATTTCCTGAAACATGAGGTGCGAAACGAAGCAAAGAGGAAAATTTAGCAACGTACTCTTCGATGTTCAATGGCCCTTGCCTCAGGTTTGCGAATTCAGCGCCTTTATCTTTACGGTAAGATACAGGGAAGAATCGTTGATAAAACTCGGTCTTGAATACCTTCCAAGAAATTTCGGTACCCCGCTGCTCTAAAGCTCTCCTAATGTTCAACCACCAATTCTTTGCTATATCTTGCAATTGATGGCCAATTAGCTTGATCCTCTTCTCATCACTGTACTCCAACGAGTCGAATAGCATCTCAATATCTTCAAGCCAACTTTCGCACTCGATGGCATTCTCGGTACCTTTTAAAGTGGGAGGTCGAAAGGATTGGAATCGCTTCAGCAACGTCTCCATAGGGGTCGCCGTAACATCCATAGAATCTCCGGATGTACTCCCCTGCTCTGGCGCTGCTGGTCGTAGAGGTACGGCTGCTCTTCTAGGAGGCATATCTAATAATCCAACTGATTAGTAAACAAGATATACAACTGTCTCAGCCATCATCTAGTCAGTTACCTCTGATCTAGAATCGGTTCTGATTCAGTCAATCACATGCTGAAATTAATCAAATACCAAACAACATGTAATAAGAAAGCAATAATCATGCTAGCACATCATCAAGCAAGGAAGAAGACTCGATCTACCCCGCTCATTCTATCCTATTTCAGTCTAACGGAACTATCGGCTCTGATACCACCTGTTGTGGGGACCCGGGCTCTAATACTTTTTCTTGGGATTAAATGGATTGTTATTAAAAACGTGGGTCAATTTTTCGCTTTTATATTTAAATCTAAATGTAACTAGACAAGCACAAGTTCTTTATTTAATTTACAACATACAAACATAAAATCTATGTCATGTTCCGTATGTCCTCAACTAACCAGTAATAAAATACAGTACATATCAAAAGACAACTACTGGTCCGTCTGCTAGGCCCGAGATCTCCACGCTAACACGATCATCTCTGTCTCGACCCAAATCCTGCCCCACCTGTTGTTATGCACACATACAGACATAACAACAGCCGGAAAACCGGTGAGAACACATCCCAGTATAAACATGTGAACATGCATATAAATACTATAAAACATGAAACATGCTGATATGAATGTCATTCATATAAAATCATGAAATGCGAGCCTAATCATGTCTAGAATGCGACTCGACTAAAACTCTAGGGATCCCGGTGTGAATAAGACGATCTATCACCTACCCTCCCAATCGGGGTGACGGTACGTCTTATTCCTAGACTTCGGCCTGATCTGTATCCACGTCTACAATAGGGGGGTGATCTTCCCCTAAGCTGGGATAGAACCGAACGTCTAGAAGTCTGCCTGATCTCCAGACTGTCCTATCTTAATGCATGAATACAAAATCTGTAAACAAGCATAATCATCTAATGCAATGTAACATGATCTGTAAACAAAGCATAATAGGAATTGAATACAAGTTCTAATAAACATCTAATGCAATGTAACATGATCTGTAAACAAAGCATAACGAGATTTGCATACAAGATCTATAAATAAATCTATAATAATACCTATATCAAGATATAAACAATAAAACTCGTATGTGATTTTGGTTGGGAAACTCAAATGTGATCTCATTTGAGTCGTGATTCCCTAAAACAAAGCATGTAGTATACCTTCCGTCGTAGAATTGCTGTTACAGTCGTGAAGATGAATCTGCAATAGGAATGATTCTTAACACTTCTAAGAAATGTTTCTAATGCTTTCAAATCTAACGAAACCTCGCCTCTATTTATAGACAATGATCGGAAGATCCGATCCACTTCGGACGCTCCGATCTGACACCCTTCGGACGCTCCGAACTTACTTCGTACGTTCCGAATCCTGCATGTCTTCCACGTCTCTAGCCAACTGTCTCGGATGATCCGAACTACGATCGGTCGATCCGAACTATTGCATGCCATCCATGTGTCCAGCCACCTGGCTCGGACGCTCCGAACTCCGAACGGACGATGCGAACTCTGATCGTACGTTCCGATCTCGGTTCGGTCCTTCCGGTCTCACCGAAATATAAATACTCCAATATTCTCGATATCGGTCAACCTAATTCTCAATAGATATCAACACTATCATATTCTCAATCATAATCCAATACAGTACTTCTGTCCCAACAAGTCATAATCATACTGAAAATCATATATGATATCATTTCTTATTTCTTATGGTTATGTACAATCTTCACAACATATTCGTATATGTCAATCATTGTTCCGGGCATTACACTTCAAGTCGTTGTACATCTTCCTGCCACCAGGATGAATGCTGAACCGACTACAATGTGCCTCTGTCAGAATCTGCTGTCTCAAATCTGCAACATCTGGCACAACTAGACGGTTATTCACGTACAACACATGATCTCGTACCTGTTATTCTGATACATGCCCTGATCTGACCATTTGGATTGATTTCTGCACATTCTGATCGGTTCTTTGTGCTTCCTTGATCCTCCTGATCAAGTCCGGCTCAACTTGAATAGTAGCAAGCCGTAGTGGCCTCTTATCTGTATCAAATGCTAATCCAGAGAGACAGCAACTTTCAACTAACTTTGTAACACTTATCGTCGATAAGGACAAGGCACATACCTTTCGACTCAAGGCATCTGCTGCTGCGTTTGACTTTCCTGGATAATATTTGATTTCGCAGTCAAAATCTTTTAATAAATCTAACCATCTACGCTGTCTCATGTTCAATTCTGATTGAGAGAATAGGTACTTTAGGCTCTTGTGATCGGAAAAGATCTCAAATTTCTCGCCGTAGAGATAATGACGCCAAATCTTTAATGCAAATACGATCGCCGCCAATTCCAGATCATGGATGGGGTATCGAACTTCATGTGGCTTCAATTGTCTCGAGGCGTATGCGATCACATGGCCTCGCTGCATAAGAACACATCCCAAACCTCTATGAGAAGCATCACAATATACAACGAAATCACCCGTACCTGAAGGTATCGTCAGTACTGGAGCACTGGTCAGCCTTTTCTTCAACTCTAGAAAGCTAGACTCGCACTCCTCTGACCAAACAAATGGTGCATTCTTTTGCGTCAATTGAGTTATGGGCTTTGCAATACTGGAGAAATCTTGAATAAATCTTCGGTAGTATCCTGCCAGACCCATGAAACTGCGTATTTCTGGTACCGAAGTCGGTCTTGACCAACTGATCACAGCTTCCACTTTACTCGGATCAACAGAAATACCATCTCCAGAAATGATATGCCCCAAGAATACAACTCGGTTCAGCCAAAACTCACACTTTGACAATTTAGCATACAGTCGCTCGTTTCTCAACGTCTGCAAAACAATTCTGAGATGCTCTGCATGCTCATTTCTGTTCTTCGAATACACCAAAATGTCATCAATGAAGACAATCACAAATTCATCTAAATATTTCTGAAAACTTGGTTCATCAAGCCCATAAATACCGCAGGAGCATTGGTTAAACCAAAAGGCATGACAATAAATTCGTAATGTCCATACCTGGTTCGAAATGCTGTCTTCGGTATATCTACATCTCGAACTCGAAGCTGATGATATCCGGATCGCAAATCAATCTTAGAATACACAGAGGATCCCTGCAACTGATCAAATAGGTCATCGATCCTAGGCAAAGGATATTTATTCTTGATCGTTGCCTTGTTCAGTTGCCGGTAGTCTATACACAATCGCATCGAACCTTCTTTCTTCCGCACAAACAGCACCGGAGCGCCCCAAGGAGATAGACTAGGTCTGATATATCCCTTGGCCAGAAGATATTCTAACTGTGCTTTCAGTTCTTTTAGTTCGATGGGTGCCATCCTATACGGAGCTCTCGAAATAGGGACGGTACCTGGTGTAAGATCAATACTAAAGTCTACCTCACGAACCGGAGGTAATCCTGGGATCTCATCTGGAAAAATATCAGCAAATTCCTGCACTACTGGTATATCTGCCAACGCCGGGCTCGACTTCTGCATATCTACAGCAAAAATAAAGAAACCATCTGCTCCTTTTTGCAATAATCTGTTCATAGTAAGAGCCGAAATCAAGGGAATCCGAGATCTGGAACCCTTCCCGTAGAATTTCCACTCGTGTGTCATCTCGGGTCTGAATCTGACAATCTTGTGGAAACAATCCACGGTAGCTCTATACTTTGTTAACATGTCAATTCCAACAATACAATCAAAATCATCTAACCCGAGTACTATGCAATCTAGATCAATTTCATGACCCTCAAACCGTAAGATGCAATGTCTAACCGTAGTCACCGATATCAAACCACTTCCTAACGGAGAAGTAATAGACACGACATCTAGTAACGACTCAACAGGCAGAGAATGCAATAATGCAAATCGTTCTGATATGAATGTATGCGATGCACCCTTATCTATCAATATATAAGCAGGATAACCGCAAAGGAAACAGTTACCTGCAATGACATCATCTGGGGCATCCTGTGCTTGCTCTTCAGTCAAGGCAAACACCTGAGCCTGTTGTCTCTGAGGCTGACTCCCTGGCTGGCCACCTCTGGCTCGAGGCTGGGTCTGTGCTGGTGGCGGCTGAAATGAGTGAACAGATGAAGCTTTCCTCTCAGGCTGAGTCACGGAGGCAGACGATCCTGCAGCCTGGAATCTCGATGCACCACTTCTCTGAGGACAGACCTTGGCATAATGCCCCGGTTGCTTGCATACGTTACACCTGCCCACTACACCTTGACACTGTTCTGTGGCATGCTTACCTCCACAAGTACTGCAATATCCACTTGCCACCTCTAGATTCTGGCCAAAGCCTCTCTGTCTTGACCCGCTGGAGCTCGAAGAACTGCTCCCTGCCCTCTTAAACTGTTTACCCTTTGCTTTCAACTGATCTTTGCGCCCGCTGCTGCTACCACCACTTTCGAATCGGGGAGGAGGTTGTACTGGAGGTAATGGCGGTCTTGGACTCGGAGCCACATACGGAACACTCCGTTGCCTAAGCAATCCTGCTTCAGCTCCTTTGGCACGATTCAATGCTTCAGCGAAATTATTAGGTCTCCCAGTATTGACCAATGTGAAGACATCAGGATTTAAGCCGTTTATAAACTGATCTGCCATGGCCTCATCACTACCTGAAACGTGAGGTGCAAAGCGAAGCAAAGAAGAAAATTTAGCAACGTACTCTTCAATGTTCAATTGCCCTTGCCTCAGGTTTGCAAATTCAGCGCCTTTATCTTTGCGATAGGATACAGGGAAGAATCGCTGATAGAACTCCGTCTTGAATGCTTTCCATGTAACCTCGGTGCCACGCTGTTCTAGTGCTCTCCTTATATTCACCCACCAATACTTAGCCACATCTTGCAGTTGATGGCCAATGAGTTTCACTCGTTTCTCGTCACTATATTCCAGAGACTCGAATAACATCTCTATATCCTCCAACCAGCTTTCACATTCAATTGCATTTTCTTTACCCTTTAAAGTCGGGGGTCGGAATGACTGGAATCGTTTTAATAGAGTCTCCATGGGCGTAGCAGTGACGTCCATCGTATCTCCGGATGTGCTACCCTGCTCAAGCGCTGGTGGTCGTAAAGGAACAGCTGCTCTTCTAGGAGGCATGTATCTAATAATCCAACTGATTAGAATACAAGATATACAACTGTCTCAGCCCTCCTCTAGTCAGTTACCTCTGATCTAGAATCGGTTCTGATTCAGTCTTAACCAATACATGCTGTAATCAATCAAATAACAAACAACATGTAACAAGTAAAGCAGTAAACATGCTAGCACATCATAGAGCAAGGAAGAAGACTCGATCTACCCCGCTCATTCTATTCTATCTCAATCTATAGAACCTATGGCTCTGATACCACCTGTTGTGGGGACCCGGGCTCTAATTCTTTTCTTTGGGATTAAAACGGATCATTAATATAAAAAGTGGGTCAAATTTTTCTTTTTACATTAACTCAAATGAAAGCTAACATAAGAAGTCTCTATGTTATTCAACAACATAATATACAAACATAAGATACAAATATGTCTGGTTCCAAACCATATTCGACAACTAGTAATTAAATACAGTACATGCCAAAAGTACAACTACTAGTTCTTCTGCTATGCCCGAGATCACCACGCTATGTCCATCTCTCATCCTCTGCGTGACCCAGATCCTGCCCCACCTGTTGTTATGCACACATACAGACATAACAACAGCCGGAAAACCGGTGAGAACAAATCCCAGTATAAACATGTATACATGCATATAATCAATTAAACATGAACCATGCTATCATGAATGACATCATATGCACATGCAATGCAATGCGAATCAAACCATGTCTGGACTCGACTCGACTAGAACTCTAGGGATCCCGGTGTGAATAAGACGTCACTACTTACCGTCCAATCGGGGTAATGTACGTCTCATTCCTAGACTTCGGTCTGAGCTGTATCAACGGCGGCAATAGGAGTAATACCTACTCATATGCTGAGATACACCGAAACGTCTAGCTATTTGACAATGCCTGTCAAAGACTCTCCTATCTTAGATGCAATGAATATCAATATGTAAACAAAGTATAATCATATTCATATCTAAATATCACCCTGATCATACCTGCTTGAATACAATTCTGAAATCAAAGCATAAACATGTTAAAAGATTGAATATAATGCTATACACAATTCATAAACATGTTAAAATATATCTAATAATACTAGTATGTGATTTTGGTTGGGAAACTCAAATAATATCTTATTTGAGTTACATCTCCCCCAAACAAAACATGACTTATACCTTTTTTTGTTAAACCTTTATCGATGTCGAGGTCTCGATGTCGAAGTGAGGTAAGATGAATCTGAAATGGAATGTTGATACACAATTTATCAATTACTAATCCAAATCAACACCTATCCACTCTCAATACTTGATCTTGATACAATTTGACGGCATAACGACGTAATTCTCGACACCGGTCAAATCAATACAACATAATCAACACAAAACTATATCCTCAATTCATAATCATCACAATATCCAAGTCAAGATCTCAAAATCTGCATATACTTCATTCTATACATGCTGAAAATCGTAATAATAGCATACGATATCCGTTCTTCGATCCGATTGTATTTCTACGGTGTCAATAACTACAAAAACACATTCTAAAGCTTAAACCATAATTCTCCCAACATATATATTTCAAAACATGCTGGAATTGAAGAAAACTTACATCACCTTGTAGCTAATAAAGAGAGGAGTTCAAAACCGAAGTCGGGTTTAATTTTGGATTGCTAAATCTTGCAAAATCACAATTTGAAAGTGAAAAGAAAGTTGAAAGCTTTTCTTCCCTCTGAAATCTCGAACCCTTCTGCTGCAATTGAGAAGAAATCGAGGCAAATCATATATATACTTTGCATGTTTCGAACACATGGCTTGTTCTTTGCAATACACGTCTCGCGCATATGCGCGGCATTACTCGCGCATATGCGCCGAACCTACTGTCTCGGCAGATTTAGCACTCGCGCATATGCGCCACTAAACTCGCACATATGCGCCAATGGTTCTGGACGCTCCGCGCATATGCGCCACTACTCTCGCGCATATGCGCCAAGGCTGCTGTACATGTCGCGCATATGCGCCACTCTTTCCGCGCATATGCGCCAATGCTACTGGAATTCTCATGCATATGCGCGCATTCCTTCGCGCATATGCGCCATAGCTTCGGCCTTACTTATTCTTTTGACTATCTTTCACATCTTTATTACACATTTCCCTTTCTTTTCTAGTCCAATGAAATACATCTACAATTATCTTAATTATCAACAAATCCATCTGATTATGATAACTAAATCTTCGTGCCTTACAATCCAGGTTCTTTTTAAGAATAGCACGCAAAAGTGTTCCCAAAGTTCTATTGACAACTTCAGTTTGTCCATCAGTTTGAGAATGACAAGTAGTAGAAAACAACAATTTTGTGCCAAGTTCAGCCCATAAAGTCTTCCAAAAGTAACTCAAGATTTTAACATCGCGAACAGAAACAATAGTCCTAGGCATGCCAAGCAACCTAGCGACTTCTCTAAAGAACAAATCCGCAATGTTTGAAGCATCATCGGTTTTATGACAAGCTATAAAATGTGCCATCTTAGAGAATCTATCCACAACAACAAAAATAGAATCCCTCACCTTCTTAGTCCTAGGCAACCTCAATGATTAAGAAGATGATTAGCGTCCGGGTCCCCACAAGAGGTGGTATCAGAGCCTTAGGTTCTAGAGCTGAAGGTTCCTAGAGCCGATAGTTCCTTTAGCGATAGTTCCTTTAGCTATAGATTCTTTAGCGATAGATCTTCTATAGATAGAAAAGATTGAGCGGGGTAGATGAATTTTCTTTCTTTCCTTGCATGTCTGTGCTAGCATGAGATTGATTTTCATGTTGATTGACATTGTGTGCTAGCATGAGACTATGTGTTATTGCTTTAAGATACATGCTTACCTGATTATATGATTTGAATTGGGATTATGTATTCTTGAATATGAATCGGATCGGATTCATGATCAGCAGTAAGATGATCATGATCAGAAAAGATTGGCACAGATTTGTATTATTGGGTTACTAATGTGTGTGGTAATCAGATGTACCTCCCAGAAGGATTGTGGAAACAGGCAGTACTTCGTATGATCCGCCATACATACCAGAACCGCAGATAGATGTGTCAGCGACTCCGATGGAAACTAAGTTGGCAGAATTTCAGTTATTTGAGCCGCCGATTCTGAATGGTACAGAGACGGCTGAAACGTGTCAGCACTGGGTTGAGGACATAGAGATATTGTTTGATCTACTGGATTGTACAGATGACCAAAGAGTTAAATTGGTATTTCACCAATTACAAGAGGTTGCCAGAAGTTGGTGGATTACAATCAAAAGAGTATTAGCACTACGGGGTACCGTGATCACGTGGGAAGTCTTCAAGACTGAATTCTATCAAAGGTTTTTCTCCGCCTCGTACCGAGAAGACAAGAAAGCAGAATTTGAGAATTTAAGTCAAGGTCAATTGAATATTGATGATTATGCTGCTAAATTTTCTACTCTGTTGCGTTTTGCTCCTCATATGGCTAGGGATGATGAAGCTGTAGTGAATCAATTCATTAGAGGATTGAATTCGGAGATAGTTGCATTCATGAATCTACAGCGACCCTATCACTTTGCTGATGTTTTGTGTAAAGCAAAGAGAGCAGAAGAGAGTCTGATTCGGCAATTAGCAAGGTTGTGTGTGAAGCAACCCCAGACACCACAATTCCCTTCGAGATTCGAACGTGGCAGCACGAGTGGAAAGCAAGATTTGCTGAAAGCTCGGAAGAAACAGTTCAAGAAGTTAGGCAGTGGTTCCTCCAGTTCCAGTGGTTCCAGTCCGAGTTATACTGGAGTTTATTGCGCTAGGTGTGGAGGGAGACATCCCACCGAACAATGCCAGGGAGTGACTGGTAGATGCAATGTCTGCGGACAACATGGGCATTTTGCTAGAGTGTGTCCTCAGAAGGGTTCCCAAAGATTTTGGGGAGCAGGACCATCGGGTGGCAATGCGTGAGAAACAAACCCAGAAACTACCACAGGTACTATTCTTTATGATTATACTGCAGATGTATTGAAATATACTAATGCATTCGCCATGAGTATCTGTGATTGAGTAGCATGATGATATGCTATATTTATGGGGTCTGTTTGTGTTGTAGTATTGATTTCCTTACTGTTTGGAAGAATATGTTGATATCAGAGATTTCTGTGACATGTTATATACTACAGTAGAATGAAACCGGGATTGGGCTAGATATGATGTACTGGTGTTATATGATTTCGATCTCAGTATGGATATGTACTGCTAAACAAGTACAGAAATATTGTAGCATGTGTTCTGGAAATAGTTGATAAATGAGGATTCTAGATCTAGAATTCCTTAGATCATTGTACTGTTCTTGACTCGATTAGTACAGAAAGGAATAGATAGTATCCTTATGTATTCAGTAGATCCACTGAAATCGAGTCTAGCAGTAACACATGGGCTAGTAATCCAATAGTTGGCTGGTGTTGGCCTAGATAGGATGTCAGATGTGTTTTATATCAGAATGAACAGGAAGAAGTGACAGATTAAAGTATGGGCTAAGGAATCCAGTTGATTGTGTATTTCTCTGGAAGACATTTTAGTTGGTTTCTAAATTGACAGATTATGTGTTCAGGGGTATTTTGAAGAATTATGCTTGTTATATCTATGATTCCGGGATATATCCATAGCATCTGATTGTTTATATTGAATATTTGAAGACTGGGTTAAATATTCCGAGAACTGTGATTATTGTATACAGCAATGGGTCAGGTATGGATCCGAATGCAGTTATTGATACAGGTTTATATTCAGACTCTGTGGTATCAGGAATGTCAGAATTAGCAGAATTTCAGATATGTCAGAACTTCCTTATCTGATTTGGACAGATTATCTTATTCTGATTATCTTTTTCTTGTATTACTTTACATCTGCTGAGTATTGTTATGATTCTAAATCAGTATTTGAGACATCTTATATTGGTTGGGAGTATATTCTATTTGCAGATGAAATATAGCAGTTGATCTGGACAGTATGAAGATTGGTCAGCCAGCCAGAATCTATTATGTTATGAGTTTTCTTAAACTCACTAGATCAGCATAGGATATTTATATTCTGAGTTTGATTTGGTGTTATTGTAATTATTATTCAGTGTGTGATACTATGCAGTTCCAATTGTATCAGAGTGGTTTGTGGAGAATACAGTAGTCCCGAACAGTGATCCGAATTTTCAGACCTGTATTTTGTTGATCAGATCAATTTAACAGCTATATGAATTTGCATTTTATATGGGTTTGGTTATCGTGTGTTATCAGAATTGTGTACAGCTTTTGGTATTGATAGTCAGAGCCGAATACCAGGTAGGTATTTCTTCGTTCTTTTATGTTATTAACTGATCTTGTACAGCATTAGTTCGAATCTGAAGTCACAGGTAGTGTCAGAACTGCACTGGGGTGGATTCAGGTTTCATTCAGCTATTTCAGAATGTAAGATATTCGAACAGATAATGTGGCATAGATAGATGAGATCAGTTGGGACAGCAAATTATGTTGTAAGATTGGTAGAAATGGTACTGATATGTTTGAATTGAGAACAAAAGAAGCCAGAAAGATATGAATCAGAAGATGATTACCGATTTAGTATATTTCTGAATAAGAAAATGTGAGTATGGCTTTCGAGATAAAAGTACCGTCAATTCTACAGCTTATGATATGATATGATTATGATTGACAGAATATTCAATCTATATCTATCAGTTTGTACCAGATTACGTACAAACAGAACCAGATGACATAGATCAATGTCAAAGGAATTGTCAGATTTACTAGAATGCTGCATTAGATGATATCAGATTGTGATTTGGATGGAGCGGTACTTGTGACGGAAATATCATGAGTTCTCCCTCGCAGAGTTGTTACAGATTGACAGGTAGTCAGCGTGTAGTAACCAGATATTGGCGGATATGGGTAGAACTTTAGTACTAGATGTTAGTACTAGCTGTTATGAATGGTTGTCAGGGTATGACTTACGGTATGACCATAACTATCCAGCTAGATTAGAATGAATAGATGTAAGAAACCAATGTCGGATGATGACGATTGGTATTGGGAGCCGAAGATGGAATAGCAACTACAGGTGGTATTGCTTTGTTTAAATTGCAATTTGCGTATACAGGTGTTATATAGCCAGTAATATGGGATTGATTCGGCTAGTGAAATGAGTTTGGATGTTAAACTCTGTCATATATTTCTTCTGACAGATTTGGTTTGATGATTGGTGAGTTCGAGGACGAACTCAGATCTAAGAGGGGGAGAAATGTAATGCCCGAGAATTTAATTAACGTCATCTGAGATGATTTGTTGATTATGACTTGATGTAATTATAGCCGGGCCAGTTCGAGATCAAATTGGAAAAAAATTATGAGGGACACAAGATTTGGGCCGAATGTCATTCGCCAGGGCGGGAGTTTATGACCGCCCGAGCGAGAGGGTTTAATGGTAGAAAGCCGAGAGTCCTTCGCCCGGGCGGCACTTTTTGTCCGCCCGAGCGCGCATGTAGAATTGTGAGGGCCGAGAGTGCTTCGCCCTAGCGAGCAAGTTTTGACCGCCCTAGCGAGCGACGTGCAGCATGAAGAATAAGCCACTTGCCTTTCATGCAAGATGTGTATATATATATGTATATACAAACGTAATTAACAAGAATCAGAAAGAAATAAGAAGGAGAAGGGAAAAAGAAGAAACCGAGGGAAAAGTTGGAGATTGTGAACAATCCGCCCGTCCGATAAATCCGCCTACAGTACTGTGTTCCTATCAAAGCAGGCTTCATCTGGACGTAAGTTTTGTTACGTTTAGACCAGATTTGAATTTATGATATTGTCAGAATTGAATATGATTCAGATATGGTGTTTATACTACCGTAGATATTGTATAATCGAAGACAGATTTAAGAATAAGTTGGTTATACAATTGTTATGAATTTTAGAAGATATTGACTGAGACTTCAAACTAAATGGTAGTATTCTTGATTTAAGAATGAATAGAGGATTATTCTTATGGGTCTGGATAGGTTATTCAGTAGTTATGTGAAGTCAGATAGAGGAAATAATACCGTATGTCTGTATTATATATTTCAGCATTTCTGAAGATGCAGTTGTTAGACATTCATATGCTGGAATTAGAAGAATGATATTATGGTATTGACTCCAAGTTCTGATAGGTTATTTGTGATGTTGAGATTGTCGGGTTATCGACATGATATGATATGCCGTCTAAACATCAGTTGGCGCAGATTGGTCAGATTCAGTATTGATTTATGTTATATTATGATCTTGTTGATATGAATCAGATTGTGGTTTGTTCAGTTATGGATCAGATTATATACTGAATTGGGTATTGTTCAGGACAGATTGTGATTTGAACTACATATTGATACAGTGTATTTGTTATTGTCGTTTCAGATCAGGGATGAACAGATTCGACTTCGAGACGTCGTCTTCATCAGATCAGGAAGACAAAGGTATAATTCATGTGATATTCGGGACGCATAACTCAAATTAGATTAATTTGAGTTTCCCAATAAAATCACATACTAGATTATTGTTTATATTGTTATCTGATTATGCTTTGATTATAGAATCTGTATTCAAGCAGGTAAGATAATTGTGATATTCAGTTATGAATATGATTATGCTTTGTTTACAGATTGTTATTCATTGCAGTTAAGATAGGAAAGTCTTTGACAGGCATTGTCAAATATCTAGACGTTTCGGTGTATCTTAGCATAGGAGTAGGTATTACTCTTATTGCCGCCGTTGATACAGCTCAGACCGAAGTCTAGGAATGAGACGTTCATTACCCCGATTGGAGGGTAGGTAGTGACGTCTTATTCACACCGGGATCCCTAGAGTTCTAGTCGAGTCAAGTCTAGAAGTGATTTGATTAGGACTGCATGCTTATATGGATGTGGTTCCTAGATCATAGGACCCATCATTATTGCTTCCAATTGTGCTAGCATGTTTTTATGATTTAGATTGGTTATATGCATGGTTGGTTGATTTGAAGTGCATGCTTGTTGTGTGATTAGATTTCATAGCTTATGAAATCTAATGTTTCGATTTTATTCGTAACAGCATGTTTCATGAATTATTTTATGTATATACATGTTTACCATGTTTTATACTGGGATTTATTCTCACCGGAGTTATCCGGCTGTTGTCTTGTTTTGTATGTGTGCATGACAACAGGTGGGGCTGGATCAGGGTCGAGATGACGATGAGAGAAGACGAGTTAGCGTGGTGATTCCGGACTTACAGTAGATTGGGTTTTATTACTTGAATTTAGTAGTTGAACCTTAGATTAGATTATTGTATGTTAATACTGAAATGTATTTTATACAGATATGTATATTATTAGATGCCATTACCTTCCGCGTTTATATTTTAAAAAGAAGAACTTTTAGACCCTGTTTATCAGAATAGATAATTACATCCCAGTGATGATTAAGAAGATGATTAGCGTCCGGGTTCCCACATCATTGGTAGGGGACATTGTGATGTCCGAACATGCAGATAGGTGCTCCTTGTAGAGTGCACTGAACAACCCTCCATAAAAGGACTTTCCAAGTGGTTCTCACTTATCGAGTGGAAATGTCCTAGTTTATGGTTGTACAGAATTAGTCCTTATGACCCGGGACAACATTGAGACTCTATGTGCTAGAATTACACTTTGACTTGTTTACCGACTCTTATGGGGTCATCAGGTGGCAAGGTTGGGTGTTCTGTCGAAACACATAGGAGTCGATGCATCGTAGTCGGGGATTCACCGCTTACCTTCGGGTATGGATATCCTATGTGTTATCATGTGTATGTAGATCGAAATCTCTGGCCAGAGTATGGTTGTAATTATGAAAGGGGTTTCATAGATTACACCATCGATGCAACTACAACATGACACATAGTATCGATTCATTGACAACTCTCGATAAACCAATGGTTGTCGAATCGATCGGGATATATGAGTTGAAGGGACCGTACTGTACGCGAACCATAATTAAATGGTTCTTGCAGGCACTATCATGTGATACCTAGGGAAACACGTAAGCGATGCTGCTAGGCGTTTAACGTGATTGGTTGGGTATTATCAGACTTGAGTTCTGACGTTCTTATTATCAAGGTGTTGATAAATAAGAATGGAGCAATTGGGGTATGCTCATATAAGGACATGTTTAGTCCGAATCACATAGAGATGTGAACTCACGGCTAGTTGTATCAATGAACCATTGAGGGCCACACAAGTACTAGCTTTCTAGATCCCGTTGAGAAGTAAAAATAGTTCAATGTGTTGAACGGCTTATAAAGGAGTTTATAAGCGTAAGGAAAATTAGAAGTATGACTTCTATGAGAGAAATATAAATTTTGATTTATGGAAGTGTTCCTAAATTAAAATTTGGCCAAGAGAATAATGTAATTGAAAATTGTGATTTTCATAAATATTATTATGGACTAAATAAATTAATTCAAGTGTTGAATTAATTAAACACTAGTGGACCTAGTAGAGTCCAAATAATTAAATTAATTCAAGTGTTGAATTAATTAAATTATATTGAGTCTTGTAGAGCTCAATTTAAATTAATTATTTAACTAGTGGGACTTGGGTAAATTCAAGTAATGTTTAATTAGTCTCAAATATGTTTGAGATAATTAAATTTAGTCCATGGTTTTTAATTTGTTAAAAACCATATAATATACATACATGGGAGGTGAAAGGTTGAGAATACTTTTGATTAAAATAATGCATGGCATGCAACCTTTTTGGATCAACTTTTTGCAACCCCAAGACAACTCATCCTCCCTCATTCTTGTATAGCAATGGCCGAAACATAGCAACTATTCTCTCCTCCATTTTTCTCTCTTTTGTTCTTCAATTGTTGGAGATCAAAAACACTTCTCTTTGAAAAATCCTCATATCTTTCTAGTGCAAAATATGAGGGGATCTACCTAGTTGGTGGTGGCTTAATAGTTGAGCAAGGAGTGCTCATTGGAAAGCTTGAAGATAATTTCTACCTTTCAAGAGCTTTGTTGTTTGACAACAAAGTTGGAGCCATAATCAATCTCTTGAGATTGATAGGTATATTTCTTTAAAACACCCTATGTATGACATTTTTGGATTTTTGTATATGTTTGCACAACTAGTACATGGTGTTCAATTTTGAAAAATTTATACCAAAATTTCGGTTTTTATGAATCAAAAGAAATTTTGTGCTTCCGTTGCGATTTTGAACACCTTATATCGATCCCTTTCAAGTGGTATCAAGAGCTAAGGTTACTAGTTTTTGTGCAACATATACATGATGTTATATTGAGGTCAATTTCTAACCGATTGAGATGAAGTTTTGCAACGATTCAAGGCCGGATTTGGGGCTTTTTGGGGCAGCAAGTTGCTGCCCATTTCGGGCGCCTCGGGCTGCCCGAGGGGCTGCCCGAAACCGGCAGCAAGGGCAGCCCGAGGGGCTGCCCGAAACCCCCCCTCTCAAAATAAAAAAAAAAAAAAAAATTCTTTACATGTTGGCCGGAATGTTGGCCGGAATCTGGCGACGGAGCTCCGGCGACGGCGATGACAACTAGGGTTTCCAAAAGTGTTTTGGATAATCAAAGTGTCATGGGCCTTGATGTTGTTGGGCCATTAGATGGTCAACATATTTGTGAATTTTAAATGGGCCAAAAATATTTTGGTGAAAAATGAGTTTTTTTGGGCCCTTAAGTTTAAAATTACAAAAGTTGCAAATATTTTCTCATGAAATAAATATTTTAAGTTGGACTTTAAATATTTATAGTAAATGGTGATTTACAAGAAATTCGGTTATAAATAAATTAATTTGAAAGTAGACAAAGGTGTTTGTATACTTTGTTAATTTAGTTTATAATCGTGGCAGTTAGTGATTGGATCAAGATATATAATATTGAATCAATTAATTATTGTGATAATTAATTGATGGTGTATGATATGTGATATTATGCATGAAGGATGATCAAAAGCCCAAGCCCAATTTGCTAGGTGTATGCTAGGATATTTTGTGTTGAATGATTGTAATAATTATCAAATTTAAAGTGGGCTTGGTTTATGGCCCGTTCCCACCCCATGAGATGTATCCCTATTTGCCATGGATATTTATTTGTAAATATTAGTATAGTGGATGATCAAGATTGGAAGATGGTGGCCATGATGATTATGAAGATCGAAGACATGTAAATATTGGAAGCTTATGTAATTGTTGCATTTGCATCCCATGCATTTCCCTAGGATTGGACCTAGGCCCGTGTTTAGCTCACACGGGCCATTAGTTTTGGGGCGATTGATCATCCTTGTTTTGTTTACTGTTTATAATATATGCATGATATGTTATAAATAATGAGTATGGGCGTTATTATTATGATAATAACAAAGTTGCATGAATCCGGAAAACATACGATCAAACATGGCGAGCTTTTTTAAATAAAATTAATGATGAGACCTTTCAAAATTAAAAAACCCTCATTTTGAATAAGATTCAAAATTAATATCAAGCCCGAAAAGGGGAATTATAAATTTGTTTATAATTTCCTTGTCTTCCATCGACAATGGGTGCATGATGAACGCTACCCGTACTCGGGGCTCGGCTCATATTATTGGGGGAGCTCTGGGTGCCGGAAAGCTGTGACATCCATTGACATAGTGATGTGAACTACGTGGAACTCCCATGATTTCGGCTCATATTATTGAGGGAACTCATGGCGACCGTCCATTAAGGTTCAACATCGATGGGTAAGGCTTGACACGTGAAGATGAACGACGTCATATTATTGGGTCCTAATCAAACGTGAGACAAAAGTTTACGTAGAGGGTTGCATTGTGATGCAATTGGAAACTACCTTTTAGGAATTGTGATTGGCTGATATTATTCGGGATCATAATTCGCTAATTGGACCTTACGTACATACTGAGGAAATGAGTTTCCCGCTTTCACTAGAGGGTAGTGAAAGATGTCAAAACAGTGGGAGCAAATATTTATGAAGTAAAAGTCCAAACTTCATATCTTACTAAATATTTTAAAATAGTCATCAACATTTATCTGTTTTTACTTTTCAGTACAAATTGACGATGTCATCGATTCGCAATCCAATATCCGTAATACTCGACAAAAACATATTACCTGGACCTAATTACCTCACTTGGCTAAGAAACCTAAAAATCGTCTTGAATTCGGAAAGGGTAGCATATACACTGACTGAGTCGCCCCTTGTTGAGGCTCCGACTGACTGCAATCCTGAGAAATTGCAGGCTTACAAGGAATGGTGTGACCATGACTTGATAGCCAGGTGTTATATGCTGACTTCTATGAATGATGAGCTGCAGAGGCGTTTTGAGGGTGCAAAGAGTGCTGCTGACATTCATTTGCACCTCAAGGAGCTCTTTGGAGAGCAAACACGTCCTCTTAGGCATGCTACCGTCAAGGAGCTGATCACTTTGCGCATGCGAGATGGGGCCTTGGTCCATGAGCATGGCCTAAAGATGATCGGGCTCGTGGACAAGCTCGTTGGCATGGATCTGATCTTGCCTTCGGAGTTGACCACCGACGTGTTGCTCTTATCGCTGCCTAGCTCATTTGATCCTTTTGTGGTGAACTTCAACATGAACAAGCTAGAGCCGACCATTGAGGAGTTGGTGAATATGCTTGTTACGTTTGAGTCAACCATCAAGAAAGAGAAGTTGGTTCTTTATGTGGGTTCTTCATCTGGTACGAAGATTGATCCACATGAGAATGGAAAGAAGCGTTCTTTCCAACGTCCCAAGAAGAACGTGCCGTTGTTGAGGCAATCTCCGAATCTCGTTGTGGCAGCCACACCAGTTAGGGCTGACAAGACTAGTGATGTTTGTCATCACTGCAAGAAGCCTGGACATTGGAGGCGAAATTGCAAGGAATATCTGGCCCAGAAGAGTTCTGGAAACGGTATGTTCTAAATTGAAGTAAACATTTCAATTAACTCTACTTCTTGGGTATTAGATACCGGTTATGACTTAC
The DNA here is from genome assembly GCF_022965805.1 of Primulina eburnea. Classification (NCBI taxonomy): domain Eukaryota; kingdom Viridiplantae; phylum Streptophyta; class Magnoliopsida; order Lamiales; family Gesneriaceae; genus Primulina; species Primulina eburnea. Next base: position 19,675,119 of record NC_133104.1, on the reverse strand, counting down.
ATCTCTGTAATGGGTTACAGGTGATGGGAAGAAGTAGAATGCTTAAGGAAGGTGTGACCTTCTAGAGGATGAGCAATGGAGCAAGAGTAGCTGCCAAGGCTATTGAAGATGTTTACTTATTATTGAACAATAGTTTAAGTTAAATTTATGAGATGTTTTGTTTGTACCTATTTTTGTAAAAACATTGTTTCCATTTCTATGTTGATAAAATTGGATATTCTTGTTTATTTTGCAAAGGTGTTTGCAACATTTACATGAATGAATGTTTGATTGGTACTAATGAACTTGAAAACGATCTCTATAACTTAAACTTAAAAGATATTCCATTAAATGTCCATTCAAAGGCAGACACCATATGAGATATGGATGGGTAAGCCTCCCAAATATTCTTATCTTAGAATATGGGGAGCCCTGCTTATGTGAAACAGGTAGTGGGAGATAAATTTGATAGTTGATCCATTTTATATTACTTTGTGGGATATCCAAGGAATTAAGTTGGATATCATTTCTATCATCCCCAAGAAACAAAGGTGTTTGTTTCTAGGAATGCAACCTTTTTGGAAAAGGAATTTTCTATTGGATAGAAAAGGGGAAATGATAGAACTCGAAGAGGTTCGAGAGACACCCACAATTATAGAACCCATACCCGAAGAGCCAAGAGAGGAGATACAAGCTCCTAAAAGATTCGAGAAAGTCTCGAGACCACCTATGAGGTATGGTCAGCTTCTTGAAGAGGGCCATGATGAGCCTAACCATGGATGTGATCCAAGGACCTTCAAGGAAGCGTTATCTGATGCCGATTCATCCAAGTGGCTTGAAGCAATGGAATCTGAGTTGAATTCCATGCATTCGAACCAAGTGTAGGATCTTGTGGATCCACCTGAGGGAACTGTTCCCATAGGGACTTGGGGCGGATGGGAAGGTATTGACCTTCAAGGCGCGATTGGTGGCAAAAGGATGTACTCAAAGTCAAGGAGTTGACTTTGAGGAAACCTTTTCCCAGTCGCAATGTTCAAGTCCATATGGATTTTGCTAGCCATAGCTGCATGGTATGACTGTGAGATATGGCAGATGGATGACAAGACAAACTTTCTTAATGGGGATTTTAAGAAAGTTATTTACATGTCTTAACCTGAAGGGTTTACATCTATCGGAAGTGAGCATATGGTATGCAAACTTCAGAGATCTATTTATGATCTAAAGCAGGCATCTAGGAGTTGGAACCTTAGATTCAATAGTACAATCAAATAGTTTGATTTACTAAGAATCCTGAGGAACCCCGTGTGTATAAGAAGGTCAGTGGGAGTGTTGTGACATTCTTGGTGCTTTATGTTGATGACATTCTACTCATTGGGAATGATGTAGGAATGTAGCAATCAACTAAGATATGGTTAGCGAGTAAGTTCTCGATGCAGGACTTGGGTGAAGCATCTTTTGTATTGTGATACAGATCTATAGAGATAGATCGAAAATATTGCTTGATCTCACCCAGTCCACATACATTGATACCATCGTGAAGCGGTTCTCGATGGGTGAGTCCATGAGAGGACATCTACCAATGTGTCATGGCGTGTCCCTATCCAAGTCTGTCTCCCAAGACTGATGCAGGGATAGTGGCGATGACACACATTCCGTATGCTTCGGCAATTGGTAGCATCATGTATGGGATGATATCTACACGTCGTGACGTGGCTTTCGCACTAAGTATAGTGAGTAGATATCAATCGAACCCCGGTCTTCCACATTGGAAAGCTGTGAAAGACATCCTCAAGTAGTTGAGAAGGACCAATAATGTGTTCTTGGTCTATGGGGTGGAGAACTAAAATTGGAAGGCTATACCGACTCTAGCTTCCAAAGCGATATCGATGACTCGAAGTCAACCTCTGGTTTTGTATTCATGCTCAATGGTGCTGCAGTCTCTTGGAAGAGTTCCAAGCAGGACAATATTACGGATTCCAGCACAGAGGCCTAATACATTGCTGCATCAGATGCAGCAAGGGAGGCTGTTTGGATAAGGAATTTCGTCCAAGAGTTGGGCGTCATTCCTAATGGAGTTGCTCCTATCCCGGTGTTGTGTGACAACACGGGAGCTATAGCTCAAGCAAAGGAGCCTAGGTCTCATCAGAAGTTCAAACATGTATTGAGTAAGTACCACATCCTCGGAGAGATTGTGGAAAGAGGAAGAAGTGTCTTTTGACATAGTCGGCTTCGCAGATAATGTTGTTGATCCATTAGCTAAGCCTTTACCTGAACCATTATTCGACAAGCATCACGAATCAATGGGTTTAAAGCATATGGGTAGTTGGCTCTAGTGCAAGTGGGAGATTGTTAGAGTAGGTGCCCGTCGAGCCAAGTGTTGGCCGAGTGTTCACAATGAAACTCTATGTATTAGCAATCTTTATTTTAGTAATATTTGATATTATTATTTTGGCACATCTTTATCTGTATACCCATGCTAGTTGCATAGATAAAGCCCTTGAATATACAAATAGTAGAAAGAATATGAGATGCTCATATGATGAGTATCATGAAACTCATATTTGTAATACTGTATATTCTAAACGGTTCCTAGTCGATTCAGCCGCCACTAAGAAGGATATAGGCCGCTCGAGTTCGAGACTAGTATCTGCGATGTGAGTACCATGTTTCATTGGTAGGGGACATTGTGATGTCCGAACATGCAGATAGGTGCTCCTTGTAGAGTGCACTGAACAACCCTCCGTAAAAGGACTTTCCAAGTGGTTCTCACTTATCGAGTGGAAATGTCCTAGTTTATGGTTGTACAGAATTAGTCCTTATGACCCGGGACAACATTGAGACTCTATGTGCTAGAATTACACTTTGACTTGTTTACCGACTCTTATGGGGTCATCAGGTGGCAAGGTTGGGTGTTCTGTCGAAACACATAGGAGTCGATGCATTGTAGTCGGGGATTCACCGCTTACCTTCGGGTATGGATATCCTATGTGTTATCATGTGTATGTAGATCGAAATCTCTGGCCAGAGTATGGTTGTAATTATGAAAGGGGTTTCATAGATTACACAATCGATGCAACTACAACATGACACATAGTATCGATTCATTGACAACTCTCGATAAACCAATGGTTGTCGAATCGATCGGGATATATGAGTTGAAGGGACCGTACTGTACGCTAACCATAATTGAATGGTTCTTGCAGGCACTATCATGTGATACCTAGGGAATCACGTAAGCGATGCTGCTAGGCGTTTAACGTGATTGGTTGGGTACTATCAGACTTGAGTTCTGACGTTCTTATTATCAAAGTGTTGATAAATAAGAATGGAGCAATTGGGGTATGCTCATATAAGGACATGTTTAGTCCGAATCATATAGAGATGTGAACCCACGGCTAGTTGTATCAATGAACCATTGAGGGCCACACAAGTACTAGCTTTCTAGATCCCGTTGAGAAGTAAAAATAGTTCAATGTGTTGAACGGCTTATAAAGGAGTTTATAAGCGTAAGGAAAATTAGAAGTATGACTTCTATGAGAGAAATATAAATTTTGATTTATGGAAGTGTTCCTAAATTAAAATTTGGCCAAGAGAATAATGTAATTGAAAATTGTGATTTTCATAAATATTATTATGGACTAAATAAATTAATTCAAGTGTTGAATTAATTAAACACTAGTGGACCTAGTAGAGTCCAAATAATTAAATTAATTCAAGTGTTGAATTAATTAAATTATATTGAGTCTTGTAGAGCTCAATTTAAATTAATTATTTAACTAGTGGGACTTGGGTAAATTCAAGTAATGTTTAATTAGTCTCAAATATGTTTGAGATAATTAAATTTAGTCCATGGTTTTTAATTTGTTAAAAACCATATAATATACATGCATGGGAGGTGAAAGGTTGGGAATACTTTTGATTAAAATAATGCATGGCATGCAACCTTTTTGGATCAACTTTTTGCAACCCCAAGACAACTCATCCTCCCTCATTCTTGTATAGCAATGGCCGAAACATAGCAACTATTCTCTCCTCCATTTTTCTCTCTTTTGTTCTTCAATTGTTGGAGATCAAAAACACTTCTCTTTGAAAAATCCTCATATCTTTCTAGTGCAAAATATGAGGGGATCTACCTAGTTGGTGGTAGGCTTAATAGTTGAGCAAGGAGTGCTCATTGGAAATCTTGAAGATAATTTCTACCTTTCAAGAGCTTTGTTGTTTGACAACAAAGTTGGAGCCATAATCAATCTCTTGAGATTGATAGGTATATTTCTTTAAAACACCCTATGTATGACATTTTTGGATTTTTGTATATGTTTGCACAACTAGTACATGGTGTTCATTTTTGAAAAATTTTATAACAAAATTTCGGTTTTTATGAATCAAAATAAATTTTGTGCTTCCGTTGCGATTTTGAACACCGTATATCGATCCCTTTCAGCGACTTCTCTAAAGAACAAATCCGCAATGTTTGAAGCATCATCGGTTTCATGACAAGCTATAAAATGTGCCATCTTAGAGAATCTATCCACAACAACAAAAATAGAATCCCTCCTCTTCTTAAGCCTAGGCAACCCCAAACTAAAGTCCATAGAAATGTCAATCCAAGTTCTTTTTAAGAATAACACGCAAAAGTGTTCCCAAAGTTTTATTGACAACCTCAGTTTGTCCATCCGTTTGAGGATGACAAGTAGTAGAAAACAACAATTTTCTGCCAAGTTTAGCCCATAAATTATTCCAAAAGTAACTCAAAAATTTAACATTGCGACGAGAAACAATAGTCCTAGGCATGCTGTGGGGACCCGGGCTCTAATTCTTTTTCTTGGGATTAAATGGATCAATATTATTTCAAGTGGGTCAAATTTTTTTTTCGCTTTTACATTAACTAAAATGTAACAAACAAGCATACATTCTTTATTTAATTTACAACATACAACATACAATACATGTCTTATTCTGTATGTCCTCAACTAACCAGTATTAAAAGACAGTACATAATAAAAGACAACTACTGGTCCATCTGCTACGCCCGTGATCTCCACGCTATCACGATCATCGCTGTCTCGACCCAGATCCTGCCCCACCTGTTGTTATGCACACATACAGACATAACAACAGCCGGAAAACCGGTGAGAACAAATCCCAGTATAAACATGTATACATGCATTAAAACAATCTAAAACATGAAACATGCTAATATGAATGTCATTCATATATAATCATGCAATGCGAGTCTAATCATGTCTAGACTCGACTCGACTAGAACTCTAGGGATCCCGTTGTGAATAAGACGGCACTGTCTGTCACCTACCCTCCCAATCGAGGTGCTGTCCGTCTTATTCCTAGACTTCGGCCTGATCTGTATCCGCGTCTACCATAGGGGCGGTGATCTTCCCCTAAGCTGTGATATCGCCGAACGTCTAGTAGTCTGCCTGATCTCCAGACTGTCCTATCTTAATGCATGAATACACAATCTGTAAACAAGCATAATCATTCTAATGCAATGCCACATGATCTGTAAACAAAGCATAGCAAGATTTGTATACAAGTTCTATAAACAAATCTATAAACAATCATAATCATATCTAGATATAAACAATAAAACAAGTATGTGATTTTGGTTGGGAAACTCAAATGTGATCTCCCTTGAGTCGTAATTCCCAAAACAAAACATGTACTATACCTTTCGTCGCACAGTTGCTGTCACGGTTGACAATACGAATCTGAAATGGAAATGTTGATAAAAAATCTATCAATCTCTTATCTAATCAACACATATCCAAGTCACTACGTGATCTCGATACAATTTGACGGCATAACGACGTATATTCTTAACACCGGTCAATCCAAATCTCAACAGATATCAACACTATATCATCCTCAACTCATACTCAAATCCTATGCACAAAACCATATTCAAAATCGATATAATGTACTTCTAACTATGCTGAATTTCATAATAATTGCATATGATATCTGTTCTTCGATCTGTTTACAAATATATCATGCTCAATACGTCAAGAACATAATATAACTATCATATTCCAATTCCTCTAACATCTAAATCGTGAAACTTGCTAGAATTAAACAATACTTACATCACTTTGTAGCTTTCAAAGCAAGGAACACAATTCTAACTCGGAATATGATTTGGATGGCTAAATCGTGAGATATCTAACTTTAAAGTTTGAAAACCTTGAGAAGTTATGGAGGAAATCTCGGTTCTGAGGGCTGGAACTGAAGAATAGCTTAATCGGCGCAACTATATATATATACTAGGCCATGTGTCAACAGGAGAAAGAGAGTGGATTCCTCGCATGCACCACCGCGGGTGCGGTACTGCAAGGAGCGCGGGTGCGCCAAGCTTTCGGCAGCCCTACAATTTTTCCAAAACTGTCGACCGCGGGTGCGGTCAAGTAAACACCGCGGGTGCGGTCTCAGCACCGCGGGTGCGGTCTCATTCTACCGCAGGTGCGATATGGCTACGGGAATTTTACTAACTTTCTGCCCATTGCGACGCGGGTGCGGTGCTTGCCAGATCGCGGGAGCGGTCTTGCACAGCTAAAATTTCATATTTCATCGCATTATTTCGCCCCTTCTGTTCTTGCATTTCGTATTCAACTATCTACGAAAATCTCAGGCATTACACATGCCATGCAACCTAGCGACTTCTCTAAACAACAAATCCGCAATGTTTGAAGCATCATCGGTTTTATGACAAGCTATAAAATGTGCCATCTTAGAGAATCTATCCACAACAACCCCAAAATAAAATCCATAGAAATGTCAATCCAAGTTCTTTTTAAGAATAGCACGCAAAAGTGTTCCCAAAGTTATATTGACAACTTCAGTTTGTCCATCCGTTTGAGGATGACAAATAGTAGAAAACAACAATTTTATGTCAAGTTTAGCCCATAAAGTCTTCCAAAAGTAACTCAAAAATTTAACATTGCGACCAGAATCAATAGTCCTAGGCATGCCATGCAACCTAACGACTTCTCTAAAGAACAAATCCGCAATGTTTGAAGCATCATCGCTTTTAGGACAAGCTATAAAATGTGCCATCTTAGAAAATCTATCCACAACAACAAAAATAGAATCCCTCCTCTTCTTAGGCCTAGGCAACCCCAAACTAAAGTCCATAGAAATGTCAATCCAAGTTCCTTTTAAGAATAGCACGCAAAAGTTTTCCCAAAGTTCTATTGACAACTTCAGTTTGTCCATCCGTTTGAGGATGACAAGTAGTAGAAAACAACAATTTTGTGCCAAGTTTAGCCCATAAATTATTCCAAAAGTAACTCAAAAATTTAACATTGCGACGAGAAACAATAGTCTTAGGCATGCCATGCAACCTATCGACTTCTCTAAAGAACAAATACGCAATGTTTGAAGCATCATCGGTTTCATGACAAGCTATAAAATGTGCCATATTAGAGAATCTATCCACAACAACAAAAATAGAATACATCCCTTCTTAGTCCTAGGCAACCCCAAAATAAAGTCCATAGAATTGTCAATCCAGGTTCTTTTTAAGATTAGCACGCAAAAGTGTTCCCAAAGTTCTATTGACAACTTCAGTTTGTCCATCCGTTTGAGGATGACAAGTAGTAGAAAACAACAATTTTGTGCCAAGTTTAGCCCATAAAGTATTCCAAAAGTAACTCAAGAATTTAACATTGCGACGAGAAACAATAGTCCTAGGCATGCCATGCAACCTAGCGACTTCTCTAAAGAACAAATCCGCAATGTTTGAAGCATCATCGGTTTTATGACAAGCTATAAAATGTGCCATCTTAGAGAATCTATCCACAACTACAAAAATAGAATCCCTCCTCTTCTTAGGCCTAGGCAACCCCAAACTAAAGTTCATTGAAATGTCAATCCAAGTTCTTTTTAAGAATAGCACGCAAAAGTGTTCCCAAAGTTATATTGACAACTTCAGTTTGTCCATCCGTTTGAGAATGACAAGTAGTAGAATACAACAATTTTGCGCCAAGTTTAGCCCAGAAATTATTCCAAAAGTAACTCAAAAATTTAACATGGCGACGAGAAACAATAGTCCTAGGCATGCCATGCAACCTATCGACTTCTCTAAAGAACAAATACGCAATGTTTGAGGCATCATCGGTTTCATGACAAGCTATAAAATGTGCCATCTTAGAGAATCTATCCACAACAACAAAAATAGAATACATCCCTTCTTAGTCCTAGGCAACCCCAAAATAAAGTCCATAGAATTGTCAATCCAAGTTCTTTTTAAGAATAGCACGCAAAGGTGTTCCCAAAGTTCTATTGACAAATTCAGTTTGTCCATCAGTTTGAGGATGACAAGTAGTAGAAAACAACAATTTTTTGCCAATTTCAGCCCATAAAGTCTTCCAAAAGTAACTCAAGAATTTAACATCGCGACCAGAATCAATAGTCCTAGGCATGCCATGCAACCTAACGACTTTTCTAAAGAACAAATCCGCAATGTTTGAAGCATCATCGCTTTTATGACAAGCTATAAAATGTGCTATCTTAGAAAATCTTTCCAGAATAAAAAAAATAGAATCCCTCCTCTTCTTAGGCCTAGGCAACCCCAAACTAAAGTCCATAGAAATGTCAATCCAAGTTCCTTTTAAGAATAGCACGAAAAAGTGTTCCCAAAGTTCTATTGACAACTTCAGTTTGTCCATCCGTTTGAGGATGACAAGTAGTAGAAAACAACAATTTTGTGCCAAGTTTAGCCCATAAATTATTCCAAAAGTAACTCAAAAATTTAATATTGCGACGAGAAACAATAGTCCTAGGCATGCCATGCAACCTAACGACTTCTCTAAAGAACAAATCCGCCATGTTTGAAGCATCATCGGTTTCATGACAAGCTATAAAATGTGCCATCTTAGAGAATCTATCCACAACTACAAAAATAGAATCCCTCCTCTTCTTAGGCCTAGGCAACCCCAAACTAAAGTCCATAGAAATGTCAATCCAAGTTCTTTTTAAGAATAGCACGCAAAAGTGTTCCCAAAGTTATATTGACAACTTCAGTTTGTAATAGCCGAGCCCGGTGTACGGTACGATTTAAGTTTCGTATGTTATTTGGGTTATGTGATTAGATGTTTAGAATTGTGTTTTGGGCTATAGTATTATTGGTTATTATTGTTATTGAGTTGTTAGAAGTTGTTGGTTGTTCGTTTCAGAGTTTCGGATCGATTTTAGTTGCGTTGATTTTTTATCATTGCCGTAGCAAGAGTGCACTCGCGCTCTTAGAGGAGTGCCCCCGCGGTGTACTATTCATCATTTTGGTTTTGGAAGACCGTGGCATCACCGCACCCGCGGCAGTGTAAGCAGCGCACCCGCGGTAATTGTAGCACCGCACCCGCGGTCATCGTGCATGGATTTATTTTGTTGTGCCGAGAGCTCAGCGCACCCGCGGCCCTTGTGTTGTCGCACCCGCGGTATAGGTATGGGCGAGTTTTTAAGTTACTTTTTGGAGTTGTTCGCCATACCTTATCCTCATCTTTCCCCTTCATTTCGAGATTTCCTCTCTAGAACAAGGGTTTTCATCCATATCTTTTGCTTCCTACCTTTGATTCTTGGATTTGTTTGGATTTTCGACTTGAGATCGACGTTCTCCTTGATGCTAGGAAGCTTAGGTAAGTTTTTGGTGCGATTCTATTCAGGTTGTGAGTTAAGAGTTGACTTAGGTTTGATGTTTTGTTGGTTTAATGGATTATTTAACTTGTATTTTTGGATATAGAGTTGATTTTGGTGTTGTTTATGGATTATTGTTGTAGGTGGTGTACCAAGAGTATAGTTTGAAGGTGTTCTATTGGTTGTAAGTGGAATTTCATCCCTTGTGCTCAAATGATGTTATATGTATTGTGTTTTAAAGATTTTAAAGTGATATTCCCTTCAATTGATTCATTGTTATGTATTGATCCCATTGAGTATCTATTGGAGGCATTGATGTCTCACTATTGTTAAAAGGGAATACAAGAGAAAATAAGAGATTGTGAAACGACGGCTTTAAATGCGATTCAGAGTTCAAATGTTTTATTGGATTGATTAATCATAGTCAGAGCATTGCATGCAATTAGTTGATCAAAGACCATAGGCTTTTATACCTCAGAGTTATCGGTTTATATCGATAGGGATATTAGCACCAGAGCAGAGATACTATTGATATCAATCCAACCAGAGAAAAGAGAATACCATCTTATTGCTATCTTATTGATATGCTATTGCTACAGTTATTGCTACAGTATTCATGTTTCAGAGTTGATGGTATTTATGATTTCAAAGTCATGTTATACAGAGTATACTATGTATCATTGTTATGTAAGAGTTCCACTTGCTGAGATTTATTCTCATTTCAGTTATTTTCATGTGATGCAGATAAGGGCGACCGACCAGGACAGTGATCGTTGATGGGGGTCATATGCATACACCGTTGGAAGGAAGATGATTTTGCAAATATTTTGGGACATGATCATAAGAATGATTGTTTTGTATTTTATATATCATTTGAATGATCATGTGATTATTTTGTAAACATCTTTATGAAATGTATTTTGAAACTCCTTCCATTTGAAAGAAAATTTTAAATTCCGCTGTATTTTTAATCGTTACGGGTCAGGGTGTCACATTTAGTGGTAGCAGAGCGGTGTTCTTCGGACCAATGCATATGACTTCGTCTACTTTCAACTGTCCGGGTATGTTTTCTTGCATCTATCCATTGTTATATATTGATATGTCTTTTGTGAGCCCATTGTAGAGTATGCCTCCTAAGCGTAAGGCGACAGAGGGTGAGGATAGTTCTTCCTCGAGAGTTGTCGACGAGTTCGGCAAGTTGCTTAAGGAGCAGGCTAAAGTTCATAGCGATCAGATTCAGCAGTTGCTCCGATTGCAAGGAGCGGGTCAGGGCAGAGATCAAGTGAGAGGGCAAGTTGCACAGGCTGTTGGCACTGATGCCGTCTTTTCTGCTTTTAAGAGGATGGATCCACCAGAGTTTTCAGGGAGCACTGATCCTTTAGTTGCAGTTGAGTGGGTCAAGGCTCTAGAGGCGATCTTCGATCATCTCCACTACGAGGATAGAGACCGTATCAGTTGTGCTGTATTCATGTTGGTTAAAGCTGCTCGCATTTGGTGGAATGCGACCAAAGTTGGAGTTGATGTTGCGACACTGAAGTGGTCAGAGTTCACTGACCTATTCTACGACAAGTATTTCCCCGACGCACTTCGAGTGAGGAAGGTTACGGAGTTCTTGGAGCTTCGACAAGGGAGCATGGATGTTGGTCAGTATATTCTAAAGTTTGAGGAGGGTTGCCTATTTGCTCCGTACATTGCATCCAATGATAAAGATAAAGGCGCTCATTTCATTCGAGGCCTTAGAGCTGAGATTCGTCGTGATATCAACATGTCCAAGGCTGTGACTTTCAAGGAGATTGTGTCCAATGCACTGTTGGCAGAGCAGGATGAGAAGGACATCCATCACTAGAGAGAGGCAGGAGAGGCATCAAGCTGTTGCTCAGAGAGGCCAGGGTTCTAATCAGAGGGGCAGGGATCGTTTCAAGGGCAAGGGCAAGATGGAGCCGAGTCCTAGACCACCGCCAGTTCCAGTTAATCCCGAGAAGCCTTTTTGTCCGAAGTGTGGCAAGCATCATAGGGGAGAGTGCAGATTTGGCACTCATACTTGTTATCGTTGTGGCACGGTAGGCCACGTTGACAGGAATTGTCCACAAGGAGCTAGCCAAGGGAAGGTGCAGGGTCGTATCTTTTCGATGACCAAGGAAGGTATTAATCATGATTCTTCATTGATCTCTAGTACTATTTTGATTTCAGGCAGAGTAGCTACTACTTTGATAGATACTGGTGCTACTCATTCTTTTATGTCTGATTTGTTTTTGAGATCTTTGGGTATAGTTCCTTCTGTTCTTCCCCTCCAGCTTAGTGTTGTTTTGCCTTCGGGGGACGTGTTGTGCCCAACATCAATTGTCTTTGCGTGCCCTGTTCGTATTGGGGAGCGAGTTGTCTTCGCTGATTTGATTGTTATCCCTATGGTTGCCTTTGATGTTATTCTTGGCATGGATTGGCTTTCGACTTACCATGCAGTTATCGATTGTGTTGCTAAGAAGGTGACTTTTGCAGATGATGGCCAGGGAGGAGTTCTCGCCAGCTCAGGTACTTCGCTGGTCCTTCCTTTTATTTCTTGTCTTGAGGCTGAGAGATTGTTATGTAGAGGTTGCGATGGGTTTCTTGCTTCTATTGTGGATGTTGATGGTATGGTTAAGTTGAATATTGATGATATTGATGTTGTGAGGGAGTTTGCCGATGTGTTTGAAGATGATGTTCCGGGTTTGCCGCCGGACAGAGATGTTGAGTTCGTTATCGATCTAGCTCCTGGTACGGTTCCTATCTCTAAGGCTCCGTACAGGATGGCTCCTACCGAGATGAAAGAGTTGAAGACTCAGTTGCAGGATCTTTTAGACAAGGGTTTTATTCGTCCGAGTTCTTCGCCTTGGGGAGCTCCAGTTCTATTTGTTAAGAAGAAAGATGGTTCTTTGCGGCTGTGTATCGACTACAGAAAGCTCAACAAAGTGACTGTCAAGAACAAGTATCCGTTGCCAAGGATTGATGATCTATTTGACCAACTTCATGGTGCCACTGTATTTTCGAAGATTGATCTTCGGTCTGGCTATTATCAGTTGAAGGTTAGGGAGTCTGATATCCCTAAGACGGCGTTCAGGACCAGGTATGGTCACTTTGAGTTTCTCGTGATGTCTTTTGGTCTGACCAATGCCCCTTCAGTCTTCATGGACCTGATGAACCGTGTGTTCAAGCCCTATCTGGATAGCTTCGTCATTGTCTTCATTGACGACATCTTGATCTATTCCAAGACCAGAGAGCTGCATGCAGAGCATCTCAGAGTTGTTCTTCAATTGCTGAGAGAGAGGAGGCTGTTTGCCAAGTTGAAGAAGTGTGAGTTTTGGCTGGATCAGATTTCTTTTCTAGGCCATGTCGTTTCGAAGGATGGCATTGCTGTTGATCCATTGAAGATAGAGGCGATTCAGAATTGGCCTATTCCTACCACTGTCTCAGAGGTACGCAGTTTCCTTGGTTTGGCGGGTTACTATCGTCGTTTCATTTCAGATTTCTCCAAGATTGCCCTGCCATTGTCCAATTTGACGAGGAAGACTATGAAGTTCGAGTGGTCAATTGATTGCCAGAGTGCATTCCAGGAGTTGAAGGATAGATTGACGACAGCTCCTGTTCTTTCATTGCCCAGTGGTTCAGAGGATTTCGTTGTCTATACTGATGCGTCGAAGAGAGGCCTTGGTGCAGTGCTGATGCAGCGAGGTAAGGTCATTGCTTATGCTTCTCGTCAGTTGAAAGACTATGAGAAGAATTATCCGACGCATGATTTGGAGCTAGCAGCTGTGGTTTTCGCCCTGAAGATTTGGAGACATTATGTGTATGGCGAAAAGTGTGAGATCTTCACAGACCACAAGAGTTTGAAGTATCTGTTTTCTCAGAAAGAGCTCAACATGAGGCAGAGGAGGTGGTTTGAGCTGGTCAAAGATTATGATGTGGCTATCAGTTATCACCCAGGGAAGGCGAACGTTGTGGCTGATGCTTTGAGTCGTAAATCGAGTTCTTCCTTGAGTTCTTTGATTCAGAGGCCGTTGCTGATGGACTTGCATCGAGAGGATATTTCTTTGGTAGTTCCCAACCATTGCTCGCTTTTCAACGTTGGTCATTCGGGCTACTTTGACGGACAGGATCCGTAGAGAGCAGACTGTCGATGTGCAGTTGCTAGAGTTGAGAGCTAGAGCTGAGGAGAGGGGTAACTCAGAGTTTGCGATGAATGGTGATGGATTGGTGACTTTCTGAGGCCGTATCTGTGTTCCTATTGGCGATGATATTCGGCGAGATGTCTTGACAGAGGCTCATACTGCGCCATATTCGATTCATCCAGGCAGTACGAAGATGTATCAGGATCTTCGTCGACTCTACTGGTGGCCAGGTATGAAGAAAGATATTGCTTTGTTCATTTCTCAGTGCCTTACTTGTCAGCAGGTGAAGATTGAGCACCAGAGACCTGCTGGGACATTGCTATCTTTGCCGATTCCTCAGTGGAAGTGGGAGCACATTACGATGGATTTCGTGACTGGTCTTCCCAGAGTGCAGAAAGGTTATAATTCCATTTGGGTCATTGTTGATCGGTTAACCAAGTCAGCGCACTTTCTCCCAGTCAAGACGACGTACTCCATGAAGCAGTATGCCGAGGATTATATTGCAGAGATTGTTAGACTTCACGGTGTCCCTGTGTCGATCGTGTCTGATCGTGACCCCAGGTTTACCTCCGAGTTTTGGAAGAGTCTGCACAGAGCTATGGGATCACGGTTAGCTTTCAGTACAGCTTATCACCCTCAGAGCGACGGTCAGTCAGAGAGAGTCATTCAGATTTTAGAGGACTTGCTCAGAGCTTGTACTATTGACTATTCTGGTAGCTGGGATTCTAAATTGCCACTTGTGGAGTTCACGTACAACAATAGCTATCAGGCGTCAATTGGGATGGCACCGTATGAGGCACTTTATGGCAGGAAGTGCAGATCGCCTTTGTATTGGGATGAGGTTGGAGAGAGGAAGATGTTGGGACCAGAGTTGGTCCAGCAGACGGCCGATGTTGTTGCTGTGATCCGTGAGAGGATGAAGACAGCACAGTCCAGACAGAAGAGCTATGCAGATGTTCGTCGTAGGCCTTTGCAGTTCGAGGTTGGCGATCACGTGTTCTTGAAGATAGCACCTCTCAAGGGTGTGATGAGATTTGGCAAGAAGGGTAAGTTGAGTCCGAGATTCATTGGTCCTTTTGAGATCTTGGACAGAGTTGGTGACAGAGCCTACAGATTAGCCCTACCGCCAGATCTTGATAGAGTTCATAATGTTTTTCACGTATCGATGCTCAGGAAGTATATTGCGAATCCTTCCCATATTCTTCGCCACGAGCCATTGGACTTGACGCCGAATTTGACTTACCAAGAGATTCCGATTCAGATTCTGGATCGCACAGTTAGAGTTTTGAGGAATAAAGAGATCGGCATCGTTAAAGTCCTTTGGAGGAACCATTTGATCGAAGAGGCTACGTGGGAACCAGAAGATGAGATGAGAGATGAAAGCGGACCGGTTACGGTGGCCGGAAGCGCAACGGAAGTCAAAAATTTTTATTTTCTTCTAGAATTTTCGGCCACCAAGTTTAAGTGCAATATTTACATTTCAAAACAAAAACACCATGCATAGGATGTTTAAGAAAGATTACATATCAACCTCTTGAGGTTGATGTAATGGCTCCAACTAAAGTATGAATACTTTAGCTCTTCTTTGGTAGACAAATCTACAAGCACACCCTCTTCCTCTTCAAGAATTAGGCCCACCACTTAGCTATGTAAATCCCCTCAAGTTTTGCACTAGAAAAACTTGAGGGATTTTCAAAGAGAAATTTTTGTTCTCCAACAAATTGAAGAACAAAACAAGAAGAAATTTTTTTTTGAGAGAAAACTAGAGAGGAATTTCGGCCAAGTTGAGAGACAAGAATGAGGAGAGAAGTTGAGTCTAGGTTGTGAGAAAAGTAACTCTCAAAAGCAACAAAAGTTGCATGCCTAGTCTCCAACCCTTCACCTCCCCAAAGCATGCAAACCCTAGAATGACATGCATATAATATGGTTTTTTAACACATTAAAAAACCATAGACTAAATTTTAATTATCTCCAACACATTTGAGATTAATTAAATATTACTTGATTTTACTCAAGTCCCACTAGTTAAATAATTATTTTAATTGAGTTCTACAAGACTCAATATTATTTAATTAATTCAACACTTGAATTAATTTAATTATTTAGACTCTACTAGGTCTACTAGTGTTTAATTAATTCAACACTTGAATTAATTTAATTTAGTCCGTAATAATGTTTATGAAAATCACAATTTTCAAATACATTATTCACTTGACCAAATTTTAATCTTAGGAACACTTCCATAAATTAAATTTTATATTTCTCTCTTAGAAGTCATACTTCTATTTTTCTTAACGCTTATAAACACATTTATAAGCCGTTCAACACATTGAACTATTTTACTTCTCATCGGGATTTACAAAGCAAGTACTTGTGTGGCCCTCAATGGTTCATTGATACAACTAGCCGTGGGTTCACATCTCTATGTGATTCGGACTAAACATGTCCTTATTCGAGCATACCCCAATTGCTCCATTCTTACTTATCAACTCCTTGATAGTAAGAACGTCAGAACTCAAGTCTGATAGTACCCAACCAATCACGTTAAACGCCTAGCAGCATCGCTTACGTGATTCCCTAGGTATCACATGATAGTGCCTGCAAGAACCATTCAATTATGGTTAGCGTACAGTACGGTCCCTTCAACTCATATATCCCGACCGATTCGACAACTATTGGTCTATCGAGAGTTGTCAATGAATCGATACTATGTGTCATGTTGTGGTTGCATCGATGGTGTAATCTATGAAACCCCTTTCATAATTACCACCATACTCTGATCAGAGATTTCAACCCACACATACATGAAAAACACATTGGATATCCATACCCGTAGGTAAGCGGTGAATCCCCGGCTACAATGCATCGACTCCTATGTGTTTCGACAAAACACCCAACCTTGCCACCTGATGACCCCATGAGAGTCGGTAAACAAGTCAAAGTGTAATTCTAGCACATAGAGTCTCAATGTTGTCCCGGGTCATAAGGACTAATTCTGTACAACCATAAACCAGGACTATTCCTCTCGATAAGTGAGAACCACTTGGAAAGTCCTTTTATGGAGGGTTGTTCAGTGCACTCTACAAGGAGCACCTATCTGCATGTTCGGACATCACAATGTCCCCTACCAATGAAACATGGTACTCACATCGCAGATACTAGTCTCTAACTCGAGCGGCCTATATCCTTCTTATTGGCGGCTGAATCGACTAGGAACCGTTTAGAATATACAGTATTACAAATATGAGTTTCATGATACTCATCATATGAGCATCTCATATTCTTTCTACTATTTGTATATTCAAGGGCTTTATCTATGCAACTAGCATGGGTATACAGATAAAGATTTGCCAAAATAATAATTTCAAATATTATTAAAATAAAGATTGCTTATACATAGAGTTTCATTGTGAACACTCGGCCAACACTTGGCTCGACGGGCACCTACTCTAACAATCTCCCACTTGCACTAGAGCCAACTACCCATATGCATCAAACACATTGATTCGCGATGCTTGTCGAATAATGGTCCGGGTAAAGGCTTAGCTAGTGGATCAACAACATTATCGGCGGAGCCGACTTTGTCAAAAGACACTTCTCCTCTTTCCACAATCTCTCCGAGGATGTGGTACTTTCTCAATACTCGTTTGGATTTCTGATGAGACCTAGGCTCCTTTGCTTGACTTATAGCTCCCGTGTTGTCACACAACACCGGGACAGGAGCGACTCCATTAGGAATGACGCCCAACTCTTGGACGAAATTCCTTATCCAAACACCCTCCCTTGCTGCATCTGATGCAGCAATGTATTCGGCCTCTGTGCTGGAATCCGTAATATTGTCTCGCTTGGAACTCTTCCAAGAGACAGCAGCACCATAGAGCATGAATACAAAACCAGAGGTTGACTTCGAGTCATCGATATCGCTTTGGAAGCTAGAGTCGGTATAGCCTTCCAATTTTAGTTCTCCACCCCATAGACCAAGAACAATTTATTGGTCCTTCTCAACTACTTGAGGATGTCTTTCACAGCTTTCCAGTGTGAAAGACCAGGGTTCGATTGATATCTACTCACTACACTTAGTGCGAAAGCCACGTCAAGACGTGTAGATATCATCCATACATGATGCTACCAATTGCCGAAGCATACGGAATTCGTGTCATCGCCACTATCTCTGCATCAGTCTTGGGAGACAGACTTGGATAGGGACACGCCATGACACATTGGTAGATGTCCTCTCATGGACTCATCCATCGAGAACCGCTTCACGATGGTATCAATGTATGTGGACTGGGTGAAATCAAGCCATCTTTTCGATCTATCTCAATAGATCTGTATTCCCAATACAAAAGATGCTTCACCCAAGTCCTTCATCGAGAACTTACTCGCTAACCATATCTTAGTTGATTGCAACATTCCTACATCATTCCCAATGAGTAGAATGTCATCAACATACAATACCAGGAATGTCACAACACTCCCACTGACCCTCTTATACACATAGGGTTCCTCAGGATTCTTAGTAAATCAAACTATTTGATTATACTCTCGAATCTGAGATTCCAACTCCTAGATGCCTTCTTAGACCACAAATAGATCTCTGAAGTTTGCATACCATATGCTCACTTCCGACAGATGTAAACCCTTCAGGTTGAGACATGTAAATCACTTTCTTAAAATCCCTATTAAGAAAGGCTGTCTTAACATCCATCTGCCATATCTCATAGTCATACCATGCAGCTATGGCTAGCAAAATCCTTATGGACTTGAACATTGCGACTGGGGAAAAGGTTTCCTCAAAGTCAACTCCTTGTCTTTGAGTATATCCTTTTGCCACCAATCGCGTCTTGAAGGTCAACACCTTCCCATCCTCCCCAAGTCCCTGTGGGAACAGTTCCCACAGGTGGATCCACAAGATCCTACACTTGGTTCGAATGCATGGAATTCAACTCAGATTCCATTGCTTCAAGTCACTTGGATGAATTGGCATCAGATAACGCTTCTTTGAAGGTCCTTGGATCACATCCAAGATTAGGCTCATCATGGCCCTCTTCAAGAAGAAGACCATACCTCATAGGTGGTCTCGAGACTCTCTCGGTTCTTCTAGGAGCTTGTGTCTCCTCACTTAGCTCATTGGGTGTGGGTTCTACAACTGTGGGTGTCTCTCGAACCTCTTCGAGTTCTATCATCTCGTCCTTTCTATCCAATAGAAATTTCTTTTCCAAAAAGGTTGCGTTCCTAGAAACAAACACCTTTGTTTCTTGGGGATGATAGAAGCAATATCCAACTGAATTCCTTGGATATCCCACAAAGTAGCATAAAATGGATCGACTATCCAATTTATCTCCCACTACCTGCTTCACATAAGCAGGGCTCCCCATATTCTAAGATGAGAATATTTGGGAGGCTTACCCATCCATATCTCATATGGTGTCTGCCTTTGAATGGACATTTAATGGAATATCTTTTAATTTTAAGTTATAGAGATCGTTTTCAAGTTCACCAGTACCAATCAAACATTCATTCATGTAAATGTTGCAAACACCTTTGCAAAATAAACAAGAATATCCATTTTTATCAGCATAGAAATGGAAACAATGTTTTTTACAAAATTAGGTACAAACAAAACATCTCATAAAATGAACTTAAACTATCGTTCAATAATAAGTAACATCCTTAATAGCCTTGGCAGCAACTCTTGCTCCATTGTCCATCCTAAAGAAGGTCACACCTTCCTTAAGCTTCCTACTTCTTCCCATCACCTGTAACCCATTACAGAGATGTGAGTCACAACAGGTATCTAATACCCAAGAAGTAGAGTTAATTGAAATGTTTACTTAAATTTAGAACATACCGTTTCCAGAACACTTCTGGGCCAGATATTCCTTGCAATTTCGCTTCCAATGTCCAGGCTTCTTGCAGTGATGACAAACATCACCAGTCTTGTCAGCCTTAACTGGTCTGGCTGCCTCAACGGGATTCGGAGATTGCCTCATCAAGGGCACGTTCTTCTTGGGACGTTGGAAAGAACTCTTCTTTCCATTCCCATGTGGATCAATCTTCGTACCAGATGAAGAACCCACATAAAGAACCAACTTCTCTTTCTTGATGGTTGATTCAAACGTAACAAGCATATTCACCAACTCCACAAGGGTCGGTTCCATCTTGTTCATGTTGAAGTTCACCACAAAAGGATCAAATGAGCTAGGCAGCGATAACAGCAACACGTCGGTGGTCAACTCCGAAGGCAAGATCATATCCATGCCAACGAGCTTGTCCACGAGCCCGATCACCTTTAGGCCATGCTCATGGACCGAGGCCCCATCTCGCATGCGCAAAGTGATCAGCTCCTTGACGGTAGCATCCCTAAGAGGACGCGTTTGCTCTCCAAAGAGCTCCTTGAGGTGCAAATGAATGTCAGCAGCACTCTTTGCACCCTCAAAACGCCTCTGCAGCTCATCATTCATAGAAGTCAGCATATAACACCTGGCTATCAAGTCATGGTCACACCATTCCTTGTAAGCCTGCAATTCCTCAGGATTGCAGTCAGTCGGAGCCTCAACAGGGGGCGACTCAGTCAGTGTATATGCTACATTTTCCGAATTCAAGACGATTTTCAGGTTTCTTAGCCAAGTGAGGTAATTAGGTCCAGTTAATATGTGTTTGTCGAGTATTATAGATATCGGATTGCGCATCGAAGACATTGTCGATTTGTACTGAAAAGTAAAAACAGATAAATGTTGATGACTATTTTAAATATTTAGTAAGATATGAAGTTTGGACTTTTACTTCATAAATATTTGCTCCCACTGTTTTGACATCTTTCACTACCCTCTAGTGAAAACGGGAAACTCCTTTCCTCAGTAGGTACGTAAGGTCCAATTAGCGAATTGTGATCCCGAATAATATCAGCCAATCACAATTCCTAAAAGGTAGTTTCCAATTGCATCACAATGCAACCCTCTACGTAAACTTTTGTCTCACGTTTGATTAGGACCCAATAATATGACGTCGTTCATCTTCACGTGTCAAGCCTAACCCATCGATGTTGAACCTTAATGGACGGTCGCCATGAGTTCCCTCAATAATATGAGCCGAAATCATGGGAGTTCCACGTAGTTCACATCACAATGTCAATGGATGTCACAGCTTTCCGGCACCCAGGGCCCCCTCAATAATATGAGCCGAGCCCCGAGTACGAGTAGCGTTCATCATGCATCCATTGTCGATGGAAGACAAGGAAATTATAAACAAATTTATAATTCCCCTTTTCGGACTTGATATTAATTTTGAATCTTATTCAAAATGAGGGTTTTTTAATTTTGAAAGGTCTCATCATTAATTTTATTTTAAAAACTCGCCATGTTTGATCGTATGTTTGCCGGATTCATGCAACTTTTGTTATTATAATAATAATAACGCACATACTCATTATTTATAACATATCATGCATATATTATAAATAGAAAACAGTACAAGGATGATCAATCGCCCCAAAACTAATGGCCCGTGTGAGCCAAACACGGGCCTAGGTCCAATCCTAGGGTAAATGCAAGGGATGCAATGCAACTAAATTATTACATTAGCATCCAATATTACATGTCTTCGATCTTCATAATCACCAAGGCCACCATCTTCCAATCTTGATCTTCCACTATTCTAATATTTACAATTAAATATCCATGGCACATAGGGATTGTAATAGCCGAGCCCAGTGTACGGTACGATTTAAGTTTCGTTTGTTATTTGGGATAATTGATTAGATGTTCAGAGTTGTATTTTTGGGCTATAGTATTGTTAGTTTTATTGTCTTGAGGTGTTAGTTGATGTTGGTTGTTCGTTTCAGAGTTTCGGATCGATTTTAGTTGCATTGGAGGTGATCTTGGCCGTGACCTTAGTGCACCCGCGGTAGTGCAAGGAGTGCACCCGCGGTCGACTGTTCCAGTTTTTGTGTTGGAGGGCCGTAGCATCACCGCACCCGCGGTGATGCAGTGACCGCTCCCGCGGTGTGTAGCGCACCCGCGGTGCTTGCAGTACCGCACCCGCGGTGTCTGTGGTTCAGGATTTTTGTGGACTGCCGAAAGCTCAGCGCACCCGCGGTCCTTGTGTTGGCGCACCCGCGGTGAAGGTATGGGCGAGATATTTAGTCGATTTTGGAGTGGTTGGCCATCACTTTTCCTTTTTCTTTCCTTCTCATTTTCGCATTTTCTCTCCATTTTAGGGTTTTTCATCATTTCTTTCACTTCCTATCTTCGATTCAAGCGTTTGTTTGGAATTTCGACTTGAGTTCGACGTTCTCCTTGGTGCTAGGAAGCTTGGGTAAGTTTTTGGTGCGATTCTGTTAAGGTTGTAAATTAAGAGTTGTTTAGGTTGGTTGTTTATGTGGATTTATGGATTATTTAGCTTGTAATCTTGGATATTTAGTTGATATTGGTGTTATTTGTGGATTATTTGTTGTAGGTGGTGATCAAGGGCTAAGTTGAGGTGTTTGTTGTGGTTTGTAAGTGGAAATTCATTCCTTTTGCTCACATGATTTTATATGTATGTGTTTCAAAGAGTTTATTGTGTTATTCCCTTTCATTTGATCCATAGTATGTATTGTTATATGTATTGGAGGCATTGTATGTCTCATTATTGATTAAAGGGAATACAAAGAGATATATAGAGTTCAAAGTGATTGTTAAAACCAGAGAAGAGTTTAAATGTTTTCGGATTGATAAATACATAGTCAGAGATTGCATGCAATATTAGATGATCATCGCCCAGAGGCTTATATCCCTCAGAGTTATCGGTATTTATATCGATTTGGGATACGAGCAACCCCAGAGCAGAGATACTATTGATATCAATCCCCAGAGCAAAAGAGAAATACCATCATATTTTATGCTATTGCTATATTATTGATATTCAGAGTTTATAGTTCAGAGTTGATGGTATTTATGATTTCAAAGAGATGTTTTACAGAGTTATTGTTCATTGTTATATAAGAGTTCCACTTGCTGAGATTTATTCTCATTTCAGTTATTTTCATGTGATGCAGATCAGAGTGGTGCCTCGGGACGTTGACTGTAGATCGGGGGTCATATGCATACACCGTTGGAAGGAGGATTTTGGCATGATCATAGGAATGATGTTTTGTTTTTGTTATGTCATTTAAATGATCATGTATTTATTTTGTAAAGATATTTGATGAAATGTATTTTGAAACTCCTTCCGTATATTTTAAAGAGAAAATTTTATTTCCGCTGCGTATTTATTTTAAAAGAGGTCAGGGTGTCACATTTAGTGGTATCAGAGCGGTGTTCTTCGGACCAATGCATATGACTTCGTCTACTTTCAACTGTCCGGGTATGTTTTCTTTGCATCTATCTATTGTTATGTATTGATTGGTGTCTTGTGAGCATTGTAGAGTAGAGGATGCCTCCTAAGCGTAAGGCGTCAGAGGGGGAGGATAGTTCGTCCTCGAGAGTTGTCGACGAGTTCGGCAAGTTACTGAAGGAGCAGGCTAAGGTTCACAGTGAGCAGATCCAGCAGTTGCTTAGACTGCAAGGAGCAGGCCAGGGCAGAGACCAAGGTAGGGGGCAGGTTGCTCCAGTAGCAGTTGGTTCTGATGCTATCTTTTCTGCGTTTAAGAGGATGGATCCACCCGAGTTTCCAGGCAGCTCCGATCCTTTAGCTGCAGTAGAGTGGGTCAAGGCTTTGGAGGCGATTTTTGATCATCTCCACTATGAGGACAGAGACCGTATCAGTTGTGCTGTTTTCATGCTGGTTAAAGCTGCACGTTTGTGGTGGAATGCGACCAAGGTTGGCATTGATGTTTCTACTTTGAAGTGGTCTGAGTTTACTGAGCTTTTCTACGACAAGTACTTTCCTGATGCACTGCGAGCGAGGAAGGTCACAGAGTTCTTGGAGCTTCGTCAGGGGAGCTTGAATGTGGACGAGTATATTCTCAAGTTCGAGGAGGGTTGCCTTTTTGCTCCGTACATTGCTACCAGTGATAAAGATAAAGGCGCTCACTTCATTCGAGGCCTTAGAGCGGAGATCAGGCGTGATATCAATATGTCCAAGGCTGTGACTTTCAAGGAGATTGTGTCCAAGGCGTTGCTAGCAGAGCAGGACGAGAAGGATATCGCCAGGGAGAGACAGGCGAGGCACCAGGCTAATGTTCAAAGAGGCCAGAGTTCAGGTCAGCGTGGCAGAGATCGATTCAAGGGGAAGGGCAAGGTGGATCAGAGTCCTAGGCCACCGTCAGTGCCAGTTGCTCCGTCTGATTCTGAGAGATCTTTGTGTCCCAAGTGTAGCAGACCCCATCGTGGAGAGTGTAGATTTGGCACTCGTTCTTGTTATCGTTGTGGCATGCCAGGCCATATTTCCAGAGATTGTCCTAGGGGAGCTAGCCAGGAGAAGGTGCAGGGTCGTATCTTTTCGATGACTAAGGAAGGTATTAATCGTAATTCTTCTGTAATCTCTAGTTCCATTTTGATTTCAGGCAGAGTAGCTACTACTTTGATTGATACTGGTGCTACTCATTCTTTTATGTCTGAATTGTTTTTGAGATCTTTGGGTATAGTTCCTTCTGTTATTCCCCTTCAGCTTAGTGTTGTTTTGCCTTCGGGAGATGTTTTGTGCCCGACTTCCATAGTGTATGCGTGCCCCGTTCGTTTTGTTGATCGAGAGGTCTTTGCTGATTTGATTGTGATCCCGATGGTTGCCTTTGATGTTATTCTTGGCATGGATTGGCTGTCGACCTATCGTGCTGTTATTGATTGCGTTGCTAAGACGGTGACTTTTGCAGATGTTGACCAGGGAGGAGTTCTCGCCAGCTCAGGTACTTCGCTGGTCCTTCCTTTTATTTCGTGTCTTGATGCTGAGAGGCTATTGTGTAGAGGTTGTGATGTTTTTCTAGCATCTGTTGTGGATATGGATAGACTGATTAAGTTGAATATTGATGATATTGATGTGGTGAGGGAGTTTGCGGATGTGTTTGAGGATGATGTTCCGGGTTTGCCGCCGGATAGAGATGTAGAGTTTGTTATTGATCTTGCTCCAGGTACGGTTCCTATTTCTAAGGCTCCGTATAGGATGGCTCCTACCGAGATGAAAGAGTTGAAGACGCAGTTGCAGGATCTTCTAGATAAGGGTTTCATTCGTCCGAGTTCTTCGCCTTAGGGGAGCTCCGGTTCTATTTGTTAAGAAGAAGGACGGGTCTTTGCGTCTGTGTATCGATTACAGAGAGCTCAACAAAGTGACGATCAAGAACAAGTATCCGTTGCCACGAATTGACGATCTATTTGACCTACTCCAGGGTGCCACTGTTTTCTCGAAGATTGATCTTCGGTCTGGCTACTATCAGTTGAAGGTTAGGGAGTCTGATATCCCTAAGACGGCTTTCAGGACCAGGTATGGTCACTATGAGTTTCTCGTGATGTCTTTTGGTTTGACCAATGCCCCTTCTGTTTTCATGGACCTGATGAACCGTGTGTTCAAGCCGTATTTGGATAGCTTCGTCATTGTCTTTATCGACGATATATTGATCTATTCCAAGACCAGAGAGCTTCATTCAGAGCATCTCAGAGTTGTTCTCCAGTTGCTGAGAGAGCGGAGGTTGTTTGCTAAGTTGAAGAAGTGTGAGTTTTGGCTGGATCAGATTTCTTTTCTAGGCCATGTCGTTTCGAGGGATGGCATTGCTGTTGATCCGATGAAGATAGAGGCGATTCAGAAGTGGCCTATTCCTACGACTGTTTCAGAGGTACGCAGTTTCCTTGGTTTGGCGGGTTATTATCGTCGTTTCATTTCGGACTTTTCCAAGATTTCCCTGCCATTGTCCAATCTGACGAGGAAGACTGTGAAGTTCGAGTGGTCTATAGATTGCCAGAGCGCATTTCAGGAGTTGAAGGATAGATTGACGTCAGCTCCTATTCTCGCATTGCCCAGTGGTTCAGAGGATTTTGTGGTCTTTACCGATGCGTCGAAGAAGGGTCTCGGTGCAGTGTTGATGCAGAGAGGTAAGGTCATTGCCTATGCTTCTCGCCAGTTGAAGGATTATGAGAAGAATTATCCGACGCACGATTTGGAGCTAGCAGCTGTGGTTTTCGCCCTTAAGATTTGGAGACATTATCTGTATGGCGAAAAGTGTGAGATCTTCACAGACCACAAGAGTTTGAAGTATCTGTTCTCGCAGAAAGAGCTCAATATGCGGCAGAGGAGGTGGTTAGAGCTTGTCAAGGATTACGATGTAACTATCAGTTATCACCCAGGGAAGGCGAATGTTGTGGCTGATGCTTTAAGCCGCAAGTCGAGTGTTTCATTGAGTTCTTTGATTCAGAGACCGTTACTGATGGATTTGCAGAGAGAGGATATTGATCTGGTGATTCCAGGCACCATTGCTCGTCTTTCAGCGTTAGTTATTCGATCTTCATTGACGGACATGATTCGTAGAGAGCAGTCGACTGATGTTCAGTTGACAGAGTTGAGAGATAGAGCAGAGATTAGAGGTAATTCAGAGTTCGCCTTGAATGGTGATGGTTTGGTGACTTTCAGAGGTCGTATTTGTGTTCCTTCTGGCGACGATATTCGTAGAGATATTCTAACAGAGGCTCATACCGCGCCGTATTCGATTCATCCAGGCAGTACGAAGATGTATCAGGATCTTCGTCGACTCTACTGGTGGCCAGGTATGATGAAGGATGTTGCCGTGTTCATTTCTCAGTGCCTTACTTGTCAGCAGGTGAAGATTGAGCACCAGAGACCTGCTGGGACATTGTTGTCGTTGCCGATTCCTCAGTGGAAGTGGGAGCATATTACGATGGATTTCGTGACTGGTCTTCCCAGAGTGCGGAGAGGTTTCAATTCTATTTGGGTTATCGTTGATAGATTGACTAAGTCAGCGCACTTTCTTCCAGTCAAGACGACGTATTCGATGAACCAGTATGCCGAGGACTACATAGCAGAGATTGTCAGACTTCATGGTGTTCCTGTGTCGATCGTGTCTGATCGTGACCCCAGATTTACTTCAGAGTTTTGGAAGAGTTTGCACAGAGCTATGGGTTCGCGATTAGCGTTCAGTACAGCCTATCATCCTCAGAGTGATGGTCAGTCAGAGAGAGTCATTCAGATTCTTGAGGATATGCTCAGAGCGTGTACTATAGACTTTCCAGGTAGCTGGGATTCTTTGTTGCCTTTGGCTGAGTTCACTTATAATAATAGCTACCAGGCGACGATTGGCATGGCACCGTATGAGGCACTTTATGGCAGGAAGTGCAGGTCTCCCTTGTATTGGGACGAGGTTGGTGAGAGGAAGATGTTGGGACCAGAGTTGGTCCAGCAGACTGCTGATGTTGTTGCTGTTATCAGAGAAAGGATGAAGACTGCCCAGTCCAGACAGAAGAGCTATGCAGATGTTCGTCGCAGACCTTTGCAGTTCGAGATTGGCGACCACGTGTTTCTGAAGATAGCACCTCTCAAGGGTGTGATGAGATTTGGTAAGAAGGGCAAGTTGAGTCCTAGATTTATTGGTCCATTCGAGATATTGGACAGAGTTGGCGATCGAGCCTACAGATTAGCCCTACCTCCAGATCTTGACAGAGTCCATAATGTTTTTCACGTTTCGATGCTCAGGAAGTATGTTACAGATCCTTCCCATGTTCTTCGCCATGAGCCATTGGACTTGACGCCGAGTCTGACTTACCATGAGATTCCGATTCAGATTTTGGATCGCACAGTTAGAGTTCTGAGGAACAAAGAGATCGGCATTGTCAAAGTTCTTTGGAGGAACCATTTGTTAGAGGAGGCTACGTGGGAACCCGAGGATGAGATGAGAGAGAAGTATCCTGAGTTGTTCGTGCCGTGACGTCAATTTCGCGGACGAAATTCCCTTAAGGGGGGGAGATTGTAATAGCCGAGCCCAGTGTACGGTACGATTTAAGTTTCGTTTGTTATTTGGGATATTTGATTAGATGTTCAGAGTTTTATTTTTGGGCTATAGTATTGTTAGTTTTATTGTCTTGAGGTGTTAGTTGATGTTGGTTGTTCGTTTCAGAGTTTCGGATCGATTTTAGTTGCATTGGAGGTGATCTTGGCCGTGACCTTAGTGCACCCGCGGTAGTGCAAGGAGTGCACCCGCGGTCGACTGTTCCAGTTTTTGTGTTGGAGGGCCGTAGCATCACCGCACCCGCGGTGATGCAGTGACCGCTCCCGCGGTGTGTAGCGCACCCGCGGTGCTTGCAGTACCGCACCCGCGGTGTCTGTGGTTCAGGATTTTTGTGGACTGCCGAAAGCTCAGCGCACCCGCGGTCCTTGTGTTGGCGCACCCGCGGTGAAGGTATGGGCGAGATATTTAGTCGATTTTGGAGTGGTTGGCCATCACTTTTCCTTTTTCTTTCCTTCTCATTTTCGCATTTTCTCTCCATTTTAGGGTTTTTCATCATTTCTTTCACTTCCTATCTTCGATTCAAGCGTTTGTTTGGAATTTCGACTTGAGTTCGACGTTCTCCTTGGTGCTAGGAAGCTTGGGTAAGTTTTTGGTGCGATTCTGTTAAGGTTGTAAATTAAGAGTTGTTTAGGTTGGTTGTTTATGTGGATTTATGGATTATTTAGCTTGTAATCTTGGATATTTAGTTGATATTGGTGTTATTTGTGGATTATTTGTTGTAGGTGGTGATCAAGGGCTAAGTTGAGGTGTTTGTTGTGGTTTGTAAGTGGAAATTCATTCCTTTTGCTCACATGATTTTATATGTATGTGTTTCAAAGAGTTTATTGTGTTATTCCCTTTCATTTGATCCATAGTATGTATTGTTATATGTATTGGAGGCATTGTATGTCTCATTATTGATTAAAGGGAATACAAAGAGATATATAGAGTTCAAAGTGATTGTTAAAACCAGAGAAGAGTTTAAATGTTTTCGGATTGATAAATACATAGTCAGAGATTGCATGCAATATTAGATGATCATCGCCCAGAGGCTTATATCCCTCAGAGTTATCGGTATTTATATCGATTTGGGATACGAGCAACCCCAGAGCAGAGATACTATTGATATCAATCCCCAGAGCAAAAGAGAAATACCATCATATTTTATGCTATTGCTATATTATTGATATTCAGAGTTTACAGTTCAGAGTTGATGGTATTTATGATTTCAAAGAGATGTTTTACAGAGTTATTGTTCATTGTTATATAAGAGTTCCACTTGCTGAGATTTATTCTCATTTCAGTTATTTTCATGTGATGCAGATCAGAGTGGTGCCTCGGGACGTTGACTGTAGATCGGGGGTCATATGCATACACCGTTGGAAGGAGGATTTTGGCATGATCATAGGAATGATGTTTTGTTTTTGTTATGTCATTTAAATGATCATGTATTTATTTTGTAAAGATATTTGATGAAATGTATTTTGAAACTCCTTCCGTATATTTTAAAGAG
Organism: Primulina eburnea; assembly: GCF_022965805.1. Classification (NCBI taxonomy): domain Eukaryota; kingdom Viridiplantae; phylum Streptophyta; class Magnoliopsida; order Lamiales; family Gesneriaceae; genus Primulina; species Primulina eburnea. The sequence continues at coordinate 19,645,940 of NC_133104.1, read as the reverse complement.
AAAATTTTATTTCCGCTGCGTATTTATTTTAAAAGAGGTCAGGGTGTCACAGGGATACATCTCATGGGGTGGGAACGGGCCATAAACCAAGCCCACTTTAAATTGATAATTATTACAATCATTCAACACAAATATCCTAGCATACACCTAGCAAATTGGGCTTGGGCTTTTGATCATCCTTCATGCATAATATCACATATCATACACCATCAATTAATTATCACTATAATTAATTGATCCAATATTATATATCTTGATCCAATCACTAACCGCCACATTTATAAATTAAATTAACAAAGTATACAAACTCCTTTGTCTACTTTCAAATTAATTTATTTATAATCGAATTTCTTGTAAATCACAATTTACTATAAATAATTAAAGTTCTACTTCAATTATTTATTTTATGAGAAAATATGTGCAACAATTGTAAATTTAAACTTAAGGGCCCAAAAACCATTTTTCACCAAAAATATTTTGGCCCATTTAAATTTCACAAATTATGTTGTCCATCCAATGGCCCAACATCTCAAGGCCCATGACACTAAGATTGTCCAAAACACTTTTGGAAACCCTAGCCGTCATCACCTTCGCCGGAGTTCCGTCGCCGGATTCCGGCAACACAAAAAAATTTTTTTTTATTTTAAAAATGAAGCATTTCGGGCAGCCCCTTCGGGCAGCCCCGAAAAACTTTTTTTTTTTTTGTTTTTCAAAATATTTCGGTCCTTGCATTTTGTTGCACCAACAAATCTCAAACGGTTAGAAATTGATCTCAACATAATATTATGCAAATATTACACAAAAACCGTAACCATAGCTCTGATACCACTTGAAAGCGGACCGGTTACGGTGGCCGGAAGCGCAACGGAAGTCAAAAATTTTTATTTTCTTCTAGAATTTTCGGCCACCAAGTTTAAGTGCAATATTTACATTTCAAAACAAAAACACCATGCATAGGATGTTTAAGAAAGATTACCTATCAACCTCTTGAGGTTGATGTAATGGCTCCAACTAAAGTATGAATACTTTAGCTCTTCTTTGGTAGACAAATCTACAAGCACACCCTCTTCCTCTTCAAGAATTAGGCCCACCACTTAGCTATGTAAATCCCCTCAAGTTTTGCACTAGAAAAACTTGAGGGATTTTCAAAGAGAAATTTTTGTTCTCCAACAAATTGAAGAACAAAACAAGAAGAAATTTTTTTTTGAGAGAAAACTAGAGAGGAATTTCGGCCAAGTTGAGAGACAAGAATGAGGAGAGAAGTTGAGTCTAGGTTGTGAGAAAAGTAACTCTCAAAAGCAACAAAAGTTGCATGCCTAGTCTCCAACCCTTCACCTCCCCAAAGCATGCAAACCCTAGAATGACATGCATATAATATGGTTTTTTAACACATTAAAAAACCATAGACTAAATTTTAATTATCTCCAACACATTTGAGATTAATTAAATATTACTTGATTTTACTCAAGTCCCACTAGTTAAATAATTATTTTAATTGAGTTCTACAAGACTCAATATTATTTAATTAATTCAACACTTGAATTAATTTAATTATTTAGACTCTACTAGGTCTACTAGTGTTTAATTAATTCAACACTTGAATTAATTTAATTTAGTCCGTAATAATGTTTATGAAAATCACAATTTTCAAATACATTATTCACTTGACCAAATTTTAATCTTAGGAACACTTCCATAAATTAAATTTTATATTTCTCTCTTAGAAGTCATACTTCTATTTTTCTTAACGCTTATAAACACATTTATAAGCCGTTCAACACATTGAACTATTTTACTTCTCATCGGGATTTACAAAGCAAGTACTTGTGTGGCCATCAATGGTTCATTGATACAACTAGCCGTGGGTTCACATCTCTATGTGATTCGGACTAAACATGTCCTTATTCGAGCATACCCCAATTGCTCCATTCTTACTTATCAACTCCTTGATAGTAAGAACGTCAGAACTCAAGTCTGATAGTACCCAACCAATCACGTTAAACGCCTAGCAGCATCGCTTACGTGATTCCCTAGGTATCACATGATAGTGCCTGCAAGAACCATTCAATTATGGTTAGCGTACAGTACGGTCCCTTCAACTCATATATCCCGAACGATTCGACAACTATTGGTCTATCGAGAGTTGTCAATGAATCGAGACTATGTGTCATGTTGTGGTTGCATCGATGGTGTAATCTATGAAACCCCTTTCATAATTACCACCATACTCTGATCAGAGATTTCAACCCACACATACATGAAAAACACATAGGATATCCATACCCGTAGGTAAGCGGTGAATCCCCGGCTACAATGCATCGACTCCTATGTGTTTCGACAAAACACCCAACCTTGCCACCTGATGACCCCATGAGAGTCGGTAAACAAGTCAAAGTGTAATTCTAGCACATAGAGCCTCAATGTTGTCCCGGGTCATAAGGACTAATTCTGTACAACCATAAACCAGGACTATTCCACTCGATAAGTGAGAACCACTTGGAAAGTCCTTTTATGGAGGGTTGTTCAGTGCACTCTACAAGGAGCACCTATCTGCATGTTCGGACATCACAATGTCCCCTACCAATGAAACATGGTACTCACATCGCAGATACTAGTCTCTAACTTGAGCGGCCTATATCCTTCTTATTGGCGGCTGAATCGACTAGGAACCGTTTAGAATATACAGTATTACAAATATGAGTTTCATGATACTCATCATATGAGCATCTCATATTCTTTCTACTATTTGTATATTCAAGGGCTTTATCTATGCAACTAGCATGGGTATACAGATAAAGATTTGCCAAAATAATAATTTCAAATATTATTAAAATAAAGATTGCTTATACATAGAGTTTAATTGTGAACACTCGGCCAACACTTGGCTCGACGGGCACCTACTCTAACAAGAGAGACGTATCCTGAGTTGTTCGTGCAGTGACGTCAATTTCGCGGAAGAAATTCCTCTAAGGAGGGGAGATTGTAATAGCCGAGCCCGGTGTACGGTACGATTTAAGTTTCGTATGTTATTTGGGTTATGTGATTAGATGTTTAGAATTGTGTTTTGGGCTATAGTATTATTGGTTATTATTGTTATTGAGGTGTTATAAGTTGTTGGTTGTTCGTTTCAGAGTTTCGGATCGATTTTAGTTGCGTTGATTTTTGATCATTGCCGTAGCAAGAGTGCACTCGCGCTCTTAGAGGAGTGCCCCCGCGGTGTACTATTCATCATTTTGGTTTTGGAAGACCGTGGCATCACCGCACCCGCGGCAGTGTAAGCACCGCACCCGCGGTGAGACCGCACCCACGGTCATCGTGCATGGATTTATTTTGTTGTGCCGAGAGCTCAGCGCACCCGCGGCCCTTGTGTTGTCGCACCCGCGGTATAGGTATGGGCGAGTTTTTAAGTTACTTTTTGGAGTTGTTGGCCATACCTTATCCTCATCTTTCCCCTTCATTTCGAGATTTCCTCTCTAGAACAAGGGTTTTCATCCATTTCTTTTGCTTCCTACCTTTGATTCTTGGATTTGTTTGGATTTTCTGTTAGAGTAGGTGCCCGTCGAGCCAAGTGTTGGCCGAGTGTTCACAATGAAACTCTATGTATAAGCAGTCTTTATTTTAATAATATTTGAAATTATTACTTTGGCACATCTTTATCTGTATACCCATGCTAGCTGCATAGATAAAGCCCTTGAATATACAAATAGTAGAAAGAATATGAGATGCTCATATGATGAGTATCATGAAACTCATATTTGTAATACTGTATATTCTAAACGGTTCCTAGTCGATTCAGCCGCCACTAAGAAGGATATAGGCCGCTCGAGTTAGAGACTAGTATCTGCGATGTGAGTACCATGTTTCATTGGTAGGGGACATTGTGATGTCCGAACGTGCAGATAGGTGCTCCTTGTAGAGTGCACTGAACAACCCTCCATAAAAGGACTTTCCAAGTGGTTCTCACTTATCGAGTGGAAAAGTCCTAGTTTATGGTTGTACAGAATTAGTCCTTATGACCCGGGACAACATTGAGACTCTATGTGCTAGAATTACACTTTGACTTGTTTACCGACTCTCATGGGGTCATCAGGTGGCAAGGTTGGGTGTTCTGTCGAAACACATAGGAGTCGATGCATTGTAGTCGGGGATTCACCGCTTACCTTCGGGTATGGATATCCTATGTGTTATCATGTGTATGTAGGTTGAAATCTCTGGCCAGAGTATGGTTGTAATTATGAAAGGTGTTTCATAGATTACACCATCGATGCAACTACGACATGACACATAGTATCGATTCATTGACAACTCTCGATAAACCAATGGTTGTCGAATCGATCGGGATATATGAGTTGAAGGGACCGTACTGTACGCTAACCATAATTGAATGGTTCTTGCAGGCACTATCATGTGATACCTAGGGAATCACGTAAGCGATGCTGCTAGGCGTTTAACGTGATTGGTTGGGTACTATCAGACTTGAGTTCTGACGTTCTTACTATCAAGAAGTTGATAAGTAAGAATGGAGCAATTGGGGTATGCTCGAATAAGGACATGTTTAGTCCGAATCACATGGAGATGTGAACCCACGGCTAGTTGTATCAATGAACCATTGAGGGCCACACAAGTACTAGCTTTGTAAATCCCGATGAGAAGTAAAATAGTTCAATGTGTTGAACGGCTTATAAAGGAGTTTATAAGCGTAAGTAAAATTAGAAGTATGACTTCTATAAAGGAGAAAATAGTTCAATGTGTTGAACAACTTATAAATGAGTTTATAAGTGTAAAGAAAAATAGAAGTATGACTTCTATGAGAGAAATGTAAATTTTGATTTATGGAAGTGTTTCTAAATTAAAATTTGGCCAAGTGAATAATGTAATTGAAAATTGTGATTTTCATAGACATTATTATGGACTAAATAAATTAATTCAAGTGTTGAATTAATTAAACACTAGTGGGCCTAGTAGAGCCCAAATAATTAAATTAATTCAAGTGTTGGATCAATTAAATAATATTGAGTCTTGTAGAGCTCAATTAAAATAATTATTTAAACTAGTGGGACTTGAGTAAATTCAAGTAATGTTTAAATAGTCTCAAATGTGTTTGAGATATTTAAATTTAGTCCAAAGTTTTTAATTTGATTAAAAACTATATAATATGCATGCATGGAAGGTGAAGGGTTGGAGATTACTTTTTAATAAAATAATGCAAGGCATGCTACTTTTCACTTTTGCTTTTTGCAACACCAAGACAAGGAATTGAATTCATTCTCCCTTCCCTCAACCATGAGATGGCCGAAACATGCTCTAAAAATTCTCTCCCATTTTTCTCTCTTCTTTGTGTTCTTGAATTGTTTAAGAACACACACTTCTCTTTGATAAATCCTCACATTTTTCTAGTGCAAATTGTGAGGGGATTTACCTAGTTGGTGGTGGGCTTAATTTTGGAGTAAGGAGGAGGCTTGAAGATCTTCATCCATTCAAGAGCTTTGTTGCTAGTCAACAAAGTTGGAGCCACAATCAACTTTTTAAAGTTGATAGGTACATTTCTTTAACATCCTTTGTATGGTTTGATTTTTGTAAATATTACACAAGATTTTTCATGGGGTGGCCGAAATTTTACATAATATAATTTGATTTTTGTGCTTCCGTTGCGTTTCCGGCCACCGTAACCGGTCCGCTTTCAAGTGGTATCCGAGCTAAGGTTACGGATTTTGTGTAATATTTACGTAATATTATGTTGAGATCGATTTCTAACCGCTTGAGAAATTTTTTGGTGCAAGATTTGATAGGGCCGAAATTTTTGAAGAAAAACAAAAAAAAAAAAAATATTTTTCGGGCAGCCCGAGGGGCTGCCCGAGGGGGCTGCCCGAATATTTCGGGCAGCATAGGGCAGCCCGAGGGGCTGCCCGAAATGTTTAGTTTTTAAAATAAAAAAAAAAAATTTTTTTGTTGTTGCCGGAATCCGGCGACGGAGCTCCGGCGACGGCGATGACGGCTAGGGTTTCCAAAAGTGTTTTGGTTAATCCAAGTGTCATGGGCCTTGAGATGTTGGGCCATTGGATGGACAACATAATTTGTGAAATTTAAATGGGCCAAAGTATTTTTGGTGAAAAATGGTTTTTGGGCCCTTAAGTTTAAATTTACAATTGTTGCACATGTTTTCTCATAAAATAAATAATTGAAGTTGGACTTTAATTATTTATAGTAAATTGTGATTTACAAGAAATTCGATTATAAATAAATTAATTTGAAAGTAGACAAAGGTGTTTGTATACTTTGTTAATTTAATTTATAATTGTGGCGGTTAGTGATTGGATCAAGATATATAATATTGGATCAATTAATTATAGTGATAATTAATTGATGGTGTATGATATGTGATATTATGCATGAAGGATGATCAAAAGCCCAAGCCCAATTTGCTAGGTGTATGCTAGGATATTTGTGTTGTATGATTGTAATAATTATCAATTTTTAAAGTGGGCTTGGTTTATGGCCCGTTCCCACCCCATGAGATGTATCCCTATGTGCCATGGATATTTATTTGTAAATATTAGAATAGGGGAAGATCAAGATTGGAAGATGGTGGCCTTGGTGATTATGAAGATCGAAGACATGTAATATTGGATGCTAATGTAATAGTATAGTTGCATTGCATCCCGTGCATTTACCCTAGGATTGGACCTAGGCCCGTGTTTGGCTCACACGGGCCATTAGTTTTGGGGCGATTGATCATCCTTGTATTGTTTTCTATTTATGATATATGCATGATATGTTATAAATAATGAGTATGTGCGTTATTATTATTATAATAACAAAGTTGCATGAATCCGGCAAACATACGATCAAACATGGCGAGCTTTTAAAATAAAATTAATGATGAGACCTTTCAAAATTAAAAACCCTCATTTTGAATAAGATTCAAAATTAATATCAAGCCCGAAAAGGGGAATTATAAATTTGTTTATAATTTCCTTGTCTTCCATCGACAATGGGTGCATGATGAACGCTACCCGTACTCGGGGCTCGGCTCATATTATTGGGGGGGCCCTGGGTGCCGGAAAGCTGTGACATCCATTGACATGGTGATGTGAACTACGTGGAACTCCCATGATTTCGGCTCATATTATTGAGGGAACTCATGGCGACCGTCCATTAAGGTTCAACATCGATGGGTAAGGCTTGACACGTGAAGATGAACGACGTCATATTATTGGGTCCTAATCAAACGTGAGACAAAAGTTTACGTTAAGGGTTGCATTGTGATGCAATTGGAAACTACCTTTTAGGTTTTGTGATTGGCTGATATTATTCGGGATCATAATTCGCTAATTGGACCTTACGTACCTACTGAGGAAAGGAGTTTCCCGTTTTCACTAGAGGGTAGTGAAAGATGTCAAAACAGTGGGAGCAAATATTTATGAAGTATAAGTCCAAACTTCATATCTTACTAAATATTTAAAATAGTCATCAACATTTATCTGTTTTTACTTTTCAGTACAAATCGACAATGTCTTCGATGCGCAATTCGATATCTATAATACTCGACAAACACATATTAACTGGACCTAATTACCTCACTTGGCTAAGAAATTTGAAAATAGTCTTAAATTCGGAAAGGGTAACATATACACTGACTCAGTCGCCCCCTGTTGAGGCTCCGACTGACTGCACTCCTGAGGAATTGCAGGCTTACGAGGAATGGTGTGACCATGACTTGATAGCTAGGTGTTATATGCTGACTTCTATGAACGATGAGCTACAGAGGCGTTTTGAGGGTGCAAAGAATGCTGCTGACATTCATTTGCACCTCAAGGAGCTCTTTGGAGAGCAAACGCGTCCTCTTAGGCATGCAACCGTCAAGGAGCTGATCACTTTGCGCATGCGAGATGGGGCCTCGGTCCATGAGCATGGCCTAAAGGTGATCGGGCTCGTGGACAAGCTCGTTGGCATGGATTTGATCTTGCCTTCGGAGTTGACCACCGACGTGTTGCTGTTATCGCTGCCTAGCTCATTTGATCCTTTTGTGGTGAATTTCAACATGAACAAGATGGAACCGACCCTTGAGGAGTTGGTGAACATGCTTGTTACGTTTGAATCCACCATCAAGAAAGAGAAGTTGGTTCTTTATGTGGGTTCTTCATCTGGTACGAAGATTGATCCACATGGGAAGGGAAAGAAGAGTTCTTTCCAACGTCCCGAGAAGAACGTGCCCCTGTTGAGGCAATCTCCGAACCCTGTTGAGGCAGCCAGACCAGTTAAGGCTGACAAGACTAATGATGTATGTCATCACTGCAAGAAGCCTGGACATTGGAGGCGAAATTGCAAAGAATATCTTGCCCAGAAGTGTTCTGGAAACGGTATGTTCTAGATTTAAGTAAACATTTTAATTAACTCTACTTCTTGGGTATTAGATACCGGTTGTGACTCACATCTCTGTAATGGGTTACAGGTGATGGGAAGAAGTAGGAAGCTTAAGGAAGGTGTGACCTTCTTGAGGATGGGCAATGGAGCAAGAGTTGCTGCCAAGGCTATTAAGGATGTTTACTTATTATTGAACAATGACTTTAAGTTAATTTTAAGAGATGTTTTGTTTGTACCTGTTTGGTGTAAAACATTGTTTCCATTTCTATTGTGATAAAAATGGATATTCTTGTTTATTTAGCAAAGGTGTTTGCAACATTTACAAGAATGAATGTTTAATTGGTACTTGAGAACTTGAAAACGATCTCTATAACTTAAAAGTAAAAGATATTCTACTAAATGTCCATTCAAAGGCAGATACCATATGAGATATGGATGGGTAAGCCTCCCAAATATTCTTATCTTAGAATATGGGGAGCCCTGCTTATGTGAAGCAGGTAAGTGGGAGATAAATTGGATTGTTGATCAATTTTATGTTACTTCGTGGGATATCCAAGGAATTAAGTTGGATATCATTTCTATCATCCCCAAGAAACAAAAGTGTTTGTTTCTAGGAATGCAACCTTTTTGGAAAGGGATTTTCTATTGGATAGAAAAAGGCAGATGATAGAACTCGAAGAGGTTCGAGAGAAACCCACAATTATAGAACCCACACCCGATGAGCCAAGAGAGGAGATACAAGCTCCTAGCATATACGAGAAAGTCTCGAGACCACCTATGAGGTATGGTCTGCTTCTTGAAGAGGGCCATGATGAGCCTAACCATGGATGTGATCCAAGGACCTTCAAGAAAGCGTTATCTGATGCCGATTCATCCAAGTGGCTTGAAGCAATGGAATCTGAGATGAATTCCATGCATTCGAACCAAGTGTAGGATCTTGTGGATCCACCTGTGGGAACTGTTCCCACAGGGACTTGGGGAGGATGGGAAGGTGTTGACCTTCAAGGCGCGATTGGTGGCAAAAGGGTGTACTCAAAGACAAGGAGTTGACTTTGAGGAAACCTTTTCCCAATCGCAATGCTCAAGTCCATAAGGATTTTATTAGCCATAGCTGCATAGTATGACTATGAGATATGGCAGATGGATGTCAAGACAAACTTTCTTAAATGGGGATTTTAAGAAAATTATTTACATGTCTAAACCTGAAGGGTTTATATCTATCGGAAGTGAGCATATGGTATGCAAACTTCAAAGATCTATTTATGATCTAAAGCAGGCATCTAGGAGTTGGAACCTCAGATTCGACAGTACAATCAAATAGTTTGATTTACTAAGAATCATGAGAGACCCTGTGTGTATAAGAAGGTCAGTGGGAGTGTTGTGACATTCCCGGTATTTTATGTTGATGACATTCTACTCATTGGGAATGATGTAGGAATGTTGCAATCAACTAAGATATGATTAGCGAGTGAGTTCTCGATGTAGGACTTGGGTGAAGCATCTTTTGTATTGGGATACAGATCTATTGAGATAGATCGAAAAGATGGCTTGGTCTCACCCAGTTCACATACATGATACCATCGTGAAGCGGTTCTCGATGGATGCGTCCTTGAGAGGACATCTACCAATGTGTCATGGCGTGTCCCTATCCAAGTCTGTCTCCTGAGACTGATGCAGAGATAGTGACGATGACACGCATTCCGTATGCTTCGGAAATTGGTAATATCATGTATGGGATGATATCTACACGTCCTGACGTGGCGTTTGCACTATGTGTAGTGAAAGGATATCAATCGAACCCTGGTCTTCCACACCTGAAAGCTGTGAAAGACATCCTCAAGTTGTTGAGAAGGACCAATAAGTTGTTCTTGGTCTATGGGGGTAGAGAACTGAAATTGGAAGGCTATACCGACACTAGCTTCCAAAGCGATATCGATAACTCGAAGTCAACCTCTAGGTTTGTATTCGTGCCCAATGGTGCTGCTGTCTCTTGGAAGAGTTCCAAGCAAGACAATATTACGGATTCCAGCACAGAGGCCGAATACATTGCTGCATAAGATGCAGCAAGGGAGGCTGTTTGGATAAGGAATTTCGTCTAAGAGTTGGATGTCATTCCTAATGGAGTTGCTCCTGTCCCGGTGTTGTGAGACAACACGGGAGCTTTTGCTCAAGCAAAGGAGCCAAGGTCTCATCAGAAGTCCAAACACGTATTGAGAAAGTACCACATCCTCGGAGAGATTGTGGAAAGAAGAGAAGTGTCTATTGACAAAGTCGGCTCCGCAGATTATGTTGTTGATCCACTAGCTAAGCCTTTACCTAGACCATTATTCGACAAGCATCGCGAATCAATGGGTTTTATGCATATGGGTAGTTGGCTCTAGTGCAAGTGGGAGATTGTTAGAGTAGGTGCCCGTCGAGCCAAGTGTTGGCCGAGTGTTCACAATGAAACTCTATGTATAAGCAGTCTTTATTTTAATAATATTTGAAATTATTACTTTGGCACATCTTTATCTGTATACCCATGCTAGCTGCATAGATAAAGCCCTTGAATATACAAATAGTAGAAAGAATATGAGATGCTCATATGATGAGTATCATGAAACTCATATTTGTAATACTGTATATTCTAAACGGTTCCTAGTCGATTCAGCCGCCACTAAGAAGGATATAGGCCGCTCGAGTTAGAGACTAGTATCTGCGATGTGAGTACCATGTTTCATTGGTAGGGGACATTGTGATGTCCGAACGTGCAGATAGGTGCTCCTTGTAGAGTGCACTGAACAACCCTCCATAAAAGGACTTTCCAAGTGGTTCTCACTTATCGAGTGGAAAAGTCCTAGTTTATGGTTGTACAGAATTAGTCCTTATGACCCGGGACAACATTGAGACTCTATGTGCTAGAATTACACTTTGACTTGTTTACCGACTCTCATGGGGTCATCAGGTGGCAAGGTTGGGTGTTCTGTCGAAACACATAGGAGTCGATGCATTGTAGTCGGGGATTCACCGCTTACCTTCGGGTATGGATATCCTATGTGTTATCATGTGTATGTAGGTTGAAATCTCTGGCCAGAGTATGGTTGTAATTATGAAAGGTGTTTCATAGATTACACCATCGATGCAACTACGACATGACACATAGTATCGATTCATTGACAACTCTCGATAAACCAATGGTTGTCGAATCGATCGGGATATATGAGTTGAAGGGACCGTACTGTACGCTAACCATAATTGAATGGTTCTTGCAGGCACTATCATGTGATACCTAGGGAATCACGTAAGCGATGCTGCTAGGCGTTTAACGTGATTGGTTGGGTACTATCAGACTTGAGTTCTGACGTTCTTACTATCAAGAAGTTGATAAGTAAGAATGGAGCAATTGGGGTATGCTCGAATAAGGACATGTTTAGTCCGAATCACATGGAGATGTGAACCCACGGCTAGTTGTATCAATGAACCATTGAGGGCCACACAAGTACTAGCTTTGTAAATCCCGATGAGAAGTAAAATAGTTCAATGTGTTGAACGGCTTATAAAGGAGTTTATAAGCGTAAGTAAAATTAGAAGTATGACTTCTATAAAGGAGAAAATAGTTCAATGTGTTGAACAACTTATAAATGAGTTTATAAGTGTAAAGAAAAATAGAAGTATGACTTCTATGAGAGAAATGTAAATTTTGATTTATGGAAGTGTTTCTAAATTAAAATTTGGCCAAGTGAATAATGTAATTGAAAATTGTGATTTTCATAGACATTATTATGGACTAAATAAATTAATTCAAGTGTTGAATTAATTAAACACTAGTGGGCCTAGTAGAGCCCAAATAATTAAATTAATTCAAGTGTTGGATCAATTAAATAATATTGAGTCTTGTAGAGCTCAATTAAAATAATTATTTAAACTAGTGGGACTTGAGTAAATTCAAGTAATGTTTAAATAGTCTCAAATGTGTTTGAGATATTTAAATTTAGTCCAAAGTTTTTAATTTGATTAAAAACTATATAATATGCATGCATGGAAGGTGAAGGGTTGGAGATTACTTTTTAATAAAATAATGCAAGGCATGCTACTTTTCACTTTTGCTTTTTGCAACACCAAGACAAGGAATTGAATTCATTCTCCCTTCCCTCAACCATGAGATGGCCGAAACATGCTCTAAAAATTCTCTCCCATTTTTCTCTCTTCTTTGTGTTCTTGAATTGTTTAAGAACACACACTTCTCTTTGATAAATCCTCACATTTTTCTAGTGCAAATTGTGAGGGGATTTACCTAGTTGGTGGTGGGCTTAATTTTGGAGTAAGGAGGAGGCTTGAAGATCTTCATCCATTCAAGAGCTTTGTTGCTAGTCAACAAAGTTGGAGCCACAATCAACTTTTTAAAGTTGATAGGTACATTTCTTTAACATCCTTTGTATGGTTTGATTTTTGTAAATATTACACAAGATTTTTCATGGGGTGGCCGAAATTTTACATAATATAATTTGATTTTTGTGCTTCCGTTGCGTTTCCGGCCACCGTAACCGGTCCGCTTTCATTTTCGACTTGAGATCGACGTTCTCCTTGGTGCTAGGAAGCTTAGGTAAGTTTTTGGTGCGATTCTATTAAGGTTGTGAGTTAAGAGTTGACTTAGGTTTGATGTTTTGTTGGTTTAATGGATTATTTAAATTGTATTTTTGGATATAGAGTTGATTTTGGTGTTGTTTATGGATTATTGTTGTAGGTGGTGTACCAAGAGTATAGTTTGAAGGTGTTCTATTGGTTGTCAGTGGAATTTCATCCCTTGTGCTCACATGATGTTATATGTATTGTGTTTTAAAGATTTTAAAGTGATATTCCCTTCAATTGATTCATTGTTATGTATTGATCCCATTGAGTATCTATTGGAGGCATTGATGTCTCACTATTGTTAAAAGGGAATACAAGAGAAAATAAGAGATTTTGAAACGACGGCTTTAAATGCTATTCAGAGTTCAAATGTTTTATTGGATTGATTAATCATAGTCAGAGCATTGCATGCAATTAGTTGATCAATGACCATAGGCTTTTATCCCTCAGAGTTATCGGTTTATATCGATAGGGATATTAGCACCAGAGCAGAGATACTATTGATATCAATCCAACCAGAGAAAAGAGAATACCATCTTATTGCTATCTTATTGATATGCTATTGCTACAGTTATTGCTACAGTATTCATGTTTCAGAGTTGATGGTATTTATGATTTCAAAGTCATGTTTTACAGAGTATACTATGTATCATTGTTATGTAAGAGTTCCACTTGCTGAGATTTATTCTCATTTCAGTTATTTTCATGTGATGCAGATAAGAGCGACCGACCAGGACAGTGATCGTGGATGGGGGTCATATGCATACACCGTTGGAAGGAAGATGATTTTGCAAATATTTTGGGACATGATCATAAGAATGATTGTTTTGTATTTTGTATATCATTTGAATGATCATGTGATTATTTTGTAAACATCTTTATGAAATGTATTTTGAAACTCCTTCCATTTGAAAGAAAATTTTAAATTCCGCTGTATTTTTAATCGTTACGTGTCAGGGTGTCACACAGTTTGTCCATCCGTTTGAGAATGACAAGTAGTAGAATACAACAATTTTGCGCCAAGTTTAGCCCATAAATTATTCCAAAAGTAACTCAAAAATTTAACATTGCGACGAGAAACAATAGTCCTAGGCATACCATGCAACCAGCGACTTCTCTAAAGAACAAATCCGCAATGTTTGAAGCATCATCGGTTTCATGACAAGCTATAAAATGTGCCATCTTAGAGAATCTATCCACAACTACAAAAATAGAATCCCTCCTCTTCTTAAGCCTAGGCAACCCCAAACTAAAGTCCATAGAAATGTCAATCCAAGTTCTTTTTAAGAATAGCACGCAAAAGTGTTCCCAAAGTTTTATTGACAACTTCAGTTTGTCCATCCGTTTGAGGATGACAAGTAGTAGAAAACAACAATTTTCTGCCAAGTTTAGCCCATAAATTATTCCAAAAGTAACTCAAAAATTTAACATTGCGACGAGAAACAATAGTCCTAGGCCTGCCATGCAACCTAGCGACTTCTCTAAACAACAAATTCGCAATGTTTGAAGCATCATCGGTTTTATGACAAGCTATAAAATGTGCCATCTTAGAGAATCAATCCACAACAACCCCAAAATAAAGTCCATAGAAATGTCAATCCAAGTTCTTTTTAAGAATAGCACGCAAAAGTGTTCCCAAAGTCATATTGACAACTTCAGTTTGTCCATCCGTTTGAGGATGACAAGTAGTAGAAAACAACAATTTTGTATCAAGTTTAGCCCATAAAGTCTTCCAAAAGTAACTCAAAAATTTAACATTGCGACCAGAATCAATAGTCCTAGGCATGCCATGCAACCTAACGACTTCTCTAAAGAACAAATCCGCAATGTTTGAAGCATCATCGCTTTTAGGACAAAAGCTATAAAATGTGCCATCTTAGAAAATCTATCCACAACAACAAAAATAGAATCCCTCCTCTTCTTAGGCCTAGGCAACCCCAAACTAAAGTCCATAGAAATGTCAATCCAATTTTCTTTTAAGAATAGCATGCAAAAGTTTTCCCAAAGTTCTATTGAAAACTTCAGTTTGTCCATCCGTTTGAGGATGACAAGTAGTAGAAAACAACAATTTTGTGCCAAGTTTAGCCCATAAATTATTCCAAAAGTAACTCAAAAATTTAACATTGCGACGAGAAACAATAGTCCTAGGCATGCCATGCAACCTAGCGACTTCTCTAAACAACAAATCCGCAATGTTTTAAGCATCATCTGTGGGGACCCGGACGCTAATCATCTTCTTAATCATCACTGGGATGTAATTATCTATTCTGATAAACAGGGTCTAAAAATTCTTCTTTTTAAAATATAAACGCGGAAGGTAATGGCGTCTAATAATATACATATCTGTATAAAATACATTTCAGTATTAACATACAATAATCTAATCTAAGGTTCAACTACTAAATTCAAGTAATAAAACCCAATCTACTGTAAGTCCGGAATCACCACGCTAACTCGTCTTCTCTCATCGTCATCTCGACCCTGATCCAGCCCCACCTGTTGTCATGCACACATACAAAACAAGACAACAGCCGGATAACTCCGGTGAGAATAAATCCCAGTATAAAACATGGTAAACATGTATATACATAAAATAATTCATGAAACATGCTGTTACGAATAAAATCGAAACATTAGATTTCATAAGCTATGAAATCTAATCACACAACAAGCATGCACTTCAAATCAACCAACCATGCATATAACCAATCTAAATCATAAAAACATGCTAGCACAATTGGAAGCAATAATGATGGGTCCTATGATCTAGGAACCACATCCATATAAGCATGCAGTCCTAATCAAATCACGTCTAGACTTGACTCGACTAGAACTCTAGGGATCCCGGTGTGAATAAGACGTCACTACCTACCCTCCAATCGGGGTAATGAACGTCTCATTCCTAGACTTTGGTCTGAGCTGTATCAACGGCGGCAATAAGAGTAATACCTACTCCTATGCTGAGATACACCGAAATGTCTAGATATTTGACAATGCCTGTCAAAGACTTTCCTATCTTAACTGCAATGAATAACAATCTGTAAACAAAGCATAATCATATTCATAACTGAATATCACAATTATCTTACCTGCTTGAATACAGATTCTATAATCAAAGCATAATCAGATAACAATATAAACAATAATCTAGTATGTGATTTTATTGGGAAACTCAAATTAATCTAATTTGAGTTATGCGTCCCGAATATCACATGAATTATACCTTTGTCTTCCTGCTCTGATGAAGACGACGTCTCGAAGTCGAATCTGTTCATCCCTGATCTGAAACGACAATAACAAATACACTGTATCAATATGTAGTTCAAATCACAATCTGTTCTGAACAATACCCAATTCAGTATATAATCTGATCCATATCTGAACAAACCACAATCTGATTCATATCAACAAGATCATAATATAACATAAATCAATACTGAATCTGACCAATCTGCGCCAACTGATGTTTAGACGGCATATCATATCATGTCGATAACCCGACAATCTCAACATCACAAATAACCTATCAGAACTTGGAGTCAATACCATAATATCATTCTTCTAATTCCAGCATATGAATGTCTAACAACTGCATCTTCAGAAATGCTGAAATATATAATACAGACATACGGTATTATTTCCTCTATCTGACTTCACATAACTACTGAATAACCTATCCAGACCCATAAGAATAATCCTCTATTCATTCTTAAATCAAGAATACTACCATTTAGTTTGAAGTCTCAGTCAATATCTTCTAAAATTCATAACAATTGTATAACCAACTTATTCTTAAATCTGTCTTCGATTATACAATATCTACGGTAGTATAAACACCATATCTGAATCATATTCAATTCTGACAATATCATAAATTCAAATCTGGTCTAAACGTAACAAAACTTACGTCCAGATGAAGCCTGCTTTGATAGGAACACAGTACTGTAGGCGGATTTAAAATCGGACGGGCGGATTGTTCACAATCTCCAACTTTTCCCTCGGTTTCTTCTTTTTCCCTTCTCCTTCTTATTTCTTTCTGATTCTTGTTAATTACGTTTGTATATACATATATATATACACATCTCGCATGAAAGGCAAGTGGCTTATTCTTCATGCTGCACGTCGCTCGCTAGGGCGGTCAAAACTTGCTCGCTAGGGCGAAGCACTCTCGGCCCTCACAATTCTACATGCGCGCTCGGGCGGACAAAAAGTGCCGCCCGGGCGAAGGACTCTCGGCTTTCTACCATTAAACCCTCTCGCTCGGGCGGTCATAAACTCCCGCCCGGGCGAATGACATTCGGCCCAACTCTTGTGTCCCTCATAATTTTTTCCAATTTGATCTCGAACTGGCCCGACTATAATTACATCAAGTCATAATCAACAAATCATCTCAGATTACGTTAATTAAATTCTCGGGCATTACATTTCTCCCCCTCTTAGATCTGAGTTCGTCCTCGAACTCACCAATCATCAAACCAAATCTGTCAGAAGAAATATATGACAGAGTTTAACATCCAAACTCATTTCACTAGCCGAATCAATCCCATATTACTGGCTATATAACACCTGTATACGCCAATTGCAATTTATAACAAAGCAATACCACCTGTAGTTGCTATTCCATCTTCGGCTCCCAATACCAATCGTCATCATCCGACATTGGTTTCTTACATCTATTCATTCTAATCTAGCTGGATAGTTATGGTCATACCGTAAGTCATACCCTGACAACCATTCATAACAGCTAGTACTAACATCTAGTACTAAAGTTCTATCCATATCCGCCAATATCTGGTTACTACACGCTGACTACCTGTCAATCTGTAACAACTCTGCGAGGGAGAACTCATGATATTTCCGTCACAAGTACCGCGCCATCCAAATCACAATCTGATATCATCTAATGCAGCATTCTAGTAAATCTGACAATTCCTTTGACATTGATCTATGTCATCTGGTTCTGTTTGTACGTAATCTGGTACAAACTGATAGATATAGATTGAATATTCTGTCAATCATAATCATATCATATCATAAGCTGTAGAATTGACGGTACTTTTATCCCGAAAGCCATACTCACATTTTCTTATTCAGAAATATACTAAATCGGTAATCATCTTCTGATTCATATCTTTCTGGCTTCTTTTGTTCTCAATTCAAACATATCAGTACCATTTCTACCAATCTTACAACATAATTTGCTGTCCCAACTGATCTCATCTATCTATGCCACATTATCTGTTCGAATATCTTACATTCTGAAATAGCTGAATGAAACCTGAATCCACCCCAGTGCAGTTCTGACACTACCTGTGACTTCAGATTCGAACTAATGCTGTACAAGATCAGTTAATAACATAAAAGAACGAAGAAATACCTACCTGGTATTCGGCTCTGACTATCAATACCAAAAGCTGTAAACAATTCTGATAACACACGATAACCAAACCCATATAAAATGCAAATTCATATAGCTGTTAAATTGATCTGATCAACAAAATACAGGTCTGAAAATTCGGATCACTGTTCGGGACTACTGTATTTTCCACAAACAACTCTGATACAATTGGAACTGCATAGTATCACACACTGAATAATAATTACAATAACACCAAATCAAACTCAGAATATAAATATCCTATGCTGATCTAGTGAGTTTAAGAAAACTCATAACATAATAGATTCTGGCTGGCTGACCAATCTTCATACTGTCCAGATCAACTGCTATATTTCATCTGCAAATAGAATATACTCCCAACCAATATAAGATGTCTCAAATACTGATTTAGAATCATAACAATACTTAGCAGATGTAAAGTAATACAAGAAAAAGATAATCAGAATAAGATAATCTGTCCAAATCAGATAAGGAAGTTCTGACATATCTGACATTCTGCTAATTCTGACATTCCTGATACCACATAGTCTGAATATAAACCTGTATCAATAACTGAATTCGGATCCATACCTGACCCATTGCTGTATACAATAATCACAGTTCTCGGAATATTTAACCCAGTCTTCAAATATTCAATATAAACAATCAGATGCTATGAATATATCCCGGAATCATAGATATAACAAGCATAATTCTTCAAAATACCCCTGAACACATAATCTGTCAATTTAGAAACCAACTAAAATGTCTTCCAGAGAAATACACAATCAACTGGATTCCTTAGCCCATACTTTAATTTGTCACTTCTTCCTGTTCATTCTGATATAAAACACATCTGACATCCTATCTAGGCCAACACCAATCAACTATTAGATTACTAGCCCATGTGTTACTGCTAGACTCGATTTCAGTGGATCTACTGAATACATAAGGATACTATATATTCCTTTCTGTACTAATCGAGTCAAGAACAGTACAATGATCTAAGGAATTCTAGATCTAGAATCCTCATTTATCAACTATGTCCAGAACACATGCTACAATATTTCTGTACTTGTTTAGCAGTACATATCCATACTGAGATCGAAATCATATAACACCAGTACATCATATCTAGCCCAATCCCGGTTTCATTCTACTGTAGTATATAACATGTCACAGAAATCTCTGATATCAACATATTCTTCCAAACAGTAAGGAAATCAATACTACAGCACAAACAGACCCCATAAATATAGCATATCATCATGCTACTCAATCACAGATACTCATGGCGAATGCATTAGTATATATCAATACATCTGCAGTATAATCATAAAGAATAGTACCTGTGGTAGTTTCTGGGTTTGTTTCTCACGCATTGCCACCCGATGGTCCTGCTCCCCAAAATCTTTGGGAACTCTTCTGAGGACACACTCTAGCAAAATGCCCATGTTGTCCGCAGACATTGCATCTACCAGTCACTCCCTGGCATTGTTCGGTGGGATGTCTCCCTCCACACCTAGCGCAATAAACTCCAGTATAACTCGGACTGGAACCACTGGAACTGGAGGAACCACTGCCTAACTTCTTGAACTGTTTCTTCCGAGCTTTCAGCAAATCTTGCTTTCCACTCGTGCTGCCACGTTCGAATCTCGAAGGGAATTGTGGTGTCTGGGGTTGCTTCACACACAACCTTGCTAATTGCCGAATCAGACTCTCTTCTGCTCTCTTTGCTTTACTCAAAACATTAGCAAAGTGATAGGGTCGCTGTAGATTCATGAATGCAACTATCTCCGAATTCAATCCTCTAATGAATTGATTCACTACAGCTTCATCATCCCTAGCCATATGAGGAGCAAAACGCAACAGAGTAGAAAATTTAGCAGCATAATCATCAATATTCAATTGACCTTGACTTAAATTCTCAAATTCTGCTTTCTTGTCTTCTCGGTACGAGGCGGAGAAAAACCTTTGATAGAATTCAGTCTTGAAGACTTCCCACGTGATCACGGTACCCCGTAGTGCTAATACTCTTTTGATTGTAATCCACCAACTTCTGGCAACCTCTTGTAATTGGTGAAATACCAATTTAACTCTTTGGTCATCTGTACAATCCAGTAGATCAAACAATATCTTTATGTCCTCAACCCAGTGCTGACACGTTTCAGCCGTCTCTGTACCATTCAGAATCGGCGGCTCAAATAACTGAAATTCTGCCAACTTAGTTTCCATCGGAGTCGCTGACACATCTATCTGCGGTTCTGGTATGTATGGCGGATCATACGAAGTACGGCCTGTTTCCACAATCCTTCTGGGAGGTACATCTGATTACCACACACATTAGTAACCCAATAATACAAATATGTGCCAATTATTGCTGATCATGATCATCTTACTGCTGATCATGAATCCGATCCGATTCATATTCAAGAATACATAATCCCAATTCAAATCATATAATCAGGTAAGCATGTATCTTAAAGCAATAACACATAGTCTCATGCTAGCACACAATGTCAATCAACATGAAAATCAATCTCATGCTAGCACAGACATGCAAGGAAAGAAAATTCATCTACCCCGCTCATTCTCTTCTATCTTAATCTGAGTCAGTCTAAAAGATCTATCAGTTCTTACTATCTCAATCTAAAAGATCTATCTCTAAAGGAACTATCGCTAAAGGAACTATCGGCTCTGATACCACCTGTTGTGGGGACCCGGACGCTAATCATCTTCTTAATCATCACTGGGATGTAATTATCTATTCTGATAAACAGGGTCTAAAAATTCTTCTTTTTAAAATATAAACGCGGAAGGTAATGGCATCTAATAATATACATATCTGTATAAAATACATTTCAGTATTAACATACAATAATCTAATCTAAGGTTCAACTACTAAATTCAAGTAATAAAACCCAATCTACTGTAAGTCCGGAATCACCACGCTAACTCGTCTTCTCTCATCGTCATCTCGACCCTGATCCAGCCCCACCTGTTGTCATGCACACATACAAAACAAGACAACAGCCGGATAACTCCGGTGAGAATAAATCCCAGTATAAAACATGGTAAACATGTATATACATAAAATAATTCATGAAACATGCTGTTACGAATAAAATCGAAACATTAGATTTCATAAGCTATGAAATCTAATCACACAACAAGCATGCACTTCAAATCAACCAACCATGCATATAACCAATCTAAATCATAAAAACATGCTAGCACAATTGGAAGCAATAATGATGGGTCCTATGATCTAGGAACCACATCCATATAAGCATGCAGTCCTAATCAAATCACGTCTAGACTTGACTCGACTAGAACTCTAGGGATCCCGGTGTGAATAAGACGTCACTACCTACCCTCCAATCGGGGTAATGAACGTCTCATTCCTAGACTTCGGTCTGAGCTGTATCAACGGCGGCAATAAGAGTAATACCTACTCCTATGCTGAGATACACCGAAACGTCTAGATATTTGACAATGTCTGTCAAAGACTTTCCTATCTTAACTGCAATGAATAACAATCTGTAAACAAAGCATAATCATATTCATAACTGAATATCACAATTATCTTACCTGCTTGAATACAGATTCTATAATCAAAGCATAATCAGATAACAATATAAACAATAATCTAGTATGTGATTTTATTGGGAAACTCAAATTAATCTAATTTGAGTTATGCGTCCCGAATATCACATGAATTATACCTTTGTCTTCCTGCTCTGATGAAGACGACGTCTCGAAGTCGAATCTGTTCATCCCTGATCTGAAACGACAATAACAAATACACTGTATCAATATGTAGTTCAAATCACAATCTGTTCTGAACAATACCCAATTCAGTATATAATCTGATCCATATATGAACAAACCACAATCTGATTCATATCAACAAGATCATAATATAACATAAATCAATACTGAATCTGACCAATCTGCGCCAACTGATGTTTAGACGGCATATCATATCATATCGATAACCCGACAATCTCAACATCACAAATAACCTATCAGAACTTGGAGTCAATACCATAATATCATTCTTCTAATTCCAGCATATGAATGTCTAACAACTGCATCTTCAGAAATGCTGAAATATATAATACAGACATACGGTATTATTTCCTCTATCTGACTTCACATAACTACTGAATAACCTATCCAGACCCATAAGAATAATCCTCTATTCATTCTTAAATCAAGAATACTACCATTTAGTTTGAAGTCTCAGTCAATATCTTCTAAAATTCATAACAATTGTATAACCAACTTATTCTTAAATCTGTCTTCGATTATACAATATCTACGGTAGTATAAACACCATATCTGAATCATATTCAATTCTGACAATATCATAAATTCAAATCTGGTCTAAACGTAACAAAACTTACGTCCAGATGAAGCCTGCTTTGATAGGAACACAGTACTGTTGGCGGATTTAAAATCGGACGGGCGGATTGTTCACAATCTCCAACTTTTCCCTCGGTTTCTTCTTTTTCCCTTCTCCTTCTTATTTCTTTCTGATTCTTGTTAATTACGTTTGTATATACATATATATATACACATCTCGCATGAAAGGCAAGTGGCTTATTCTTCATGCTGCACGTCGCTCGCTAGGGCGGTCAAAACTTGCTCGCTAGGGCGAAGCACTCTCGGCCCTCACAATTCTACATGCGCGCTCGGGCGGACAAAAAGTGCCGCCCGGGCGAAGGACTCTCGGCTTTCTACCATTAAACCCTCTCGCTCGGGCGGTCATAAACTCCCGTCCGAGCGAATGACATTCGGCCCAAATCTTGTGTCCCTCATAATTTTTTCCAATTTGATCTCGAACTGGCCCGGCTATAATTACATCAAGTCATAATCAACAAATCATCTCAGATTACGTTAATTAAATTCTCGGGCATTACATCATCGGTTTATGACAAGCTATAAAATGTGCCATCTTCGAGAATCTATCCACAACAACCCCAAAATAAAGTCCATAGAAATGTCAATCCAAGTTCTTTTTAAGAATAGCACGCAAAAGTGTTCCCAAAGTTCTATTGACAACTTCAGTTTTTCCATCCGTTTGAGGATGACAAGTAGTAGAAAACAACAATTTTGTGCCAAGTTTAGCCCATAAAGTATTCCAAAAGTAACTCAAGAATTTAACATTGTGACGAGAAACAATAGTTCTAGGCATGCCATGCAACCTAGCGACTTCTCTAAAGAACAAATCCGCAATGTTTGAAGCATCATCGGTTTTATGACAAGCTATAAAATGTGCCATCTTAGAGAATCTATCCACAACAACGAAAATAGAATCCCTCCCCTTCTTAGTCCTAGGAAACCCCAAAATAAAGTCCATAGAAATGTCAATCCAAGTTCTTTTTAAGAATAGCACGCAAAGGTGTTCCCAAAGTTCTATTGACAACTTCAGTTTGTCCATCAATTTGAGGATGACAAGTAGTAGAAAACAACAATTTTGTGCCAAGTTCAGCCCATAAAGTCTTCCAAAAGTAACTCAAGAATTTAACATCGCGAACAGAAACAATAGTCCTAGGCATGCCAAGCAACCTAGCGACTTCTCTAAAGAACAAATCCGCAATGTTTGAAGCATCATCGGTTTTATGACAAGCTATAAAATGTGCCATCTTAGAGAATCTATCCACAACAACAAAAATAGAATCCCTTGTGGGGACCCGGGCTCTAACTCAATTCTTTTGGGATTTAATTGGATCTTTGCCTGAAAATGTGGGTCAAAAATTTGCTTTTAATATTAATTCAAATGTGTAACTAAAGCATATCATGTCTTTAACTGAAATAAACAACATAATGTACATACATGTCTGTCTAGTACAACCATACACCAGTGTTTAAAAGTTTCGGTACAAGTCTAGTACAAACAAATAGTAGCTGCAACGCCCGAGATCACCACTCTATCAACAATCTCTCATCTTCCTCGTGACCCAGATCCTGCCCCACCTGTTGCCATGCACACATACAGACACGACAACAGCCGGATAACTCCGGTGAGAACATATCCCAGTATAAAACATGGATGCATGCAATGTCATAAATCATGTACAAAAGCATAGCATATATCAATTAACATGAATGATAATCTAAGACATGTAAAAGAATACCAATCTGTATTCAACATTTAAATCTTGACTCGACTCATTTCTAATCTAGGGATCCCGGTGTGAATAATACGGTCTGTCACCTACTCAACCAATCGGGGCGACGGTACGTCTTATTCCTAGACTTCGGTCAGCTCTGTATCGAGGGTCTACACATAGAGCAAATCTACTCCTATGCGTCGATACACCGAAACGTCTAGTTTTGGCCAGTCTGCCAGTATCTCCTATATCAGGACTCGACTATAAATCAATAAACAAAGCATTACATAATGAAATGTAATAACAATCTAGTATGTGATTTAGGGAAACTCGTATCAAATCTGAATCGAGTTGTGCAATCCCGTGACCACATGAATTATACCTTTCGTCGCACAATGTCTGTCGAGATCTTGAAATCGGATTGTCGAGTCTGACAATAATAACTCTGAAAGGCAATGTAGACATACATTCTATCAATATACAATTCAAGCAACTCATATACAAATCAATACTCGGTTTTGATATAACTTGACGGCATAACGGCGTAGTCTCGCGATACCGCTAACTCAAACAATAATAATCTCTCATCAAAACCCAATGTGACATGCTCAATTCTTCCCAACCAATTCAATATACATGCTGGAATTTCGAAATAACCACGTACGGTGTCCGAAAATCAAACCGGTAACGAATATATCAAACTCAACATTTCAAGAACACATCTTTTCAACACAATCATAATTTCTCCAACACATATATTTCGAAACATGCTGTAAATGAATAATACTTACATCCTTTGCTAGTTCTTGTTGCAAGGATCACAAATCCGGGCTCGGAATTAAAATCAGATGAACAAATCTTGCACAATCTCAAATCTAAAATGAAAAAGCTTGAAGGAACAAGGCTTGCTCTCGGTTCTTTTTGTCTGAATGAAGGAAAGTGAAGACAACACATTATATATATTGCATGTAATCTCATACGTGTCTTCTTTAAAATTTTACACATTTCAGGCGGCGCTCGGGCGGTAAGAATGTACCGCTCAGGCGCGACAGTCTCTGTCCAACACTTTTCGAATGACACTTTGGCGCTCGAGCGGTCAAAATGTACCGCTCGGGCGCGGAAGGTTCTGTCCAAAGCATAACATTGTTGAACAATGGCGCTCGGGCGGGACTTTTCTGCCGCCCGGGCGCCACTGAATCTGTTCCAACATTGTACCCTTCACATTTTTAACATTTCCGGGCATTACATTTCTCCCCCTCTTAGATATAAGTTCGTCCTCGAACTTGCAAGCATCAACTCAGGGCGTATATAAACAGTAGTGTAAACAAAAGCTGAATAAATACTTACCTCATGTGAATAACTCAGGATATCTCTGTCTCATATCAGACTCTGTCTCCCAAGTTGCTTCCTCGATGCCATGCCGACTCCATTGAACCTTCACAAGCGAAATCATCTTAGTTCTAAGTTGTTTCTCTTTCCGATCAAGGATCTGTATCGGTCTTTCAACATAGCTCAGAGTCTGATCTAGTTCGGCTTCGTCAGGCTGAATGACATGAGAACTATCTGGCATATATCTACGCAACATCGAGACATGAAATACATCATGAATACCAGATAATGAAGGAGGAAGAGCAAGTCTGTAAGCTCGATCGCCAATCTTCTCAAGGATTTCATACGGACCGACGTATCTTGGAGACAACTTTCCTCGCTTGCCAAATCTGACAACGCCTCTGAAAGGTGAAATCTTCAAAAATACTCTGTCTCCCTCCTCAAATACCAACGGTCTGCGTCTGACATTGGCGTATTTCGCTTGCCTATCTTGTGCTGTTTTCATTCGTTTCTGAATGATCTTCACTTTTTCGGTCATCTCACGAATCATATCAGGCCCTAACTCTGGTACCTCAGAGATATCATCCCAGTACAACGGAGATCTGCACTTCTTTCTGTATAAAGCTTCGAACGGTGCCATCTCAATGCTAGTCTGATAGCTGTTGTTGTATGAAAACTCACACAACGGCAAGGAATCTTGCCAACTAGTACAAAAATCTAGTACTACAGCTCTCAGCATGTCCTCTAAAGTCTGGATAGTCCGCTCTGACTGTCCGTCCGTCTGAGGATGATAAGCAGTGCTCAGGTGTAAATTCGTACCTAGAGCATGCTGCAGGCTGTGCCAAAAGTGAGAAGTGAATCGTGGATCACGATCTGATACGATCGACTTCGGCACACCGTGCAATCTGACGACCTCTCTGACATATAACTCTGCCATCTGATCATGTCGATATGTCATTCTGTACGGGATGAAACAGGCAGATTTGGTCAGTCTGTCAATGACAACCCAAATCGAATCACAGCCCTTCGAAGATCGAGGTAGCCTCGTCACGAAATCCATGGAAATGTGATCCCATTTCCATTCAGGAATAGTGTGGGGACCCGGGCTCTAATTCTTTTTCTTGGGATTAAATGGATTGTTATTAAAAACGTGGGTCAAATTTTTGCTTTTTACAGTAAATCAAATGTAACTAAACAAACATAATTCTTAGTTTAACTTACAATATAAACATGAAGTACAAGTCTTGTTCTTACAACTAGTGTTCAATACCATCTATAAACAAACGGTAGTACAAGTCTAACAAAAGAACCACTAGTCCTCTGCTGCGCCCGAGATCACCACGCTATCACGATCATCTCTGTCTCGACCCAGATCCTGCCCCACCTGTTGTTATGCACACATACAAACATAACAACAGCCGGAAAACCGGTGAGAACAAATCCCAGTATAAACATGTAACATGCATATAAACAATCTAAACATGAAACATGCTGAGATGAATGTCATTCATATAAAATCATGCAATGCGAATCTAATCATGTCTAGACTCGACTCGACTAAAACTCTAGGGATCCCGTTGTGAATAAGACGTCACTGGCTGTCACCTACCCTGCCAATCGAGGTGCTGTACGTCTTATTCCTAGACTTCGGCCTGATCTGTATCCACGTCTACAATAGGATCGGTGATCTTCCCCTAAGCTGAGATATCGCCGAACATCTAGTAGTCTGCCTGATCTCCAGACTGCCCTATCTTAATGCGTGAATACCAAAATCTGTAAACAAGCATAATGCAATGCTACACGATCTGTAAACAAAGCATAGCAAGATCTGAATACAAGTTCTATAAACAAATCTATAACAATCATAATCATATCAAGGTATGAACAATAAAACAAGTATGTGATTTTGGTTGGGAAACTCAAATGTGATCTTATTTGAGTCGTGATTCCCCAAACAAAACATGTACTATACCTTTCGTTGTAGAATCGCTGTCACGATCGCCAATACGAATCTGAAATGGAAATGTTGATATAAACTCTATAAATTCCTAATCTAATCAACACATATCCAAGTCACTACGTGATCTTGATACAATTTGACGGCATAACGACGTAATTCTCGATACCGGTCAATCCAAATCTTAACAGATATCAACATTATCTCATCCTCAATCATTCTAATTCATAACCCAATACAATATCCATCCAAAACACAATAAATCCTATCCCAACAATTCATAAATCATACTGAAATTCATAGGAAATGCATATGATATCCTTTCTATGATCCGTTTACAAATATATCATGCTCAATATGCCAAGAACACAATATAACTATCATATTCTCATTTCCCCAATATCTGAATTTCAAAACTTACCGAAATCGAATAAACTTACATCACTGTGTAGCCAATACCGAGAGGATCTCAAAACCGAAATCGGATTTGAATTTGGGTTGCTAAATCTTGCAAGAACACAATTGGAAAGTAAGAAGAAATGAAGCTTCTCCCTCAGCCTTTTCGAAGACTTCTGCTGAAATGGAGGAAAGAATCGAGGCAAATCATATATATACTTTGCATGTTTCGAACACATGGCTTGTTCTTTGCAATACACGTCTCGCGCATATGCGCGGCATTACTCGCGCATATGCGCCGAACCTACTGTCTCGGCAGATTTAGCACTCGCGCATATGCGCCACTAAACTCGCGCATATGCGCCAATAGTTCTGGACGCTCCGTGCTTATGCGCCACTACTCTCGCGCATATGCGCCAAGGCTGCTGTACATGTCACGCATATGCGCCACTCTTTCCGCGCATATACGCCAATGCTACTGGAATTCTCATGCATATGCACGCATTCCTTCGCGCATATGCGCCATAGCTTCGGCCTTACTTATTCTTTTGACTATCTTTCACATCTTTATTATACATTTCCCTTTCTTTTCTAGTCCAATGAAATACATCTACAATCATATTAATTATCAACAAATCCCTCTGATTATGATAACTAAATCTTCGAGCCTTACATTTCTCCCCCTCTAAGAAATGATTTCGCCCTCGAAATCGCACATCATTCTATCAATGAAAGCATCAAAAGTAATAATATCAAAGTTAGATCAATACTTACATTATTGAAATAATTCGGGGTGTTTCTGTCGCATGTTGGCTTCTGTCTCCCAAGCCGCTTCCTCAATGCCATGACGACTCCACTGAACTTTCACGAGTGGAATATTCTTCGTTCTGAGCTTCTTTTCTTTCCGATCAAGAATCTGTATCGGTTGTTCCACATAGCTCAATGTCTGATCAAGTTGAGCTTCGTCAGGTTGAATGACATGAGAAACATCTGGCATATACTTACGCAACATCGATACATGAAAGACATCATGTATCCCAGATAGAGAAGGAGGAAGTGCAAGTCGATAAGCTCGATCGCCAATCTTCTCAAGAATCTCGTAAGGACCAATGTATCGAGGAGATAGTTTCCCGCGTTTGCCAAATCGAACAACGCCTCTGAATGGAGAAATATTTAAGAATACTCTATCTCCCGCCTCAAATACTAACGGTCTACGTCTGATATTGGCATACTTTGCTTGTCGATCTTGTGCTGTCTTCATCCTCTTCTGAATGAGTTTCACCTTCTCTGTCATGTCACGAATCATATCTGGCCCAAGTTCTGGTACCTCTGAAACGTCATCCCAGTATAGCGGAGATCTGCACTTCTTGCCATACAAAGCTTCAAACGGTGCCATCTCGATACTCGTCTGATAGCTATTATTGTAAGAGAATTCGCAAAGAGGTAGGGAATCTTGCCAACCAATGCCAAAATCTAGCACGACGGCTCTCAATATATCCTCTAAAGTCTGGATAGTCCGCTCTGACTGTCCGTCTGTCTGAGGATGGTAAGCACTCAGGTGTAATGTCGTACCTAAGTCCTGCTCTAGACTGTGCCAGAAGTGTGAAGTGAATCGTGGATCACGATCTGATACGATAGACTTCGGCACTCCATGCAATCTGACTACCTCACGAATATAAATCTCCGCCATCTGATCCTGTCTATATGTCATTCTGTATGGGATGAAACATGCAGATTTGGTCAATCTGTCAATGATAACCCAAATAGCATCGCAGCCTCTGGATGACCGTGGTAACTTCGTCACAAAATCCATGGAAATGTGATCCCATTTCCATTCTGGAATGGCTAAACTTTGAAGTAATCCACCAGGTTTCTTCCTCTCAGCTTTCACCTGTTGGCAGTTCAAACAATTAGACACAAATTCGGCAATGTCTGACTTCATTTGCTTCCACCAGAATTGTGTCTTCAAGTCGTTGTACATCTTCCTGCCACCCGGATGAATGCTGAACCGACTACAATGTGCCTCTGTCAGAATCTGCTGTCTCAAATCTGCCACATCTGGCACAACTAGACGGTTATTCACATACAACACATGATCTCGTACCTGATATTCTGATACATGCCCTAATCTGACCATTTGGATTGATTTCTGCACATTCTGATCGGTTCTTTGTGCTTCCTTGATCCTCATAATCAAATTGGGCTCAACTTGGATCGTAAAAAGTCGTAGTGGCTTACTATCTGTATCAAATTCTAATCCAGATGTACAGCAATTTTCAACTAACTTGTTAACACCTATCGTCGATAAGGACAAAGAACATACCTTACGACTCAAGGCATCTGCTGCTGCATTTGACTTCCCTGGATAATATTTGATTTCACAGTCAAAGTCTTTTAGTAGATCAAGCCATCTACGCTGCCTCATGTTCAGTTCTGATTGAGAAAATAGGTACTTCAGACTCTTGTGATCGGAGAAGATCTCAAATTTCTCGCCATAGAGATAATGACGCCAAATCTTTAATGCAAATACGATAGCCGCCAATTCCAGATCATGAATGGGGTATCGAACTTCATGTGGCTTCAATTGTCTCGAGGCGTATGAGATCACATGGCCTCGCTGCATAAGAACACATCCCAAACCTCTATGAGAGGCATCGCAATATACAACGAAATCACCCGTACCTGAAGGTATCGTCAGTACTGGAGCACTGGTCAGCCTTTTCTTCAACTCTAGAAAGCTAGACTCACACTCCTCTGACCAAACAAATGGTGCATTCTTTTGCGTCAATTGAGTTATTGGCTTTGCAATACTGGAGAAATCTTTTATAAATCTTCTGTAGTATCCTGAAGGTATCGTCAGTACTGGAGCACTGGTCAGCCTTTTCCTCAAGTCTAGAAAGCTAGACTCACACTCCTCTGACCAAACAAATGGTGCATTCTTTTGCGTCAATTGAGTTATTGGCTTTGCAATACTGGAGAAATCTTTGATAAATCTTCTGTATTATCCGGCTAAGCCCATGAAACTGCGTATTTCTGGCACAGAAGTCGGTCTCGACCAACTAATCACAGCTTCCACTTTACTCGGATTTACAGAAATACCATCTCCAGAAATGATATGCCCCAAGAATACAACTCGATTCAACCAAAACTCACACTTTGACAATTTAGCATACAGTCGCTCGTTTCTCAACGTCTGCAAAACAATTATGAGATGCTCTGCATGCTCATTTCTGTTTTTCGAATACACCAAAATATCATCTATGAAAACGATCACAAAATCATCTAAATACCTCTGAAACACTTGGTTCATCAAGCCCATAAATACCGCAGGAGCATTTGTTAAACCGAAAGGCATGACAATAAATTCGTAATGTCCATACCTGGTTCTAAATGCTGTCTTCGGTATATCTACATTTCGAACTCGGAGCTGATGATATCCGGATCGCAAATCAATCTTCGAATACACGGAGGATCCCTGCAACTGATCAAATAAATCATCAATCCTAGGCAAAGGATATTTATTCTTGATCGTTGCCTTGTTCAGTTGCCTGTAATCAATACACAATCGCATCGAACCGTCTTTCTTCCGCACAAACAGCACCGGAGCGCCCCAAGGAGATACACTAGGTCTGATATATTCCTTGGCCAGAAGATCTTCTAATTGTGCTTTCAATTCTTTTAGTTCGATGGGTGCCATCCGATACGGAGTTCTCGAAATAGGGACGGTACCTGGTGTAAGATCAATACTGAAATCTACCTCACGAACCGGAGGTAATCCTGGGATCTCATCTGGAAAAATATCTGGAAATTCCCGCACTACTGGTATATCTGCCAATGTCGGGTACGAAATCACCCGTACCTGAAGGTATCGTCAGTACTGGAGCACTGGTCAGCCTTTTCTTCAACTCTAGAAAGCTAGACTCACACTCCTCTGACCAAACAAATGGTGCATTCTTTTGCGTCAATTGAGTTATTGGCTTTGCAATACTGGAGAAATCTTTGATAAATCTTCTGTATTATCCGGCTAAGCCCATGAAACTGCGTATTTCTGGCATAGAAGTCGGTCTCGACCAACTAATCACAGCTTCCACTTTACTCGGATCTACAGAAATACCATCTCCAGAAATGATATGCCCCAAGAATACAACTCGATTCAACCAAAACTCACACTTTGACAATTTAGCATACAGTCGCTCGTTTCTCAACGTCTGCAAAACAATTCTGAGATGCTCTG
The DNA here is from genome assembly GCF_022965805.1 of Primulina eburnea. Taxonomy (NCBI): domain Eukaryota; kingdom Viridiplantae; phylum Streptophyta; class Magnoliopsida; order Lamiales; family Gesneriaceae; genus Primulina; species Primulina eburnea. Next base: position 19,613,556 of record NC_133104.1, on the reverse strand, counting down.
CATGCTCATTTCTGTTTTTCGAATACACCAAAATATCATCTATGAAAACGATCACAAAATCATCTAAATACCTCTGAAACACTTGGTTCATCAAGCCCATAAATACCGCAGGAGCATTTGTTAAACCGAAAGGCATGACAATAAATTCGTAATGTCCATACCTGGTTCTAAATGTTGTCTTCGGTATATCTACATTTCGAACTCGGAGCTGATGATATCCGGATCGCAAATCAATCTTCGAATACACGGAGGATCCCTGCAACTGATCAAATAAATCATCAATCCTAGGCAAAGGATATTTATTCTTGATCGTTGCCTTGTTCAGTTGCCTGTAATCAATACACAATCGCATCGAACCGTCTTTCTTCCGCACAAACAGCACCGGAGCGCCCCAAGGAGATACACTAGGTCTGATATATTCCTTGGCAAGAAGATCTTCTAATTGTGCTTTCAATTCTTTTAGTTCGATGGGTGCCATCCGATACGGAGCTCTCGAAATAGGGACGGTACCTGGTGTAAGATCAATACTGAAATCTACCTCACGAACCGGAGGTAATCCTGGGATCTCATCTGGAAAAATATCTGGAAATTCCCGCACTACTGGTATATCTGCCAATGTCGGGTACGAAATCACCCGTACCTGAAGGTATCGTCAGTACTGGAGCACTGGTCAGCCTTTTCTTCAACTCTAGAAAGCTAGACTCACACTCCTCTGACCAAACAAATGGTGCATTCTTTTGCGTCAATTGAGTTATTGGCTTTGCAATACTGGAGAAATCTTTGATGAATCTTCTGTATTATCCGGCTAAGCCCATGAAACTGCGTATTTCTGGCACAGAAGTCGGTCTCGACCAACTAATCACAGCTTCCACTTTACTCGGATCTACAGAAATACCATCTCCAGAAATGTTATGCCCCAAGAATACAACTCGATTCAACCAAAACTCACACTTTGACAATTTAGCATACAGTCGCTCGTTTCTCAACGTCTGCAAAACAATTCTGAGATGCTCTGCATGCTCATTTCTGTTTTTCGAATACACCAAAATATCATCTATGAAAACGATCACAAAATCATCTAAATACCTCAGAAACACTTGGTTCATCAAGCCCATAAATACCGCAGGAGCATTTGTTAAACCGAAAGGCATGACAATAAATTCGTAATGTCCATACCTGGTTCTAAATGCTGTCTTCGGTATATCTACATTTCGAACTCGGAGCTGATGATATCCGGATCGCAAATCAATCTTCGAATACACGGAGGATCCCTGCAACTGATCAAATAAATCATCAATCCTAGGCAAAGGATATTTATTCTTGATCGTTGCCTTGTTCAGTTGCCTGTAATCAATACACAATCGCATCGAACCGTCTTTCTTCCGCACAAATAGCACCGGAGCGCCCCAAGGAGATACACTAGGTCTGATATATCCCTTGGCCAGAAGATCTTCTAATTGTGCTTTCAATTCTTTTAGTTCGATGGGTGCCATCCGATACGGAGCTCTCGAAATAGGGACGGTACCTGGTGTAAGATCAATACTGAAATCTACCTCACGAACCGGAGGTAATCCTGGGATCTCATCTGGAAAAATATCTGGAAATTCCCGCACTACTGGTATATCTGCCAATGTCGGGCTCGTCTTCTGCATGTCTACAGCATAAATAAAGAAACCATCTGCTCTTTTTTGCTATAATCTGTTCATAGTAAGAGCCGAAATCAAGGGAATCCGAGATCTGGAACCCTTCCCGTAGAATTTCCACTCGTTTGTCTTCTCGGGTCTGAATCTGACAATCTTGTGGAAACAATCCACGGTAGCTCTGTACTTTGTTAGCATGTCAATACCGACTATACAATCAAAATCAGCTAGACCCAATACTATACAATCTAGGTCAATCTCATGCCCCTCAAACTGTAGGATGCAATGTCTAACCGTAGTTACAGAAATCAATCCACTGCCCAACGGAGAATTAATAGATACAACATCTAGCAAAGACTCAACAGGCAATGAATGCAACAATGCAAATCGCTCTGAAATGAATGTATGCGATGCACCTGTATCTATCAAGATATAAGCAGGATAACCATAAAGGAGACAGTTACCTGCTATCACATCATCTGGTGCATCTTGTGCTTGCTCTTCGGTCAATGCAAACACTTGAGCCTGTTGCCTCGGAGGTTGACTCACCATCTGACTACCTCGGCCTCTGGGTGGAGTCTGTACCGGTGGAGGCTGAAAAGAGTGAACTGATGATGCCTGCCGCTCAAACTGAGGTACGGAACCGGATGCTCTTCCACTCTGGCCTTGTTGTACACTCCTCTGGGGACAGACTTTGGCAAAATGCCCCGGTTGCCTACAAATGTTGCATCGACCTGTAACTCCTTGGCACTGTTCAGTCGCATGTCTACCTCCACAAGAATTACAGTAAACACCTGAAGTCCTTGAACTTTGATCAAAACCCGTCTGTCTTGATCCGCTGGAGCTGGACGAACTGCTCCCAGGTCGCTTAAACTGTTTCCCCTTCGCCTTCAGCTGTTCCTTTCTGCCACTGCTACTACCACCGCTTTCGAATCGAGGAGGAGGAACTTGGGATGGAGGTGCTGGTGGTCTCGGTATCGGAGCAACATAAGGAGCACTCCGCTGCCTCAACAATTGTGGGGACCCGGACGCTAATTATCTTCTTACTCATTATTGGGATTTAATTATCAGTTCTGATAAACAGGGTCTAAAAAAAAAATTTTCTTTTTAAAATGTAACTGCGGAAGGTAATGGAATCTAAACAATATACATCGCTGTATAAAACTACAGTTCAGCAGAAAAGTACAATACTGTACAACCTAAGTCTAAGGTTCAATTACTAAATTCAAGTAATAAACCAAGTCTGGTACAAGTCCGGAATCACCACGCTAACTCGTCTTCTCTCATCGTCATCTCGACCCTGATCCAGCCCCACCTGTTGTCATGCACACATACAAAACAAGACAACAGCCGGATAACTCCGGTGAGAATAAATCCCAGTATAAAATATGGTAAACATGAATATACACATAATGATTCATGGAACATGCTTTCAGGAATAAAAGCAAAGACAATAGTAATAGATTTCATCATCTATGAATTCTAATCTAACTAAACATGCAATTCAAATCAGATAAACATGCATGTAAATAGTCTAAATCATGAAACATGCTGTCATGACTGAAAGTAATAACAATAGGTTCCATAGTCTATGAAACCAATTCATCTACACATGCTGTTCTAATCAAATCATGTCTAGACTTGACTCAACTATAACTCTAGGGATCCCGGGGTGAATAAGACGTCACTGGCTGTCACCTACCCAACCACTCGGGGCGACAGTACGTCTTATTCCTAGACTTCGGTCCGAGCTGTATCAACGGCTGGCAATAGGAGTAATGGCTACTCCTAAGCTGAGATACACCGAACGTCTAGAAGTCTGACAATGGCTGTCAAGACTTTCCTATCTTAAATGCAATGAATAACAATCTGTAAACAAAGCATAATCATATTCATAACTGAATATCACAATTATTTTACCTGCTTAAATACAATTCTATAATCAAAGCATAACCAGGTAACAATATAAACAATAATCTAGTATGTGATTTTAGTGGGAAACTCAAATTAATCTAATTTGAGTTATGCTTCCCGAATATCACATGAATTATACCTTTGTCGTCCCGGTCTGACGAAGACGATGACCTGTATTCAAATCTGTCCATATCCAATCTGAAATGACAATATCGAATACGCTGTATCAGTGAATAACACAATACACAATCTGTTCTGATTAATACTCAATTCAGTACATAATCTGATCAATATCTGAACAAGATACAATCTGATTCATATCAACGATATTACGATGAAATCCAAATCATAACTGAATTTGATCAATTTAATTCAACTGATGTTTCGACGGCATAACAATACAATCTGAATAACCCCGTCAATCTGAACATCACAAATATAATATCAGAATTCATAATCAATATCGATACAACTCAAACTCTGAACGATAATACAATTCTGATATAAAATCTCAGTCCAATCGACTCTGAAAATCATAACAATTACATAAACACTCTGTTTCTCAATCTGACTTCGATTCTAAGATGTCTAACATGACAAGAACATCATATATGAATCCTATTCAATTCTGACAACATCATAAAGTCAAATCATGTCTAAACGTAACAAAACTTACGTCCAGTTGTAGCCTGTGTTGATAGGAACACAGTACTGAAGTCGGGTTCAAAATCTGACGGGCGGATTTCTCAGAAAAGGCGTAAGGATTTCTCGAGCTTCCTTTCCCTCGTTTCTTTTGTCTGAACAATGAGCTTATCTCTATATATATATATATATATATATCCACGATGCATGCAAACTGAAGCGTGGCACATTGCATGCTTTCCGGGTGGCGCTCGAGCGGTCGAAATGTACCGCTCGGGCGCCGAACATACTGCCCGGAAATTTCAAGTCGCACCCTTGGCGCTCGGGCGGTCAAAATCTACCGCCCGGGCGCCGAACCTTCTGCCCGAACGATGAATTACCGAAACATTGGCGCTCGGGCGGTTGTTTTCTACCGCTCGAGCGCCGGAGGTTCTGCCCAAATCCTTGGCTAATTATGCAACGACGCTCGGTCTTGGCATATTGGTTCGTTTGAGTTTAATCATGACAATTAATCAACGTCTGATTATAATAATTAAATCTCGGGCATTACATTTCTCCCCCTCTTAGATCTGAGTTCGTCCTCGAACTCGCAAGCATTCAATTCAGATATATTAGAAGAAATGTATAACAGAGTATAAATCAAAACTCATCTCAATGAACCCATTCTGAAATCCCTTTTTTGTGTCAACCTCTGATTTCAAATCTGGAATGAGAATTCATGAAGTATACTATCATAATACTTCTCAAACTAATTCTGACTGAATCAATCTTGCCATGCTGGTTATACAACATCCGTATAAACCAATCACCGTCCATAGCAAAACAATACCAGTAATTGTTATCCAATCTGTTTATTCCAATCAAGGACTTATACAGTCTTTAGCTCCAAAGACCAATCGTCATCATCCGACGTTGGTTTCTTGAATCTGTTCATTCTGAACTATCCTTGTCTTCCTTCGAATTTTCTTCAAAAGGAATAGAAATCTATAGTATTCACTGTAAACTGTCTTGACTGTAACTGTCTCATTACCAATCTGATAAGCTGATAGGTATTGTCACGCAGTGATAATAAGTCATATCCATTAGTGCTAACATCCAGCACTATATAGCTCTACCAAAATCTTTCACGATCTGTACAATACATTCTGACTGTCTGCCAGTTGTAACACAATCTAAGAAGAAACTCATGATACACACTATCAAAAGTACAGAATCAACCAGAAAATCACATTCTGATCTACTCTATCTCAACATTCTGTTGACTCTGATCATTCTTCTGGCATCAATCTGTGTCATCTGGTTCTGTTTGTACGTTATCTGGTACAAACCAATTGATATAGATTGAACAATCTGTCAATCATAATCATATTATCTTACCATCTGAAGAAAAATGACAGTAATGTCATTACTAAAGCCATAGAAATGTACTCCCATTTCTATTCAGAAACATACCAATTCTGTAATAGTCTTCTGATTTCTATCTTTCTGCCTATTCTGTTAGCGATTCAGACATATCAGTATGATTTCTGCTAACATTTCGGTACTAATTCTGTTACAACTGATTTAATCTGTCTATTTTAACACTGTCTGTTATCCGAATGAAAACTGAATCCATCACTGTGCATGTCTGACACTACCTGTGATATCTGATTCAAACTATTCGGTACCAACAAATAAGTTAATAACATAAATTAAGGAAGAAATACCTACCTGGTATTCGGCTCTGGCTCTCAATGTCAATTCTGTTATACAACTCTGAAACATTCTGACATATTCTGATTTCATTTCTGAACTGCTGTAACTCTTGAATTTAATTCTGATACCATTGAACTGTATATAATCTCAACGGTTCATAACAATCTGTATCATAAACGGATTCAGAACAACAGTAATATCCAATCAGATATGAAATATCCGTAACCTATACAGATCTAGTGAGTTCAGGGAACTCATAAAACGGTAATCTCTGGTAATAAGATTGCTTCTGATTAGTCAAACATGTCTTCATGTCGTTCTGATCAACTGTTATATCTTATCTGCAATTAAAATATGCTCCCCAAAACAATATAAGATGTCTCGAATACTGATTTAGAACAATAATAATACGCAAGCAGATATAAAACAACAGTCGAATAAAATAACCTGCCCAATCAGACAATATAAAGTTCTTACACCTCGGACTTTTCTGAAATTTCTGATCTTTCTGACATCGATATCGTGCTCTGTCACTGATCCTAATCTAAACTGTATCAAATCAATCTGTATACTACTTCCAGATATCGCATATTCTGAATACAATCTGTTTCCAAGCGGAATTCTTATCTGACTAATTTCTGTATACAATAATCTCCGTTCTCTCAATATTCAACAAATCTTTAAATATTCAATATCATTCTGTACTGAATCTAACAGACAAACAATACTAGATCGTAATTCAATTCTGAATCTATCTTTCTGATATAAATCAAATCTGAAATCCAATCTAGGCAACAGCAGCCAACTCATACAGCATTGGCAAATCTGCCAATGCTAGGCTCGATTTCAGTGGGTCTACTGAATACATAAGGATGCAATCTGCTCCTTTCTGTATTAATCGAGTCATATACAATACAGATATCAAAGGAATTAAAATCTATAATCCTTACTGTGGTATCTCCACTGATCAGTCATCTCTGATCTACATCTTACCATTTCTGGAACCAGTTCTGCAATATGTCTGTACTTGTTTAGCATATAACTGTCAATAATGCATTCAAATCAGAAAACACAAGTACATCATAATCGAACTCGATTCCATTTTCCTCTTACTGTAGTATACAACATATACAGAAATCTCTGCTAATAACAGTTGCCTTACAAGTAGGGAATCAATACTACAGTACAAACAGACCCAACAGATACAGCATACCTCCCTGCTACTCAATCACAGGTATTCCTAAAAATGCACTAGTACATACTAATACATATGCAATATAATCATAAAGAATAGTACCTGTTACTATGTTACCCAGTGTGACCTGGATCTGTCCCTCGATCACCATATCCAGAGGGTCCAGCCCCCTGAAATCTTCGAGGACCTCTCTGGGGACAAACTCTAGCAGTGTCCTCGCTGTCTACAGATATAGCAACTACCAGACACTCCCTGGCATTGCTCTGTGGGGTGTCTCCCACCACAAGTCCTGCAATACACTCCAGTATCACTGGGACTAGGACTGCTGGAGCTAGAGGAACCACTTCCCAATTTCTTAAATGACTTCTTTCGAGCTTTCAGCAAATCTTGCTTTCCACTCGTACTGCCTCGATCGAATCGAAGAGAGGATTGCTGGGTTTGGGATGGCTTCATGCACAACCTCCCTAGCTGTCTAATCAGACTCGCCTCCGCCCTCTTTGCTTTCCTCAAGGCATCAGCAAAATGATAAGGTTGATGCATGTTCATCAATGCAACTATCTCTGAATTCAATCCTCTGACGAACTGATTCACTGCAGCTTCGTCATTTCCCGTCAAATGGGGAGCAAATTGCAGTAGCGTAGAAAATTTCGCAACATATTCTTCAACATTCAGTTGACCTTGTCTCAAATTCTCGAATTCTGCTCTTTTGTCCTCCCGGTATGAAACTGAGAAAAATCGTTGATAGAATTCAGTTTTAAATACTTCCCACGTGATCACAATACCACGTAGTTCTAAGATGCCTCTAATCATAATCCACCAATTTCTGGCAGTCTCCCGTAACTGATAAACTACCAATTTAACTTTCTGTTCATCGGTACAATCAAGTAAATCAACCAGTATTTCTATGTCATCCAACAAGTGCTGACAATCTTCCGATGTCTCAATACCGCTGAGAATCGGCGGCTGAAGTAACTGAAATTCTCTCAACTTGATTTCCATCGGAGTTTCTGACACATCTATCTGAGGTTCTGATATATCTGTCTGATCATACGAAGTACTGCCTCTTTCCGAAATTCTTCGGGGAGCTATATCTGATTACCAAAACCATTAGTAACCCAGTACAACCAATCTATTCTAATCTTTCTCTGATCATCTTACTGCTGATCAGGAATCAGATCTGATTCATATATAATGATACATAATACCAATCTAAATCAAGTAATCAGGTAAGCATGTATCTCAAAGCAGTAACACATAACCTCATGCTAGCACCCACAATGCAAATCAACATTATAATCAATCTCATGCTAGCACAGACATGCAAGGAAAGAAAATTTAATCTACCCCGCTCATTCTCTGCTATCTCATTCTAGAGGATCTATCAGTTCTGACTGTCTTCCTCTAAAGGATCTATCGCTAAAGGAACTATCAGCTCTGATACCACCTGTTGTGGGGACTCGGACGCTAATTATCTTCTTACTCATTATTGGGATTTAATTATCAGTTCTGATAAACAGGGTCTAAAAAAAAAATTTTCTTTTTAAAATGTAACTGCGGAAGGTAATGGAATCTAAACAATATACATCGCTGTATAAAACTACAGTTCAGCAGAAAAGTACAATACTGTACAACTTAAGTCTAAGGTTCAATTACTAAATTCAAGTAATAAACCAAGTCTGGTACAAGTCCGGAATCACCACGCTAACTCGTCTTCTCTCATCGTCATCTCGACCCTGATCCAGCCCCACCTGTTGTCATGCACACATACAAAACAAGACAACAGCCGGATAACTCCGGTGAGAATAAATCCCAGTATAAAACATGGTAAACATGCATATACACATAATGATTCATGGAACATGCTCTCAGGAATAAAAGCAAAGACAATAGTAATAGATTTCATCATCTATGAATTCTAATCTAACTAAACATGCAATTCAAATCAGATAAACATGCATGTAAATAGTCTAAATCATGAAACATGCTGTCATGACTGAAAGTAATAACAATAGGTTCCATAGTCTATGAAACCAATTCATCTACACATGCTGTTCTAATCAAATCATGTCTAGACTTGACTCAACTATAACTCTAGGGATCCCGGGGTGAATAAGACGTCATTGGCTGTCACCTACCCAACCACTCGGGGCGACAGTACGTCTTATTCCTAGACTTCGGTCCGAGCTGTATCAACGGCTGGCAATAGGAGTAATGGCTACTCCTAAGCTGAGATACACCGAACGTCTAGAAGTCTGACAATGGCTGTCAAGACTTTCCTATCTTAAATGCAATGAATAACAATCTGTAAACAAAGCATAATCATATTCATAACTGAATATCAAAATTATTTTACCTGCTTAAATACAATTCTATAATCAAAGCATAACCAGGTAACAATATAAACAATAATCTAGTATGTGATTTTAGTGGGAAACTCAAATTAATCTAATTTGAGTTATGCTTCCCGAATATCACATGAATTATACCTTTGTCGTCCCGGTCTGACGAAGACGATGACATGTATTCAAATCTGTCCATATCCAATCTGAAATGACAATATCGAATACGCTGTATCAGTGATGACTCAATACACAATCTGTTCTGATTAATACTCAATTCAGTACATAATCTGATCAATATCTGAACAAGATACAATCTGATTCATATCAACGATATTACGATGAAATCCAAATCATAACTGAATTTGATCAATTTAATTCAACTGATGTTTCGACGGCATAACAATACAATCTGAATAACCTCGTCAATCTGAACATCACAAATATAATATCAGAATTCATAATCAATATCGATACAACTCAAACTCTGAACGATAATACAATTCTGATATAAAATCTCAGTCCAATCGACTTTGAAAATCATAACAATTACATAAACACTCTGTTTCTCAATCTGACTTCGATTCTAAGATGTCTAACATGACAAGAACATCATATATGAATCCTATTCAATTCTGACAACATCATAAAGTCAAATCATGTCTAAACGTAACAAAACTTACGTCCAGTTGTAGCCTGTGTTGATAGGAACACAGTACTGAAGTCGGGTTCAAAATCTGACGGGCGGATTTCTCAGAAAAGGCGTAAGGATTTCTCGAGCTTCCTTTCCCTCGTTTCTTTTGTCTGAACAATGAGCTTATCTCTATATATATATATATATATATCCACGATGCATGCAAACTGAAGCGTGGCACATTGCATGCTTTCCGTGTGGCGCTCGAGCGGTCGAAATGTACCGCTCGGGCGCCGAACATACTGCCCGGAAATTTCAAGTCGCACCCTTGGCGCTCGGGCGGTCAAAATCTACCGCCCGGGCGCCGAACCTTCTGCCCGAACGATGAATTACCGAAACATTGGCGCTCGGGCGGTTGTTTTCTACCGCTCGAGCGCCGGAGGTTCTGCCCAAATCCTTGGCTAATTATGCAACGACGCTCGGTCTCGGCATATTGGTTCGTTTGAGTTTAATCATGACAATTAATCAACGTCTGATTATAATAATTAAATCTCGGGCATTACAACAATCCTGCTTCTGCACCCTTGGCTTGATTCAATGCATCCGCAAAGTTATTAGGTCTTCCCGTGTTTACCAAGGTAAAGATGTCCGGGTTCAAGCCATTTATGAATTGGTCCGCCACCGCCTCGTCACTACCTGAAACATGGGGTGCAAAACGAAGCAAAGAAGAGAATTTGGCAACGTACTCCTCAATGTTCAGTGGCCCTTGCCTCAGATTGGCAAATTCAGCACCTTTATCCTTGCGATAGGAGATGGGAAAGAAACGCTGATAGAACTCCGTCTTGAATACCTTCCAAGTAATCTCGGTACCCCGCTGCTCTAAAGCTCTCCTAATGTTCAACCACCAATTCTTGGCTATATCTTGCAAATGATGGCCAATTAGCTTTATTCTCTTCTCATCATTATACTCCAAAGAGTCAAATAGCATTTCAATGTCCTCAAGCCAACTTTCGCACTCGATGGCATTCTCGGTACCTTTTAATGCGGGAGGTCGAAAGGATTGGAATCGCTTCAGCAACGTCTCCATAGGGGTCGCTGTAACATCCATAGGATCTCCGGATGTGCTCCCCTGTTCTGGCGCTAAGGGTCGTAGAGGTACGGCTGCTCTTCTAGGAGGCATATCTAATAACCCAACTGATTAGTACACAAGATATACAACTGTCTCAGCCATCCTCTAGTCAGTTACCTCTGATCTAGAATCAGTTCTGATTCAGTCAATCACATGCTGAAAGAAATCAAATAACAACAACATGTAATAGGAAAGCAATAATCATGCTAGCACGTCATCAAGCAAGGAAGAAGACTCGATCTACCCCGCTCATTCTATCCTATCTCAGTCTAAAGGAACTCTCTGCTCTGATACCACCTGTTGTGGGGACCCGGGCTCTAATTCTTTTTCTTGGGATTAAATGGATTGTTATTAAAAACGTGGGTCAAATTTTTGCTTTTTACAGTAAATCAAATGTAACTAAACAAACATAATTCATAGTTTAACTTACAATATAAACATGAAGTACAATTCTTGTTCTTACAACTAGTGTTCAATACCATCTATAAACAAACAGTAGTACAAGTCTAACAAAAGAACCACTAGTCCTCTGCTGCGCCCGAGATCACCACGCTATCACGATCATCTCTGTCTCGACCCAGATCCTGCCCCACCTGTTGTTATGCACACATACAAACATAACAACAGCCGGAAAACCGGTGAGAACAAATCCCAGTATAAACATGTAACAGGCATATAAACAATCTAAACATGAAACATGCTGAGATGAATGTCATTCATATAAAATCATGCAATGCGAATCTAATCATGTCTAGACTCGACTCGACTAAAACTCTAGGGATCCCGTTGTGAATAAGACGTCACTGGCTGTCACCTACCCTACCAATCGAGGTGTTGTACGTCTTATTCCTAGACTTCGGCCTGATCTGTATCCGCGTCTACAATAGGGGCGGTGATCTTCCCCTAAGCTGAGATATCGCCGAACATCTAGTAGTCTGCCTGATCTCCAGACTGCCCTATCTTAATGCATGAATACCAAAATCTGTAAACAAGCATAATGCAATGCTACACGATCTGTAAACAAAGCATAGCAAGATCTGAATACAAGTTCTATAAAAAAATCTATAGCAATCATAATCATATCAAGGTATGAACAATAAAACAAGTATGTGATTTTGGTTGGGAAACTCAAATGTGATCTTATTTGAGTCGTGATTCCCCAAACAAAACATGTACTATACCTTTCGTTGTAGAATCGCTGTCACGATCGCCAATACGAATCTGAAATGGAAATGTTGATATAAACTCTATCAATTCCTAATCTAATCAACACATGTGGGGACCCGGACGCTAATCAAGTTCTTAATCATAATTGGGACTAATTAATCAATTAAAAACAGGGTCTAAATTTTTTTTTTAAAATGCGGAACGTAGTGAAATCAAACTCATATACATATCCGTATAGAATACAATACGAGTCCTGTACTGCATGCATTCAAAATAAACTGAGGTTTAACAACTAATGTCAAGTGTTCAACCCTATCTCTAATCCAAGTCCGGAGCCTCCACTCTAATCACGATCTCTCCTCATCTCCTGGACCCTGATCCTGTCCCACCTGTTTTCAAGTACACATACAGACAAGACAACAGCCGGATATACCGGTGAGAATATAATCCCAGTATAAATCAATGAAACATGCAATAATATAAACAATATAAAGCATGTAATCAGGTAACATGAATATGTATCATACTCCGAAACATAAACAAGAATCTACAATACTCGTAGCTACATCATTTAAGACTAGACTGAATCCTAGTCTAGGGATCCCGGTTTCCAGATGTGGTATTCCTATATCGAATTCCGTAAAGGAGGGAACCATAATCTCTATTACTCGATATAACCAGTGCCCCGGTATTCCTATATCGAATTCCGTAATAGAAGAATTCCAACCCCTTTACTCGATATAACCAAATATGGTGTTCCTATATCGAATTCCGTAATGGATTCCATTACTCGATATAACCATACATCCAGTGTCCTGACCTAACCGTCAAGGACTATAGCTCTATCGCTAGCATCCTATCCTGAGACATCGTGCAATGTGCCGTGGCGATACCACCACTATCCGGCACTTCTGTCACAAGATAGTCCTGTCTAATACCTGTTATCTAATATCAAGAGAACAAGTACATAAATCAATTTAAAGCAAATATCAATGCAATAAATAAAGTATGTGATTTAGGGAAACCCAAGTCCAAACCGACTCAAGTCCATCTCCCAATACCACATTGACTTATACCTTTCGTTGCAGTCTCGGTTTCCTGCTCAGTCGAAGTCCTGAATTCACAGTCTGTCTGGTAATGACAATATGAATAATCTTATGTCAATATACCACTCCAATCAATAACAATCTGATAATTCTTGATTTAATTCAAAATCAACGGCATAACGGTACAATCTCCATATTCCGTCAATACCAAATCACCAGATAACAGTTACAATCCATAACTCATATCCAATACAATCTATAATCAATCCATAATCCAAATCTGTCCGGTATCAACTGATTATAATCAGAAAATCATAACAATTCCATAATCAGTCTATTTCTTAATCTGACTTCGATTCTATGATGTCTACTATGTCAAGAACAACATATATGAGTTCCATTCAATTCTGACAATAGCATAATTTCAAAGCATGTCAAAACGTAGCAAAACTTACGTCCAGTTGTAGCCTACGTTGCTAGGAACTCGGTACCGAAGTCAGAATCAAAATCAGACGGACGGATTGATCGCACGATTGAATTTAAGATCAAAAGATAAACTTTCCCCGAGCTTCCGTTTCTTGTTTCTGAGGATGAATTGCATGTACATATATATATATATATACACACGACATGCAGCCAAGCAAGTGGCTCGTCCTTGGCCAACCACGTCTCGCGCATATGCGCGAGTTCCTCGGCGCATATGCGCGAGACCTTCGGGTCTCCGCACAGCAGCTCGCGCATATGCGCGACACCCTCCGCGCATATGCGCGAGATCTTCGGCAGCTCACCTCGGCAGCTCGCGCATATGCGCGACACCTTCCGCGCATATGCGCGAGATCTTCGGCGTTTTGGGCGCATGTGCGCGCATCCGGCCGCGCACGTGCGCCAATGCTACTGCCCTCGCACATTCGATGTCACTCGTTATCTCAAATCGTGTCCCGATTAATCCTTTCATAATCATATCAAATTATAATTCAATAATTACCGATTACTGGGATTAATTTTCCGGGCATTACATTTCTCCCCCCCTAAGATATGATTTCGTCCTCGAAATCACAAGCATTCAATCATATCAATAAGGAGTATGTATACAAAAACTATATCAAAATTTACATCAGTGAAATAATGCTGGGAATTCCTGTCTCATATCAGATTCAGTCTCCCAAGTGGCTTCTTCAACCCCGTGACGAGTCCATTGAACTTTCACAAAGGGAATCGTCTTTGTTCTGAGCTGTTTTTCTTTACGATCTATAATCCGGATCGGTTTCTCGACATAACTCAATGTCTCATCCAGCTCAGTCTCGTCTGGTTGAATCACATGTGAATCATCAGGGAGATATTTCCGCAGCATCGATACATGAAAAACATCATGTATTCCAGATAATGAAGGCGGCAATGCTAGTCGATAGGCACGATCTCCTATCTTCTCGAGAATTTCATAAGGACCTACATATCGTGGAGACAATTTCCCTTTCTTGCCAAATCTGACAACACCTCTGAAAGGAGAAATCTTCAGGAATACTCGGTCTCCAGCCTCAAATACCAACGGTCGTCGTCTGATGTTGGCATACTTGGCTTGTCTGTCCTGAGCTGCCTTCATTTTCTTCTGAATCAATTTCACTTTATCGGTCATATCTCTGATCATGTCAGGTCCAGTCTCAGGAACTTCAGAGATATCATCCCAATACAATGGGGATCGACACTTCTTTCCATACAACGCTTCGAATGGAGCCATCTCAATACTAGTCTGATAGCTATTGTTGTACGAAAACTCACAAAGAGGCAATGCATCCTGCCAACCAGTGCTAAAATCAAGTACTACAGCTCTCAGCATATCTTCCAATGTCTGAATCGTACGCTCTGACTGTCCATCAGTCTGTGGATGATATGCGGTACTAAGATGTAACTTCGTACCAAGAGCTTGCTGCAGACTCTGCCAGAAGTGCGATGTAAACCGAGGGTCACGGTCTGAAACAATCGACTTCGGCACTCCGTGCAATCTAATCACTTCTCGGACATAAACATCAGCCATCTGATCATATCGGTAGGTCATCTTGTATGGAATAAAACATGCAGATTTGGTCAATCGATCAATCACGACCCAAATCGCATTACATCCTCGGGAGGATCTCGGTAACTGTGTCACAAAATCCATGGAAATGTGATCCCATTTCCATTCAGGAATGGACAAACTCTGTAACAATCCTCCTGGTTTCTTTCTTTCAGCTTTCACCTGTTGGCAATTCAGACACTTGGCTACAAATTCAATCACATCCGATTTCATTTGTTTCCACCAATACTGTGTCTTTAAATCATTGTACATTTTCCTGCCACCAGGATGAATGCTAAAACGACTGTTGTGCGCTTCTGTCAATATTCTCTGTCTCAATTCTGAAACATTTGGCACAACAAGACGATTATTCACATACAAGACATTGTCACGAACCTGATATTCTGATTGATGTCCAGATCTAACCATCGCAATCGAATTCTGTACGTTCTGATTAATTTTCTGAGCTGTTTTAATTTCCAAAAGCAGCTCTGGTTTAGCCCGAACAGCACGCAATCTCAGAGGCTGACGATTTGTCTCAAATATTAATCCAGACAAACAGCAGTCTTCAATCAAATTCAATACACCAATCGTCGATAAGGATAGTGCACATACCTTTCGACACAACGCATCTGCTGCTGCATTGGACTTCCCTGGATAATATTTAATCTCCCAATCAAAGTCTTTCAGTAAATCCAGCCATCTCCGCTGTCTCATATTCAGCTCTGATTGCGAAAACAGATATTTCAAGCTTTTGTGATCAGAATATATCTCAAATTTTTCCCCGTACAGATAATGTCGCCATATCTTCAATGCAAAGACTATGGCTGCCAACTCAAGATCATGAATTGGGTAACGGCTCTCATGTGGTTTCAATTGTCTAGAGGCATAGGCAATGACATGCCCTCGCTGCATCAAAACACAACCCAATCCTCGATGAGATGCATCACAATAAACAACAAATCCACCAGTGCCTGAAGGAATCGTCAACACAGGCGCACTGGTCAGTCTCTTTTTCAACTCAAGAAAACTGGATTCACAGTCTTCTGTCCACACAAATGGAGCATTCTTCTTGTTAGAGTAGGTGCCCGTCGAGCCAAGTGTTGGCCGAGTGTTCACAATGAAACTCTATGTATAAGCAGTCTTTATTTTAATAATATTTGAAATTATTACTTTGGCAAATCTTTATCTGTATACCCATGCTAGCTGCATAGATAAAGCCCTTGAATATACAAATAGTAGAAAGAATATGAGATGCTCATATGATGAGTATCATGAAACTCATATTTGTAATACTGTATATTCTAAAAACGGTTCCTAGTCGATTCAGCCGCCACTAAGAAGGATATAGGCCGCTCGAGTTAGAGACTAGTATCTGCGATGTGAGTACCATGTTTCATTGGTAGGGGACATTATGATGTCCGAACATGCAGATAGGTGCTCCTTGTAGAGTGCACTGAACAACCCTCCATAAAAGGACTTTCCAAGTGGTTCTCACTTATCGAGTGGAAAAGTCCTGGTTTATGGTTGTACAGAATTAGTCCTTATGACCCGGGACAACATTGAGACTCTATGTGCTAGAATTACACTTTGACTTGTTTACCGACTCTCATGGGGTCATTAGGTGGCAAGGTTGGGTGTTCTGTCGAAACACATAGGAGTCGATGCATTGTAGTCGGGGATTCACCGCTTACCTTCGGGTATGGATATCCTATGTGTTATCATGTGTATGTAGATCGAAATCTCTGGCCAGAGTATGGTTGTAATTATGAAAGGGGTTTCATAGATTGCACCATCGATGCAACTACGACATGACACATAGTATCGATTCATTGACAACTCTCGATAAACCAATGGTTGTCGAATCGATCGGGATATATGAGTTGAAGGGACCGTACTGTACGCTAACCATAATTGAATGGTTCTTGCAGGCACTATCATGTGATACCTAGGGAATCACGTAAGCGATGCTGCTAGGCGTTTAACGTGATTGGTTGGGTACTATCAGACTTGAGTTCTGACGTTCTTACTATCAAGGAGTTGATAAGTAAGAATGGAGCAATTGGGGTATGCTCGAATAAGGACATGTTTAGTCCGAATCACATGGAGATGTGAACCCACGGCTAGTTGTATCAATGAACCATTGAGGGCCACACAAGTACTAGCTTTGTAAATCCCGATGAGAAGTAAAAATAGTTCAATGTGTTGAACGGCTTATAAAGGAGTTTATAAGCGTAAGGAAACTTAGAAGTATGACTTCTATAAAGGAGAAAATAGTTCAATGTGTTGAACGACTTATAAATGAGTTTATAAGTGCAAAGAAAAATAGAAGTATGACTTCTATGAGAGAAATATAAATTTTAATTTATGGAAGTGTTCCTAGATTAAAATTTGGCCAAGTGACTAATGTTTTTGAAAATTGTGATTTTCATAAACATTATTATGGACTAAATTAAATTAATTCAAGTGTTGAATTAATTAAACACTAGTGGGCCTAGTAGAGCCCAAATAATTAAATTAATTCAAGTGTTGGATTAATTAAATAATATTGAGTCTTGTAGAGCTCAATTAAAATAATTATTTAACTAGTGGGACTTGGGTAAATTCAAGTAATGTTTAATTAGTCTCAAATGTGTTTGAGATAATTAAATTTAGTCCAAAGTTTTTAATTTGATTAAAAACTATATTATATGCATGCATGGGAGGTGAAGAGTTGGGGAATACTTTTGATTAAAATAATGGTTGGCATGCAACTTTTTGTATCAACTTTTTGCAACCCCAAGACTAGATTCTCCTCCCTCATTCTACACACACATGGCCGAAACCTCCCTTCCTATTCTCTCCATTTTTTCTCTTCTTTTGTGTTCTTCAATTTGTTGGAGAAAACACACACTTCTCTTTGAAAAATCCTCACATTTTTCTAGTGCAAATTGTGAGGGGATCTACCTAGTTGGTGGTGGGCCTAATTTGAAGGAAAGATTCAAGGATTTGGAGGAGGAGCTTGTAGATCTTCATGCCTTGAGGAGCTTTGTTGTTTGACAACAAAGTTGGAGCCACAATCAACTTTTAAAGTTGATAGGTAATACTTTCTTAACATCCTATGTATGTTTTTGAGATTTTTGTAAATATTGCACAACTTCTAATGATGGCCGAAATTTTCCCTTAAAATTTGATTTTTATGCTTCCGTTGCGTTTCCGGCCACCGTAACCGGTCCGCTTTCAAGTGGTATCCGAGCTTAGGTTACGGATTTTGTGTAATATTTGCATAATATTATGTTGAGATCGATTTCTAACCGTTTGAGATTTTTTGTGCAAGAAAATCATCAAGGCCGAATTTTTGAAGAAAACAAAAAAAAAAAAAAAATGTTTTTCCGGGCAGCCGAGGGGCTGCCCGAAAATTTCGGGCAGCCGAGGGGCAGCCCAAGGGGCTGCCCGAAATGTTCAGTTTTTAAAATAAAAAAAAAAATTTTTTGTTGTTGCCGGAATCCGGCGACGGAGCTCCGGCGACGGCGATGACGGCTAGGGTTTCCAAAAGTGTTTTGGACAATCTTAGTGTCATGGGCCTTGAGATGTTGGGCCATTGGATGGACAACATTATTTGTGAAATTTAAATGGACCTAAGTATTTTTGGTGAAAAATGGGTTTTGGGCCCTTAAGTTTAAATTTACAATTGTTGCACATATTTTCTCATAAAATAAATAATTGAAGTAGGACCTCAATTATTTATAGTAAATGGTGATTTACAAGAAATTCGATTATAAATAAATTAATTTGAAAGTAGACAAAGGTGTTTGTATACTTTGTTAATTTAATTTATAATTGTGGCGGTTAGTGATTGGATCAAGATATATAATATTGGATCAATTAATTATAGTGATAATTAATTGATGGTGTATGATATGTGATATTATGCATGAAGGATGATCAAAAGCCCAAGCCCAATTTGCTAGGTGTATGCTAGGATATTTGTGTTGTATGATTGTAATAATTATCAATTTTTAAAGTGGGCTTGGTTTATGGCCCGTTCCCACCCCATGAGATGTATCCCTATGTGCCATGGATATTTATTTGTAAATATTAGAATAGGGGAAGATCAAGATTGGAAGATGGTGGCCTTGGTGATTATGAAGATCGAAGACATGTAATATTGGATGCTAATGTAATAGTATAGTTGCATTGCATCCCGTGCATTTACCCTAGGATTGGACCTAGGCCCGTGTTTGGCTCACACGGGCCATTAGTTTTGGGGCGATTGATCATCCTTGTATTGTTTTCTATTTATGATATATGCATGATATGTTATAAATAATGAGTATGTGCGTTATTATTATTATAATAACAAAGTTGCATGAATCCGGCAAACATACGATCAAACATGGCGAGCTTTTAAAATAAAATTAATGATGAGACCTTTCAAAATTAAAAACCCTCATTTTGAATAAGATTCAAAATTAATATCAAGCCCGAAAAGGGGAATTATAAAATTGGTTATAATTTCCTTGTCTTCCATCGACAATGGGTGCATGATGAACGCTACCCGTACTCGGGGCTCGGCTCATATTATTGGGGGAGCTTTGGGTGCCGGAAAGCTGTGACATCCATTGACATGGTGATGTGAACTACGTGGAACTCCCATGATTTCGGCTCATATTATTGAGGGAACTCATGGCGACCGTCCATTAAGGTTCAACATCGATGGGTAAGGCTTGACACGTGAAGATGAACGACGTCATATTATTGGGTCCTAATCAAACGTGAGACAAAAGTTTACGTTAAGGGTTGCATTGTGATGCAATTGGAAACTACCTTTTAGGAATTGTGATTGGCTGATATTATTCGGGATCATAATTCGCTAATTGGACCTTACGTACCTACTGAGGAAAGGAGTTTCCCGTTTTCACTAGAGGGTAGTGAAAGATGTCAAAACAGTGGGAGTAAATATTTATAAAGTTAAAGTCCATACTTTATATCTTACCAAATATTTAAAATAGTCATCAACATTTATCTGTTTTTACTTTTCAGTACAAATCGACAATGTCTTCGATGCGCAATTCGATATCTATAATACTCGACAAACACATATTAACTGGACCTAATTACCTCACTTGGCTAAGAAATTTGAAAATAGTCTTAAATTCGGAAAGGGTAACATATACACTAACTCAGTCGCCCCCTGTTGAGGCTCCGACTGACTGCAATCCTGAGGAATTGCAGGCTTACAAGGAATGGTGTGACCATGACTTGATAGCCAGGTGTTATATGCTGACTTCTATGAACGATGAGCTACAGAGGCGTTTTGAGGGTGCAAAGAGTGCTGCTGACATTCATTTGCAACTCAAAGAGCTCTTTGGTGAGCAAACACGACCTCTAAGGCATGCTACCGTCAAGGAGCTGATCACTTTGCGCATGCGAGATGGGACCTCGGTCCATGAGCATGGCCTAAAGGTGATCGGGCTCGTGGACAAGCTCGTTGGCATGGATCTGATCTTGCCTTCGGAGTTGACCACCGACGTGTTGCTGTTATCACTGCCTAGCTCATTTGATCCTTTTGTGGTGAACTTCAACATGAACAAGATGGAACCGACCCTTGAGGAGTTGGTGAACATGCTTGTTACGTTTGAATCCACCATCAAGCAAGAGAAGTTGGTTCTTTATGTGGGTTCTTCATCTGGTACGAAGATTGATCCACATGGGAATGGAAAGAAGAGTTCTTTCCAACGCCCCGAGAAGAACGAGCCCTTGTTGAGGCAATCTCCGAATCCCGTTGTGGCAGCCAGACCAGTTAAGGCTGACAAGACTGGTGATGTTTGCCATCACTGCAAGAAGCCTGGACATTGGAGGCGAAATTGCAAAGAATATCTTGCCCAGAAGTGTTCTGGAAACGGTATGTTCTAAATTTAAGTAAACATTTTAATTAACTCTACTTCTTGGGTATTAGATACCGGTTGTGACTCACATCTCTGTAATGGGTTACAGGTGATGGGAAGAAGTAGGAAGCTTAAGGAAGGTGTGACCTTCTTGAGGATGGGCAATGGAGCAAGAGTTGCTGCCAAGGCTATTAAGGATGTTTACTTATTGTTGAACAATGACTTTAAGTTAATTTTAAGAGATGTTTTGTTTGTACCTGTTTGGTGTAAAACATTGTTTCCATTTCTATTGTGATAAAAATGGATATTCTTGTTTATTTAGCAAAGGTGTTTGCAACATTTACAAGAATGAATGTTTAATTGGTACTTGAGAACTTGAAAACGATCTCTATAACTTAAAAGTAAAAGATATTCTACTAAATGTCCATTCAAAGGCAGATACCATATGAGATATGGATGGGTAAGCCTCCCAAATATTCTTATCTTAGAATATGGGGAGCCCTGCTTATGTGAAGCAGGTAAGTGGGAGATAAATTGGATTGTTGATCCATTTTATGTTACTTTGTGGGATATCCAAGGAATTAAGTTGGATATCATTTCTATCATCCCCAAGAAACAAAAGTGTTTGTTTCTAGGAATGCAACCTTTTTGGGAAAATGATTTTCTATTGGATAGAAAAAGGGAGATGATAGAACTCGAAGAGGTTCGAGAGAAACCCACAATTATGGAACCCACACCCGATGAGCCAAGAGAGGAGATACAAGTTCCTAAAAGATCCGAGAGACTCTCGAGACCACCTATGAGGTATGGTCAGCTTCTTGAAGAGGGCCATGATGAGCCTAACCATGGATGTGATCCAAGGACCTTCAAGGAAGCGTTATCGGATGCCGATTCATCCAAGTGGCTTGAAGAAATGGAATCTGAGTTGAATTCCATGCATTCGAACCAAGTGTAGGATCTTGTGGATCCACCTGTGGGAACTGTTCCTACAGGGACTTGGGGAGGATGGGAAGGTGTTGACCTTCAAGGCGCGATTGGTGGCAAAAGGATGTACTCAAAGACAAGGAGTTGACTTTGAGGAAACCTTTTCCCAATCGCAATGTTCAAGTCCATAAGGATTTTATTAGCCATAGCTGCATAGTATGACTATGAGATATGGCAGATGATGTCAAGACAAACTTTCTTAAATGGGGATTTTAAGAAAGTTATTCACATGTCTAAACCTGAAGGGTTTACATCTATCGGAAGTGAGCATATGGTATGCAAACTTCAGAGATCTATTTATGATCTAAAGCAGGCATCTAGGAGTTGGAACCTCAGATTCGACAGTACAATCAAATAGTTTGATTTACTATGAATCATGAGGGACCCTATGTGTATAAGAAGGTCAGTGGGAGTGTTGTGACATTCCTGGTGCTTTATGTTGATGACATTCTAATCATTGGGAATGATGTAGGAATGTTGCAATCAACAAAGATATGGTTAGCAAGTAAGTTCTCGATGAAGGACTTGGGTGAAGCATCTTTTGTATTGGGATACAGATCTATTGAGATAGATCGAAAAGATGGCTTGGTCTCACCCAGTCCACATACATTGATACCATCGTGAAGCAGTTCTCGATGGATGAGTCCATGAGAGGACATCTACCAGTGTGTCATGGCGTGTCCCTATCCAAGTCTGTCTCCCAAGACAGATGCAGAGATAGTGGCGATGACACGCATTCCGTATGCTTCGGAAATTGGTAATATCATGTATGGGATGATATCTACACGTCCTGACGTGGCGTTTCCACTATATGTAGTGAAATGATATCAATCGAACCCCGGTCTTCCACAACTAGAAAGCTGTGAAAGACATCCTCAAGTTGTTGAGAAGGACCAATAAGTTGTTCTTGGTCTATGGGGGTAGAGAACTGAAATTGGAAGGCTATACTGACTCTAGCTTCCAAAGCGATATCGATAACTCGAAGTCAACCTCTAGTTTCGTATTCATGCTCAACGGTGCTGCTGTCTCTTGGAAGAGTTCCAAGTAAGACAATATTACGGATTCCAGCACAGAGGCCGAATACATTGCTGCATCAGATGCAGCAAGAGAGGCTGTTTGGATAAGGAATTTCGTCCAAGAGTTGGACGTCATTCCTAATGGAATTGCTCCTATCCCGGTGTTGTGTGACAACACGGGAGCTATAGCTCAAGCAAAGGAGCCAAGGTCTCATCAGAAATCCAAACTAGTATTGAGAAAGTACCACATCCTCGGAGAGATTGTGGAATGAAGAGTAGTGTCTATTGACAAAGTCGGCTCCGCAGATTATGTTGTTGATCCACTAGCTAAGCCTTTACCTGGACCATTGTTCGACAAGCATCGCGAATCAATGGGTTTTAAGCATATGGGTAGTTGGCTCTAGTGCAAGTGGGAGATTGTTAGAGTAGGTGCCCGTCGAGCCAAGTGTTGGCCGAGTGTTCACAATGAAACTCTATGTATAAGCAGTCTTTATTTTAATAATATTTGAAATTATTACTTTGGCAAATCTTTATCTGTATACCCATGCTAGCTGCATAGATAAAGCCCTTGAATATACAAATAGTAGAAAGAATATGAGATGCTCATATGATGAGTATCATGAAACTCATATTTGTAATACTGTATATTCTAAAAACGGTTCCTAGTCGATTCAGCCGCCACTAAGAAGGATATAGGCCGCTCGAGTTAGAGACTAGTATCTGCGATGTGAGTACCATGTTTCATTGGTAGGGGACATTATGATGTCCGAACATGCAGATAGGTGCTCCTTGTAGAGTGCACTGAACAACCCTCCATAAAAGGACTTTCCAAGTGGTTCTCACTTATCGAGTGGAAAAGTCCTGGTTTATGGTTGTACAGAATTAGTCCTTATGACCCGGGACAACATTGAGACTCTATGTGCTAGAATTACACTTTGACTTGTTTACCGACTCTCATGGGGTCATTAGGTGGCAAGGTTGGGTGTTCTGTCGAAACACATAGGAGTCGATGCATTGTAGTCGGGGATTCACCGCTTACCTTCGGGTATGGATATCCTATGTGTTATCATGTGTATGTAGATCGAAATCTCTGGCCAGAGTATGGTTGTAATTATGAAAGGGGTTTCATAGATTGCACCATCGATGCAACTACGACATGACACATAGTATCGATTCATTGACAACTCTCGATAAACCAATGGTTGTCGAATCGATCGGGATATATGAGTTGAAGGGACCGTACTGTACGCTAACCATAATTGAATGGTTCTTGCAGGCACTATCATGTGATACCTAGGGAATCACGTAAGCGATGCTGCTAGGCGTTTAACGTGATTGGTTGGGTACTATCAGACTTGAGTTCTGACGTTCTTACTATCAAGGAGTTGATAAGTAAGAATGGAGCAATTGGGGTATGCTCGAATAAGGACATGTTTAGTCCGAATCACATGGAGATGTGAACCCACGGCTAGTTGTATCAATGAACCATTGAGGGCCACACAAGTACTAGCTTTGTAAATCCCGATGAGAAGTAAAAATAGTTCAATGTGTTGAACGGCTTATAAAGGAGTTTATAAGCGTAAGGAAACTTAGAAGTATGACTTCTATAAAGGAGAAAATAGTTCAATGTGTTGAACGACTTATAAATGAGTTTATAAGTGCAAAGAAAAATAGAAGTATGACTTCTATGAGAGAAATATAAATTTTAATTTATGGAAGTGTTCCTAGATTAAAATTTGGCCAAGTGACTAATGTTTTTGAAAATTGTGATTTTCATAAACATTATTATGGACTAAATTAAATTAATTCAAGTGTTGAATTAATTAAACACTAGTGGGCCTAGTAGAGCCCAAATAATTAAATTAATTCAAGTGTTGGATTAATTAAATAATATTGAGTCTTGTAGAGCTCAATTAAAATAATTATTTAACTAGTGGGACTTGGGTAAATTCAAGTAATGTTTAATTAGTCTCAAATGTGTTTGAGATAATTAAATTTAGTCCAAAGTTTTTAATTTGATTAAAAACTATATTATATGCATGCATGGGAGGTGAAGAGTTGGGGAATACTTTTGATTAAAATAATGGTTGGCATGCAACTTTTTGTATCAACTTTTTGCAACCCCAAGACTAGATTCTCCTCCCTCATTCTACACACACATGGCCGAAACCTCCCTTCCTATTCTCTCCATTTTTTCTCTTCTTTTGTGTTCTTCAATTTGTTGGAGAAAACACACACTTCTCTTTGAAAAATCCTCACATTTTTCTAGTGCAAATTGTGAGGGGATCTACCTAGTTGGTGGTGGGCCTAATTTGAAGGAAAGATTCAAGGATTTGGAGGAGGAGCTTGTAGATCTTCATGCCTTGAGGAGCTTTGTTGTTTGACAACAAAGTTGGAGCCACAATCAACTTTTAAAGTTGATAGGTAATACTTTCTTAACATCCTATGTATGTTTTTGAGATTTTTGTAAATATTGCACAACTTCTAATGATGGCCGAAATTTTCCCTTAAAATTTGATTTTTATGCTTCCGTTGCGTTTCCGGCCACCGTAACCGGTCCGCTTTCACTTCTGAGTTAACTGCGTAATCGGTTTGGCAATACTCGAGAAATCTTTAATAAATCGTCGATAATATCCTGCCAAACCCATAAAACTGCGAATTTCTGGTACAGATATAGGTCTCGGCCAACTCATCACGGCTTCAACCTTACTAGGATCAACTGATATACCGTCTCCCGATATAATGTGACCCAAAAACACAACCTGTTTCAGCCAAAACTCGCATTTCGACAATTTAGCATACAGTTTCTCAGCCCTCAAAATTCTCAATACAGTCCTCAGATGATTTGCATGCTCAATCATATTCTTTGAATAAATCAGTATATCATCAATGAATATGATAACAAAATCATCCAAGTATTTCTAAAATACACGGTTCATCAATCCCATAAATACCGCCGGGGCATTCGTCAAACCAAATGGCATGACAATAAATTCATAATGTCCATACCTGGTTCTGAATGTTGTCTTTGAGATATTAGAATCCCTGACTCTCAGTTGATGGTATCCAGATCTCAAGTCGATCTTAGAATACACCGATGAACCTTGCAACTGATCAAACATATCATCAATACGAGGCAATGGATATTTATTCTTTACCGTTGCCTTGTTCAGTTGTCGGTAGTCGATACAAAGTCTCATCGACCCATCTTGTAATGCCCGAGAATTTAATTAACGTAATCTGAGATGATTTGTTGATTATGACTTGATGTAATTATAGCCGGGCCAGTTCGAGATCAAATTGGAAAAAATTATGAGGGACACAAGATTTGGGCCGAATGTCATTCGCCCGGGCGGGAGTTTATGACCGCCCGAGCGAGAGGGTTTAATGGTAGAAAGCCGAGAGTCCTTCGCCCGGGCGGCACTTTTTGTCCGCCCGAGCGCGCATGTAGAATTGTGAGGGCCGAGAGTGCTTCGCCCTAGCGAGCAGGTTTTGACCGCCCTAGCGAGCAACGTGCTGCGTGAAGAAGTATGCCACTTGCCATGCATGCGAGATGGATATATATATGTGTGCAAAACTCGCTGCTCCTCCATTCTTTCAGCCTGGAAGTCGAGAGTTTAGAGGAGAGATTTTATATTCTTGAGGGTAGAATTCAATTTACGAGCAAACCGTATATCTGAATTGAAATCCGACTTCGGTACTGGGTTCCTATCAACGCAGGCTACGCAAGGACGTAAGTGTTATTACGTTTAGACAAGATTTGAATTTATGATGTTGTTAGAATTGAATATGATTCAGATATGGTGTTTATACTACCGTAGATATTGTATAATCGAAGACAGATTTAAGAATAAGTTGGTTATACAATTGTTATGAATTTTAGAAGATATTGACTGAGACTTCAAACTAAATGGTAGTATTCTTGATTTAAGAATGAATAGAGGATTATTCTTATGGGTCTGGATAGGTTATTCAGTAGTTATGTGAAGTCAGATAGAGGAGATAATACCGTATGTCGGTATTATGTATTTCAGCATTTCTGAAGATGCAGTTGTTAGACATTCATATGCTGGAATTAGAAGAATGATATTATGGTATTGACTCCAAGTTCTGATAGGTTATTTGTGATGTTGAGATTGTCGGGTTATCGACATGATATGATATGCCGTCTAAACATCAGTTGGCGCAGATTGGTCAGATTCAGTATTGATTTATGTTATATTATGATCTTGTTGATATGAATCAGATTGTGGTTTGTTCAGATATGGATCAGATTATATACTGAATTGGGTATTGTTCAGAACAGATTGTGATTTGAACTACATATTGATACAGTGTATTTGTTATTGTCGTTTCAGATCAGGGATGAACAGATTCGACTTCGAGACGTCGTCTTCATCAGATCAGGAAGACAAAGGTATAATTCATGTGATATTCGGGACGCATAACTCAAATTAGATTAATTTGAGTTTCCCAATAAAATCACATACTAGATTATTGTTTATATTGTTATCTGATTATGCTTTGATTATAGAATCTGTATTCAAGCAGGTAAGATAATTGTGATATTCAGTTATGAATATGATTATGCTTTGTTTACAGATTGTTATTCATTGCAGTTAAGATAGGAAAGTCTTTGACAGGCATTGTCAAATATCTAGACGTTTCGATGTATCTCAGCATAGGAGTAGGTATTACTCTTATTGCCGCCGTTGATACAGCTCAGACCGAAGTCTAGGAATGAGACGTTCATTACCCCGATTGGAGGGTAGGTAGTGACGTCTTATTCACACCGGGATCCCTAGAGTTCTAGTCGAGTCAAGTCTAGACGTGATTTGATTAGGACTGCATGCTTATATGGATGTGGTTCCTAGATCATAGGACCCATCATTATTGCTTCCAATTGTGCTAGCATGTTTTTATGATTTAGATTGGTTATATGCATGGTTGGTTGATTTGAAGTTCATGCTTGTTGTGTGATTAGATTTCATAGCTTATGAAATCTAATGTTTCGATTTTATTCGTAACAGCATGTTTCATGAATTATTTTATGTATATACATGTTTACCAAGTTTTATACTGGGATTTATTCTCACCGGAGTTATCCGGCTGTTGTCTGGTTTTGTATGTGTTCATGACAACAGGTGGGGCTGGATCAGGGTCGAGATGACGATGAGAGAAGACGAGTTAGCGTGGTGATTCCGGACTTACAGTAGATTGGGTTTTATTACTTGAATTTAGTAGTTGAACCTTAGATTAGATTATTGTATGTTAATACTGAAATGTATTTTATACAGATATGTATATTATTAGATGCCATTACCTTCCGCGTTTATATTTTAAAAAGAAGAATTTTTAGACCCTGTTTATCAGAATAGATAATTACATCCCAGTGATGATTAAGAAGATGATTAGCGTCCGGGTCCCCACAACAGGTGGTATCAGAGCCGATAGTTCCTTTAGCTATAGAATCTTTAGCGATAGATCTTCTAGAGATAGAAAAGATTGAGCGGGGTAGATGAATTTTCTTTCTTTCCTTGCATGTGTGTGCTAGCATGAGATTGATTCTAATGTTGATTGACATTGTGTGCTAGCATGAGACTATGTGTTACTGCTTTAAGATACATGGCTACCTGACTATTTGATTTAAATTGGTATTATATATTCTTGAGTATGAATCAGATCGGATTCATGATCAGCAGTAAGATGATCATGATCAGAAAGGATTGGCACAGCATTGTATTATTGGGTTACTAATGTGTGTGGTAATCAGATGTACCTCCCAGAAGGATTGAGGAAACAGGCAGTACTTCGTATGATCCGCCATACATACCAGAACCGCAGATAGATGTGTCAGCGACTCCGATGGAAACTAAGTTGGCAGAATTTCAGTTATTTGAGCCGCCGATTCTGAATGGTACAGAGACGGCTGAAACGTGTCAGCACTGGGTTGAGGACATAGAGATATTGTTTGATCTACTGGATTGTACAGATGACCAAAGAGTTAAATTGGTATTTCACCAATTACAAGAGGTTGCCAGAAGTTGGTGGATTACAATCAAAAGAGTATTAGCACTACGGGGTACCGTGATCACGTGGGAAGTCTTCAAGACTGAATTCTATCAAAGGTTTTTCTCCGCCTCGTACCGAGAAGACAAGAAAGCAGAATTTGAGAATTTAAGTCAAGGTCAATTGAATATTGATGATTATGCTGCTAAATTTTCTACTCTGTTGCGTTTTGCTCCTCATATGGCTAGGGATGATGAAGCTGTAGTGAATCAATTCATTAGAGGATTGAATTCGGAGATAGTTGCATTCATGAATCTACAGCGACCCTATCACTTTGCTGATGTTTTGAGTAAAGCAAAGAGAGCAGAAGAGAGTCTGATTCGGCAATTAGCAAGGTTGTGTGTGAAGCAACCCCAGACACCACAAGTCCCTTCGAGATTCGAACGTGGCAGCACGAGTGGAAAGCAAGATTTGCTGAAAGCTCGGAAGAAACAGTTCAAGAAGTTAGGCAGTGGTTCCTCCAGTTCCAGTGGTTCCAGTCCGAGTTATACTGGAGTTTATTGCGCTAGGTGTGGAGGGAGACATCCCACCAAACAATGCCAGGGAGTGACTGGTAGATGCAATGTCTGCGGACAACATGGGCATTTTGCTAGAGTGTGTCCTCAGAAGGGTTCCCAAAGATTTTGGGGAGCAGGACCATCGGGTGGCAATGCGTGAGAAACAAACCCAGAAACTACCACAGGTACTATTCTTTATGATTATACTGCAGATGTATTGATATATACTAATGCATTCGCCATGAGTATCTGTGATTGAGTAGCATGATGATATGCTATATTTATGGGGTCTGTTTGTGCTGTAGTATTGATTTCCTTACTGTTTGGAAGAATATGTTGATATCAGAGATTTCTGTGACATGTTATATACTACAGTAGAATGAAACCGGGATTGGGCTAGATATGATGTACTGGTGTTATATGATTTCGATCTCAGTATGGATATGTACTGCTAAACAAGTACAGAAATATTGTAGCATGTGTTCTGGAAATAGTTGATAAATGAGGATTCTAGATCTAGAATTCCTTAGATCATTGTAATGTTCTGGACTCGATTAGTACAAAAAGGAATAGATAGTATCCTTATGTATTCAGTAGATCCACTGAAATCGAGTCTAGCAGTAACACATGGGCTAGTAATCCAATAGTTGACTGGTGTTGGCCTAGATAGGTTGTCAGATGTGTTTTATATCAGAATGAACAGGAAGAAGTGACAGATTAAAGTATGGGCTAAGGAATCCAGTTGATTGTGTATTTCTCTGGAAGACATTTTAGTTGGTTTCTAAATTGACAGATTATGTGTTAAGGGGTATTTTGAAGAATTATGCTTGTTATATCTATGATTCCGGGATATATCCATAGCATCTGATTGTTTATATTGAATATTTGAAGACTGGGTTAAATATTCCGAGAACTGTGATTATTGTATACAGCAATGGGTCAGGTATGGATCCGAATGCAGTTATTGATACAGGTTTATATTCAGACTATGTGGTATCAGGAATGCCAGAATTAGCAGAATGTCAGATATGTCAGAACTTCCTTATCTGATTTGGACAGATTATCTTATTCTGATTATCTTTTTCTTGTATTACTTTACATCTGCTGAGTATTGTTATGATTCTAAATCAGTATTTGAGACATCTTATATTGGTTGGGAGTATATTCTATTTGCAGATGAAATATAGCAGTTGATCTGGACAGTATGAAGATTGGTCAGCCAGCCAGAATCTATTATGTTATGAGTTTTCTTAAACTCACTAGATCAGCATAGGATATTTATATTCTGAGTTTGATTTGGTGTTATTGTAATTATTATTCACTGTGTGATACTATGCAGTTCCAATTGCATCAGAGTTGTTTTTGGAAAATACAGTAGTCCCGAACAGTGATCCGAATTTTCAGACCTGTATTTTGTGATCAGATCAATTTAACAGCTATATGAATTTGCATTTTATATGGGTTTGGTTATCGTGTGTTATCAGAATTGTTTACAGCTTTTGGTATTGATAGTCAGAGCCGAATACCAGGTAGGTATTTCTTCGTTCTTTTATGTTATTAACTGATCTTGTACAGCATTAGTTCGAATCTGACGTCACAGGTAGTGTCAGAACTGCACTGGGGTGGATTCAGGTTTCAATCAGCTATTTCAGAATGTAAGATATTCGAACAGATAATGTGGCATAGATAGATGAGATCAGTTGGGACAGCAAATTATGTTGTAAGATTGGTAGAAATGGTACTGATATGTTTGAATTGAGAACAAAAGAAGCCAGAAAGATATGAATCAGAAGATGATTACCGATTTAGTATATTTCTGAATAAGAAAATGTGAGTATGGCTTTCGGGATAAAAGTACCGTCAATTCTACAGCTTATGTATGATATGATTATGATTGACAGAATATTCAATCTATATCTATCAGTTTGTACCAGATTACGTACAAACAGAACCAGATGACATAGATCAATGTCAAAGGAATTGTCAGATTTACTAGAATGCTGCATTAGATGATATCAGATTGTGATTTGGATGGAGCGGTACTTGTGACGGAAATATCATGTGTTCTCCCTTGCAGAGTTGTTACAGATTGACAGGTAGTCAGCGTGTAGTAACCAGATATTGGCGGATATGGGTAGAACTTTAGTACTAGATGTTAGTACTAGCTGTTATGAATGGTTGTCAGGGTATGACTTACGGTATGACCATAACTATCCAGCTAGATTAGATTGAATAGATGTAAGAAACCAATGTCGGATGATGACGATTGGTATTGGGAGCCGAAGATGGAATAGCAACTACAGGTGGTATTGCTTTGTTATAAATTGCAATTGGCGTATACAGGTGTTATATAGCCAGTAATATGGGATTGATTCGGCTAGTGAAATGAGTTTGGATGTTAAACTCTGTCATATATTTCTTCTGACAGATTTGGTTTGATGATTGGTGAGTTCGAGGACGAACTCAGATCTAAGAGGGGGAGAAATGTAATGCCCGAGAATTTAATTAACGTAATCTGAGATGATTTGTTGATTATGACTTGATGTAATTATAGCCGGGCCAGTTCGAGATCAAATTGGAAAAAATTATGAGGGACACAAGATTTGGGCCGAATGTCATTCGCCCGGGCGGGAGTTTATGACCGCCCGAGCGAGAGGGTTTAATGGTAGAAAGCCGAGAGTCCTTCGCCCGGGCGGCACTTTTTGTCCGCCCGAGCGCGCATGTAGAATTGTGAGGGCCGAGAGTGCTTCGCCCTAGCGAGCAGGTTTTGACCGCCCTAGCGAGCAACGTGCTGCGTGAAGAAGTATGCCACTTGCCATGCATGCGAGATGGATATATATATGTGTGCAAAACTCGCTGCTCCTCCATTCTTTCAGCCTGGAAGTCGAGAGTTTAGAGGAGAGATTTTATATTCTTGAGGGTAGAATTCAATTTACGAGCAAACCGTATATCTGAATTGAAATCCGACTTCGGTACTAGGTTCCTATCAACGCAGGCTACGCAAGGACGTAAGTTTTATTACGTTTAGACAAGATTTGAATTTATGATGTTGTTAGAATTGAATATGATTCAGATATGGTGTTTATACTACCGTAGATATTGTATAATCGAAGACAGATTTAAGAATAAGTTGGTTATACAATTGTTATGAATTTTAGAAGATATTGACTGAGACTTCAAACTAAATGGTAGTATTCTTGATTTAAGAATGAATAGAGGATTATTCTTATGGGTCTGGATAGGTTATTCAGTAGTTATGTGAAGTCAGATAGAGGAGATAATACCGTATGTCGGTATTATATATTTCAGCATTTCTGAAGATGCAGTTGTTAGACATTCATATGCTGGAATTAGAAGAATGATATTATGGTATTGACTCCAAGTTCTGATAGGTTATTTGTGATGTTGAGATTGTCGGGTTATCGACATGATATGATATGCCGTCTAAACATCAGTTGGCGCAGATTGGTCAGATTCAGTATTGATTTATGTTATATTATGATCTTGTTGATATGAATCAGATTGTGGTTTGTTCAGATATGGATCAGATTATATACTGAATTGGGTATTGTTCAGAACAGATTGTGATTTGAACTACATATTGATACAGTGTATTAGTTATTGTCGTTTCAGATCAGGGATGAACAGATTCGACTTCGAGACGTCGTCTTCATCAGATCAGGAAGACAAAGGTATAATTCATGTGATATTCGGGACACATAACTCAAATTAGATTAATTTGAGTTTCCCAATAAAATCACATACTAGATTATTGTTTATATTGTTATATGATTATGCTTTGATTATAGAATCTGTATTCAAGCAGGTAAGATAATTGTGATATTCAGTTATGAATATGATTATGCTTTGTTTACAGATTGTTATTCATTGCAGTTAAGATAGGAAAGTCTTTGACAGGCATTGTCAAATATCTAGACGTTTCGGTGTATCTCAGCATAGGAGTAGGTATTACTCTTATTGCCGCCGTTGATACAGCTCAGACCGAAGTCTAGGAATGAGACGTTCATTACCCCGATTGGAGGGTAGGTAGTGACGTCTTATTCACACCGGGATCCCTAGAGTTCTAGTCGAGTCAAGTCTAGACGTGATTTGATTAGGACTGCATGCTTATATGGATGTGGTTCCTAGATCATAGGACCCATCATTATTGCTTCCAATTGTGCTAGCATGTTTTTATGATTTAGATTGGTTATATGCATGGTTGGTTGATTTGAAGTTCATGCTTGTTGTGTGATTAGATTTCATAGCTTATGAAATCTAATGTTTCGATTTTATTCGTAACAGCATGTTTCATGAATTATTTTATGTATATACATGTTTACCATGTTTTATACTGGGATTTATTCTCACCGGAGTTATCCGGCTGTTGTCTGGTTTTGTATGTGTGCATGACAACAGGTGGGGCTGGATCAGGGTCGAGATGACGATGAGAGAAGACGAGTTAGCGTGGTGATTCCGGACTTACAGTAGATTGGGTTTTATTACTTGAATTTAGTAGTTGAACCTTAGACGAGTTAGCGTGGTGATTCCGGACTTACAGTAGATTGGGTTTTATTACTTGAATTTAGTAGTTGAACCTTAGATTAGATTATTGTATGTTAATACTGAAATGTATTTTATACAGATATGTATATTATTAGATGCCATTACCTTCCGCGTTTATATTTTAAAAAGAAGAATTTTTAGACCCTGTTTATCAGAATAGATAATTACATCCCAGTGATGATTAAGAAGATGATTAGCGTCTGGGTCCCCACACATCTTTCTTCCTCACGAACAGTACTGGAGCACCCCAAGGAGATACACTCGGTCTGATATATCCCTTGGCCAGTAAATCCTCCAACTGTTCTTTCAATTCTTTCAATTCGATCGGTGCCATCCTGTAAGGAGCTCTCGAAATAGGAACGGTTCCTGGCATCAATTCAATGCTGAAGTCTATCTCTCGAATCGGAGGCAATCCAGGAATCTTGTCTGGAAAGACATCAGCAAATTCACACACCACTGGCAAGTCCACCAATGATGGGCTCGTCTTCAGTAAATCAACTGAATATACCAGGAATCCATCCGCTCCCTTCTGCAATAATCGAGTCATATTCATTGCAGATATCAAAGGAATTCTAGCTCTAGAACCCTTACCATAAAATTTCCACTCCTCAGCCATCTCAGGTCTGAATCGAACTATCTTGTGGAAACAATCGACTGTAGCTCGGTACTTGGTCAACATGTCGATGCCGACAATACAATCAAAATCAGATAAACCAATAACAATACAGTCTAGCTCAATCGTATGTCCATCGTACTGCAGTATACAAGGTTTCACAGATTTCACTGATATCAAACATGTTCCTAACGGAGACGTGACAGATACTACAGTAGCTAAGGACTCAACAGGCAACGAATGCATTAAAGCAAATCGCTCAGACATAAAAGTATGTGATGCACCAGTATCAATCAATACGTAAGCAGGATAACCAGAAATAAAACAGTTACCTGCAACTACATCATCAGGTGCATCTTGTGCCTGCTCCTCGGTCAAAGCAAAAACTCTGGCCTACTGTCTCGGAGGCTGGCTCACGATCTGGCCCCCTCCTGGCCTCTGCTGTGACAGAGTAGACGGTGCTGGCTGAAAGGAATGAACGGCAGAAGATCGTCTCCCTGTCTGAGCCGCTGATCCAGACGACTCAGCAGCCTGTGATCCCTGGACACTCCTCTGGGGACACACTCGGGCAAAGTGTCCCTGCTGTTTACAGATACGACAGCTGCCAACTACTCCTCGGCACTGATTTGTGGAATGTCTCCCTCCACAAGTACCACAGTATGGTCCTGCATAGCTCTGGCTCTGACCGGTCTGTCTAGAGCCACTCGAACTGGACGAGGTAGTCCCTGATTTCTTGAATTGCTTTCCTCTAGCCTTCAAGAAATCCTTCTTCCCGGTACTACCGCTGCTGCCACCTTCAAATCGAGGAGGTGGTTGTTGTCCCGGTACTGGAAGCACAAACAAAGCCTCTCTCTGCCTCATCAGGCCTGCCTCAGCTCCCTTGGCTCTGTTTAGGGCATCAGTGAAGTTGTTGGGCCTCCCAGTATTCACCAGAGTAAAAATTTAAGGATTTAGGCCATTTATGAACTGGTCTGCTACGGCCTCATCACTTCCTGCCACATGAGGGGCAAATCGGAGCAGATTAGAAAACTTAGCCACATAATCCTCAATGTTAAACTGGCCTTGTTTCAGGTTCGCAAACTCGGCTCCCTTATCCTTCCTATAAGAAACTGGAAAGAACCGTAGATAGAATTCAGTCTTAAACACATTCCAGGTAATGGCCATACCTCTCTGTTCCAATGCCCTTCTAGTCGTGATCCACCAGTGTTTAGCAACGTCATGCAACTGGTGTATTATCAGTTTCACCCTCTTTTCCTCAGTATACTCCAAAGAGTCAAACAGTGATTCAATATCGTCCAACCAACTTTCACATTCCACGGAGTTCTCCGTTCCTTTCAAAGTCGGTGGATGAAATGACTGAAACCGTTTCAGCAATTTCTCCATTGCTGTAGGGGTCACATCCATGGGAGGATTCGAGGTACTCCCCTGTTCTGGCATTCTCCTCGGAGGCATATCTGAATTCAAAAGGATTAGCAATCCCAACAATAATCCTGTTTCAAGCCTCCCTGGATCATCTTACAGCTGATCCATTCCAATAATACACAATACCATATCAATAACAGATAAGTCAGGTAACATGTATTAAAGCAGTAAACATGCTAGCAATCACAAGCAAGGAAAGAAAATCTCATTCTACCCCGCTCACTAGCTCCTATCTCAATCTCAAGGATCTATCGCTCTGATACCACCTGTTGTGGGGACCCGGACGCTAATCAAGTTCTTAATCATAATTGGGACTAATTAATCAATTAAAAACAGGGTCTAAATTTTTTTTTTAAAATGCGGAACGTAGTGAAATCAAACTCATATACATATCCGTATAGAATACAATACGAGTCCTGTACTGCATGCATTCAAAATAAACTGAGGTTTAACAACTAATGTCAAGTGTTCAACCCTATCTCTAATCCAAGTCCGGAGCCTCCACTCTAATCACGATCTCTCCTCATCTCCTGGACCCTGATCATGTCCCACCTGTTGTCAAGTACACATACAGACAAGACAACAGCCGGATATACCGGTGAGAATATAATCCCAGTATAAATCAATGAAACATGCAATCATATAAACAATATAAAGCATGTAATCAGGTAACATGAATATGTATCATACTCCGAAACATAAACAAGAATCTACAATACTCGTAGCTACATCATTTAAGACTAGACTGAATCCTAGTCTAGGGATCCCGGTTTCCAGATGTGGTATTCCTATATCGAATTCCGTAAAGGAGGGAACCATAATCTCTATTACTCGATATAACCAGTGCCCCGGTATTCCTATATCGAATTCCGTAATAGAAGAATTCCAACCCCTTTACTCGATATAACCAAATATGGTGTTCCTATATCGAATTCCGTAATGGATTCCATTACTCGATATAACCATACATCCAGTGTCCTGACCTAACCGTCAAGGACTATAGCTCTATCGCTAGCATCCTATCCTGAGACATCGTGCAATGTGCCGTGGCGATACCACCACTATCCGGCACTTCTGTCACAAGATAGTCCTGTCTAATACCTGTTATCTAATATCAAGAGAACAAGTACATCAATCAATTTAAAGCAAATATCAATGCAATATGAATAATCTTATACCTTTCGTTGCAGTCTCGGTTTACTGCTCAGTCGAAGTCCTGAATTCACAGTCTGTCTGGTAATGACAATATGAATAATCTTATGTCAATATACCACTCCAATCAATAACAATCTGATAATTCTTGATTTAATTCAAAATCAACGGCATAACGGTACAATCTCCATATTCCGTCAATACCAAATCACCAGATAACAGTTACAATCCATAACTCATATCCAATACAATCTATAATCAATCCATAATCCAAATCTGTCCGGTATCAACTGATTATAATCAGAAAATCATAACAATTCCATAATCAGTCTATTTCTTAATCTGACTTCGATTCTATGATGTCTACTATGTCAAGAACAACATATATGAGTTCCATTCAATTCTGACAATAGCATAATTTCAAAGCATGTCAAAACGTAGCAAAACTTACGTCCAGTTGTAGCCTACGTTGCTAGGAACTCGGTACCGAAGTCAGAATCAAAATCAGACGGACGGATTGATCGCACGATTGAATTTAAGATCAAAAGATAAACTTTCCCCGAGTTTCCGTTTCTTGTTTCTGAGGATGAATTGCATGTACATATATATATATATATATACACACGACATGCAGCCAAGCAAGTGGCTCGTCCTTGGCCAACCACGTCTCGCATATGCGCGAGTTCCTCAGCGCATATGCGCGAGACCTTCGGGTCTCCGCATAGCAGCTCGCGCATATGCGCGACACCCTCCGCGCATATGCGCGAGATCTTCGGCAGCTCACCTCGGCAGCTCGCGCATATGCGCGACACCTTCCGCGCATATGCGCGAGATCTTCGGCGTTTTCGGCGCGAGATCTTCGGCGCATCCGGCCGCGCACATGCGCCAATGCTACTCCCCTCGCACATTCGATGTCACTCGTTATCTCAAATCGTGTCCCGATTAATCCTTTCATAATCATAACAAATTATAATTCAATAATTACCGATTACTGGGATTAATTTTCCGGGCATTACAACACATATCCAAGTCACTACGTGATCTTGATACAATTTGACGGCATAACGACGTAATTCTCGATACCGGTCAATCCAAATCTTAACAGATATCAACATTATCTCATCCTCAATCATTCTAATTCATAACCCAATACAATATCCATCCAAAACACAATAAATCCTATCCCAACAATTCATAAATCATACTGAAATTCATAGGAAATGCATATGATATCCTTTCTTTGATCCGTTTACAAATATATCATGCTCAATATGCCAAGAACACAATATAACTATCATATTCTCATTTCCCCAATATCTGAATTTCAAAACTTACTGAAATCGAATAAACTTACATCACTGTGTAGCCAATACCGAGAGGATCTCAAAACCGAAATCGGATTTGAATTTGGGTTGCTAAATCTTGCAAGAACACAATTGGAAAGTAAGAAGAAATGAAGCTTCTCCCTCAGCCTTTTCGAAGACTTCTGCTGAAACGGAGGAAAGAATCGATGCAAATCATATATATACTTTGCATGTTTCGAACACCATGGCTTGTTCTTTGCAATACACGTCTCGCGCATATGCGCGGCATTACTCGCGCATATGCGCCGAACCTACTGTCTCGGCAGATTTAGCACTCGCGCATATGCGCCACTAAACTCGCGCATATGCGCCAATAGTTCTGGACGCTCCGCGCATATGCGCCACTACTCTCGCGCATATGCGCCAAGGCTGCTGTACATGTCGCGCATATGCGCCACTCTTTCCGCGCATATGCGCCAATGCTACTGGAATTCTCATGCATATGCACGCATTCCTTCGCGCATATGCGCCATAGCTTCGGCCTTACTTATTCTTTTGACTATCTTTCACATCTTTATTATACATTTCCCTTTCTTTTCTAGTCCAATGAAATACATCTACAATCATCTTAATTATCAACAAATCCCTCTGATTAAGATAACTAAATCTTCGAGCCTTACAAATAGACAAACTCTGAAGTAAACCCCCGGGCTTCTTTCTTTCTGCCTTCACCTGCTTGCAATTCAGACATCTAGACACAAATTCTGCAATATCTGTCTTCATCTGTTTCCACCAGAATTGTGTCTTCAAGTCATTGTACATCTTCCTGCCACCAGGATGAATGCTAAACCGACTACAGTGTGCCTCTGACATGATCTGTCGTCTCAAATCTGAAACATCAGGCACTACTAAGCGGTTATTCACATACAGAACAGAATCTCTAACCTGATACTCTGATATATGACCAGTTCTGACCATATCAATCGATTTCTGAACGCTCAGATCGATTCTCTGCACTTCTTTGATCCTCAAAATCAGATCTGGCTCAATCTGAATCACAGCAAGTCGCAACGGTCTACTATCTATATCAAATGTCAACCCAGACAAGCAACAATCCTCTACTAAATTCGATACACCTACTGTCGATAAGGAAAGAGCACATACCTTTCGACTCAATGCGTCTGCCGCTGCATTCGACTTCCCTGGTTAGTACTTGATCTCGCAATCAAAATCTTTCAGCAGATCAAGCCATCGTCGCTGCCTCATGTTCAACTCTGACTGAGAAAAGAGATACTTCAAGCTCTTATGATCGGAATAGATCTCAAATTTCTCGCCATACAGATAATGACGCCAGATCTTGAGTGCAAATACAATCGCCGCCAATTCAAGATCATGAATCGGATAACGAGTCTCGTGCGGCTTCAGCTGTCTAGAGGCGTATGCTATCACGTGCCCTCGCTGCATAAGAACACACCCTAACCCTCTGTGAGATGCGTCACAGTATAAAACAAAATCACCTATACCTGAAGGAATCGTCAAGACAGGTGCACTAGTCAGCCTCTTTTTCAACTCTACAAAACTGGCTTCACAATCTTCGGACCACACAAATGGCATGTTTTTCTGTGTCAACTGGGTGATAGGCTTCGCTATACTAGAGAAATCTCGGATAAAACGACGATAATACCCGGCTAGACCCATGAAACTGCGTATCTCTGGCACAGAATTCGGTCTCGGCCAACTGATCACAGCCTCAACTTTACTCGGATCTACTGCAATACCCTTTCCAGATATAACATGCCCCAAGAAGACAACCTGTCTCAGCCAAAATTCGCACTTGGACAGTTTAGCATACAAATGCTCTTTTCTCAAAGTCTTCTATACAATTCTCAGATGATCTGCATGCTCAATCAAACTCTTTGAATATACCAAAATATCATCAATGAACACAATCACAAAATCATCTAAATAACTCTGAAAAATGCGGTTCATCAAACTCATAAATACCGCTGGTGCATTCGTCAAACAGAAAGGCATAACAACAAACTCGTAATGTCCATACCTGGTTCGGAATGCAGTCTTCGGAATATCAATGTCTCTAACTCTGAGCTGATGATACCCTGATCTCAAATCAATCTTCGAGTATACAGACGATCCCTGTAACTGATCAAACAAGTCGTCGATGCGAGGCAAAGGATACTTGTTCTTCACTATTGCCTTGTTCAACTGCCTATAATCAATACACAGTCGCATCGAACCATCTTTCTTTCGAACGAATAGCACCTGAGCACCCCAAGGTGATACACTCGGTCTAATGTACCCCTTGGACAGAAGATCTTCCAACTGTGCTTTCAACTCTTTCAATTCAACAGGCGCCATCCTATACGGAGCTCTCGAAATAGGAACACTGCCTGGCACAAGATCTATGCTAAAATCTACCTCTCGAACCGGAGGCAACCCTGGAATCTCATCAGGAAAAACATCTGCAAACTCGCAAACCACTGGCAGATCTGCCAATGCTGGGCTCGACTTCAGTAGGTCTACTGAATATACGAGAAAGCCCTCTGCTCCTCTCTGAAGCAATCTACTCATAGTCAGAGCAGATACTAAGGGAATCCGAGATCTGGAACCCTTGCCGTAGAATTTCCACTCATCTGTCATTTCGGGTCTGAATCTGACAATCTTGTGGAAACAATCTACAGTGGCCCTGTACTTGGTCAACATGTCTATACCAACTATACAATCAAAATCAGCTAACCCAAGTACGACACAGTCAAGATCAATCTCATGCCCCTCAAACTGAAGCATACAGTGTCTAACAGTAGTCACAGATATCAAACCACTTCCCAACGGAGAAGCTATAGACACTACCGTAGACATCGACTCAACAGGCAATGAATGTCTCAATGCAAAATGTTCAGATATAAATGTATGTGATGCACCTGTGTCTATCAACACATATGCAGGATAACCGCAAAGAAAACAGTTACCTGCAATGACGTCATCTGGCGCCTCCTGCGCCTGCTCCTCTGTCAGGGCAAAAGCACGTGCCTGCTGTCTGGGAGGCTGACTCACCGCCTGACTACCTCCTGGTCTCTGCTGGGTCTGTGTGGAGGGTGGCTGGAAGGAGTGTACAGAGGATGCCTGTCTCTCCATCTGTGGCACTGGTGCTGATGACCCTGCACTCTGGAATCGTGGTGCACCTCTCTGGGGACAAACTCTAGCGAAGTGTCCATGTTGCCTACAGATGTTGCAGCGTCCCATAACTCCATGACACTGCTCCGTCGCATGTCGTCCTCCACACGAGCTACAATATACGCCACTGTAATCTGAACCCTGACCTCTCTGTCGAGATCCACTCGAACTCGATGAACTACTCCCGGACTTCTTAAACTGTTTACCCTTAGCTTTCAAAAATTCCTTCTTGCCACTACCACTAGATCCACTATCGAAACGAGGAGGAGGTGGTGGAAACTGTATGGTAGTAGGCTGTGGCGGTCTCTGCCCCTGAACACCGTAGGAAGCCCCTCGCTGCTTGATCAAGCCAGCCTCTGCTCCCTTCGCTCGGTTCAATGCCTCTGAAAAAGTACTAGGCCGGCCCGTGTTTACCAAGGTAAAGACATCGGGGTTCAGCCCGTTGATGAACTGATCGGCCACTGCCTCGTCGTTCCCGGCCACATGCGGTGCAAATCGTAACAATGCAGAAAATTTAGCCACATACTCCTCGATGTTCCACTGTACCTGCTTCAAATTCGCAAATTCAGCTCCTTTATCTTTTCGGTAGGAAACGGGGAAGAAGCGCTGATAGAACTCATCTTTAAAGACTTTCCATGTGATATCAATGCCTCGGTGCTCCAAGTCTCTCTTCGTAGTCAACCACCAGCTCTTGGCAACCTCTTGCATCTGATGCCCTATCAGTTTCACACGTCGCTCATCAGTATATGCCAAAGACTCAAACAACATCTCGATATCATCGAGCCAGCTCTCGCACTCTACTGCATTCTCTGTGCCCTTCAAGGTAGGCGGATGGAAAGACTGAAATCTCTTCAATAAGGTCTCCATCGGTGTAGCGGTGACATCCATCTGTGCACCTGATGTGCTACCCTGCTCTGGCTGTGGTATACGTCTAGGCGGCATAGATCTGATTATCAAACTGATTAGTACACAACCAATATCATCTGTCTCAGCCCTCCTCTGATCATAGACTCTGATCGAGAATCGGTTCTGATTCAGGCTTGAAATGCTGTAAATCAATTCAGATAATACAACACAACATATAATAGGGAAAGCAATAATCATGCTAGCATCTCAAAAGCAAGTAAGATGACTCGATCTACCCCGCTCATTCTATTCTATCTCAGTCTACAGAACCTACTGCTCTGTTACCACCTGTTGTGGGGACCCGGGCTCTAACTCAATTCTTTTGGGATTTAATTGGATCTTTGCCCGAAAATGTGGGTCAAAAATTTGCTTTTAATATTAATTCAAATGTGTAACTAAAGCATATCATGTCTTTAACTGAAATAAACAACATAATGTACATACATGTCTGTCTAGTACAACCATACACCAGTGTTTCAAAGTTTCGGTACAAGTCTAGTACAAACAAATAGTAGCTGCAACGCCCGAGATCACCACTCTATCAACAATCTCTCATCTTCCTCGTGACCCAGATCCTGCCCCACCTGTTGCCATGCACACATACAGACACGACAACAGCCGGATAACTCCGGTGAGAACATATCCCAGTATAAAACATGGATGCATGCAATGTCATAAATCATGTACAAAAGCATAGCATATATCAATTAACATGAATGATAATCTAAGACATGTAAAAGTATACCAATCTGTATTCAACATTTAAATCTTGACTCGACTCATTTCTATTCTAGGGATCCCGGTGTGAATAAGACGGTCTGTCACCTACTCAACCAATCGGGGCGACGGTACGTCTTATTCCTATACTTCGGTCACCTCTGTATCGAGGGTCTACACATAGAGCAAATCTACTCCTATGCGTCGATACACCGAAACGTCTAGTTTTGGTCAGTCTGCCAATATCTCCTATCTCAGGACTCGACTATAAATCAATAAACAAAGCATTACATAATGAAATGTAATAACAATCTAGTATGTGATTTAGGGAAACTCGTATCAAATCTGAATCGAGTTGTGCAATCCCGTGACCACATGAATTATACCTTTCGTCGCACAATGTCTGTCGAGATCTTGAAATCGGAATGTCGAGTCTGACAATAATAACTCTGAAAGGCAATGTAGACATACATTCTATCAATATACAATTCAAGCAACTCATATACAAATCAATACTCGGTTTTGATATAACTTGACGGCATAACGGCGTAGTCTCGCGATACCGCTAACTCAAACAATAATAATCTCTCATCAAAACCCAATGTGACATGCTCAATTCTTCCCAACCAATTCAATATACATGCTGGAATTTCGAAATAACCACGTATGGTATCCGAAAATCAAACCGGTAACGAATATATCAAACTCAACATGTCAAGAACACATCTTTTCAACACAATCATAATTTCTCCAACACATATATTTCGAAACATGCTGTAAATGAATAATACTTACATCCTTTGCTAGTTCTTGTTGCAAGGATCACAAATCCGGGCTTGGAATTAAAATCAGATGAACAAATCTTGCACAATCTCAAATCTAAAATGAAAAAGCTTGAAGGAACAAGGCTTGCTCTCGGTTCTTGTTGTCTGAATGACGGAAAGTGAAGACAACACATTATATATATTGCATGTAATCTCATACGTGTCTTCTTTAAAATTTTACACATTTCAGGCGGCGCTCGGGCGGTAAGAATGTACCGCTCAGGCGCGACAGTCTCTGTCCAACACTTTTCGAA
The DNA here is from genome assembly GCF_022965805.1 of Primulina eburnea. Classification (NCBI taxonomy): domain Eukaryota; kingdom Viridiplantae; phylum Streptophyta; class Magnoliopsida; order Lamiales; family Gesneriaceae; genus Primulina; species Primulina eburnea. The sequence continues at coordinate 19,568,722 of NC_133104.1, read as the reverse complement.
TGACACTTTGGCGCTCGAGCGGTCAAAATGTACCGCTCGGGCGCGGAAGGTTATGTCCAAAGCATAACATTGTTGAACAATGGCGCTCGGGCGGGACTTTTCTACCGCTCGGGCGCCACTGAATCTGTTCCAACATTGTACCCTTCACATTTTTAACATTTCCGGGCATTACATCCCTCCCCTTCTTAGTCCTAGGCAACCCCAAAATAAAGTCCATAGAATTGTCAATCCAAGTTCTTTTTAAGAATAGCACGCAAAGGTGTTCCCAAAGTTCTATTGACAAATTCAGTTTGTCCATCAGTTTGAGGATGACAAGTAGTAGAAAACAACAATTTTGTGCCAATTTCAGCCCATAAAGTCTTCCAAAAGTAACTCTAGAATTTAACATCGCGACCAGAATCAATAGTCCTAGGCATGCCATGCAACCTAACAACTTCTCTAAAGAACAAATCCGCAATGTTTGAAGCATCATCGCTTTTATGACAAGCTATAAAATATGCTATCTTAGAAAATCTGTCCACAATAACAAAAATAGAATCCCTCCTCTTCTTAGGTGATGTGAATCTAGCCAACCACTATGCGTTCCAAGAACCAATTCTGAGAGGACGCTTGAAGATGTTGAATGTTGGCCTTCATCCAACCAATGAAAGCTTGGAAACAAGACTCGAAGGGTTCGGGTTGCATCACAATCAAGTAGAGGATGACCTAGGCTACACGGACGTGTACACGGGGGCCGTGTCTCATACATTCGAGATTGAGATTTACAGAGCCTACACGGACCCGAGCACGGAAGCATACACGGGGTCCGTGTCCATTGTTTTTCGGAGAATATTTTACCCGAGTATACACGGACCCGTACCCGGAGGCATACACGGGGTCCGTGTCATTTAGTTAGGCGAGAATATTTTTCTTAAATTAGAGTTTTAATTATTTATGTTAGAGTTTTAATTATTTTGGCAAGTAAATTTGATATCTTTAAATATGCAATTTTTATATTTAGGGTTTTGTTAACTATATATAAGTTAGAACACCATGTAAACTTTTAACTTTTGTTTATTATTGATATTTTATCAACTTTGAGAATTTTCTCTCAACTTTTCAAAGCCAAGCTTTGTTAAATCAAAATCAAACTTATCAAAAGTTTTTAACTTTGTGGCGTTTGTCGATCGTTGCTTGTGCGGATTGTCGTAGGAAAAGTTCTTCGAAGGTTCGTATAGTTTTCGATTGTTTATACTCGTGTTTATTTGTTGCTAAACTCTTGCTAGTTTAGAGGTGAATATCACACAATACTTGAATCAAAAGATCGGGAAAACACACGGATCTTAATATCGTAATTGAATAGAGGGTGCGATTTATTTTTAATCGTGTTTGCTATTTATTCGTATCAAGATTCACGTCATTAGGCCTAGGCAACCCCAAACTAAAGTCCATAAAAATGTCAATCCAAGTTCCTTTTAAGAATAGCACAAAAAAGTGTTCCCAAAGTTTTATTGACAAATTCAGTTTGTCCATCAGTTTGAGGATGACAAGTAGTAGAAAACAACAATTTTGTGCCAATTTCAGCCCATAAAGTCTTCCAAAAGTAACTCAAGAATTTAACATCGCGACCAGAATCAATAGTCCTAGGCATGCCATGCAACCTAACGACTTCTCTAAAGAACAAATCCACGATGTTTGAAGCATCATCGCTTTTATGACAAGCTATAAAATGTGCTATCTTAGAAAATCTTTCCACAATAACAAAAATAGAATCCCTCCTCTTCCTAGGCCTAGGCAACCCCAAACTAAAGTCCATAGAAATGTCAATCCAAGTTCCTTTTAAGAATAGCACGAAAAAGTGTTCCCAAAGTTCTATTGACAACTTCAGTTTGTCCATCCGTTTGAGGATGACAAGTAGTAGAAAACAACAATTTTGTGCCAAGTTTAGACCATAAATTATTCCAAAAGTAGCTCAAAAATTTAACATTGCGACGAGAAACAATAGTCCTAGGCATGCCATGCAACCTATCGACTTCTCTAAAGAACAAATACGCAATGTTTGAAGCATCATCGGTTTCATGACAAGCTATAAAATGTGCCATCTTAGAGAATCTATCCACAACTACAAAAATAGAATACATCCCTTCTTAGTCCTAGGCAACCCCAAAATAAAGTCCATAGAATTTTCAATCCAGGTTCTTTTTAAGAATAGCACGCAAAAGTGTTCCCAAAGTTCTATTGACAACTTCAGTTTGTCCATCAGTTTGAGGATGACAAGTAGTAGAAAACAACAATTTTGAGCCAAGTTCAGCCATAAAGTCTTCCAAAAGTAACTCAAGAATTTAACATCGCGAACAGAAACAATAGTCCTAGGCATGCCAAGCAACCTAGCGACTTCTCTAAAGAACAAATCCGCAATGTTTGAAGCATCATCGGTTTTATGACAAGCTATAAAATGTGCCATCTTAGAGAATCTATCCACAACAACAAAAATAGAATCCCTCACCTTCTTAGTCCTAGGCAACCCCAAAATAAAGTCCATAGAATTGTCAATCCAAGTTCTTTTTAAGAATAGCACGCAAAGGTGTTCCCAAAGTTCTATTGACAAATTCAGTTTGTCCATCAGTTTGAGGATGACAAGTAGTAGAAAACAACAATTTTGTGCCAAGTTTAGCCCATAAATTATTCCAAAAGTAACTCAAAAATTTAACATTGCGACGAGAAACAATATTCATAGGGATGCAATGCAATCTAGCGACTTCTCTAAAGAACAAATCCGCAATGTTTGAAGCATCATCGGTTTCATTACAAGCTATAAAATGTGCCATCTTAGAGAATCTATCCACAACTACAAAAATAGAATCCCTCCTCTTCTTAAGCCTAGGCAACCCCAAACTAAATTCCATAGAAATGTCAATCCAAGTTCTTTTTAAGAATAACACGCAAAAGTGTTCCCAAAGTTTTATTGACAACTTCAGTTTGTCCATCCGTTTGAGGATGACAAGTAGTAGAAAACAACAATTTTCTGCCAAGTTTAGCCCATAAATTATTCCAAAAGTAACTCAAAAATTTAACATTGCGACGAGAAACAATAGACCTAGGCATGCCATGCAACCTAGCGACTTCTCTAAACAACAAATCCGCAATGTTTGAAGCATAATGGGTTTTTAACAAGCTATAAAATGTGCCATCTTAGAAAATCTATCCACAACAACCCCAAAATAAAGTCCATAGAAACGTCAATCCAAGTTCTTTTTAAGAATAGCACGCAAAAGTGTTCCCAAAGTTATATTGACAACTTCAGTTTTTCCATCCGTTTGAGGATGACAAGTAGTAGAAAAAAACAATTTTGTGTCAAGTTTAGCCCATAAAGTCTTCCAAAAGTAACTCAAAAATTTAACATTGCGACCAGAATCAATAGTCCTAGGCATGCCATGCAACCTAACGACTTCTCTAAAGAACAAATCCGCAATGTTTGAAGCATCATCGCTTTTAGGACAAGCTATAAAATGTGCCATCTTAGAAAATCTATCCACAACAACAAAAATAGAATCCCTCCTCTTCTTAGGCCTAGGCAACCCCAAACTAAAGTCCATAGAAATGTCATTCCAAGTTCCTTTTAAGAATAGCACGCAAAAGTTTTCCCAAAGTTCTATTGACAACTTCAGTTTGTCCATCCGTTTGAGGATGACAAGTAGTAGAATACAACAATTTTGCGCCAAGTTTAGCCCATAAATTATTCCAAAAGTAACTCAAAAATTTAACATTGCGACGAGAAACAATAGTCCTAGGCATGCCATGCAACCTATCGACTTCTCTAAAGAACAAATACGCAATGTTTGAAGCATCATCGGTTTCATGACAAGCTATAAAATGTGCCATCTTAGAGAATCTATCCACAACTACAAAAATAGAATACATCCCTTCTTAGTCCTAGGCAACCCCAAAATAAAGTCCATAGAATTTTCAATCCAGGTTCTTTTTAAGAATAGCACGCAAAAGTGTTCCCAAAGTTCTATTGACAACTTCAGTTTGTCCATCAGTTTGAGGATGACAAGTAGTAGAAAACAACAATTTTGTGCCAAGTTCAGCCATAAAGTCTTCCAAAAGTAACTCAAGAATTTAACATCGCGAACAGAAACAATAGTCCTAGGCATGCCAAGCAACCTAGCGACTTCTCTAAAGAACAAATCCGCAATGTTTGAAGCATCATCGGTTTTATGACAAGCTATAAAATGTGCCATCTTAGAAAATCTATCCACAACAACAAAAATAGAATCCCTCACCTTCTTAGTCCTAGGCAACCCCAAAATAAAGTCCATAGAATTGTCAATCCAAGTTCTTTTTAAGAATAGCACGCAAAGGTGTTCCCAAAGTTCTATTGACAAATTCAGTTTGTCCATCAGTTTGAGGATGACAAGTAGTAGAAAACAACAATTTTGTGCCAAGTTTAGCCCATAAATTATTCCAAAAGTAACTCAAAAATTTAACATTGCGACGAGAAACAATAGTCATAGGCATGCCATGCAATCTAGCGACTTCTCTAAAGAACAAATCCGCAATGTTTGAAGCATCATCGGTTTCATGACAAGCTATAAAATGTGCCATCTTGTAGAATCTATCCACAACTACAAAAATAGAATCCCTCCTCTTCTTAAGCCTAGGCAACCCCAAACTAAAGTCCATAGAAATGTCAATCCAAGTTCTTTTTAAGAATAACACGCAAAAGTGTTCCCAAAGTTTTATTGACAACTTCAGTTTATCCATCCGTTTGAGGATGACAAGTAGTAGAAAACAACAATTTTCTGCCAAGTTTAGCCCATAAATTATTCCAAAAGTAACTCAAAAATTTAACATTGCGACGAGAAACAATAGTCCTAGGCATGCCATGCAACCTAGCGACTTCTCTAAACAACAAATCCGCAATGTTTGAAGCATAATGGGTTTTTGACAAGCTATAAAATGTGCCATCTTAGAGAATCTATCCACAACAACCCCAAAATAAAGTCCGTAGAAATGTCAATCCAAGTTCTTTTTAAGAATAGCACGCAAAATTGTTCCCAAAGTTATATTGACAACTTCAGTTTTTCCATCCGTTTGAGGATGACAAGTAGTAGAAAACAACAATTTTGTGTCAAGTTTAGCCCATAAAGTCTTCCAAAAGTAACTCAAAAATTTAACATTGCGACCAGAATCAATAGTCCTAGGCATGCCATGCAACCTAACGACTTCTCTAAAGAACAAATCCGCAATGTTTGAAGCATCATCGCTTTTAGGACAAGCTATAAAATGTGCCATATTAGAAAATCTATCCACAACAACAAAAATAGAATCCCTCCTCTTCTTAGGCCTAGGCAACCCCAAACTAAAGTCCATAGAAATGTCAATCCAAGTTCCTTTTAAGAAAAGCACGCAAAAGTTTTCCCAAAGTTCTATTGACAACTTCAGTTTGTCCATCCGTTTGAGTATGACAAGTAGTAGAATACAACAATTTTGCGCCAAGTTTAGCCCATAAATTATTCCAAAAGTAACTCAAAAATTTAACATTGCGACGAGAAACAATAGTCCTAGGCATGCCATGCAACCTATCGACTTCTCTAAAGAACAAATACGCAATGTTTGAAGCATCATCGGTTTCATGACAAGCTATAAAATGAGCCATCTTAGAGAATCTATCCACAACAACAAAAATAAAATACATCCCTTCTTAGTCCTAGGCAACCCCAAAATAAAGTCCATAGAATTGTCAATCCAGGTTCTTTTTAAGAATAGCACGCAAAAGTGTTCCCAAAGTTCTATTGACAACTTTAGTTTGTCCATTCGTTTGAGGATGACAAGTAGTAGAAAACAACAATTTTGTGCCAAGTTTAGCCCATAAAGTATTCCAAAAGTAACTCAAGAATTTAACATTGCGACGAGAAACAATAGTCCTAGGCATGCCATGCAACCTAGCGACTTCTCTAAAGAACAAATCCGCAATGTTTGAAGCATCATCGGTTTTATGACAAACTATAAAATGTGCCATCTTAGAGAATCTATCCACAACTACAAAATAGAATCCCTCCTCTTCTTAGGCCTAGGCAACCCCAAACTAAAGTCCATAGAAATGTCAATCCAAGTTCTTTTTAAGAATAGCACGCAAAAGTGTTCCCAAAGTTATATTGACAACTTCAGTTTGTCCATCCGTTTGAGAATGACAAGTAGTAGAATACAAAAATTTTGCGCCAAGTTTAGCCCATAAATAATTCCAAAAGTAACTCAAAAATTTAACATTGCGACGAGAAACAATAGTCCTAGGCATGCCATGTAACCTATCGACTTCTCTAAAGAACAAATACGCAATGTTTGAAGCAACATCGGTTTCATGACAAGCTATAAAATGTGCCATCTTAGAGAATCTATCCACAACAACAAAAATAGAATACATCCCTTCTTATTCCTAGGCAACCCCAAAATAAAGTCCATAGAATTGTCAATCCAGGTTCTTTTTAAGAATAGCACGCAAAAGTGTTCCCAAAGTTCTATTGACAACTTCAGTTTGTCCATCCTTTTGAGGATGACAAGTAGTAGAAAACAACAATTTTGTGCCAAGTTTAGCCCATAAAGTATTCCAAAAGTAACTCAAGAATTTAACATTGCGACGAGAAACAATATTCCTAGGCATGCCATGCAACCTAGCGACTTCTCTAAAGAACAAATCCGCAATGTTTGAAGCATCATCGGTTTTATGACAAGCTATAAAATGTGCCATCTTAGAGAATCTATCCACAACAACGAAAATAGAATCCCTCCCCTTCTTAGTCCTAGGAAACCCCAAAATAAAGTCCATAGAAATGTCAATCCAAGTTCTTTTTAAGAATAGCACGCAAAGATGTTCCCAAAGTTCTATTGACAACTTCAGTTTGTCCATCAGTTTGAGGATGACAAGTAGTAGAAAACAACAATTTTGTGCCAAGTTCAGCCCATAAAGTCTTCCAAAAGTAACTCGAGAATTTAACATCGCGAACAGAAACAATAGTCCTAGGCTTGCCAAGCAACCTAGCAACTTCTCTATAGAACAAATCCGCAATGTTTGAAGAATCATCGGTTATGGGAGACGATGTAGATCACCGTTATTCTAGGATGAGATTGGTGAGAAACAATTGACTGGACCTGAAATGATACAGGAAATGAACGATAAGGTTCAGTTAATTCGGCAGCGGATGAAAGCTGCTCATGATCGTCAAACAAGTTATGCGAATAAACGAAGACGACCCTTGGAATTCCAGAAAGGTGACAGAGTGTTTTTGAAGATATCTCCCTTTAGAGGCACTGTTCGATTCGGCATGCGAGGGAAGTTATCTCCTCGATATGTTGGTCCATACGAGATTCTGGATCGAGTTGGTGATCTTGCATATCGATTGACATTGCCACCAGCTCTATCTGCTATTCACGATGTGTTTCATGTTTCTATGTTGAGGAAATATGAACCTGATCCATCACATGTACTTGCACCTGATGAGGTTGAGCTGGATCCTTCTCTTTCCTATGTTGAACAACCTGTTTGCATTATGGATCGAAAGGAAAAGATATTGAGAAATAAATCGATTCCTCTGGTACGATTGCAATGGACACGACATGGTGTTGAAGAATCGACGTGGGAATTGGAGAGCAAGATGCGAGATTCGTATCCACCTTTGTTTGATTCTATGACATCTGTTCCATTGTATTCGATGTTTTCTGATCCTTATTCCGATTTTAGTTTTGATATGTACTATAACTGGTGACATATGTATGTTTACCAATTTTATGTATATAGTGATGTTTGAGATTTCGAGGACGAAATCTTTTAAGAAGGGGAAAAATGTAAGGACCGTGTATCGTATTATCGTAAATCTGATATGATTATCGATAATTAATGGATTTGATATGTGATTATGTATTTGATGTTTCTCGTGACAATGAAATTGAGAGAATGAAGATTGTATATGAATTGGTGTTGTTCGAATTTGATTTGAGAAGCCGGACGCCAATAAGTACAAAAACAAAATATTGGTACAAAACGTGTGGCGCCCGGGCGGTAGAAAATGACCGCCCGAGCGCCAGGGTGGAACTCTGCATGTTTTAGGCAAAACCCTCCGCGCCCGAGCGGTAGATTTTGACCGCTCGAGCGCGGTGCAAGTGACACTCGGGGGCAGAACTTCTCGCGCTCGGGCGCGAGAATTCTACCGCCCGAGCGCGAGAGCGGTGGAAGGATAAGAACTCTTTTTCTGTTCGTTTTCTTCACTTGCAACATAATAATTTCGAGAGAGAGAAAGAGAAATTGATTTTCTATCGTCCGATTTGACTTCGAAACGCTGTCTAAACGCGAAACAAATTATATATTTGTTATCTGCGCGTTGAGGGCTTCTGACTGAGGTAATTTTCTTCCAGTTCCATCAGCTTTAAATATCAAGGTGCTGGAATATTATGTATTTGAAGTTGAATTTCTGATATGTAGTAGAATATCCGACAATAAACTTATATTCAAAGTCGGAATTGAATTATGATATGATTTGGATTTGATATGAATTTTTGAAGTTTCAAATGATATTTGAAACTCATGTTAATGATTTTAGAGTATGTTATTGATTGGAATGAATATGCTATTGATGTAGATAAAGTGTTATATCAATATCTTCAGGCTACATCAATTGGAACGAAGAATTGAGGTATGTTGCGACCGGGTAACATACGACAGGTATCTGTATTATATGATATATGATTGGATTGATTTGATTGGAATTGGATTGGAATACGTGTCTATGTGCATATTTGATGATTTGATGTGGCATACATGACATTGAGATTTGAGTATCGATGTACAAAATAAATGTTTTGTTAACACACATCATTTTATGCATACATCGATACATGACATGCACGTTGAGCTATGATCCTTGGATACCCTGATATGATTTGATTGTATTCCGGGGTTTGTGAACACAATCGCTATGCCGGTATTATATGACCCGTAAAGCATAGACAATTGTGGCCCCATATGATTGGATATAATGAGATGTGGGATTGACGACGCTTCGTCGACGTTGTCATATGTGTATTCCCATATCGGCCGGTGTGCCAGCTCGAGCATTGATTTGATTTGATAGCGATTCGATTGATTCTGACATGTGCTCAGTGGATGGGCATTTGACCTGATACCTCCACGACATACATGCATTGCATACCATATATCATTGTTTAGATATCTGTGGTATATATGATTGGTTGTTCCATACGGAGCTTTGCTCACCCCCAAGGGGGACTGTTGTTGTCTTTGTGTGTGGACAATGGCAGGTGCTCCAGGATTTCAGGAGGCCAGAGAGGGTACTTCTGGAGGGAGCCAAAGCTTGGGCTGAGGTTTTGTTTATGTCTTGTTCCCAGTATATATGTATATGTATCTATATACCGGGGCATGTCCCGAGGATATGAGTTGTTTGTATATGATTGGTTTTGATTTCGTGTGGGCATGTTTTATGATTTGAGATTAAATACTATTTTTAGTATTATAAATCTACAAGAGATGTTTTGGGCTCGTCGTAAAAGAAATTTTAAACCCGTTTTCCGCTGTGATTACTTAACCCTAATCAAATTGTGTTGTAATAACGATTAGGAGCTAAGGGCCCCACAGGTGTTCGCAAAGTTCTATTGACAAATTCAGTTTGTCCATCAGTTTGAGGATGAAAAGTAGTAGAAAACAACAATTTTGTGCCAATTTCAGCCCATAAAGTCTTCCAAAAGTAACTCAAGAATTTAACATCACGACCAGAATCAATAGTCCTAGGCATGCCATGCAACCTAACGACTTCTCTAAAGAACAAATCCGCAATGTTTGAAGCATCATCGCTTTTATGACAAGCTATAAAATGTGCTATCTTAGAAAATCTATCCACAATTACAAAAATAGAATCCCTCCTCTTCTTAGGCCTAGGCAACCCCAAACTAAAGTCCATAGAAATGTCAATCCAAGTTCCTTTTAAGAATAGCACGAAAAAGTGTTCCCAAAGTTCTATTGACAACTTCAGTTTGTCCATCCGTTTGAGGATGACAAGTAGTAGAAAACAACAATTTTGTGCCAAGTTTAGCCCATAAATTATTCCAAAAGTAACTCAAAAATTTAACATTGCGACGAGAAACAATAGTCCTAGGCATGCCATACAACCTAGCGACTTCTCTAAAGAACAAATCCGCAATGTTTGAAGCATCATCGGTTTCATGACAAGCTATAAAATGTGCCATCTTAGAGAATCTATCCACAACTACAAAAATAGAATCCCTCCTCTTCTTAGGCCTAGGCAAACCCAAACTAAAGTCCATAGAAATGTCAATCCAAGTTCTTTATAAAAATAGCACGCAAAAGTGTTCCCAAAGTTATATTGACAACTTCAGTTTGTCCATCCGTTTGAGGATGACAAGTAGTAGAAAACAACAATTTTGTGCCAAGTTCAGCCCATAAAGTCTTCCAAAAGTAACTCAAGAATTTAACATCGTGAACAGAAACAATAGTCCTAGGCATGCCAAGCAACCTAGCGACTTCTATAAAGAACAAATCCGCAATGTTTGAAGCATCATCGATTTTATGACAAGTTAGAAAATGTGCCATCTTAGAGAATCTATCCACAACAACAAAAATAGAATCTCTCACCTTCTTAGTCCTAGGCAACCCCAAAATAAAGTCCATAGAATTGTCAATCCAAGTTCTTTTTAAGAATAGCACGCAAAGGTATTCCCAAAGTTCTATTGACAAATTCAGTTTGTCCATCAGTTTGAGGATGACAAGTAGTAGAAAACAACAATTTTGTGCCAATTTCAGCCCATAAAGTCTTCCAAAAGTAACTCAAGAATTTAACATCGCGACCAGAATCAATAGTCCTAGGCATGCCATGCAACCTAGCGACATCTCTAAAGAACAAATCCGCAATGTTTAAAGCATCATCGATTTTATGAGAAGCTATAAAATGTGCCATCTTAGAGAATCTATCCACAACAACGGAAATAAAATCCCTCCCCTTCTTAGTCCTAGGCAACCCCAAAATAAAGTCCATAGAAATGTCAATCCAAGTTCTTTTTAAGAATAGCACGAAAAGGTGTTCCCAAAGTTCCATTGACAACTTCAGTTTGTCCATCCATTTGAGAATGACAAGTAGTAGAAAACAAAAATTTTGTGCCAAGTTTAGCCCATAAATTATTCCAAAAGTTACTCAAAAATTTAACATTGTGACGAGAAACAATAGTCCTAGGCATGCCATGCAACCTAGCGACTTCTCTAAAGAACAAATCCGCAATGTTTGAAGCATCATCGGTTTCATGACAAGCTATAAAATGTGCCATCTTAGAGAATCTATCCACAACTACAAAAATAGAATCCCTCCTCTTCTTAGGCCTAGGCAAACCCAAAATAAAGTCCATAGAAATGTCAATCCAAGTTCTTTTTAAAAATAGCACGCAAAAGTGTTCCCAAAGTTATATTGACAACTTCAGTTTGTCCATCCGTTTGAGGATGACAAGTAGTAGAAAACAACAATTTTGTGCCAAGTTCAGCCCATAAAGTCTTCCAAAAGTAACTCAAGAATTTAACATCGTGAACAGAAACAATAGTCCTAGGCATGCCAAGCAACCTAGCGACTTCTATAAAGAACAAATCCGCAATGTTTGAAGCATCATCGGTTTTATGACAAGCTAGAAAATGTGCCATCTTAGAGAATCTATCCACAAAAATAGAATCTCTCACCTTCTTAGTCCTAGGCAACCCCAAAATAAAGTCCATAGAATTGTCAATCCAAGTTCTTTTTAAGAATAGCACGCAAAGGTATTTCCAAAGTTCTATTGACAAATTCAGTTTGTCCATCAGTTTGAGGATGACAAGTAGTAGAAAACAACAATTTTGTGCCAATTTCAGCCCATAAAGTCTTCCAAAAGTAACTCAAGAATTTAACATCGCGACCAGAATCAATAGTCCTAGGCATGCCATGCAACCTAGCGACATCTCTAAAGAACAAATCCGCAATGTTTAAAGCATCATCGATTTTATGAGAAGCTATAAAATGTGCCATCTTAGAGAATCTATCCACAACAACGGAAATAGAATCCCTCCCCTTCTTAGTTCTAGGCAACCCCAAAATAAAGTCCATAGAAATGTCAATCCAAGTTCTTTTTAAGAATAGCACGCAAAGGTGTTCCCAAAGTTCCATTGACAACTTCAGTTTGTCCATCTATTTGAGAATGACAAGTAGTAGAAAACAACAATTTTGTGCCAAGTTTAGCCCATAAATTATTCCAAAAGTAACTTAAAAATTTAACATTGCGACGAGAAACAATAGTCCTAGGCATGCCATGCAATCTAACGACTTCTCTAAAGAACAAATCCGCAATGTTTGAAGCATCATCGCTTTTATGACAAGCTATAACATGTGCTATCTTAAAAAATCTGTCCACAATAACAAAAATAGAATCCCTCCTCTTCTTAGGCCTAGGCAACCCCAAACTAAAGTCCATAGAAATGTCAATCCAAGTTCTTTTTAAGAATAGCACGAAAAGTGTTCCCAAAGTTTTATTGACAACTTCAGTTTGTCCATCTGTTTGAGGATGACAAGTAGTAGAAAACAACAATTTTGTGCCAATTTAGCCCATAAATTATTCCAAAAGTTACTCAAAAATTTAATATTGCGACGAGAAAGAATAGTCCTAGGCATGCCATCCAACCTAGCGACTTCTCTAAAGAACAAATCCGCCATGTTTGAAGCATCATCGGTTTCATGACAAGCTATAAAATGTGCCATCTTAGAGAATCTATCCACAACTACAAAAATAGAATCCCTCCTCTTCTTAGGCCAAGGCAACCCCAAAATAAAGTCCATAGAAATGTCAATCCAAGTTCCTTTTAAGAATAGCACGCAAAAGTGTTCCCAAAGTTCTATGGACAACTTCAATTTGTCCATCCGTTTGAAGATGACAAGTAGTAGAAAACAACAATTTTCTGCCAAGTTTAGCCCATAAATTATTCCAAAAGTAACTTAAAAATTTAACATTGCGACGAGAAACAATAGTCCTAGGCATGCCATGCAACCTAGCGACTTTTCTAAAGAACAAATCCGCAATGTTTGAAGCATCATCGGTTTTATGACAAGCTATAAAATGTGCCATCTTAGAGAATCTATCCATAACAACAAAAATAGAATCCCTCCCCTTCTTAGTCCTAGGCAACCCCAAAATAAAGTCCATAGAATTGTCAATCCAAGTTCTTTTTAAGAATAGCACGCAAAGGTGTTCCCAAAGTTCTATTGACAACTTCAGTTTGTCCATCAGTTTGAGGATGACAAGTAGTAGAAAACAACAATTTTGTGCCAAGTTCAGCCCATAAAGTCTTCCAAAAGTAACTCAAGAATTTAACATCGCGACCAGAATCAATAGTCATAGGCATGCCATGCAACCTAACGACTTCTCTAAAGAACAAATACGCAATGTTTGAAGCATCATCGCTTTTATGACAAGCTATAAAATGTGCTATCTTAGAAAATCTATCCACAATAACAAAAATAGAATCCCTCCTCTTCTTAGGCCTAGGCAACCCCAAACTAAAGTCCATAGAAATGTCAATCCAAGTTCCTTTTAAGAATAGCACGAAAAAGTGATCCCAAAGTTCTATTGACAACTTCAGTTTGTCCATCCGTTTGAGTATGACAAGTAGTAGAAAACAACAATTTTCTGCCAAGTTTAGCCCATAAATTATTCTAAAAGTAACTCAAAAATTTAACATTGCGACGAGAAACAATAGTCCTAGGCATGCCATGCAACCTAGCTACTTCTCTAAACAACAAATCCGCAATGTTTGAAGCATCATCGGTTTTATGACAAGCTATAAAATGTGCCATCTTAGAGAATCTATCCACAACAACCCCAATATAAAGTCCATAGAAATGTCAATCCAAGTTCTTTTTAAGAATAGCACGCAAAAGTGTTCCCAAAGTTATATTGACAACTTCAGTTTGTCCATCCGTTTGAGGATGACAAGTAGTAGAAAACAACAATTTTGTGTCAAGTTTAGCCCATAAAGTCTTCCAAAAGTAACTCAAAAATTTAACATTGCGACGAGAAACAATAGTCCTATGCATGCCATGCAACCTAGCGACTTCTCTAAAGAACAAATCCGCAATGTTTGAAGCATCATCGATTTTATGACAAGCTATAAAATGTGCCATGTTAGAGAATCTATCCTCAACAACGAAAATAGAATCCCTCCCCTTCTTAGTCCTAGGCAACCCCAAAATAAAGTCCATAGAAATGTCAATCCAAGTTCTTTTTAAGAATAGCACGCAAATGTGTTCCCAAAGTTCCATTGACAACTTCAGTTTGTCCATCCATTTGAGGATAACAAGTAGTAGAAAACAACAATTTTGTGCCAAGTTTAGCCCATAAATTATTTGTAACGACCCATTACAGGCCCAGTGGGCCGCCCATTCGGCCCACTGCCCCAATCGACCCAAGGCTATTACCAGGATTGTGCCAAGTATCTATATATCCATGTGATCTTGGGTTCGATCCTGGGGAGGCACATACTTAAGTTCATGGGCTTAAGAGTTCTATGAGTAACCCATACGACGCCTATGGAAAGCCCGTGAGTGACACCACAGGGTGGGCAAGCCCACTGGGCCTACGGGCCAAGTCACAAGATCGGGATAGCCTTGGGTCGATTGGGGCAGTGGGCCGTATGGGCGGTCCACTGGGACTATAATGGGTCGTTACAATAAAAGCCCAACTTTTTATTATGTTAATCCTTATGGTTTATTATTGTTATGATCACGTTTCATGCTTTACTGGTTGAGATTATGTTGAATGGTTACTGGTTATGGATATCTTTATTGAAATGATTATTGTTTTAATATTATGTTCATAGTTGGTGATGATTATGGAAATGAATGGGTATAATAGAAAGTTGACTTGAGCCAAATAGAAAATAGAAGTGCAGAAATGGTATGACAAACGTGGCAATAGTTGTGGTTTTTAGTATAATGTTTTATATATTGATCCAATTGATGTGAGGCCACTTCCATTAGAAAGATAGGATATAAGGCTATAACTTTCGTATTTTGAGTTTTGTTCAAATCCTAAGGGAAGACGAGCAAAAAGCGACCCGAAGTGTGTCGTGTGTTTCGTTGTTCCTGCACTGACACATGTTGGGAGAATGGGCATAACCATTTACTCAGACCTCCAAATGACCTGAAATTTGGGGAGACACAAGAAAACACATAGGGCTACAACTTTCATGTTGACCATTTTTGCTAATTCTGAATTTAAAAATGAGTTTTGGGCAGAATACAGCGCGCATATGCACCAGAACCCGCGCATAGGCGCCCGGTGGGCAGTACAGGTCGCGCATGTGCGCCCAGAAAGTGGCGCATATGCGCCCAACAGTCTGTACCAAAATTACAAAACACGTTTTTATGAATTTGGAAGGCTTATTAACTCATTTCTCGACCCTTCTCCACATTTCTCTCTTCCCCCATTATTTTCCTACGGTTCAAGCTCCTTTCTCTTCAAGGTTTTCTTCCTTTCAACTCTTCACTCCAAGTTCAAGTATTCTAGTAGAAATTTTAGTGTCTCCTACCTTATACTTCAAGGTTAAAGGTAAGAACTTACTATTCTTGGAGTTTATAAGGGTTTGGAGTAATGAGGGTTAAGTTGGGTTCATGATTCATTGGATTATTGGAGATGATTTATGATTGTGATTGTTACTATTGTTGTAGGATTCATTCAAACTCATCATAGCCATCATAGTGATTGTGGAGTGTAAGTAGAAGTTCTCTTTCAATTGCTCACATGATATTTATATGTATAAAAGCCATGTTTATTGATAATTAGCTCCTTTCATTGGTGTATACTTGAGTTATATCTTATTATATATTCATTGTTCAAGTATTTTCATTGAATTCATTGATCAAGGAGCTAATTGTAATAGCCGAGCCCGGTGTACGGTACGATTTAAGTTTCGTTTGTTATTTGAGTTATTTGATTAGAGGTTTAGAGTTGTGTTTATGGGCTATAGTATGTTTAGTATATTGTTCTTGAGGTGTTAGTTGATGTTGGTTGTTCGTTTCAGAGTTCCGGATCGATTTTAGTTGCATGGGAATAGTGCTTGGCCGTGGCTTGAGTGCACCCGCGCTCTTAACTGGAGTGCCCCCGCGGTTTACTGTGCAGTTTTTGTGTTGGAGGGCCGTAGCATCACCGCACCCGCGGTGATGCAGTGACCGCACCCGCGGTGTGTAGCGCACCCGTGGTGCTTGCAGTGCCGCACCCGCGGTATCTGTGATTCAGGAATTTTGTGGACTGCCGAAAGCTCAGCGCACCCGCGGCCTTTGTGTTGGCGCACCCGCGGTGATGAACAGTAGAGGTATGGTCGAGATTTATAGTACCTTTTTGATGGATTTGACTTCATTCTTTCCTCTTTTCATTTCGAAATCCTCTCATTTCTAGGGTTTTTAGTCATTTCTTTCCTTTCCTATCTTCGATTCAGGCGTTTGTTTGGAATTTCGACTTGAGATCGACGTTCTCCTTGGTGCTAGGAAGCTTGGGTAAGCTTTTGGTGCGATTCTGTTAAGGCTGTAAATTAAGAGTTGTTTAGGTTGGTTGTTTATGTGGATTTATGGATTATTTAGCTTGTAATCTTGGATATTTAGTTGATATTGGTGTTATTTGTGGATTATTTGTTGTAGGTGGTGATCAAGAGCTAAGTTGAGGTGTTTGTTGTGGTTTGTAAGTGGAAATTCATTCCTTTTGCTCACATGATTATATATGTATGTGTTTCAAAGAGTTTATTGTGTTATTCCCTTTCATTTGATCCATAGTATGTATTGTTATATGTATTGGAGGCATTGTATGTCTCATTATTGATTAAAGGGAATACAAAGAGATATATAGAGTTCAAAGTGATTGTTAAAACCAGAGAAGAGTTTAAATGTTTTCGGATTGATAAATACATAGTCAGAGATTGCATGCAATATTAGATGATCATCGCCTATAGGCTTATATCCCTCAGAGTTATCGGTATTTATATCGATTTGGGATACGAACACCCCAGAGCAGAGATACTATTGATATCAATCCCCAGAGCAAAAGAGAAATACCATCATATTTTTATGCTATTGCTATGTTATTGATATTCAGAGTTTACAGTTCAGAGTTGATGGTATTTATGATTTCAAAGAGATGTTTTACAGAGTTATTGTTCATTGTTATATAAGAGTTCCACTTGCTGAGATTTATTCTCATTTCAGTTATTTTCATGTGATGCAGATCAGAGTGGTGCCTCGGGACGTTGACTGTAGATCGGGGGTCATATGCATACACCGTTGGAAGGAGGATTTTGGCATGATCATAGGAATGATGTTTTGTTTTTGTTATGTCATTTAAATGATCATGTATTTATTTTGTAATGATATTTGATGAAATGTATTTTGAAACTCCTTCCGTATATTTTAAAGAGAAAATTTTATTTCCGCTGCGTATTTATTTTAAAAGAGGATCGGGGTGTCACATTTAGTGGTATCAGAGCGGTGTTTTCTTCGGACCAATGCATATGACTTCGTCTACTTTCAACTGTCCGGGTATGTTTTCTTTGCATCTATCTATTGTTTTGTATTGATTGGTGTCTTGTGAGCATTGTAGAGTAGAGGATGCCTCCTAGGCGTAAGGCGTCAGAGGGGGAGGATAGTTCGTCCTCGAGAGTTGTCGACGAGTTCGGCAAGTTACTGAAGGAGCAGGCTAAGGTTCACAGTGAGCAGATCCAGCAGTTGCTTAGACTGCAAGGAGCAGGCCAGGGCAGAGGCCAAGGTAGGGGGTAGGTTGCTCCAGTAGCAGTTGGTTCTGATGCTATCTTTTCTGCGTTTAAGAGGATGGATCCACCCGAGTTTCCAGGCAGCTCCGATCCTTTAGCTGCAGTAGAGTGGGTCAAGGCTTTGGAGGCGATTTTTGATCATCTCCACTATGAGGACAGAGACCGTATCAGTTGTGCTGTTTTCATGCTGGTTAAAGCTGCACGTTTGTGGTGGAATGCGACCAAGGTTGGCATTGATGTTTCTACTTTGAAGTGGTCTGAGTTTACTGAGCTTTTCTACGACAAGTACTTTCCTGATGCACTGCGAGCGAGGAAGGTTACAGAGTTCTTGGAGCTTCGTCAGGGGAGCTTGAATGTGGACGAGTATATTCTCAGGTTCGAGGAGGGTTGCCTTTTTGCTCCGTACATTGCTACTAGTGATAAAGATAAAGGCGCTCACTTCATTCGAGGCCTTAGAGCGGAGATCAGGCGTGATATCAATATGTCCAAGGCTGTGACTTTCAAGGAGATTGTGTCCAAGGCGTTGCTAGCAGAGCAGGACGAGAAGGATATCGCCAGGGAGAGACAGGCGAGGCACCAGGCTAGTGTTCAAAGAGGCCAGAGTTCAGGTCAGCGTGGCAGAGATCGATTCAAGGGGAAGGGCAAGGTGGATCAGAGTCCTAGGCCACCGTCAGTGCCAGTTGCTCCGTCTGATTCTGAGAGATCTTTGTGTCCCAAGTGTGGCAGACCTCATCGTGGAGAGTGCAGATTTGGCACTCGTTCTTGCTATCGTTGTGGCATGCCAGGCCATATTTCCAGAGATTGTCCTAAGGGAGCTAGCCAGGAGAAGGTGCAGGGTCGTATCTTTTCGATGACTAAGGAAGGTATTAATCGTAATTCTTCTGTAATCTCTAGTTCCATTTTAATTTCAGGCAGAGTAGCTACTACTTTGATTGATACTGGTGCTACTCATTCTTTTATGTCTGAATTGTTTTTGAGATCTTTGGGTATAGTTCCTTCTGTTATTCCCCTTCAGCTTAGTGTTGTTTTGCCTTCGGGAGATGTTTTGTGCCCGACTTCCATAGTGTATGCGTGCCCCGTTCGTTTTGTTGATCGAGAGGTCTTTGGTGATTTGATTGTGATCCCGATGGTTGCCTTTGATGTTATTCTTGGCATGGATTGGCTGTCGACCTATCGTGCTGTTATTGATCTTGCTCCAGGTACGGTTCCTATTTCTAAGGCTCCGTATAGGATGGCTCCTACTGAGATGAAAGAGTTGAAGACGCAGTTGCAGGATCTTCTAGATAAGGGTTTTATTCGTCCGAGTTCTTCGCCTTGGGGAGCTCCGGTTCTATTTGTTAAGAAGAAGGACGGGTCTTTGCGTTTGTGTATCAATTACAGAGAGCTCAACAAAGTGACGATCAAGAACAAGTATCCGTTGCCACGGATTGACGATCTATTTGACCAACTCCAGGGTGCCACTGTTTTCTCTAAGATTGATCTTCGGTCTGGCTACTATCAGTTGAAGGTTAGGGAGTCTGATATCCCTAAGACGGCTTTCAGGACCAGGTATGGTCACTATGAGTTTCGCGTGATGTCTTTTGGTTTGACCAATGCCCCTTCTGTTTTCATGGACCTGATGAACCGTGTGTTCAAGCCGTATTTGGATAGCTTTGTCATTGTTTTTATCGATGATATCTTGATCTATTCCAAGACCAGAGAGCTTCATTCAGAGCATCTCAGAGTTGTTCTCCAGTTGCTGAGAGAGCGGAGGTTGTTTGCTAAGTTGAAGAAGTGTGAGTTTTGGCTGGATCAGATTTCTTTTCTAGGCCATGTCGTTTCGAGGGATGGCATTGCTGTTGATCCGATGAAGATAGAGGCGATTCAGAAGTGGCCTATTCCTACGACTGTTTCAGAGGTACGCAGTTTCCTTGGTTTGGCGGGTTATTATCGTCGTTTCATTTCGGATTTTTCCAAGATTGCCCTGCCATTGTCCAATCTGACAAGGAAGACTGTGAAGTTCGAGTGGTCTATAGATTGCCAGAGAGCATTTCAGGAGTTGAAGGATAGATTGACGTCAGCTCCTATTCTCGCATTGCCCAGTGGTTCAGAGGACTTTGTTGTCTTTACCGATGCGTCGAAGAAGGGTCTCGGTGCAGTGTTGATGCAGAGAGGTAAGGTCATTGCCTATGCTTCTCGCCAGTTGAAGGATTATGAGAAGAATTATCCGACGCACGATTTGGAGCTAGCAGCTGTGGTTTTCGCCCTTAAGATTTGGAGACATTATCTGTATGGCGAAAAGTGTGAGATCTTCACAGACCACAAGAGTTTGAAGTATCTGTTCTCGCAGAAAGAGCTCAATATGCGACAGAGGAGGTGGTTAGAGCTTGTCAAGGATTACGATGTGACTATCAGTTATCACCCAGGGAAGGCGAATGTTGTGGCTGATGCTTTAAGCCGCAAGTCGAGTGTTTCATTGAGTTCTTTGATTCAGAGACCGTTGCTGATGGATTTGCAGAGAGAGGATATTGATCTGGTGATTCCAGGCACCATTGCTCGTCTTTCAGCGTTAGTTATTCGATCTTCATTGACGGACAGGATCCGTAGAGAGCAGTCGACTGATGTTCAGTTGACAGAGTTGAGAGATAGAGCAGAGATTAGAGGTAATTCAGAGTTCGCCTTGAATGGTTATGGTTTGGTGACTTTCAGAGGTCGTATTTGTGTTCCTGTTGGCGATGATATTCGTAGAGATATTCTGACAGAGACTCATACCGCGCCTTATTCGATTCATCCAGGCAGTACGAAGATGTATCAGGATCTTCGTCGACTCTACTGGTGGCCAGGTATGAAGAAGGATGTTGCCGTGTTCATTTCTCAGTGCCTTACTTGTCAGCAGGTGAAGATTGAGCACCAGAGACCTGCTGGGACATTGTTGTCGTTGCCGATTCCTCAGTGGAAGTGGGAGCATATTACGATGGATTTCGTGACTGGTCTTCCCAGAGTGCGGAGAGGTTTCAATTCTATTTGGGTTATCGTTGATAGATTGACTAAGTCAGCGCACTTTCTTCCAGTCAAGACGACGTATTCGATGAACCAGTATGCCGAGGACTACATAGCAGAGATTGTCAGACTTCATGGTGTCCCTGTGTCGATCGTGTCTGATCGTGACCCCAGATTTACTTCAGAGTTTTGGAAGAGTTTGCACAGAGCTATGGGTTCGCGATTAGCATTCAGTACAGCCTATCATCCTCAGAGTGATGGTCAGTCAGAGAGAGTCATTCAGATTCTTGAGGATATGCTCAGAGCTTGTACTATAGACTTTCCAAGTAGCTGGGATTCTTTGTTGCCTTTGGCTGAGTTCACTTATAATAATAGCTACCAGGCGACGATTGGCATGGCACCGTATGAGGCACTTTATGGCAGGAAGTGCAGGTCTCCCTTGTATTGGGACGAGGTTGGTGAGAGGAAGATGTTGGGACCAGAGTTGGTCCAGCAGACTGCTGATGTTGTTGCTGTTATCAAAGAAAGGATGAAGACTGCCCAGTCCAGACAGAAGAGCTATGCAGATGTTCGTCGCAGACCTTTGCAGTTCGAGGTTGGCGACCACGTGTTTCTGAAGATAGCACCTCTCAAGGGTGTGATGCGATTTGGCAAGAAGGGCAAGTTGAGTCCTAGATTTATTGGTCCATTCGAGATATTGGACAGAGTTGGCGATCGAGCCTACAGATTAGCCCTACCTCCAGATCTTGACAGAGTTCATAATGTGTTTCACGTTTCGATGCTCAGGAAGTATGTTGCAGATCCTTCCCATGTTCTTCGCCATGAGCCATTGGACTTGACGCCGAATTTGACATATCAAGAGATTCCGATTCAGATTTTGGATCGCACAGTTAGAGTTTTGAGGAACAAAGAGATCGGCATTGTCAAAGTTCTTTGGAAGAACCATTTGTTAGAGGAGGCTACGTGGGAACCAGAGGAGGAGATAAGAGAGAAGTATCCTGAGTTGTTCGTGCCGTGACGTCAATTTCGCGGACGAAATTCCCTTAAGGGGGGGAGATTGTAATAGCCGAGCCCGGTGTACGGTACGATTTAAGTTTCGTTTGTTATTTGAGTTACTTGATTAGAGGTTTAGAGTTGTGTTTATGGGCTATAGTATGTTTAGTATATTGTTCTTGAGGTGTTAGTTGATGTTGGTGTTATTTGTGGATTATTTGTTGTAGGTGGTGATCAAGAGCTAAGTTGAGGTGTTTGTTGTGGTTTGTAAGTGGAAATTCATTCCTTTTGCTCACATGATTATATATGTATGTGTTTCAAAGAGTTTATTGTGTTATTCCCTTTCATTTGATCCATAGTATGTATTGTTATATGTATTGGAGGCATTGTATGTCTCATTATTGATTAAAGGGAATACAAAGAGATATATAGAGTTCAAAGTGATTGTTAAAACCAGAGAAGAGTTTAAATGTTTTCGGATTGATAAATACATAGTCAGAGATTGCATGCAATATTAGATGATCATCGCCTATAGGCTTATATCCCTCAGAGTTATCGGTATTTATATCGATTTGGGATACGAGCACCCCAGAGCAGAGATACTATTGATATCAATCCCCAGAGCAAAAGAGAAATACCATCATATTTTTATGCTATTGCTATGTTATTGATATTCAGAGTTTACAGTTCAGAGTTGATGGTATTTATGATTTCAAAGAGATGTTTTACAGAGTTATTGTTCATTGTTATATAAGAGTTCCACTTGCTGAGATTTATTCTCATTTCAGTTATTTTCATGTGATGCAGATCAGAGTGGTGCCTCGGGACGTTGACTGTAGATCGGGGGTCATATGCATACACCGTTGGAAGGAGGATTTTGGCATGATCATAGGAATGATGTTTTGTTTTTGTTATGTCATTTAAATGATCATGTATTTATTTTGTAAAGATATTTGATGAAATGTATTTTGAAACTCCTTCCGTATATTTTAAAGAGAAAATTTTATTTCCGCTGCGTATTTATTTTAAAAGAGGATCGGGGTGTCACACTAATAAACCTTTGTGTTCATCAAGTGTTTGATGTAATGCCTCAATGAAAGTCCCTATGATTAAAGTCAAGGAATGATAGTAATTCATGCATGTCATTGGCCAATCACATGATTATGAGTATCTCTCACAGTTTTGGTATATTTATATATCAAAGAGATACTATCCACAGGTCACAGGTCACAGGTCACAGTACTGTCATTTCCTTCCTTTAATTCATGATATTATACCCTTTAAATTGATTGGAGATTTATGATTCATTCTTTACCGCCATTGCCACAGCCATGATCTAAGCCAAGCTATGTATATGTAATTGCTATGTACAGCTTCTTACTTACTGAGATTATTCTCATTCCAGTTATGTCATGTGATGCAGGTGATAAAAAGGACTGAAATGGATTGTTCAAGGCGGGGGAAGTCATATAAGAGGCCAAGGGAAAGATTTTCTATCATGTCTTTTTTTTAGGGAGGAGTGAACATATATAAAGTTTTACAAACATCATGTATTTGGTTGAATGTGTTAGCTTGTAGTTATGTGTTGGAGGATATTTTGTGAATGTTCATATATATTAGTATAGATTATGTTTATGATGTAAAGGATATATTGTTCTTTCCCTTTTAAATGCTAAAGCTTCCGCATATGGTAATTAGTTAATGTTATAGTCATGGGAGTGGGTTGTTTCAATTGGTATCGCCTTTTATTGTAACGACCCATTACAGGCCCAGTGGAAAGCCCGTGAGTGACACCACAGGGTGGGCAAGCCCACTGGGCCTACGGGCCAAGTCACAAGATCGGGATAGCCTTGGGTCGATTGGGGCAGTGGGCCGTATGGGCGGTCCACTGGGCCTGTAATGGGTCGTTACATTATTCCAAAAGTAACTCAAAAATTTAACATTGCGACGAGAAACAATAGTCCTAGGCATGCCATGCAACCTAGCGACTTCTCTAAATAACAAATCCGAAATGTTTGAAGCATCATCGGTTTTATGACAAGCTATAAAATGTGCCATCTTAGAAAATCTATCCACAACAACAAAAATAGAATCCCTCCTCTTCTTAGGCCTAGGCAACCCCAAACTAAAGTCCATAGAAATGTCAATCCAAGTTCCTTTTAAGAATAGCACGCAAAAGTGTTCCCAAAGTTCTATGGACAACTTCAGTTTGTCCATCCGTTTGAAGATGACAAGTAGTAGAAAACAACAATTTTGTGCCAAGTTTAGCCCATAAATTATTCCAAAATTAACTCAAAAATTTAACATTGCGACGAGAAACAATAGTCCTAGGCATGCCATGCAACCTAACGACTTCTCTAAAGAACAAATCCGCATTTTTTGAAGCATCATCGCTTTTATGACAAGCTATAAAATGTGCTATCTTAGAAAATCTATCCACAACTACAAAAATAGAATTCCTCCTCTTCTTAGGCCTAGGCAACCCCAAACTAAAGTCCATAGAAATGTCAATCCAAGTTCCTTTAAGAATAGCACGCAAAAGTGTTCCCAAAGTTCTATGGACAACTTCAGTTTGTCCATCCGTTTGAAGATGACAAGTAGTAGAAAACAACAAATTTGTGCCAAGTTTAGCCCATAAATTATTCCAAAAGTAACTTAAAAATTTAACATTGCGACGAGAAACAATAGTCCTATGCATGCCATGCAACCTAGCGACTTCTCTAAAGAACAAATCCGCAATGTTTGAAGCATCATCGGTTTTATGACAAGCTATAAAATGTGCCATCTTAGAGAATCTATCCATAACAACAAAAATAGAATCACTCACCTTCTTAGTCCTAGGCAACCCCAAAATAAAGTCCATAGAATTGTCAATCCAAGTTCTTTTTAAGAGTAGCACGCAAAGGTGTTCCCAAAGTTCTATTGACAACTTCAGTTTGTCCATCAGTTTGAGGATGACAAGTAGTAGAAAACAACAATTTTGTGCCAAGTTCAGCCCATAAAGTCTTCCAAAAGTAACTCAAGAATTTAACATCGCGACCAGAATCAATAGTCCTAGGCATGCCATACAACCTAACGACTTCTCTAAAGAACTAATCCGCAATGTTTGAAGCATCATCGCTTTTATGACAAGCTATAAAATGTGTTATCTTAGAAAATCTATCCTCAATAACAAAAATAGAATCCCTCCTCTTCTTAGGCCTAGGCAACCCCAAACTAAAGTCCATAGAAATTTCAATCCAAGTTCCTTTTAAGAATAGCACGAGAAAGTGTTCCCAAAGTTCTATTGACAACTTCAGTTTGTCCATCCGTTTGAGGATGACAAGTAGTAGAAAACAACAATTTTGTGCCAAGTTTAGCCCATAAATTATTCCAAAAGTAACTCAAAAATTTAACATTGCGACGAGAAACAATAGTCCTAGGCATGCCATGCAACCTAGCGACTTCTCTAAACAACAAATCCTTAATGTTTGAAGCATCATCGGTTTTATGACAAGCTATAAAATGTGCCATCTTAGAGAATCTATCCACAACAACCCCAAAATAAAGTCCATAGAAATGTCAATCCAAGTTCTTTTTAAGAATAGCACGCAAAAGTGTTCCCAAAGTTATATGGACAACTTCAGTTTGTCCATCCGTTTGAGGATGACAAGTAGTAGAAAACAACAATTTTGTGTCAAGTTTAGCCCATAAAGTCTTCCAAAAGTAACTCAAAAATTTAACATTGCGACGAGAAACAATAGTCCTAGGCATGCCATGCAACCTAGCGACTTCTCTAAAGAACAAATCCGCAATGTTTGAAGCATCATCGATTTTATGACAAGCTATAAAATGTGCCATCTTAGAGAATCTATCCACAACAACGAAAATAGAATCCCTCCCCTTCTTAGTCCTAGGCAACCCCAAAATAAAGTCCATAGAAATGTCAATCCAAGTTCTTTTTAAGAATAGCACGCAAAGGTGTTCCCAAAGTTCCATTGACAACTTCAGTTTTTCCATCCGTTTGAGGATGACAAGTAGAAGAAAACAACAATTTTGTGCCAAGTTCAGCCCATAAAGTCTTCCAAAAGTAACTCAAGAATTTAACATCGCGAACAAAAACAATAGTCCTAGGCATGCCAAGCAACCTAGCGACTTCTCTAAAGAACAAATCCGCAATGTTTGAAGCATCATCGGTTTTATGACCAGCTATAAAATGTGCCATCTTAGCAAATCTATCCACAACAACAAAAATAGAATCCCTCCTCTTCTTAGGCCTAGGCAACCCCAAACTAAAGTCCATAGAAATGTCAATTCAACTTCCTTTTAAGAATAGCACGCAAAAGTGTTCCCAAAGTTCTATGGACAACTTCAGTTTGTCCATCCGTTTGAAGAAGACAAGTAGTAGAATACAACAATTTTGTGCCAAGTTTAGCCCATAAATTAATCCAAAAGTAACTTAAAAATTTAACATTGCGACGAGAAACAATAGTCCTAGGCATGCCATGCAACCTAGCGACTTCTCTAAAGAACAAATCCGCAATGTTTGAAGCATCATCGGTTTAATGACAAGCTATAAAATGTGCCATCTTAGAGAATCTATCCATAACAACAAAAATAGAATCCCTCACCTTCTTAGTCCTAGGCAACCCCAAAATAAAGTCCATAGAATTGTCAATCCAAGTTCTTTTTAAGAGTAGCACGCAAAGGTGTTCCCAAAGTTCTATTGACAACTTCAGTTTGAGGATGACAAGTAGTAGAAAACAACAATTTTGTGCCAAGTTCAGCCCATAAAGTCTTCCAAAAGTAACTCAAGAATTTAACATCGCGACCAGAATCAATAGTCCTAGGCATGCCATGCAACCTAACGACTTCTCTAAAGAACAAATCCGCAATGTTTGAAGCATCATCGCTTTTATGACAAGCTATAAAATGTGTTATCTTAGAAAATCTATCCTCAATAACAAAAATAGAATCCCTCCTCTTCTTAGGCCTAGGCAACCCCAAACCAAAGTCCATAGAAATTTCAATCCAAGTTCTTTTTAAAAATAGCACGAGAAAGTGTTCCCAAAGTTCTATTGACAACTTCAGTTTGTCCATCCGTTTGAGGATGACAAGTAGTAGAAAACAACAATTGTGTGCCAAGTTTAGCCCATAAATTATTCCAAAAGTAACTCAAAAATTTAACATTGCGACGAGAAACAATAGTCCTAGGCATGCCATGCAACCTAGCGACTTCTCTAAACAACAAATCCTTAATGTTTGAAGCATCATCAGTTTTATGACAAGCTATAAAATGTGCCATCTTAGAGAATCTATCCACAACAACCCCAAAATAAAGTCCATAGAAATGTCAATCCAAGTTCTTTTTAAGAATAGCACGCAAAAGTGTTCCCAAAGTTATATGGACAACTTCAGTTTGTCCATCCGTTTGAGGATGACAAGTAGTAGAAAACAACAATTTTGTGTCAAGTTTAGCCCATAAAGTCTTCCAAAAGTAACTCAAAATTTAACATTGCGACGAGAAACAATAGTCCTAGGCATGCCATGCAACCTAGCGACTTCTCTAAAGAACAAATCCGCAATGTTTGAAGCATCATCGATTTTATGACAAGCTATAAAATGTGCCATCTTAGAGAATCTATCCACAACAACGAAAATAGAATCCCTCCCCTTCTTAGTCCTAGGCAACCCCAAAATAAAGTCCATAGAAATGTCAATCCAAGTTCTTTTTAAGAATAGCACGCAAAGGTGTTCCCAAAGTTCCATTGACAACTTCAGTTTGTCCATCCGTTTGAGGATGACAAGTAGAAGAAAACAACAATTTTGTGCCAAGTTCAGCCCATAAAGTCTTCCAAAAGTAACTCAAGAATTTAACATCGCGAACAGAAACAATAGTCCTAGGCATGCCAAGCAACCTAGCGACTTCTCTAAAGAACAAATCCGCAATGTTTGAAGCATCATCGGTTTTATGACCAGCTATAAAATGTGCCATCTTAGCAAATCTATCCACAACAACAAAAATAGAATCCCTCCTCTTCTTAGGCCTAGGCAACCCCAAACTAAAGTCCATAGAAATGTCAATCCAACTTCCTTTTAAGAATAGCACGCAAAAGTGTTCCCAAAGTTCTATGGACAACTTCAGTTTGTCCATCCGTTTGAAGAATGACAAGTAGTAGAATACAACAATTTTGTGCCAAGTTTAGCCCATAAATTAATCCAAAAGTAACTTAAAAATTTAACATTGCGACGAGAAACAATAGTCCTAGGCATGCCATGCAACCTAGCGACTTCTCTAAAGAACAAATCCGCAATGTTTGAAGCATCATCGGTTTAATGACAAGCTATAAAATGTGCCATCTTAGAGAATCTATCCATAACAACAAAAATAGAATCCCTCACCTTCTTAGTCCTAGGCAACCCCAAAATAAAGTCCATAGAATTGTCAATCCAAGTTCTTTTTAAGAGTAGCACGCAAAGGTGTTCCCAAAGTTCTATTGACAACTTCAGTTTGAGGATGACAAGTAGTAGAAAACAACAATTTTGTGCCAAGTTCAGCCCATAAAGTCTTCCAAAAGTAACTGAAAAATTTAACATTGCGACGAGAAACAATAGTCCTAGGCATGCCATGCAACCTAGCGACTTCTCTAAAGAACAAATCCGCAATGTTTGAAGCATCATCGATTTTATGACAAGCTATAAAATGTGCCATCTTAGAGAATCTATCCACAACAACGAAAATAGAATCCCTCCCCTTCTTAGTCCTAGGCAACCCCAAAATAAAGTCCATAGAAATGTCAATCCAAGTTCTTTTTAAGAATAGCACGCAAAGGTGTTCCCAAAGTTCCATTGACAACTTCAGTTTGTCCATCCGTTTGAGGATGACAAGTAGAAGAAAACAACAATTTTGTGCCAAGTTCAGCCCATAAAGTCTTCCAAAAGTAACTCAAGAATTTAACATCGCGAACAGAAACAATAGTCCTAGGCATGCCAAGCAACCTAGCGACTTCTCTAAAGAACAAATCCGCAATGTTTGAAGCATCATCGGTTTTATGACCAGCTATAAAATGTGCCATCTTAGCAAATCTATCCACAACAACAAAAATAGAATCCCTCCTCTTCTTAGGCCTAGGCAACCCCAAACTAAAGTCCATAGAAATGTCAATCCAACTTCCTTTTAAGAATAGCACGCAAAAGTGTTCCCAAAGTTCTATGGACAACTTCAGTTTGTCCATCCGTTTGAAGATGACAAGTAGTAGAATACAACAATTTTTTGCCAAGTTTAGCCCATAAATTAATCCAAAAGTAACTTAAAAATTTAACATTGCGACGAGAAACAATAGTCCTAGGCATGCCATGCAACCTAGCGACTTCTCTAAAGAACAAATCCGCAATGTTTGAAGCATCATCGGTTTAATGACAAGCTATAAAATGTGCCATCTTAGAGAATCTATTCATAACAACAAAAATAGAATCCCTCACCTTCTTAGTCCTAGGCAACCCCAAAATAAAGTCCATAGAATTGTCAATCCAAGTTCTTTTTAAGAGTAGCACGCAAAGGTGTTCCCAAAGTTCTATTGACAACTTCAGTTTGAGGATGACAAGTAGTAGAAAACATCAATTTTGTGCCAAGTTCAGCCCATAAAGTCTTCCAAAAATAACTCAAGAATTTAACATCGCGACCAGAATCAATAGTCCTAGGCATGCCATGCAACCTAACGACTTCTCTAAAGAACAAATCCGCAATGTTTGAAGCATCATCGCTTTTATGACAAGCTATAAAATGTGTTATCTTAGAAAATCTTTCCTCAATAACAAAAATAGAATCCCTCCTCTTCTTAGGCCTAGGCAACCCCAAACCAAAGTCCATAGAAATTTCAGTCCAAGTTCCTTTTAAGAATAGCACGAGAAAGTGTTCCCAAAGTTCTATTGACAACTTCAGTTTGTCCATCCGTTTGAGGATGACAAGTAGTAGAAAACAACAATTTTGTGCCAAGTTTAGCCCATAAATTATTCCAAAAGTAACTCAAAAATTTAACATTGCGACGAGAAACAATAGTCCTAGGCATGCCATGCAACCTAGCGACTTCTCTAAACAACAAATCCTTAATGTTTGAAGCATCATCAGTTTTATGACAAGCTATAAAATGTGCCATCTTAGAGAATCTATCCACAACAACCCCAAAATAAAGTCCATAGAAATGTCAATCCAAGTTCTTTTTAAGAATAGCACGCAAAAGTGTTCCCAAAGTTATATGGACAACTTCAGTTTGTCCATCCGTTTGAGGATGACAAGTAGTAGAAAACAACAATTTTGTGTCAAGTTTAGCCCATAAAGTCTTCCAAAAGTAATTGAAAAATTTAACATTGCGACGAGAAACAATAGTCCTAGGCATGCCATGCAACCTAGCGACTTCTCTAAAGAACAAATCCGCAATGTTTGAAGCATCATCGGTTTAATGACAAGCTATAAAATGTGCCATCTTAGAGAATCTATCCATAACAACAAAAATAGAATCCCTCACCTTCTTAGTCCTAGGCAACCCCAAAATAAAGTCCATAGAATTGTCAATCCAAGTTCTTTTTAAGAGTAGCACGCAAAGGTGTTCCCAAAGTTCTATTGACAACTTCAGTTTGAGGATGACAAGTAGTAGAAAACAACAATTTTGTGCCAAGTTCAGCCCATAAAGTCTTCCAAAAGTAACTCAAGAATTTAACATCGCGACCAGAATCAATAGTCCTAGGCATGCCATGCAACCTAACGACATCTCTAAAGAACAAATCCGCAATGTTTGAAGCATCATCGCTTTTATGACAAGCTATAAAATGTGTTATCTTAGAAAATCTATCCTCAATAACAAAAATAGAATCCCTCCTCTTCTTAGGCCTAGGCAACCCCAAACCAAAGTCCATAGAAATTTCAATCCAAGTTCCTTTTAAGAATAGCACGAGAAAGTGTTCCCAAAGTTCTATTGACAACTTCAGTTTGTCCATCCGTTTGAGGATGACAAGTAGTAGAAAACAACAATTTTGTGCCAAGTTTAGCCCATAAATTATTCCAAAAGTAACTCAAAAATTTAACATTGCGACGAGAAACAATAGTCCTAGGCATGCCATGCAACCTAGCGACTTCTCTAAACAACAAATCCTTAATGTTTGAAGCATCATCAGTTTTATGACAAGCTATAAAATGTGCCATCTTAGAGAATCTATCCACAACAACCCCAAAATAAAGTCCATAGAAATGTCAATCCAAGTTCTTTTTAAGAATAGCACGCAAAAGTGTTCCCAAAGTTATATGGACAACTTCAGTTTGTCCATCCGTTTGAGGATGACAAGTAGTAGAAAACAACAATTTTGTGTCAAGTTTAGCCCATAAAGTCTTCCAAAAGTAACTCAAAAATTTAACATTGCGACGAGAAACAATAGTCCTAGGCATGCCATGCAACCTAGCGACTTCTCTAAAGAACAAATCCGCAATGTTTGAAGCATCATCGATTTTATGACAAGCTATAAAATGTGCCATCTTAGAGAATCTATCCACAACAACGAAAATAGAATCCCTCCCCTTCTTAGTCCTAGGCAACCCCAAAATAAAGTCCATAGAAATGTCAATCCAAGTTCTTTTTAAGAATAGCACGCAAAGGTGTTCCCAAAGTTCCATTGACAACTTCAGTTTGTCCATCCGTTTGAGGATGACAAGTAGAAGAAAACAACAATTTTGTGCCAAGTTCAGCCCATAAAGTCTTCCAAAAGTAACTCAAGAATTTAACATCGCGAACAGAAACAATAGTCCTAGGCATGCCAAGCAATCTAGCGACTTCTCTAAAGAACAAATCCGCAATGTTTGAAGCATCATCGGTTTTATGACCAGCTATAAAATGTGCCATCTTAGCAAATCTATCCACAACAACAAAAATAGAATCCCTCCTCTTCTTAGGCCTAGGCAACCCCAAACTAAAGTCCATAGAAATGTCAATCCAACTTCCTTTTAAGAATAGCACGCAAAAGTGTTCCCAAAGTTCTATGGACAACTTCAGTTTGTCCATCCGTTTGAAGATGACAAGTAGTAGAATACAACAATTTTTTGCCAAGTTTAGCCCATAAATTAATCCAAAAGTAACTTAAAAATTTAACATTGCGACGAGAAACAATAGTCCTAGGCATGCCATGCAACCTAGCGACTTCTCTAAAGAACAAATCCGCAATGTTTGAAGCATCATCGGTTTAATGACAAGCTATAAAATGTGCCATCTTAGAGAATCTATTCATAACAACAAAAATAGAATCCCTCACCTTCTTAGTCCTAGGCAACCCCAAAATAAAGTCCATAGAATTGTCAATCCAAGTTCTTTTTAAGAGTAGCACGCAAAGGTGTTCCCAAAGTTCTATTGACAACTTCAGTTTGAGGATGACAAGTAGTAGAAAACATCAATTTTGTGCCAAGTTCAGCCCATAAAGTCTTCCAAAAGTAACTCAAGAATTTAACATCGCGACCAGAATCAATAGTCCTAGGCATGCCATGCAACCTAACGACTTCTCTAAAGAACAAATCCGCAATGTTTGAAGCATCATCGCTTTTATGACAAGCTATAAAATGTGTTATCTTAGAAAATCTTTCCTCAATAACAAAAATAGAATCCCTCCTCTTCTTAGGCCTAGGCAACCCCAAACCAAAGTCCATAGAAATTTCAGTCCAAGTTCCTTTTAAGAATAGCACGAGAAAGTGTTCCCAAAGTTCTATTGACAACTTCAGTTTGTCCATCCGTTTGAGGATGACAAGTAGTAGAAAACAACAATTTTGTGCCAAGTTTAGCCCATAAATTATTCCAAAAGTAACTCAAAAATTTAACATTGCGACGAGAAACAATAGTCCTAGGCATGCCATGCAACCTAGCGACTTCTCTAAACAACAAATCCTTAATGTTTGAAGCATCATCAGTTTTATGACAAGCTATAAAATGTGCCATCTTAGAGAATCTATCCACAACAACCCCAAAATAAAGTCCATAGAAATGTCAATCCAAGTTCTTTTTAAGAATAGCACGCAAAAGTGTTCCCAAAGTTATATGGACAACTTCAGTTTGTCCATCCGTTTGAGGATGACAAGTAGTAGAAAACAACAATTTTGTGTCAAGTTTAGCCCATAAAGTCTTCCAAAAGTAATTGAAAAATTTAACATTGCGACGAGAAACAATAGTCCTAGGCATGCCATGCAACCTAGCGACTTCTCTAAAGAACAAATCCGCAATGTTTGAAGCATCATCGATTTTATGACAAGCTATAAAATGTGCCATCTTAGAGAATCTATCCACAACAACGAAAATAGAATCCCTCCCCTTCTTAGTCCTAGGCAACCCCAAAATAAAGTCCATAGAAATGTCAATCCAAGTTCTTTTTAAGAATAGCACGCAAAGGTGTTCCCAAAGTTCCATTGACAACTTCAGTTTGTCCATCCGTTTGAGGATGACAAGTAGAAGAAAACAACAATTTTGTGCCAAGTTCAGCCCATAAAGTCTTCCAAAAGTAACTCAAGAATTTAACATCGCGAACAGAAACAATAGTCCTAGGCATGCCAAGCAACCTAGCGACTTCTCTAAAGAACAAATCCGCAATGCTTGAAGCATCATCGGTTTTATGACAAGCTATAAAATGTGCCATCTTAGAGAATCTATCCATAACAACAAAAATAGAATCACTCACCTTCTTAGTCCTAGGCAACCCCAAAATAAAGTCCATAGAATTGTCAATCCAAGTTCTTTTTAAGAGTAGCACGCAAAGGTGTTCCCAAAGTTCTATTGAAAACTTCAGTTTGTCCATCAGTTTGAGGATGACAAGTAGTAGAAAACAACAATTTTGTGCCAAGTTCAGCCCATAAAGTCTTCCAAAAGTAACTCAAGAATTTAACATCGCGACCAGAATCAATAGTCCTAGGCATGCCATACAACCTAACGACTTCTCTAAAGAACTAATCCGCAATGTTTGAAGCATCATCGCTTTTATGACAAGCTATAAAATGTGTTATCTTAGAAAATCTATCCTCAATAACAAAAATAGAATCCCTCCTCTTCTTAGGCCTAGGCAACCCCAAACTAAAGTCCATAGAAATTTCAATCCAAGTTCCTTTTAAGAATAGCACGAGAAAGTGTTCCCAAAGTTCTATTGACAACTTCAGTTTGTCCATCCGTTTGAGGATGACAAGTAGTAGAAAACAACAATTTTGTGCCAAGTTTAGCCCATAAATTATTCCAAAAGTAACTCAAAAATTTAACATTGCGACGAGAAACAATAGTCCTAGGCATGCCATGCAACCTAGCGACTTCTCTAAACAACAAATCCTTAATGTTTGAAGCATCATCGGTTTTATGACAAGCTATAAAATGTGCCATCTTAGAGAATCTATCCACAACAACCCCAAAATAAAGTCCATAGAAATGTCAATCCAAGTTCTTTTTAAGAATAGCACGCAAAAGTGTTCCCAAAGTTATATGGACAACTTCAGTTTGTCCATCCGTTTGAGGATGACAAGTAGTAGAAAACAACAATTTTGTGTCAAGTTTAGCCCATAAAGTCTTCCAAAAGTAACTCAAAAATTTAACATAGCGACGAGAAACAATAGTCCTAGGCATGCCATGCAACCTAGCGATTTCTCTAAAGAACAAATCCGCAATGTTTGAAGCATCATCGATTTTATGACAAGCTATAAAATGTGCCATCTTAGAGAATCTATCCACAACAACGAAAATAGAATCCCTCCCCTTCTTAGTCCTAGGCAACCCCAAAATAAAGTCCATAGAAATGTCAATCCAAGTTCTTTTTAAGAATAGCACGCAAAGGTGTTCCCAAAGTTCCATTGACAACTTCAGTTTTTCCATCCGTTTGAGGATGACAAGTAGAAGAAAACAACAATTTTGTGCCAAGTTCAGCCCATAAAGTCTTCCAAAAGTAACTCAAGAATTTAACATCGCGAACAGAAACAATAGTCCTAGGCATGCCAAGCAACCTAGCGACTTCTCTAAAGAACAAATCCGCAATGTTTGAAGCATCATCGGTTTTATGACCAGCTATAAAATGTGCCATCTTAGCAAATCTATCCACAACAACAAAAATAGAATCCCTCCTCTTCTTAGGCCTAGGCAACCCCAAACTAAAGTCCATAGAAATGTCAATCCAACTTCCTTTTAAGAATAGCACGCAAAAGTGTTCCCAAAGTTCTATGGACAACTTCAGTTTGTCCATCCGTTTGAAGATGACAAGTAGTAGAATACAACAATTTTGTGCCAAGTTTAGCCCATAAATTAATCCAAAAGTAACTTAAAAATTTAACATTGCGACGAGAAACAATAGTCCTAGGCATGCCATGCAACCTAGCGACTTCTCTAAAGAACAAATCCGCAATGTTTGAAGCATCATCGGTTTAATGACAAGCTATAAAATGTGCCATCTTAGAGAATCTATTCATAACAACAAAAATAGAATCCCTCACCTTCTTAGTCCTAGGCAACCCCAAAATAAAGTCCATAGAATTGTCAATCCAAGTTCTTTTTAAGAGTAGCACGCAAAGGTGTTCCCAAAGTTCTATTGACAACTTCAGTTTGAGGATGACAAGTAGTAGAAAACAACAATTTTGTGCCAAGTTCAGCCCATAAAGTCTTCCAAAAGTAACTCAAGAATTTAACATCGCGACCAGAATCAATAGTCCTAGGCATGCCATGCAACCTAACGACTTCTCTAAAGAACAAATCCGCAATGTTTGAAGCATCATCGCTTTTATGACAAGCTATAAAATGTGTTATCTTAGAAAATCTATCCTCAATAACAAAAATAGAATCCCTCCTCTTCTTAGGCCTAGGCAACCCCAAACCAAAGTCCATAGAAATTTCAGTCCAAGTTCCTTTTAAGAATAGCACGAGAAAGTGTTCCCAAAGTTCTATTGACAACTTCAGTTTGTCCATCAGTTTGAGGATGACAAGTAGTAGAAAACAACAATTATGTGCCAAGTTTAGCCCATAAATTATTCCAAAAGTAACTCAAAAATTTAACATTGCGACGAGAAACAATAGTCCTAGGCATGCCATGCAACCTAGCGACTTCTCTAAACAACAAATCCTTAATGTTTGAAGCATCATCAGTTTTATGACAAGCTATAAAATGTGCCATCTTAGAGAATCTATCCACAACAACCCCAAAATAAAGTCCATAGAAATGTCAATCCAAGTTCTTTTTAAGAATAGCACGCAAAAGTGTTCCCAAAGTTATATGGACAACTTCAGTTTGTCCATCCGTTTGAGGATGACAAGTAGTAGAAAACAACAATTTTGTGTCAAGTTTAGCCCATAAAGTCTTCCAAAAGTAACTGAAAAATTTAACATTGCGACGAGAAACAATAGTCCTAGGCATGCCATGCAACCTAGCGACTTCTCTAAAGAACAAATCCGCAATGTTTGAAGCATCATCGATTTTATGACAAGCTATAAAATGTGCCATCTTAGAGAATCTATCCACAACAACGAAAATAGAATCCCTCCCCTTCTTAGTCCTAGGCAACCCCAAAATAAAGTCCATAGAAATGTCAATCCAAGTTCTTTTTAAGAATAGCACGCAAAGGTGTTCCCAAAGTTCCATTGACAACTTCAGTTTGTCCATCCGTTTGAGGATGACAAGTAGAAG
Organism: Primulina eburnea; assembly: GCF_022965805.1. Classification (NCBI taxonomy): domain Eukaryota; kingdom Viridiplantae; phylum Streptophyta; class Magnoliopsida; order Lamiales; family Gesneriaceae; genus Primulina; species Primulina eburnea. Next base: position 19,532,274 of record NC_133104.1, on the reverse strand, counting down.
AAAACAACAATTTTGTGCCAAGTTCAGCCCATAAAGTCTTCCAAAAGTAACTCAAGAATTTAACATCGCGAACAGAAACAATAGTCCTAGGCATGCCAAGCAACCTAGCGACTTCTCTAAAGAACAAATCCGCAATGTTTGAAGCATCATCGGTTTTATGACCAGCTATAAAATGTGCCATCTTAGCAAATCTATCCACAACAACAAAAATAGAATCCCTCCTCTTCTTAGGCCTAGGCAACCCCAAACTAAAGTCCATAGAAATGTCAATCCAACTTCCTTTTAAGAATAGCACGCAAAAGTGTTCCCAAAGTTCTATGGACAACTTCAGTTTGTCCATCCGTTTGAGGATGACAAGTAGTAGAATACAACAATTTTGTGCCAAGTTTAGCCCATAAATTAATCCAAAAGTAACTTAAAAATTTAACATTGCGACGAGAAACAATAGTCCTAGGCATGCCATGCAACCTAGCGACTTCTCTAAAGAACAAATCCGCAATGTTTGAAGCATCATCGGTTTAATGACAAGCTATAAAATGTGCCATCTTAGAGAATCTATCCATAACAACAAAAATATAATCCCTCACCTTCTTAGTCCTAGGCAACCCCAAAATAAAGTCCATAAAATTGTCAATCCAAGTTCTTTTTAAGAGTAGCACGCAAAGGTGTTCCCAAAGTTCTATTGGCAACTTCAGTTTGTCCATCAGTTTGAGGATGACAAGTAGTAGAAAACAACAATTTTGTGCCTAGTATAGCCCATAAATTATTCAAAAAGTTACTTAAAAATTTAACATTGCGACGAGAAACAATAGTCGTAGGCATGCCATGCAACCTAGCGACTTCTCTAAAGAACAAATCCGCAATGTTTGAACCATCATCGGTTTTATGACAAGCTATAAAATGTGCCATCTTAGAGAATCTATCAATAACAACAAAAATAGAATCCCTCCCCTTCTTAGTCCTAGGCAACCCCAAAATAAAGTCCATAGAATTGTCAATCCAAGTTCTTTTTAAGAATAGCACGAAAAAGTGATCCCAAAGTTCTATTGACAACTTCAGTTTGTCCATCCGTTTGAGTATGACAAGTAGTAGAAAACAACAATTTTCTGCCAAGTTTAGCCCATAAATTATTCTAAAAGTATCTCAAAAATTTAACATTGCGACGAGAAACAATAGTCCTAGGCATGCCATGCAACCTAGCTACTTCTCTAAACAACCAATCCGCAATGTTTGAAGCATCATCGGTTTATGACAAGCTAGAAAATGTGCCATCTTAGAGAATCTATCCACAACAACCCCATTATAAAGTCCATAGAAATGTCAATCCAAGTTCTTTTTAAGAATAGCAAGCAAAAGTGTTCCCAAAGTTATATTGACAACTTCAGTTTGTCCATCCGTTTGAGGATGACAAGTAGTAGAAAACAACAATTTTGTGTCAAGTTCAGCCCATAAAGTCTTCCAAAAGTAACTCAAGAATTTAACATCGCGACCAGAATCAATAGTCCTAGGCATGCCATGCAACCTAACGACTTCTCTAAAGAACAAATCCGCAATGTTTGAAGCATCATCGCTTTTATGACAAGCTATAAAAAGTGCTATCTTAGAAAATCTATCCACAATAACAAAAATAGAATCCCTCCTCTTCTTAGGCCCAGGCAACCCCAAACTAAAGTCCATAGAAATGTCAATCCAAGTTCCTTTTAAGAATAGCACGAAAAAGTGATCCCAAAGTTCTATTGACAACTTCAGTTTGTCCATCCGTTTGAGTATGACAAGTAGTAGAAAACAACAATTTTCTGCCAAGTTTAGCCCATAAATTATTCTAAAAGTAACTCAAAAATTTAACATTGCGACGAGAAACAATAGTCCTAGGCATGCCATGCAACCTAGCTACTTCTCTAAACAACCAATCCGCAATGTTTGAAGCATCATCGGTTTTATGACAAGCTAGAAAATGTGCCATCTTAGAGAATCTATCCACAACAACCCCATTATAAAGTCCATAGAAATGTCAATCCAAGTTCTTTTTAAGAATAGCACGCAAAAGTGTTCCCAAAGTTATATTGACAACTTCAGTTTGTCCATCCGTTTGAGGATGACAAGTAGTAGAAAACAACAATTTTGTGCCAAGTTTAGCCCATAAAGTCTTCCAAAAGTAACTCAAGAATTTAACATCGCGACGAGAAACAATAGTCCTAGGCATGCCATGCAACCTAGCGACTTCTCTAAAGAACAAATCCGCAATGTTTGAAGCATCATCGATTTTATGACAAGCTATAAAATGTGCCATCTTAGAGAATCTATCCACAACAACGAAAATAGAATCCCTCCCCTTCTTAGTCCTAGGCAACCCCAAAATAAAGTCCATAGAAATGTCAATCCAAGTTCTTTTTAAGAATAGCACGCAAAGTGTTCCCAAAGTTCTATTGACAACTTCAGTTTGTCCATCCATTTGAGGATGACAAGTAGTAGAAAACAACAATTTTGTGCCAAGTTTAGCCCATAAAGTATTCCAAAAGTAACTCAAGAATTTAACATCGCGACCAGAAACAATAGTCCTAGGCATGCCATGCAACCTAGCGACTTCTCTAAATAACAAATCCGCAATGTTTGAAGCATCATCGGTTTTATGACAAGCTATAAAATGTGTCATCTTAGAAAATCTATCCACAACATAAAAAATAGAATCCCTCCTCTTCTTAGGCCTAGGCAACCCCAAACTAAAGTCCATAGAAATGTCAATCCAAGTTCCTTTTAAGAATAGCACGCAAAAGTGTTCCCAAAGTTCTATGGACAACTTCAGTTTGTCCATCCGTTTGAAGATGACAAGTAGTAGAAAACAACAATTTTGTGCCAAGTTTAGCCCATAAATTATTCCAAAATTAACTCAAAAATTTAACATTGCGACGAGAAACAATAGTCCTAGGCATGCCATGCAACCTAACGACTTCTCTAAAGAACAAATCCGCATGTTTTGAAGCATCATCGCTTTTATGACAAGCTATAAAATGTGCTATCTTAAAAAATCTATCCACAACTACAAAAATAGAATTCCTCCTCTTCTTAGGCCTAGGCAACCCCAAACTAAAGTCCATAGAAATGTCAATCCAAGTTCCTTTTAAGAATAGCACGCAAAAGTGTTCCCAAAGTTCTATTGACAACTTCAGTTTGTCCATCCGTTTGAGAATGACAAGTAGTAGAAAACAACAATTTGTGCCAAGTTTAGCCCATAAAGTATTCCAAAAGTAACTTAAAGAATTTAACATCGCGACGAGAAACAATAGTCCTAGGCATTGCATGCAACCTAGCGACTTCTCTAAAGAACAAATCCGTAATGTTTGAAGCATCATCGGTTTTATGACAAGCTATAAAATGTGCCATCTTAGAGAATCTATCCATAACAACAAAAATAGAATCCCTCACCTTCTTAGTCCTAGGCAACTCCAAAATAAAGTCCATAGAATTGTCAATCCAAGTTCTTTTTAAGAATAGCACGCAAAGGTGTTCCCAAAGTTCTATTGACAACTTCAGTTTGTCCATCAGTTTGAGGATGACAAGTAGTAGAAAACAACAATTTTGTGCCAAGTTCAGCCCATAAAGTCTTCCAAAAGTAACTCAAGAATTTAACATCGCGACCAGAATCAATAGTCCTAGGCATGCCATGCAACCTAACGACTTCTCTAAAGAACAAATCCGCAATGTTTGAAGCATCATCGCTTTTATGACAAGCTATAAAATGTGTTATCTTAGAAAATCTATCCTCAATAACAAAAATAGAATCCCTCCTCTTCTTAGGCCTAGGCAACCCCAAACTAAAGTCCATAGAAATTTTAATCCAAGTTCCTTTTAAGAATAGCACGAGAAAGTGTTCCCAAAGTTCTATTGACAACTTCAGTTTGTCCATCCGTTTGAGGATGACAAGTAGTAGAAAACAACAATTTTGTGCCAAGTTTAGCCCATAAATTATTCCAAAAGTAACTCAAAAATTTAACATTGCGACGAGAAACAATAGTCCTAGGCATGCCATGCAACCTAGCGACTTCTCTAAACAACAAATCCTTAATGTTTGAAGCATCATCGGTTTTATGACAAGCTATAAAATGTGCCATCTTAGAGAATCTATCCACAACAACCCCAAAATAAAGTCCATAGAAATGTCAATCCAACTTCCTTTTAAGAATAGCACGCAAAAGTGTTCCCAAAGTTCTATGGACAACTTCAGTTTGTCCATCCGTTTGAAGATGACAAGTAGTAGAAAACAACAATTTTGTGCCAAGTTTAGCCCATAAATTATTCCAAAAGTAACTTAAAAATTTAACATTGCGACGAGAAACAATAGTCGGAGGCATGCCATGCAACCTAACGACTTCTCTAAAGAACAAATCCGCAATGTTTGAAGCATCATCGGTTTAATGACAAGCTATAAAATGTGCCATCTTAGAGAATCTATCCACAACTAAAAAAATGGAATCCCTCCTCTTCTTAGGCCTAGGCAACCCCAAACTAAAGTCCATAGAAATGTCAATCCAAGTTCCTTTTAAGAATAGCACGCAAAAGTGTTCCCAAAGTTCTATGGACAACTTCAGTTTGTCCATCCGTTTGAAGATGACAAGTAGTAGAAAACAACAATTTTGTGCCTAGTTTAGCCCATAAATTATTCCAAAAGTAACTTAATAATTTAACATTGCGACGAGAAACAATAGTCGTAGCATGCCATGCAACCTAGCGACTTCTCTAAAGAACAAATCCGCAATGTTTGAACCATCATCGGTTTTATGACAAGCTATAAAATGTGCCATCTTAGAGAATCTATCAATAACAACGAAAATAGAATCCCTCCCCTTCTTAGTCCTAGGCAACCCCAAAATAAAGTCCATAGAATTGTCAATCCAAGTTCTTTTTAAGAATAGCACGCAAAGGTGTTCCCAAAGTTCTATTGACAACTTCAGTTTGTCCATCAGTTTGAGGATGACAAGTAGTAGAAAACAACAATTTTGTGCCAAGTTCAGCCCATAAAGTCTTCCAAAATTAACTCAAGAATTTAACATCGCGACCAGAATGAAAGCGGACCGGTTACGGTGGCCGGAAACACAACGGAAGCATAAATTTTCGAAAAAACATACAAATTTCGGCCACCTTGGTTTTCATGCAATATTTACAAAACAAAACATACATAGGATGTTTTAGAATTTTTACCTATCAACTTCAAGAAGTTGATGATGGCTCCAACTTAGTTGCAAGCAACTAAGCTCTTCTTGGCAAGATAAGTCTACAAGCTTCCTTCCTCCAAAAATCAAGCCCACCACTTAACAAGGTAAATCCCCTCAAGTTTTGCACTAGAAAAACTTGAGGATTTTTCAAAGAGAATGATTTTTGCTCTCCAAAATGAAGAACAAAAACTTGAAAAATGAGAGAGAAAACCACCCCAAAAATTCGGCCAAGTGAAGTGTGAGATGAGTGTGGGAGACTAGCCTAGGTTGTTGTGTAAAGTTGTCTCTCAAAAGTTGCATGCTTTTGGAATTTTTTAATAAAAAGTAATCAACAACCTTTCACCTCCCAAACATGCAAACCCTAGCATGTCTCACATATATTATATGGTTTTTAACACATTAAAAACCATAGACTAAATTTTATTATCTCAAACACATTTGAGATTAATTAAATATTACTTGATTTTACTCAAGTCCCACTAGTTAAATAATTATTTAAATTGAGCTCTACAAGACTCAATATTATTTAATTAATTCAACACTTGAATTAATTTAATTATTTAGACTCTACTAGGTCCACTAGTGTTTAATTAATTCAACACTTGAATTAATTTAATTTAGTCCACAATAATGTTTATGAAAATCACAATTTTCAACTACATTATTTACTTGGCCAAATTTTAATCTTAGGAACACTTCCATAAATTAAAATTTATATCTCTCATAGAAGTCATACTTCTAATTTTCTTTACGCTTATAAACACTTTTATAAGCCGTTCAACACATTGAACTATTTTACTTCTCTTCGGGATTTACTAAGCAAGTATTTGTGTGGCCCTCAATGGTTCATTGATACAACTAGCCGTGGGTTCACATCTCTATGTGATTCGGACTAAACATGTCCTTATTCGAGCATACCCCAATTGCTCCATTCTTACTTATCAACTCCTTGATAGTAAGAACGTCAGAACTCAAGTCTGATAGTACCCAACCAATCACGTTAAACGCCTAGCAGCATCGCTTACGTGATTCCCTAGGTATCACATGATAGTGCCTGCAAGAACCATTCAATTATGGTTAGCGTACAGTACGGTCCCTTCAACTCATATATCCCGACCGATTCGACAACTATTGGTCTATCGAGAGTTGTCAATGAATCGATACTATGTGTCATGTCGTGGTTGCATCGATGGTGTAATCTATGAAACCCCTTTCATAATTACCACCATACTCTGATCAGAGATTTCAACCCACACATACATGAAAAACACATAGGATATCCATACCCGTAGGTAAGCGGTGAATCCCCGACTACAATGCATCGACTCCTATATGTTTCGCCGTAACACCCAATCTTGCCACCTAATGACCCCATAAGAGTCGGTAAACAAGTCAAAGTGAAACGCTAGCATATAGAGTCTCAATGTTGTCCCGGGTCATAAGGACTAATGGTGTACAACCATAAACCAGGACTTTTCCACTCGATAAGTGAGAACCACTTGGAAAGTCCTTTTATGGAGGGTTGTTCAGTGCACTCTACCAGGAGCACCTATCTGCATGCTCGGACATCACAATGTCCCCTACCAATGAAACATGGTACTCACATCGCAGATACTAGTCTCTAACTCGAGCGGCCTTTATCCTTCTTAGTGGCGGCTGAATCGACTAGGAACGGTTTAGAATATACAGTATTACAAATATGAGTTTCATGATACTCATCATATGAGCATCTCATATTCTTTCTACTATTTGTATATTCAAGGGCTTTATCTATGCAGCTAGCATGGGTATAAAGATAAAGATGCGCCAAATTAATAAATTCAAATATTATTAAAATAAAGATCGTTTATACAAAGAGTTTCATCGTGAACAGTCGGCCAACACTTGGCTCGACGTGCACCTACTCTAACAATCTCCCACTTGCACTAGAGCCAACTACCTATACTCTTTAGACCCATTGATTCGCGATGCTTCTCGAATGATGGTCCTGGTAAAGGCTTAGTTAGTGGATCAGCAACATTATCTGCGGAGCCGACTTTGTCAATCACGACATCTCCTCTTTCCACGATCTCTCTGAGGATGTGGTACTTTCTCAGTACGTGTTTGGACTTCTGATGAGACCTTGGCTCCTTCGCCTGAGCTATGGCTCCCGTGTTGTCGCACATCACCGGGATAGGAGCAACTCCATTTGGAATGACGCCCAACTCTTGGACGAAATTCCTAATCCAAACAGCCTCCTTTGCTGCAGCCGATGCAGCAATGTATTCTGCCTCAGTGGTGGAATCCGCAGTACTGTCTTGCTTGGAACTCTTCCAAGAGACAGCACCACCATTGAGCATGAATATGAATCCGGAGGTTGACTTCGAGTCATCAACATCGCTTTGGAAGCTAGAGTCGGTATAGCCTTCCAATTTCAGTTCTCCACCCCCATAGACCAAGAACAACTTATTGGTCCTTCTCAAATACTTGAGGATGTCTTTCACAGCTTTCCAGTGTGGAAGACCGGGGTTGGATTGATATCTACTCACTACACTTAGTGCAAATGCCACGTCAGGACGTGTAGATATCATCCCATACATGATACTACCAATGGCTGAAGCATACGGAATTCGTGTCATCGCCGCTATCTCTGCATCAGTCTTGGGAGACATAGACTTGGATAGGGACACGCCATGACACATTGGTAGATGTCCTCTCTTGGACTCATCCATCGAGAACCGCTTCACGATGGTATCAATGTATGTGGACTGGGTGAGACCAAGCAATCTTTTTGATCTATCTCTATAGATCTGTATTCCCAATACAAAAGATGCTTCACCCAAGTCCTGCATTGAGAACTTACTTGCTAACCATATCTTAGTTGATTGCAACATTCCTACATCATTCCCAATGAGTAGAATGTCATCAACATAAAGAACTAGGAATGTCACAGCACTCCCACTGACCTTCTTATACACACAGGGTTCCTCAGGATTCTTAGTAAAACCAAACTCATTGATTGTACTATCGAATCTGAGGTTCCAACTCCTCGATGCCTGCTTAAGACCATAAATAGATCTTTGAAGTTTGCATACCATATGCCTCACTTCCGATAGATGTGAAACCCTCAGGTTGAGACATGTAAATTTCTTCCTTAATATCCCCATTAAGGAAGGCTGTCTTAACATCCATCTGCCATATCTCATAGTCATACCATGCAGCTATGGCTAGCAATATCCTAATGGACTTGAACATCGCAACTGGAGAAAAGGTTTCCTCATAGTCAACACCTTGCCTTTGAGTATACCCTTTTGCTACCAATCGCGCCTTGAAGGTCAATACCTTCCCATCCGCCCCAAGTTTCCTCTTGTAAATCCATTTACACCCTATGGGAACAATTCCCTCAGGTGGATCCACGAGATTCCACACTTGGTTCGAATGCATGGAATTCATCTCAGATTCCATTGCTTCAAGCCACTTGGATGAATCGGCATCCGATAACGCTTCCTTGAAAGTCCTTGGATCACATCCAAGGTTAGGCTCATCATGGCCCTCTTCAAGAAGCAGACCATACCTCACAGGTGGTCTCGAGACTCTCTCGGTTCTTCTAGGAGCTTGTATCTCCTCACTTGGCTTCTCGGGTGTGGGTTCTACAACTGTGGGTGTCTCTCGAACCTCTTCGAGTTCTATCATCTCGCCTTTTCTATCCAATAGAAATTCCTTTTCCAAAAAGGTTGCGTTCCTAGAAACAAACACTTTTGTTTCTTGAGGATGATAGAAATAATATCCAGCTGAATTCCTTGGATATCCCACAAAGTAGCATAAAATGGATCGACTATCCAATTTATCTCCCACTACCTGCTTCACATAAGCAGGGCACCCCCATATTCTAAAATAAGAATATTTGGGTGGCTTACCCATCCATATCTCATATGGTGTCTTATCAACTGCTTTTGTATGGACATGGTTCAACAACAGTGCCGCTGTCTCAAGCGTATATCCCCAAAAGGATGGCGGCAACTCCGTGAACCCCATCATAGACCGAACCATGTCCATCAAGGTCCGGTTACGACGCTCCGATACACCATTCAACTGCGGTGTAGCGGGCGGAGTCCACTGCGAGAGAATCCCATTCTCCCTTAGATACTCTTGGAACTCGCCACTCAAGTACTCGCCACCTCGATCCGATCGAAGTGTCTTGATGCTTCGTCCCAATTGTTTCTCTACTTCACTTCTGAATTCTTTGAACCGTTCAAAGGCTTCAGACTTGTATTTCATCAAATACACATACCCATACCTCGAATAGTCATCGGTAAAGGTGATGAAGTAGGCATGTCCATGCTTAGTGGTGATGCTAAGCGGACCGCACACATCGGTATGGATCAAATCCAATAACCCTTTGGCTCGCTCCGCATGGCCCTTAAAGGGAATTTTGGTCATCTTTCCTTTCAGACAGGATTCACAAGTCGTGAGAGCATTAATATCAGACATATCAAACATGCCAACTCCCACTAGCTTGTTCATCCTTCTTGAGGAAATATGACCTAATCGAGCATGCCATAATTGTGCCGCATTAAGAGTATCTTGTTTGCGCTTATTTGTTGTTGTTATCGTTTGGACATTGTTAAGTGGAATATCTTTTAATTTTAAGGTGTAGAGATTGTTTTCAAGTTCACCGGTACCAACTAAACATTCATTCTTGTAAATATTGCAAACACCTTTGCCAAATAAACAAGAAAATCCATCGATATCAAGCATAGGAATGGAAATAATGTTTTTAATCAAGTCTGGTACAAATAAAACATCTCTCAAAATAAGCTTAAAATCATTGTTCAAAATTAAACAAACATCTCCTACGGCTTTGGCAGCAACTCTTGCTCCATTGCCCATCCTTAAGAAGGTCTCTCCTTCTCGGAGCCTCCTACTTCTTCCCATCGCCTGCAAATCATTACAGAGATGTGAGCCACAGCCGGTATCCAATACCCAAGAAGTAGAGTTAATCGAGATATTTACTTCAATAAAGAACATACCTTTGCCAGAACCCTTCTGCGCAAGATATTCCCTGCAGTTACGCCTCCAATGTCCAGGCTTCTTGCAGTGGTGACAGATGTCAACAGTCTTTTCAGCCTTCACTGGCGCGGCTGCCACAACGGGACTCGAAGTCTGCCTCTTCAAGGGCTCCCTCTTCTTGGTACGCTGGAAAGAACGCTTCTTTCCCTTCCCAGGTGGACCGGTCTTCGTGCCAGATGAAGAGCCCACATAAAGAACCTGCTTCTCCTTTTTGATTGTGGACTCAAAGGTCACAAGCATGTTCACCAACTCTTCAAGGCTGGGCTCGAGCTTGTTCATATTGAAGTTCACAACGAAAGGATCGAAAGAGCTAGGCAGCGACAGCAGTAACACATCAGTGGTCAACTCCGAAGGCAACACCAAATCCATGCCTACGAGCTTGTCCACGAGCCCAATCAACTTTAGGCCATGCTCATGGACCGAAGTCCCATCTCGCATGCGTAAAGTGATGAGCTCCTTTACTGTGGCATGCCTCAAAGGCCGAGTCTGCTCACCGAAGAGCTCCTTGAGGTGCATATGAATGTCAGCAGCATTCTTAGCATCCTCGAATCGCCTTTGCAGCTCATCGTTCATCGAAGCCTGCATATAACACTTCGCCTTCAAGTCATGGTCACACCATTCCTTGTAGGTCTGCAATTCCTCAGGAGTGCAGCCTATAGGAGCCTCAGCAGGGGGCGCCTCAGTCAGTGTATACGCGATCTTCTCCGAGTTTAGGACAATCTTTAAATTTCTTAGCCAAGTGATATAGTTTGATCCGGTTAGAATGTGTTTTTCGAGAATGACGGAAAACGGGTTGCGAATTGATGACATGTCAAAGATTGTACTGAAAAGTAAAACAGATAAATGTTAATGACTATTTTAAAATATTTAATAAGATATAAAGTTTGGACTTTTACTTTATAAATAATCGCTCCCACTGTTTTGACATTTTCACTACCCTCTAGTGAAAACGGGAAACACTTTCCTCAGTAGGTACGTAAGGTCCAATTAGCGAATTATGATCCCGTTTATACAGCCAATCACAATTCCTAAAAGGTAGTTTCCCAATTGCATCACAATGCAACCCTTAACGTAAACTTTTGTCTCACGTTTGATTAGGACCCATTATAGACGTCGTTCATCTTTACGTGTCAAGCCTTACCCATCGATGTTGAACCTTAATGGACGGTCGCCATGAGTTCCCTCAATTATCTGAGCCGAAGTCATGGGAGTTCCACGTAGTTCACATCACTATGTCAATGGATGTCACAGCTTTCCGCCACCCAGGGCCCCCTCAATTATCTGAGCCGAGCCCCGAGTACGGGTAGCGTTCATCATGCACCCATTGTCGATGGAAGACAAGGAAATTATAAACAAATTTATAATTCCCCTTTTCGGACTTGATATTAATTTTGAATCTAATTCAAAATGAGGGTTTTTTAATTTTGAAAGGTCTCATCATTAATTTTATTTTAAAAGCTCGTCATGTTTGATCGTATGTTTGCCGGATTCATGCAACTTTGTTATTATAATAATAATAACGCACATACTCATTATTTATAACATATCATGCATATATTATAAATAGAAAACAGTACAAGGATGATCAATTGCCCTAACACTAATGGCCCGTGTGAGCTAAACACGGGCCTAGGTCCAATCCTAGGGTAAATGCACGGGATGCAATGCAACTATACTATTACATTAGCATCCAATATTACATGTCTTCGATCTTCATAATCACCAAGGCCACCATCTTCCAATCTTGATCTTCCCCTATTCTAATATTTACAATTAAATATCCATGGCACATAGGGATACATCTCATGGGGTGGGAACGGGCCATAAACCAAGCCCACTTTATAAATTGATAATTATTACAATCATTCAACACAAATATCCTAGCATACACCTAGCAAATTGGGCTTGGGCTTTTGATCATCCTTCATGCATAATATCACATATCATACACCATCAATCAATTATCACTATAATTAATTGATCCAATATTATATATCTTGATCCAATCACTAACCGCCACAATTATAAATTAAATCAACAAAGTATACAAACACCTTTGTGTACTTTCAAATTAATTTATTTATAATCGAATTTCTTGTAAATCACAATTTACTATAAATAATTAAAGTCCTACTTCAATTATTTATTTTATGAGAAAATATGTGCAACAATTGTAAATTTAAACTTAAGGGCCCAAAACTCATTTTTCACCAAAAATAGCTTGGCCCATTTAAATTTCACAAAATTATGTTGACCATCTAATGGCCCAACAACTCAAGGCCCATGACACTAAGATTGTCCAAAACACTTTTGGAAACCCTAGCCGTCATCGCCGTCGCCTGAGCTCCGTCGCCGGATTCCGGCAACAAAAAAAAATTTTTTTTTTTTATTTTTAAAAAACTGCATTTTCGGGCAGCCCCCTCGGGCTGCCCTTTGCTGCCCGAAATTTCCGGGCAGCTCGGGCAGCCCTCGGGCAGCAACATGCTGCCCGAAAATTTATTTATTTTTTTTTTGTTTTTGAAATAGAATTTTCGGCCCTATGAAAAACTTGCACAAAAAATTCTCAAGCGGTTAGAAATCGATCTCAATACAATATTACGTAAATATAGCACAAAAACCGTAACCTAAGCTCTGATACCACTTGAAAGCGGACCGGTTACGGTGGCCGGAAACACAACGGAAGCATAAATTTTCGAAAAACATACAAATTTCGGCCACCTTGGTTTTCATGCAATATTTACAAAACAAAACATACATAGGATGTTTTAGAATTTTTACCTATCAACTTCAAGAAGTTGATGATGGCTCCAACTTAGTTGCAAGCAACTAAGCTCTTCTTGGCAAGATAAGTCTACAAGCTTCCTTCCTCCAAAAATCAAGCCCACCACTTAACAAGGTAAATCCCTTCAAGTTTTGCACTAGAAAAACTTGAGGATTTTTCAAAGAGAATGATTTTTGCTCTCCAAAATGAAGAACAAAAACTTGAAAAATGAGAGAGAAAACCACCCCAAAAATTCGGCCAAGTGAAGTGTGAGATGAGTGTTGGAGACTAGCCTAGGTTGTTGTGTAAAGTTGTCTCTCAAAAGTTGCATGCTTTTGGAATTTTTTAATAAAAAGTAATCAACAACCTTTCACCTCCCAAACATGCAAACCCTAGCATGTCTCACATATATTATATGGTTTTTAACACATTAAAAACCATAGACTAAATTTTATTATCTCAAACACATTTGAGATTAATTAAATATTACTTGATTTTACTCAACTCCCACTAGTTAAATAATTATTTAAATTGAGCTCTACAAGACTCAATATTATTTAATTAATTCAACACTTGAATTAATTTAATTATTTAGACTCTACTAGGTCCACTAGTGTTTAATTAATTCAACACTTGAATTAATTTAATTTAGTCCACAATAATGTTTATGAAAATCACAATTTTCAACTACATTATTTACTTGGCCAAATTTTAATCTTAGGAACACTTCCATAAATTAAAATTTATATCTCTCATAGAAGTCATACTTCTAATTTTCTTTACGCTTATAAACACTTTTATAAGCCGTTCAACACATTGAACTATTTTACTTCTCTTCGGGATTTACTAAGCAAGTATTTGTGTGGCCCTCAATGGTTCATTGATACAACTAGCCGTGGGTTCACATCTCTATGTGATTCGGACTAAACATGTCCTTATTCGAGCATACCCCAATTGCTCCATTCTTACTTATCAACTCCTTGATAGTAAGAACGTCAGAACTCAAGTCTGATAGTACCCAACCAATCACGTTAAACGCCTAGCAGCATCGCTTACGTGATTCCCTAGGTATCACATGATAGTGCCTGCAAGAACCATTCAATTATGGTTAGCGTACAGTACGGTCCCTTCAACTCATATATCCCGACCGATTCGACAACTATTGGTCTATCGAGAGTTGTCAATGAATCGATACTATGTGTCATGTCGTGGTTGCATCGATGATGTAATCTATGAAACCCCTTTCATAATTACCACCATACTCTGATCAGAGATTTCAACCCACACATACATGAAAAACACATAGGATATCCATACCCGTAGGTAAGCGGTGAATCCCCGACTACAATGCATCGACTCCTATATGTTTCGCCGTAACACCCAATCTTGCCACCTAATGACCCCATAAGAGTCGGTAAACAAGTCAAAGTGAAACGCTAGCATATAGAGTCTCAATGTTGTCCCGGGTCATAAGGACTAATGGTGTACAACCATAAACCAGGACTTTTCCACTCGATAAGTGAGAACCACTTGGAAAGTCCTTTTATGGAGGGTTGTTCAGTGCACTCTACCAGGAGCACCTATCTGCATGCTCGGACATCACAATGTCCCCTACCAATGAAACATGGTACTCACATCGCAGATACTAGTCTCTAACTCGAGCGGCCTTTATCCTTCTTAGTGGCGGCTGAATCGACTAGGAACGGTTTAGAATATACAGTATTACAAATATGAGTTTCATGATACTCATCATATGAGCATCTCATATTCTTTCTACTATTTGTATATTCAAGGGCTTTATCTATGCAGCTAGCATGGGTATAAAGATAAAGATGCGCCAAATTAATAAATTCAAATATTATTAAAATAAAGATCGTTTATACAAAGAGTTTCATCGTGAACAGTCGGCCAACACTTGGCTCGACGTGCACCTACTCTAACACAGAATCAATAGTCCTAGGCATGCCATGCAACCTAACGACTTCTCTAAAGAACAAATCCGCAATGTTTGAAGCATCATCGCTTTTATGACATGCTATAAAATGTGCTATCTTAGAAAATCTATCCACAATAACAAAAATAGAATCCCTCCTCTTCTTAGGCCTAGGCAACCCCAAACTAAAGTCCATAGAAATGTCAATCCAAGTTCCATTTAAGAATAACACGAAAAAGTGTTCCCAAAGTTCTATTGACAACTTCAGTTTGTCCATCCGTTTGAGGATGACAAGTAGTAGAAAACAACAATTTTCTGCCAAGTTTATCCCATAAATTATTCCAAAAGTAACTCAAAAATTTAACATTGCGACGAGAAACAATAGTCCTAGGCATGCCATGCAACCTAGCGACTTCTCTAAACAACAAATCCTTAATGTTTGAAGCATCATCGGTTTTATGACAGGCTATAAAATGTGCCATCTTAGAGAATCTATCCACAACAACCCCAAAATAAAATCCATAGAAATGTCAATCCAAGTTCTTTTTAAGAATAGCACGCAAAAGTGTTCCCAAAGTTATATGGACAACTTCAGTTTGTCCATCCGTTTGAGGATGACAAGTAGTAGAAAACAACAATTTTGTGTCAAGTTTAGCCCATAAAGTCTTCCAAAAGTAACTCAAAAATTTAACATTGCGACGAGAAACAATAGTCCTAGGCATGCCATGCAACCTAGCGACTTCTCTAAAGAACAAATCCGCAATGTTTGAAGCATCATCGATTTTATGACAAGCTATAAAATGTGCCATCTTAGAGAATCTATCCACAACAACGAAAATAGAATCCCTCCCCTTCTTAGTCCTAGGCAACCCCAAAATAAAGTCCATAGAAATGTCAATCCAAGTTCTTTTAAAGAATAGCACGCAAAGGTGTTCCCAAAGTTCCATTGACAACTTCAGTTTGTCCATCCGTTTGAGGATGACAAGTAGAAGAAAACAACAATTTTGTGCCAAGTTCAGCCCATAAAGTCTTCCAAAAGTAACTCAAGAATTTAACATCGCGAACAGAAACAATAGTCCTAGGCATGCCAAGCAACCTAGCGACTTCTCTAAAGAACAAATCCGCAATGTTTGAAGCATCATCGGTTTTATGACCAGCTATAAAATGTGCCATCTTAGTAAATCTATCCACAACAACAAAAATAGAATCCCTCCTCTTCTTAGGCCTAGGCAACCCCAAACTAAAGTCCATAGAAATGTCAATCCAACTTCCTTTTAAGAATAGCACGCAAAAGTGTTCCCAAAGTTCTATGGACAACTTCAGTTTGTCCATCCGTTTGAAGATGACAAGTAGTAGAAAACAACAATTTTGTGCCAAGTTTAGCCCATAAATTATTCCAAAAGTAACTTAAAAATTTAACATTGCGACGAGAAACAATAGTCCTAGGCATGCCATGCAACCTAGCGACTTCTCTAAAGAACAAATCCGCAATGTTTGAAGCATCATCGGTTTTATGACAAGCTATAAAATGTGCCATCTTAGAGAATCTATCCACAACTACAAAAATGGAATCCCTCCTCTTCTTAGGCCTAGGCAACCCCAAACTAAAGTCCATAGAAATGTCAATCCAAGTTCCTTTTAAGAATAGCACGCAAAAGTTTTCCCAAAGTTCTATGGACAACTTCAGTTTGTCCATCCGTTTGAGGATCACAAGTAGTAGAAAACAACAATTTTGTGTCAAGTTTAGCCCATAAAGTCTTCCAAAAGTAACTTAAAAATTTAACATTGCGACGAGAAACAATAGTCGTAGCATGCCATGCAACCTAGCGACTTCTCTAAAGAACAAATCCGCAATGTTTGAACCATCATCGGTTTTATGACAAGCTATAAAATGTGCCATCTTAGAGAATCTATCAATAACAACGAAAATAGAATCTCTCCCCTTCTTAGTCCTAGGAAACCCCAAAATAAAGTCCATAGAATTGTCAATCCAAGTTCTTTTTAAGAATAGCACGCAAAGGTGTTCCCAAAGTTCTATTGACAACTTCAGTTTGTCCATCAGTTTGAGGATGACAAGTAGTAGAAAACAACAATTTTGTGCCAAGTTCAGCCCATAAAGTCTTCCAAAAGTAACTCAAGAATTTAACATCGCGACCAGAATCAATAGTTGTAATAGCCGAGCCCGGTGTACGGTACAGTTTAAGCTTTATTGTGTTAATTGGGTTATGTGATTAGATGATTATAGTTGTGTTTTGGGCTATAGTATTATGGGTTATTATTTATTTGAGGTGTTAGTTGGTGTTGATTGTTCGTTTCAGCGTTTCGAATCGATTTTTAGTTGTTTTGTTACTGTTCATTGCCGTGAGTAGAGTGCACCCGCGCTCTTAGATGAGTGCCCCCGCGGTGTACTATTCATGATTTTGGTTTTGGAGGGCCGTGGCATCACCGCTCCCGCGGCAGTGCAAGGACCGCACCCGCGGTGAGACCGCACCCGCGGTAATTGCAGCACCGCACCCGCGGTGTTCGTGCATGGGATTTATTTTGGTTGCCGTGAGTTTAGCGCACCCGCGGTGCTTGTGTGACCGCACCCGCGGTGTAAGTATGGGCGAGTTTTTAAGTGACTTTTTGGGAGTTGTTGGCCATACCTACCTTATCTTCTTTCCTCCATTTCCGATTTTCTCTCTTTTGGCAAGGGTTTTCATCCATTTCTTTAGCTTCCTACCTTTGATTCTTGGAGTTATTTGGATTTCCGACTTGAGATCATCGTTCTCCGTGGTATAAGGAAGCTTAGGTAAGTTTTTGGTGCGATTCTAATGAGGTTTCGAGTTAAGGGTTATTTTGGATTTGATGTTTTGATGGTTCTATGGATTATTTAGCATGGACTCTTGGATTTAGTCTTGATATTGGTGTTATTTATGGATTATTGTTGTAGGTGGTGTACCAAGAGTATAGTTGGAGGTGTTCTATTGGTTTGTAAGTGGAATTTCATCCTTTTTGCTCACATGATATTATATGTATTGTGTTTTAAAGGTTTCAAAGCGTTATTCCCTTCCATTGATCCATTGCTATGTATTCGTTTCATTGATTATCTATTGGAGGCATTGTATGTCTCACCATTGTTATAAAGGGAATACAAGATATATTATGAGATTGCGAAACGACGGCCTTAAATGCTATTGAGAATTCAAATGTTTTATTGGATTGATTAATCATAGCCATAGCATTGCATGCAATTAGATGATCATCGACCATAGGCTTTTATCCCCTCACAGTTATCGATTTATATCGATGGGATATTGGCAACCATAGTCACAGATACTATTGATATCAATCCAACCATAGAAAAGAGAATACCATCGTATTGCTATCTATTGCTATGCTATTGCTACAGTTATTGCTATGTTATTCATGTTTCAGAGTCGATGGTATTTATGATTTAAAAGCCATGTTTTACAGTGTATACTATGTATCATTGCTATGTAAGAGTTCCACTTGCTGAGATTTATTCTCATTTCAGTTATTTTCATGTGATGCAGATAAGAGCGACGGACCGGGACGTTGACTGTGGATGGGGGTCATATGCATACGAAGATTGGAAGGATGATTATTTTGTACCATTTTGTAACATGATCACACTAATGATATTTTGTATTTTGTTATGTCATTGGAATGATCATGTTGTTATTTTGTAAACACTTTTATAAAATGTATTTTGAAACTCCTTCCATGTTTGAAAAAAAATTTTAAATTCCGCTGTATTTTAATTGTATCGGGTCAGGGTGTCACATTTAGTGGTATCAGAGCGGTGTTCTTCGGACCAATGCATATGACTTCGTCTACTTTCAACTGTCCGGGTATGTTTTCTTGCATCTATCCATTGTTATATATATTGATTGGTGTCTTGTGAGCAATTGTAGAGTATGCCTCCTAAGCGTAAGGCGGCAGAGGGTGAGGATAGTTCTTCCTCGAGAGTTGTCGACGAGTTCGGCAAGTTGCTTAAGGAGCAGGCTAAGGTGCATAGCGATCAGATTCAACAGTTGCTCCGATTGCAAGGAGCAGGACAGGGTCGAGGCCAAGTGAGAGGTCAAGTTGCTCAGGCTGTTGGCACTGATGCCGTCTTTTCTTCTTTTAAGAGAATGGATCCACCGGAATTCGCAGGTAACACTGATCCTCTAGTTGCTGTCGAGTGGGTCAAGGCGCTTGAAGCTATCTTCGATCATCTCCAGTATGAGGACAAAGACAGGATTAGCTGTGCAGTGTTCATGTTGGTTAAGGCTGCCCGTATCTGGTGGAATGCTTCGAAAGTTGGAGTTGATGTTGCGACACTGAAGTGGTCAGAGTTCACTGACTTGTTCTACGACAAGTATTTCCCCGACGCACTTCGAGCGAGGAAGGTTACGGAGTTCTTGGAACTTAGACAGGGGAGCTTGGATGTTGGCCAGTATATTCTGAAGTTCGAGGAGGGTTGCCTATTTGCTCCGTATATTGCTTCGAACGACAAGGACAAGGGCGCTCATTTCATTCGAGGCCTTAGAGCAGAGATTCGTCGTGATATCAACATGTCCAAAGCTGTTACTTTCAAGGAGATTGTGTCCAAGGCACTGTTGGCCGAGCAGGACGAGAAGGACATCGCCAGGGAGAGGCAAGAGAGGCACCAGGCCATTGCTCAGAGAGGCCAGGGTTTGAATCAGAGGGGCAGGGATCGTTTCAAGGGCAAGGGCAAGATGGAGCCGAGTTCTAGACCACCGCCAGTTCCATTTGATCCCGAGAAGCCACTGTGTCCAAAGTGTGGTAAGCATCATCGAGGAGAGTGCAGATTGGGCACTCATACTTGTTTTCGTTGTGGCGCGGCGGGTCACGTTGCTAGGAATTGCCCGAGGGGAGATAGCCAAGGGAAGGTGCAGGGTCGTATCTTTGCGATGACCAAGGAAGGTATTAATCGTGATTCTTCATTGATCTCTAGTACTATTTTGATTTCAGGCAGAGTAGCTACTACTTTGATTGATACTGGTGCTACTCATTCTTTTATGTCTGAATTATTTTTGAGATCTTTGGGTATAGTTCCTTCTGTTCTTCCCATTCAGCTTAATGTTGTTTTACCTTCGGGGGATGTCTTGTGCCCGACATCAATTGTCTTTGCGTGCCCTGTTCGTATTGAGGAGCGAGTTGTATTCGCTAATTTGATTGTTATCCCTATGGTTGCCTTCGATGTTATTCTTGGCATGGATTGGCTTTCGACTTACCGTGCAGTTATCGATTGTGTTGCTAAGAAGGTGACTTTTGCAGATGATGGCCAGGGAGGAGCGCTCGCCAGCACAGGTACTTCGCTGGTCCTTCCTTTTATTTCTTGCTTTGAGGCTGAGAGATTGTTGTGTAGAGGTTGCGATGGGTTTCTTGCTTCTATTGTGGATGTTGATAGATTGATTAAGTTGAATGTAGATGATATTGATGTGGTGAGAGAGTTTGCTGATGTGTTTGAGGATGATGTTCCGGGTTTGCCGCCGGATAGAGATGTTGAGTTTGTGATCGATTTAGCTCCAGGTACGGTTCCTATTTCTAAGGCTCCGTACCGAATGGCCCCTACCGAGATGAAGGAGTTGAAGACTCAGTTGCAGGATCTTTTAGACAAGGGCTTTATTCGTCCGAGTTCTTCGCCTTGGGGAGCTCCGGTTCTATTTGTCAAGAAGAAGGATGGTTCTTTGCGTCTGTGTATCGACTACAAGGAGCTTAACAAAGTAACTGTCAAGAACAAGTATCCGTTGCCTCGGATAGATGATTTGTTTGATCAGCTCCATGGTGCTACTGTGTTCTCGAAGATTGATCTTCGGTCTGGCTACTATCAGTTGAAGGTTAGGGAGTCTGATATCCCTAAGACAGCTTTCCGGACCAGGTACGGTCACTATGAGTTTCTTGTCATGTCTTTTGGGTTGACCAATGCCCCTTCAGTCTTCATGGATCTGATGAACCGTGTGTTCAAGCCTTATCTGGATAGCTTCGTTATTGTTTTCATCGACGATATCCTGATCTATTCCAAATCCAGAGAGCTTCATGCAGAGCATCTCAGAGTGGTGCTTCAGTTGTTGCGAGAGAAGAGGTTGTTTGCCAAGTTGAAGAAGTGTGAGTTTTGGCTAGATCAGATTTCTTTTCTAGGCCATGTGGTTTCGAGAGATGGCATTGCTGTTGATCCGTTGAAGATAGAGGCGATTCGGAGTTGGCCTATTCCTACCACTGTTTCTGAGGTACGCAGTTTCCTCGGTTTGGCGGGTTACTATCGTCGTTTCATTTCAGGTTTCTCCAAGATTGCCCTGCCATTGTCCAATCTGACGAGGAAGACTGTGAAGTTCGAGTGGTCTATCGATTGCCAGAGTGCATTTCAAGAGTTGAAGGACAGATTGACGACAGCTCCTGTTCTTTCTTTGCCCAGTGGTTCAGAGGATTTTGTGGTCTATACCGATGCGTCGAAGAGAGGCCTTGGTGCAGTGTTGATGCAGCGAGGTAAGGTCATTGCCTATGCGTCTCGCCAGTTGAAGGATTATGAGAAGAATTATCCGACGCACGATTTGGAGCTTGCAGCTGTGGTTTTCGCCCTTAAGATTTGGAGACATTATCTGTATGGCGAAAAGTGTGAGATCTTCACAGACCACAAGAGTTTGAAGTATCTGTTCTCGCAGAAAGAGCTCAATATGCGACAGAGGAGGTGGTTAGAGCTTGTCAAGGATTACGATGTGACGATCAGTTATCACCCAGGGAAGGCGAATGTTGTGGCTGATGCTTTGAGCCGCAAGTCGAGTGCTTCATTGAGTTCTTTGATTCAGAGACCATTGTTGATGGATTTGCAGAGAGAGGAGATTGATCTGGTGATTCCAGGGACCATTGCTCGCTTTTCAGCGTTGGTCATTCGATCTACATTGACGGACAGGATCCGTAGAGAGCAGTCGACTGATGTTCAGTTGGCAGAGTTGAGAGCTAGAGCCGAGGCTAGTGGGAATTCAGAGTTTAGTCTGAATGGTGATGATTTGGTAACTTTCAGAGGCCGCATTTGTGTTCCTTCTGGCGACGATATTCGTAGAGACGTCTTGACAGAGGCTCATACCGCACCTTATTCGATTCATCCAGGCAGTACGAAGATGTATCAGGATCTTCGTCGACTCTACTGGTGGCCAGGTATGAAGAGAGATATTGCTTTGTTCATTTCTCAGTGCCTTACTTGTCAGCAGGTAAAGATTGAGCACCAGAGACCTGCTGGGACATTGCTTTCTTTGCCGAATCCTCAGTGGAAGTGGGAGCATATCACTATGGATTTCGTGACTGGTTTACCCAGGACGCAGAAGGGTTTCAATTCCATTTGGGTTATTGTTGATAGATTGACCAAGTCAGCGCACTTTCTCCCAGTCAAGACGACGTATTCGATGTCTCAGTATGCCGAGGATTACATTGCAGAGATTGTTAGACTTCATGGAGTTCCTGTGTCGATCGTGTCTGATCGTGACCCTAGATTTACCTCAGAGTTTTGGAAGAGTTTGCACAGAGCTATGGGTTCTCGATTAGCTTTCAGTACAGCTTATCATCCTCAGAGCGACGGTCAGTCGGAGAGAGTCATTCAGATTCTGGAGGATATGCTCAGAGCTTGTACTATTGACTATTCTGGTAGCTGGGATTCCAAGTTGCCTCTTGTGGAGTTCACGTACAACAATAGCTACCAGGCGACGATTGGCATGGCACCGTATGAGGCACTTTATGGCAGGAAGTGCAGATCTCCTTTGTTTTGGGATGAGGTTGGAGAGAGGAAGATGTTGGGTCCCGAGTTGGTCCAACAGACTGCCGATGTTGTTGCAGTTATCAGAGATAGGATGAAGACTGCTCAGTCCAGACAGAAGAGCTATGCAGACGTTCGTCGTAGACCTTTGCAGTTCGAGGTTGGCGATCATGTTTTTCTGAAGATAGCACCTCTCAAGGGTGTGATGCGATTTGGCAAGAAGGGCAAGTTGAGCCCTAGATTCATTGGTCCATTCGAGATATTGGACAGAGTGGGTGACCGAGCCTACAGATTAGCCCTACCGCCCGATCTTGACAGAGTCCATAATGTGTTTCACGTATCGATGCTCAGGAAGTATATTGCAGATCCTTCCCATGTTCTTCGCCATGAGCCATTGGACTTGACGCCGAGTCTGACTTACCATGAGATTCCGATTCAGATTCTGGATCGCACAGTTAGAGTTCTGAGGAACAAAGAGATCGGTATCGTTAAAGTCCTTTGGAGGAACCATTTGATTGAGGAGGCTACGTGGGAACCAGAGATTGAGATGAGAGAGAGGTATCCTGAGTTGTTCGTGCCGTGACGTCAATTTCGAGGACGAAATTCCTCTAAGGAGGGGAGATTGTAATAGCCGAGCCCGGTGTACGGTACGGTTTAAGATTTATTGTGTTAATTGGGTTATGTGATTAGATGATTATAGTTGTGTTTTGGGCTATAGTATTATTGGTTATTATTTATTTGAGGTGTTAGTTGGTGTTGATTGTTCGTTTCAGCGTTTCGAATCGATTTTTAGTTGTTTTGTTACTGTTCATTGCCGTGAGTAGAGTGCACCCGCGCTCTTAGATGAGTGCCCCCGCGGTGTACTATTCATGATTTTGGTTTTGGAGGGCCGTGGCATCACCGCACCCGCGGCAGTTC
Source organism: Primulina eburnea (assembly GCF_022965805.1). NCBI lineage: Eukaryota > Viridiplantae > Streptophyta > Magnoliopsida > Lamiales > Gesneriaceae > Primulina > Primulina eburnea. The sequence continues at coordinate 19,508,647 of NC_133104.1, read as the reverse complement.
AAGGACCGCACCCGCGGTGAGACCGCACCCGCGGTAATTGCAGCACCGCACCCGCGGTGTTCGTGCATGGGATTTATTTTGGTTGCCGTGAGCTTAGCGCACCCGCGGTGCTTGTGTGACCGCACCCGCGGTGTAAGTATGGGCGAGTTTTTAAGTGACTTTTTGGGAGTTGTTGGCCATACCTACCTTATCTTCTTTCCTCCATTTCCGATTTTCTCTCTTTTGGCAAGGGTTTTCATCCATTTCTTTAGCTTCCTACCTTTGATTCTTGGAGTTATTTGGATTTCCGACTTGAGATCATCGTTCTCCGTGGTATAAGGAAGCTTAGGTAAGTTTTTGGTGCGATTCTAATGAGGTTTCGAGTTAAGGGTTATTTTGGATTTGATGTTTTGATGGTTCTATGGATTATTTAGCATGGACTCTTGGATTTAGTCTTGATATTGGTGTTATTTATGGATTATTGTTGTAGGTGGTGTACCAAGAGTATAGTTGGAGGTGTTCTATTGGTTTGTAAGTGGAATTTCATCCTTTTTGCTCACATGATATTATATGTATTGTGTTTTAAAGGTTTCAAAGCGTTATTCCCTTCCATTGATCCATTGCTATGTATTCGTTTCATTGATTATCTATTGGAGGCATTGTATGTCTCACCATTGTTATAAAGGGAATACAAGATATATTATGAGATTGCGAAACGACGGCCTTAAATGCTATTGAGAATTCAAATGTTTTATTGGATTGATTAATCATAGCCATAGCATTGCATGCAATTAGATGATCATCGACCATAGGCTTTTATCCCCTCACAGTTATCGATTTATATCGATGGGATATTGGCAACCATAGTCACAGATACTATTGATATCAATCCAACCATAGAAAAGAGAATACCATCGTATTGCTATCTATTGCTATGCTATTGCTACAGTTATTGCTATGTTATTCATGTTTCAGAGTCGATGGTATTTATGATTTAAAAGCCATGTTTTACAGTGTATACTATGTATCATTGCTATGTAAGAGTTCCACTTGCTGAGATTTATTCTCATTTCAGTTATTTTCATGTGATGCAGATAAGAGCGACGGACCGGGACGTTGACTGTGGATGGGGGTCATATGCATACGAAGATTGGAAGGATGATTATTTTGTACCATTTTGTAACATGATCACACTAATGATATTTTGTATTTTGTTATGTCATTGGAATGATCATGTTGTTATTTTGTAAACACTTTTATAAAATGTATTTTGAAACTCTTTCCATGTTTGAAAGAAAATTTTAAATTCCGCTGTATTTTAATTGTATCGGGTCAGGGTGTCACAATAGTCCTAGGCATGCCATGCAACCTAACGACTTCTCTAAAGAACAAATCCGCAATGTTTGAAGCATCATCGCTTTTATGACATGCTATAAAATGTGCTATCTTAGAAAATCTATCCACAATAACAAAAATAGAATCCCTCCTCTTTTTAGGCCTAGGCAACCCCAAACTAAAGTCTATAGAAATGTCAATCCAAGTTCCATTTAAGAATAACACGAAAAAGTGTTCCCAAAGTTCTATTGACAACTTCAGTTTGTCCATCCGTTTGAGGATGACAAGTAGTAGAAAACAACAATTTTCTGCCAAGTTTATCCCATAAATTATTCCAAAAGTAACTCAAAAATTTAACATTGCGACGAGAAACAATAGTCCTAGGCATGCCATGCAACCTAGCGACTTCTCTAAACAACAAATCCGCAATGTTTGAAGCATCATTGGTTTTATGACAAGCTATAAAATGTGCTATCTTAGAGAATCTATCCACAACAACCCCAAAATAAAGTCCATAGAAATGTCAATCCAAGTGCTTTTTAAGAATAGCACGCAAAAGTGTTCCCAAAGTTATATTAACAAATTCAGTTTGTCCATCCAGTTTGAGGATCACAAGTAGTAGAAAACAACAATTTTGTGTCAAGTTTAGCCCATAAAGTCTTCCAAAAGTAACTCAAAAATTTAACATTGCGACGAGAAACAATAGTCCTAGGCATGCCATGCAACCTAGCGACTTCTCTAAAGAACAAATCCGCAATGTTTGAAGCATCATCGATTTTATGACAAGCTATAAAATGTGCCATCTTAGAAAATCTATCCACAACAACGAAAATAGAATCCCTCCCCTTCTTAGTCCTAGGCAACCCCTAAATAAAGTCCATAGAAATGTCAATCCAAGTTCTTTTTAAGAATAGCACGCAAAGGTGTTCCCAAAGTTCCATTGACAACTTCAGTTTGTCCATCCGTTTGAGGATGACAAGTAGAAGAAAACAACAATTTTGTGCCAAGTTTAGCCCATAAATTATTCCAAAAGTAACTCAAAAATTTAACATTGCGACGAGAAACAATAGTCCTAGGCATGCCATGCAACCTAGCGACTTCTCAAAGAACAAATCCGCAATGTTTGAAGCATCATCGGTTTTATGACAAGCTATAAAATGTGCCATCTTAGAAAATCTATCCACAACAACAAAAATAGAATCCCTCCTCTTCTTAGGCCTAGGAAACCCCAAACTAAAGTCCATAGAAATGTCAATCCAAGTTCCTTTTAAGAATAGCACGCAAAAGTGTTCCCAAAGTTCTATGGACAACTTCAGTTTGTCCATCCGTTTGAAGATGACAAGTAGTAGAAAACAACAATTTTGTGTCAAGTTTAGCCCATAAAGTCTTCCAAAAGTAACTCAAAAATTTAACATTGCGACGAGAAACAATAGTCCTTGGCATGCCATGCAACCTAGCGACTTCTCTAAAGAACAAATCCGCAATGTTTGAAGCATCATCGATTTTATGACAAGCTATAAAATGTGCTATCTTAGAGAATATATCCACAACAACGAAAAAAGAATCCCTCCCCTTCTTAGTCCTAGGCAACCCCAAAATAAATTCCATAGAAATGTCAATCCAAGTTCTTTTTAAGAATAGCACGCAAAGGTGTTCCCAAAGTTCCATTGACAACTTCAGTTTGTCCATCCGTTTGAGGATGACAAGTAGTAGAAAACAACAATTTTGTGCCAAGTTTAGCCCATAAATTATTCCAAAAGTAACTCAAAAATTTAACATTGCGACGAGAAACAATAGTCCTAGGCATGCCATGCAACCTAGCGACTTCTCTAATGAACAAATCTGCAATGTTTGAAGCATCATCGGTTTTATGACAAGCTATAAAATGTGCCATCTTAGAAAATCTATCCACAACAACAAAAATAGAATCCCTCCTCTTCTTAGGCCTAGGAAACCCCAAACTAAAGTCCATAGAAATGTCAATCCAAGTTCTTTTTAAGAATAGCACGCAAAGGTGTTCCCAAAGTTCTATTGACAACTTCAGTTTGTCCATCCGTTTGTGGATGACAAGTAGTATAAAACAACAATTTTGTGCCAAGTTCAGCCCCCATAAAGTCTTCCAAAAGTAACTCAAGAATTTAACATCGCGACCAGAATCAATAGTCCTAGACATGCCATGCAACCTAACGACTTCTCTAAAGAACAAATCTGCAATGTTTGAAGCATCATCGCTTTTATGACAAGCTATAAAATGTGCTATCTTAGAAAATCTATCCACAATAACAAAAATAGAATCCCTCCTCTTCTTAGGCCTAGGCAACCCCAAACTAAAGTCCATAGAAATGTCAATCCAGGTTCCATTTAAGAATAACACGAAAAAGTGTTCCCAAAGTTCTATTGACAACTTCAGTTTGTACATCCGTTTGAGGATGACAAGTAGTAGAAAACAACAATTTCTTGCCAAGTTTAGCCCATAAATTATTCCAAAAGTAACTCAAAAATTTAACATTGCGACAAGAAACAATAGTCCTAGGCATGCCATGCAACCTAGCGACTTCTCTAAACAACAAATCCGCTGTGACACCCTGACCCGATACAATAAAAATACAGCGGAATTTAAAATTTTCTTTCAAATGGAAGGAGTTTCAAAAATACATTTCATAAAAATGTTTACAAAATAGCAATACATGATCATTTAAATGACATAACAAAATACAAAATATCATTCCTATGATCATGCCAAAATCTTCCTTCCAACGGTGCATGCATATGACCCCTATCCTCAGTCAACGTCCAGGGCCTCCACTCTGATCTGCATCACATGAAATAACTGAAATGAGAATAAATCTCAGTAAGTGGAACTCTAACATAGCAATGATACATAGTATACTCTGTAAAACATGGCTTTTAAATCATAAATACCATCAACTCTGAAACGTAAATACTGTAGCAATAACTGTAGCAATAGCATATCAATAAGATAGCAATAAGATGGTATTCTCTTTTCTCTGATTGGATTGATATAAATAGTATCTCTGCTCTGGTGCTAATATCCCTATCGATATAAACCGATAACTCTGAGGGATAATAGCCTATAGTCGATGATCATCTAATTGCATGCAATGCTCTGACTATGATTAATCAATCCAATAAAACATTTTAACTCTGAATATCATTTAAAGCCGTCGTTTCGCAATCTCAAACTTTTCTCTTGAATTCCCTTTTAACAATAGTGAGATATACAATACCTCCAATAGATAATCAATGAAATCAATACATAACAATGGATCAATGGAAGGGAATAACACTTTGAAATCTTTAAAACACAATACATATAATATCATGTGAGCAAAAAGGATGAAATTCCACTTACAAACCAATCGAACACCTCCAAACTAAATCTTGGTACACCACCTACAACAATAATCCATAAACAACACCAATATCAACTCTATATCCACAAATACAAGTCAAATAATCCATTAAACCAACAATAACAACACCCTATAACAACTTATCTCCAAAAACCATGGTAGAATCGCACCAAAAACTTACCTAAGCTTCCTTATACCACAGAGAACGTCGATCTCAAGTCGGAAATCCAAACAAACCCAAGAATCAAAGGTAGGAAGTGAATGAAATGGTAGAAAACCCTAAGAAAATGAGAGGAAAACGGAAATGAAGGGGAAAGATGAGGATAAGGTATGGCCAACAACTCCAAAAAGCAACTTAAAAACTCGCCCATACCTCCACCGCGGGTGCGCTACCACAAGCACCGCGGGTGCGCTCTGCCTTCGGCCAACCAAAATAATTCCCATGCACGATGACCGCGGGTGCGGTGCTACATTTACCGCGTGTGCGGTGCTTACACTGCCGCGGGTGCGGTGTCCTCACGGTAAAACCATCAAAATCCAACATAAATGACCGCGGGTGCGGTCCTTGCAAGGGTGCGGGTGCGGTACCACATCGGCCAAGAACAAACCAAGGCAACTGAAAATCGAACCGGAACACTGAAACGAACAATCAACAACATCTAACACCTCATAAACAATAATAACCAATAATACTATGGCCCAAAACACAACTCTAAACATCTAATCACATAACCCAAATAAACAAGTAAAGCTTAAACCGTACCGTACACCGGGCTCGGCTATTACATCCGCAATGTTTGAAGCATCATCGGTTTTATGACAAGCTATAAAATGTGCCATCTTAGAGAATCTATCCACAACAACCCCAAAATAAAGTCCATAGAAATGTCAATCCAAGTTCTTTTTAAGAATAGCACGCAAAAGTGTTCCCAAAGTTATATTGACAACTTCAGTTTTTCCATCCATTTGAGGATGACAAGTAGTAGAAAACAACAATTTTGTGTCAAGTTTAGCCCATAAAGTCTTCCAAAAGTAACTCAAAAATTTAACATTGCGACGAGAAACAATAGTCCTAGGCATGCCATGCAACCTAGCGACTTCTCTAAAGAACAAATCCGCAATGTTTGAAGCATCATCGATTTTATGACAAGCTATAAAATGTGCCATCTTAGGGAATCTATCCACAACAACGAAAATAGAATCCCTCCCCTTCTTAGTCCTAGGCAACCCCAAAATAAAGTCCATAGAAATGTCAATCCAAGTTCTTTTTAAGAATAGCACGCAAAGGTGTTCCTAAAGTTCCATTGACAACTTCAGTTTGTCCATCCGTTTGAGGATGACAAGTAGAAGAAAACAACAATTTTGTGTCAAGTTTAGCCCATAAATTATTCCAAAAGTAACTTAAAAATTTAAAATTGCGACGAGAAACAATAGTCGTAGGCATGCCATGCAACCTAGCGACTTCTCTAAAGAACAAATCCGCAATGTTTGAACCATCATCGGTTTTATGACAAGCTATAAAATGTGCCATCTTAGAGAATCTATCAATAACAACAAAAATAGAATCCCTCCCCTTCTTAGTCCTAGGCAACCCCAAAATAAAGTCCATAGAATTGTCAATCCAAGTTCTTTTTAAGAATAGCACGCAAAGGTGTTCCCAAAGTTCTATTGACAACTTCAGTTTGTCCATCAGTTTGAGGATGACAAGTAGTAGAAAACCACAATTTTGTGCCAAGTTCAGCCCATAAAGTCTTCCAAAAGTAACTCAAGAATTTAACATCGCGACCAGAATCAATAGTCATAGGCATGCCATGCAACCTAACGACTTCTCTAAAGAACAAATCCGCAATGTTTGAAGCATCATCGCTTTTATGACAAGCTATAAAATGTGCTATCTTAGAAAATCTATCCACAATAACAAAAATAGAATCCCTCCTCTTCTTAGGCCTAGGCAACCCCAAACTAAAGTCCATAGAAATGTCAATCCAAGTTCCTTTTAAGAATAGCACGAAAAAGTGTTCCCAAAGTTCTATTGACAACTTCAGTCTGTCCATCCATTTGAGGATGACAAGTAGTAGAAAACAACAATTTTCTGCCAAGTTTAGCCCATAAATTATTCCAAAAGTAACTCAAAAATTTAACATTGCGACGAGAAACAATAGTCCTAGGCATGCCATGCAACCTAGCGACTTCCCTAAACAACAAATCCGCAATGTTTGAAGCATCATCGGTTTTATGACAAGCTATAAAATGTGCCATCTTAGAGAATCTATCCACAAAAACCCCAAAATAAAGTCCATAGAAATGTCAATCCAAGTTCTTTTTAAGAATAGCACGCAAAAGTGTTCCCAAAGTTATATTGACAACTTCAGTTTGTCCATCCGTTTGAGGATGACAAGTAGTAGAAAACAACAATTTTGTGTCAAGTTTAGCCCATAAAGTCTTCCAAAAGTAACTCAAAAATTTAACATTGCGACGAGAAACAATAGTCCTAGGCATGCCATGCAACCTAGCGACTTTTCTAAAGAACAAATCCGCAATGTTTGAAGCATCATCGATTTATGACAAGCTATAAAATGTGCCATCTTAGAGAATCTATCCACAACAACGAAAATAGAATCCCTCCCCTTCTTAGTCCTAGGCAACCCCTAAATAAAGTCCATAGAAATGTCAATCCAAGTCCTTTTTAAGAATAGCACGCAAAGGTGTTCCCAAAGTTCCATTGACAACTTCAGTTTGTCCATCCGTTTGAGGATGACAAGTAGAAGAAAACAACAATTTTGTGCCAAGTTTAGCCCATAAATTATTCCAAAAGTAACTCAAAAATTTAACATTACGACGAGAAACAATAGTCCTAGGCATGGCATACAACTTAGCGACTTCTCTAAAGAACAAATTCGCAATGTTTGAAGCATCATCGGTTTTATGACAAGCTATAAAATGTGCCATCTTAGAAAATCTATCCACAACAACAAAAATAGAATCCCTCCTCTTTTTAGGCCTAGGAAACCCCAAACTAAAGTCCATAGAAATGTCAATCCAAGTTCCTTTTAAGAATAGAACGCAAAAGTGTTCCCAAAGTTCTATGGACAACTTCAGTTTGTCCATCTGTTTGAAGATGACAAGTAGTAGAAAACAACAATTTTGTGTCAAGTTTAGCCCATAAAGTCTTCCAAAAGTAACTCAAAAATTTAACATTGTGACGAGAAACAATAGTCCTTGGCATGCCATTCAACCTAGCGACTTCTCTAAAGAACAAATCCGCAATGTTTGAAGCATCATCGATTTTATGACAAGCTATAAAATGTGCCATCTTAGAGAATCTATCCACAACAACGAAAATAGAATCCCTCCCCTTCTTAGTCCTAGGCAACCCCAAAATAAAGTCCATAGAAATGTCAATCCAAGTTCTTTTTAAGAATAGTACGCAAAGGTGTTCCCAAAGTTCCATTGACAACTTCAGTTTGTCCATCCGTTTGAGGATGACAAGTAGTAGAAAACAACAATTTTGTGCCAAGTTTAGCCCATAAATTATTCCAAAAGTAACTCAAAAATTTAACATTGCGACGAGAAACAATAGTCCTAGGCATGCCATACAACCTAGCGACTTCTCTAAAGAACAAATCCGAAATTTTTGAAGCATCATCGGTTTTATGACAAGCTATAAAATGTGCCATCTTAGAAAATCTATCCACGACAACAAAAATAGAATCCCTCCTCTTCTTAGGCCAAGGAAACCCCAAACTAAAGTCCATAGAAATGTCAATCCAAGTTCTTTTTAAGAATAGCACGCAAACGTGTTCCCAAAGTTCTATTGACAACTTCAGTTTGTCCATCCGTTTGTGGATGACAAGTAGTATAAAACAACAATTTTGTGCCAATTTCAGCCCCCATAAAGTCTTCCAAAAGTAACTCAAAAATTTAACATCGCGACCAGAATCAATAGTCCTAGACATGCCATGCAACCTAACGACTTCTCTAAAGAACAAATCCGTAATGTTTGAAGCATCATCGCTTTTATGACAAGCTATGAAATGTGCTATCTTAGAAAATCTATCCACAATAACAAAAATAGAATCCCTCCTCTTCTTTGGCCTAGGCAACCCCAAACTAAAGTCCATAGAAATGTCAATCCAAGTTCCTTTTAAGAATAGCACGAAAAAGTGTTCCCAAAGTTCTATTGACAACTTCAGTCTGTCCATCCGTTTGAGGATGACAAGTAGTAGAAAACAACAATTTTCTGCCAAGTTTAGCCCATAAATTATTCCAAAAGTAACTCAAAAATTTAACATTGCGACGAGAAACAATAGTCCTAGGCATGCCATGCAACCTAGCGACTTCCCTAAACAACAAATCCGCAATGTTTGAAGCATCATCGGTTTTATGACAAGCTATAAAATGTGCCATCTTAGAGAATCTATCCACAAAAACCCCAAAATAAAGTCCATAGAAATGTCAATCCAAGTTCTTTTTAAGAATAGCACGCAAAAGTGTTCCCAAAGTTATATTGACAACTTCAGTTTGTCCATCCGTTTGAGGATGACAAGTAGTAGAAAACAACAATTTTGTGTCAAGTTTAGCCCATAAAGTCTTCCAAAAGTAACTCAAAAATTTAACATTACGACGAGAAACAATAGTCCTAGGCATGCCATGCAACCTAGCGACTTCTCTAAAGAACAAATCCGCAATGTTTGAAGCATCATCGATTTTATGACAAGCTATAAAATGTGCCATCTTAGGGAATCTATCCACAACAACGAAAATAGAATCCCTCCCCTTCTTAGTCCTAGGCAACCCCAAAATAAAGTCCATAGAAATGTCAATCCAAGTTCTTTTTAAGAATAGCACGCAAAGGTGTTCCTAAAGTTCCATTGACAACTTCAGTTTGTTCATCCGTTTGAGGATGACAAGTAGAAGAAAACAACAATTTTGTGCCAAGTTTAGCCCATAAATTATTCCAAAAGTAACTCAAAAATTTAACATTGCGACGAGAAACAATAGTCCTAGGCATGCCATGCAACCTATCGACTTCTCTAAAGAACAAATCCGCAATGTTTGAAGCATCATTGGTTTTATGACAAGCTATAAAATGTGCCATCTTAGCAAATCTATCCACAACAACAAAAATAGAATCCCTCCGCTTCTTAGGCCTAGGCAACCCCAAACTAAAGTCCATAAAAATGTCAATCCAAGTTCCTTTTAAGAATAGCACGCAAAAGTGTTCCCAAAGTTCTATGGACAACTTCAGTTTGTCCATCCGTTTGAAGATGACAAGTAGTAGAAAACTACAATTTTCTGCCAAGTTTAGCCCATAAATTATTCCAAAAGTGTGGGGACCCGGGTTCTAACTTTTTCTTTGGGATAAAATGGATCGTTAATATAAAAGTGGGTCAAATTTTTCGATTTTTAATATTAAATATAAGGTATATAAACAACATACATGCCTTATTTAAAATACAAACATAAGGTACAATATGTCTTGTTCCAACTACTCTGAACAACTAGTAATAAAATACAGTACATGTCAAAGTACAACTACTAGTTTTTCTGCTAAGCCCGAGATCACCACGCTATGTCCATCTCTCATCCTCTGCGTGACCCAGATCCTGCCCCACCTGTTGTTATGCACACATACAGACATAACAACAGCCGGAAAACCGGTGAGAACAAATCCCAGTATAAACATGTATACATGCATATAATCAATTAAACATGAAACATGTTATCATGAATGACATCATATGCACATGCAATGCAATGCGAATCAAACCATGTCTGGACTCGACTCGACTAGAACTCTAGGGATCCCGAGGTGAATAAGACGTCACTACCTACCCTCCAATCGGGGTAATGTACGTCTCATTCCTAGACTTCGGTCTGAGCTGTATCAACGGCGGCAATAAGAGTAATGCCTACTCCTATGCTGAGATACACCGAAACGTCTAGATAATTGACAATGCCTGTCAAAGACTCTCCTATCTCAAATGCAATGAATATCAATATGTAAACAACGTATAATCATATTCATGGCTGAATATCATACTGATCATACATGCTTGAATACAATTCTGAAATCAAAGCATAACATGTTAAAAGATTGAATATAATGCTATACACAATTCATAAACATGTTACAAAATATTTAATAATACTCGTATGTGATTTTGGTTGGGAAACTCAAATAATATCTTATTTGAGTTACATCTCCCCAAACAAAACATGACTTATACCTTTCGTCGCACACGATCTGTCGATGCCAATTACTCGATGTCAAAGTCGTCGACACCAATCTGAAATAGCAATGTAATATGTGTTTCATCAATTCCTAACCCAATCAATACATATACTATCAATTCACTAGTACATTTCAACACCATTGACGGCATAACGGTGTGTTTCTCGATACCGGTCAATCCAATTCTCCCTAATAAAAATTGTATCATTCCTCAATTCATAATCATCACCATATCCAAGACAAGATCTCAAAATCTGCATATAATTCCTTCTATACATGCTGAAAAATCATAATAATAACATACGATATCCGTTCTTCGATCCGATTGCGTTTCTACGATAACAATTCTCTCAAGAACACATATATATAAGCATATCAGCATTTCCCCAATATGTAATTCTCAAAACATGCTAGAATTGAACAATACTTACATCAACTTGTAGCAAATAAGGAGAGGAGTTCAACCCTAAAATCGGATTAAAGTTTGGGAGGCTAAAACTTGAAAAAAATCACAATACAAAGCCTTGAAGAAAGTTGGAAGCTCTTCTTCCTCTGAAATCACGATTTCTGTTGCTGAATGAAGGGAATTTCGAGGCCAATCTATATATATACTTTGCATGTTTTCGTACACATGGCAAATCCTTGGATGTACACGGCTCTCGCTCGGGCGGACATAAATTTCCGCCCGGGCGAGAAACTCTCGGCCCTGTACTAATTTACACGCTCGCTCGGGCGAGCAAAAACGTCCGCCCGGGCGAACAACTCTCGGCCTTCGCCCATTCCAGCAGCCTCGCTCGGGCGGTCAAAAACATCCGCCCGGGCGAGTGACTCTCGACCCTTCTCCGAGGCATTCTCGCTCGGGCGTCAAAAGCGTCCGCCCGGGCGAGTCACTTTCGCCCAAAAATTTACATATTTAACTTTTAAATCTCAACATAATCTGGTTGCATTCATATCTCAAACTAACGTGTTATAAAATCTTGGGCATTACATTTCTCCCCCTCTAAGACATAAGTTCGTCCTCGAACTTGATATAAATCAATTAGAGTATTTAAAACAGCATTATCATCTAAAACTGGATAAATACTCACATCATTGAAATAACTCGGAGTGTTTCTGTCTCATGCTGGCTTCTGTCTCCCAAGTCGCTTCTTCGATGCCATGACGACTCCACTAAACTTTCACAAGTGGAATAATCTTCGTTCTGAGTTGCTTATTTTTCCGATCAAGAATCTGTATCGGTTGTTCCACATAGCTCAACGTCTGATCAAGTTCAGCTTCGTCAGGTTGAATGACATGAGAAACATCTGGCATATATTTTCGTAACATTGATACATGAAACACGTCATGTATTCCGGATAGAGAAGGAGGAAGGGCAAGTCGATAAGCTCGATCGCCAATCTTTTCAAGAATCTCGTAAGGACCAATGTATCGAGGAGATAGTTTCCCGCGTTTACCAAATCGAACAACGCCTCTGAATGGAGAAATCTTTAAGAATACTCTATCTCCTGCCTCAAATACTAACGGTCTACGTCTGATATTGGCGTATTTGGCTTGCCTATCCTGTGCTGTCTTCATCCTCTTCTAAATGAGTTTCACCTTCTCTGTCATGTCACGAATCATATCTGGCCCCAGTTCTGGTACTTCTGAGATATCATCCCAGTATAGCGGAGATCTGCACTTCTTGCCATATAACGCTTCAAACGGTGCCATCTCAATGCTCGTCTGATAGCTGTTATTATAGGAGAATTCACAAAGAGGTAGGGAATCTTGCCAACTAGTACCAAAGTCTAGTACTACGGCTCTCAACATATCCTCTAATGTCTGGATAGTCCGCTCTGACTGTCCGTCTGTCTGAGGATGATAAGCAGTACTCAGGTGTAAAGTCGTACCTAAGGCCTGCTGTAAACTGTGCCAAAAGTGTGAAGTGAATCGTGGATCACGATCTGATACGATAGACTTCGGCACACCATGTAATTTGACTACCTCTCGAACATATATCTCCACCATTTGATCATGTCTGTAAGTCATTCTATACGGAATAAAACAAGCTGATTTGGTCAGTCGGTCGATAACGACCCAAATCGCATCGCAGCCTCGAGAAGATCGGGGTAACTTCGTCACAAAATCCATGGAGATGTGGTCCCATTTCCATTCAGGAATAGACAAACTCTGAAGTAACCCTCCGGGCTTCTTCCTCTCGGCCTTCACTTGTTGGCAATTCAAGCATTTAGATACAAATTCCGCAATGTCTGACTTCATCTGCTTCCACCAGAACTGTGTCTTCAGATCATTGTACATCTTTCGGCCACCAGGATGAATACTAAACCGACTACAATGTGCTTCAGACATAATCTGATGTCTCAACTCTGAAACATCCGGCACAACCAGACGGTTATTTACGTACAACACATTCTCACGCACCCGATATTCTGATACGTGTCCTGTTCTGACCATCTGAATCGATCTCTGCACATTCTGATCTGTTCTTTGTGCTTCTTTTATTCTTCTGATCAAGTTTGGCTCGACTTGAATAGTAGCAAATCGTAGTGGCTTCCTATCTGTATCAAATTCTAATCCAGCAAAACAGCAATTTTCAACGAGTTTCGTAACACCTATCGTCGATAAGGATAAGGCACATACCTTTCGACTCAAGGCGTCTGCCGCTGCATTTGACTTTCCCGGGTAATATTTAATCTCGCAATCAAAATCTTTTAACAGATCAAGCCATCTACGCTGTCGCATATTCAACTCCGACTGAGAAAACAAGTACTTTAAGCTTTTGTGGTCTGAATAGATCTCGAATTTCTCGCCATAAAGATAATGGCGCCAGATCTTCAGCGCAAATACAATAGCCGCCAATTCAAGATCATGAATGGGGTATCGCGTCTCGTGAGTCTTCAATTGTCTCGAGGCATATGCAACCACATGCCCTCGCTGCATAAGAATACATCCCAAACCTCTGTGAGAAGCATCACAATATACAACAAAATTACCCGTACCTGAAGGAATCATCAGGACAGGTGCACTGGTCAGCCTCTTCTTCAATTCCAAAAAGCTAGACTCACACTCATCAGACCATAAGAACGGTGCATTCTTCTGTGTCAATTGCGTAATTGGCTTCGCAATACGGGAGAAATCTTGGATGAATCGTCTATAGTATCCCGCGATACCCATGAAACTGCGTATTTCAGGTACAGAAGTCGGTCTCGGCCAACTAATCACAGCTTCCACTTTACTCGGATCTACGGAGATACCATCTCCCGATATGATATGTCCCAAAAAGACAACTCGGTTCAACCAAAATTCGCACTTTGACAATTTGGCATACAATTTCTCATTTCTCAGTGTTTGCAACACAATTCTGAGATGTTCTGCATGCTCAATCCTGTTCTTAGAATACACCAAAATATCATCGATAAAGACAATAACAAAATCATCCAAATAACTCTGAAAGATTTGATTCATCAAGCCCATGAATACCGCCGGAGCATTTGTCAAACCAAAAGGCATAACAATGAATTCGTAATGCCCATACCTGGTTCGAAATGCTGTCTTCGGTATGTCTACATCTCGAACTCGAAGCTGATGATATCCGGATCGTAAATCAATCTTGGAATATACAGACGATCCTTGTAGTTGATCAAATAGATCATCAATTCTAATCAATGGATATTTATTCTTTATCGTGGCCTTATTCAGTTGCCTGTAATCGATACACAGCCGCATCGATCCATCTTTCTTTCGCACAAATAGCACTGGAGCACCCCAAGGAGATACACTAGGCCTGATATATCCCTTGGCTAGCAAATCTTCCAACTGTGCTTTCAGTTCTTTGAGTTCGATGGGTGCCATCCTATATGGAGCTCTCGAAATAGGGACGGTACCTGGTGTAAGATCAATACTGAAATCTACCTCACGAACCGGAGGTAATCCTGGGATTTCATCTGGAAAAATATCAGCAAATTCCCGCACTACTGGTATTTCTGCCAACGCCGGGCTCGACTTCTGCATATCTACAACATAAATAAAGAAACCGTCTGCTCCTTTCTGTAATAATCTGTTCATAGTAAGAGCCGAAATCAAGGGAATCCGAGATCTGGAACCCTTCCCGTAGAATTTCCACTCGTCTGTCATCTCGGGTCTGAATCTGACAATCTTGTGGAAACAATCCACGGTGGCTCTATACTTCGTTAGCATGTCAATACCAACTATACAATCAAAATCAGCTAGACCCAACACTATACACTCTAGGTCAATCTCATGCCCCTCAAACTGTAGAATGCAATGTCTAACCGTAGTTACAGATATCAATCCACTTCCCAACGGAGAATTAATAGACACAACATCTAGCAAAGACTCAACAAGCAAAGAATGCAACAATGCAAATCGCTCTGAAATGAATGTATGCGATGCACCCGTATCTATCAATATATAAGCAGGATAACCGCAAAGGAAACAGTTACCTGCAATGACATCATCTGGGGCATCCTGTGCTTGCTCTTCAGTCAAGGCAAACACCTGAGCCTGTTGTCTCTGAGGCTGACTCCCTGGCTGGCCAGCTCTGGCTCGAGGCTGGGTCTGTGCTGGTGGCGGCTGAAATGAGTGAACAGATGAAGCTTGCCTCTCAGGCTGAGTCACGGAGGCAGACGATCCTGCAGCCTGAAATCTCGATGCACCACTCCTCTGAGGACAGACCTTGGCATAATGCCCCTGTTGTTTGCATACGTTACACCTGCCCACTACACCTTTACATTGTTCTGTGGCATGCTTACCTCCACAAGTACTGCAATATCCACTTGCCACCTCTAGACTCTGGCCAAAACCTCTCTGTCTTGACCCGCTGGAGCTCGAAGAACTGCTCCCTGCCCTCTTAAACTGTTTACCCTTTGCTTTCAATTGATCTTTGCGTCCGCTGCTGCTACCACCACTTTCGAATCGAGGAGGAGGAACTTGGGATGGAGGTAGTGGCGGTCTCGGACTCGGAGCCACATACGGAACACTTCGTTGTCTCAGCAACCCTGCTTCTGCTCCTTTGGCACGATTCAATGCATCCGAGAAATTATCGGGTCTCCCAGTATTGACCAACGTAAAGATATCTGGATTTAGGCCATTTATAAACTGATCCGCCATGGCCTCATCATTACCGGAAACGTGAGGTGCAAAACGAAGCAAAGAAGAAAATTTAGCAACGTACTCTTCGATATTCAGTTGCCCTTGCCTCAGGTTTGCAAATTCAGCGCCTTTATCTTTCCGGTAGGATACAGGGAAGAATCGCTGATAGAACTCAGTCTTGAACACTTTCCATGTAATCTCAGTGCCACGCTGTTCTAGTGCTCTTCTCATATTCACCCACCAATACTTAGCCACGTCTTGCAGTTGATGGCCAATGAGCTTCACTCTCTTCTCATCACTGTACCCTAGAGACTCGAACAACATTTCGATATCCTCCAACCAGCTTTCGCATTCAATTGCATTTTCTGTACCCTTTAAGGTCGGTGGTCGGAATGACTGGAATCGCTTTAATAGAGTCTCCATGGGCGTAGCAGTGACATCCATCGTATCTCCGGATGTGCTACCCTGCTCTGGCGCTGGTGGTCGTACTGGCACAACTGCTCTTCTAGGAGGCATGTATCTAATAATCCAACTGATTAGAATACAAGATATACAACTATCTCAGCCCTCCTCTAGTCAGTTACCTCTGATCTAGAATCGGTTCTGATTCAATTTATTACATGCTGTAATCACATCAGATACAATACAACACATAATAGGGAAAGCAATAATCATGCTAGCACACAAAAGCAAGGAAGATGACTCGATCTACCCCGCTCATTCTACTCTATTTCAGTCTACAGAACCTAAGGCTCTGATACCACCTGTTGTGGGGACCCGGGTTCTAACTTTTTCTTTGGGATAAAATAGATCGTTAATATAAAAGTGGGTCAAATTTTTCGCTTTTTAATATTAAATCTAAGGTATATAAACAACATACATGCCTTATTTAAAATACAAACATAAGGTACAATATGTCTTGTTCCAACTACTCTGAACAACTAGTAATAAAATACAGTACATGTCAAAGTACAACTACTAGTTTTTCTGCTAAGCCCGAGATCACCACGCTATGTCCATCTCTCATCCTCTGCGTGACCCAGATCCTGCCCCGCCTGTTGTTATGCACACATACAGACATAACAACAGCCGGAAAACCGGTGAGAACAAATCCCAGTATAAACATGTATACATGCATATAATCAATTAAACATGAAACATGTTATCATGAATGACATCATATGCACATGCAATGCAATGCGAATCAAACCATGTCTGGACTCGACTCGACTAGAACTCTAGGGATCCCGGGGTGAATAAGACGTCACTACCTACCCTCCAATCGGAGTAATGTACGTCTCATTCCTAGACTTCGGTCTGAGCTGTATCAACGGCGGCAATAAGAGTAATGCCTACTCCTATGCTGAGATACACCGAAACGTCTAGATATTTGACAATGCCTGTCAAAGACTCTCCTATCTCAAATGCAATGAATATCAATATGTAAACAACGTATAATCATATTCATGGCTGAATATCATACTGATCATACATGCTTGAATACAATTCTGAAATCAAAGCATAACATGTTAAAAGATTGAATATAATGCTATACACAATTCATAAACATGTTACAAAATATTTAATAATACTCGTATGTGATTTTGGTTGGGAAACTCAAATAATATCTTATTTGAGTTACATCTCCCCAAACAAAACATGACTTATACCTTTCGTCGCACACGATCTGTCGATGCCAATTACTCGATGTCAAAGTCGTCGACACCAATCTGAAATAGCAATGTAATATGTGTTTCATCAATTCCTAACCCAATCAATACATATACTATCAATTCACTAGTACATTTCAACACCATTGACGGCATAACGGTGTATTTCTCGATACCGGTCAATCCAATTCTCCCTAATCAAAATTGTATCATTCCTCAATTCATAATCATCACCATATCCAAGACAAGATCTCAAAATCTGCATATAATTCCTTCTATACATGCTGAAAAATCATAATAATAACATACGATATCCGTTCTTCGATCCGATTGCGTTTCTACGATAACAATTCTCTCAAGAACACATATATATAAGCATATCAGCATTTCCCCAATATGTAATTCTCAAAACATGCTAGAATTGAACAATACTTACATCAACTTGTAGCAAATAAGGAGAGGAGTTCAACCCTAAAATCGGATTAAAGTTTGGGTGGCTAAAACTTGAAAAAAATCACAATACAAAGCCTTGAAGAAAGTTGGAAGCTCTTCTTCCTCTGAAATCACGATTTCTGTTGCTGAATGAAGGGAATTTCGAGGCCAATCTATATATATACTTTGCATGTTTTCGTACACATGGCAAATCCTTGGATGTACACGGCTCTCGCTCGGGCGGACATAAATTTCCGCCCGGGCGAGAAACTCTCGGCCCTGTACTAATTTACACGCTCGCTCGGGCGAGCAAAAACGTCCGCCCGGGCTAACAACTCTCGGCCTTCGCCCATTCCAGCAGCCTCGCTCGGGCGGTCAAAAACATCCGCCCGGGCGAGTGACACTCGACCCTTCTCCGAGGCATTCTCGCTCGGGCGTCAAAAGCGTCCGCCCGGGCGAGTCACTTTCGCCCAAAAATTTACATATTTAACTTTAAAATCTCAACATAATCTGGTTGCATTCATATCTCAAACTAACGTGTTATAAAATCTTGGGCATTACAAAAAGTAACTTAAAAATTTAACATTGCGACGAGAAACAATAGTCCTAGGCATGCCATGCAACCTAGCGACTTCTCTAAAGAACAAATCCGCAATGTTTGAAGCATCATCGGTTTCATGACAAGCTATAAAATGTGTCATCTTAGAGAATCTATCCACAACTACAAAAATAGAATCCCTCCTCTTCTTAGGCCTAGGCAACCCCAAACTAAAGTCCATAGAAATGTCAATCCAAGTTCCTTTTAAGAATAGCACGCAAAAGTGTTCCCAAAGTTCTATGGACAACTTCAGTTTGTCCATCCGTTTGAAGATGACAAGTAGTAGAAAACAACAATTTTCTGCCAAGTTTAGCACATAAATTATTCCAAAAGTAACTTAAAAATTTAACATTGCGACGAGAAACAATAGTCCTAGGCATGCCATGCAACCTAGCGACTTCTCTAAAGAACAAATCCGCAATGTTTGAAGCATCATCGGTTTTATGACAAGCTATAAAATGTGCCATCTTAGAGAAATCTATCCATAACAAAAAAAATAGAATCCCTCCCCTTCTTAGTTCTAGGCAACCCCAAAATAAAGTCCATAGAATTGTTAATCCAAGTTCTTTTTAAGAATAGCACGCAAAGGTGTTCCCAAAGTTCTATTGACTACTTCAGTTTGTCCATCCGTTTGAGGATGACAAGTAGTAGAAAACAACAATTTTCTGCCAAGTTTAGCCCATAAAGTATTCCAAAAGTAACTCAAAAATTTAACATTGCGACGAGAAACAATAGTCCTAGGCATGCCATGCAACCTAGCGACTTCTCTAAAGAACAAATCCGCAATGTTTGAAGCATCATCGATTTTATGACAAGCTATAAAATGTGTCATCTTAGAGAATCTATCCACAACAACGAAAATAGAATCCCTCCCCTTCTTAGTCCTATGCAACCCCAAAATAAAGTCCATAGAAATGTCAATCCAAGTTCTTTTTAAGAATAGCACGCAAAGGTGTTCCCAAAGTTCCATTGACAACTTCAGTTTGTCCATCCGTTTGAGGATGACAAGTAGAAGAAAACAACAATTTTGTGCCAAGTTTAGCCCATAAATTATTCCAAAAGTAACTCAAAAATTTAACATTGCGACGAGAAACAATAGTCCTAGGCATGCCATGCAACCTAGCGACTTCTCTAAAGAACAAATCCGCAATGTTTGAAGCATCATCGGTTTTATGACAAGCTATAAAATGTGCCATCTTAGAAAATCTATCCACAACAACAAAAATAGAATCCCTCCTCTTCTTAGGCCTAGGCAACCCAAAACTAAAGTCCATAGAAATGTCAATCCAAGTTCCTTTTAAGAATAGCACGCAAAAGTGTTCCCAAAGTTCTATGGACAACTTCAGTTTGTCCATCCGTTTGAAGATGACAAGTAGTAGAAAACAACAATTTTGTGTCAAGTTTAGCCCATAAAGTCTTCCAAAAGTAACTCAAAAATTTAACATTGCGACGAGAAACAATAGTCCTAGGCATGCCATGCAACCTAGCGACTTCTCTAAAGAACAAATCCGCAATGTTTGAAGCATCATCGATTTTATGACAAGCTATAAAATGTGCCATCTTAGAGAATCTATCCACAACAACGAAAATAGAATCCCTCCCCTTCTTAGTCCTAGGCAACCCCAAAATAAAGTCCATAGAAATGTCAATCCAAGTTCTTTTTAAGAATAGCACGCAAAGGTGTTCCCAAAGTTCCATTGACAACTTCAGTTTGTCCATCCGTTTGAGGATGACAAGTAGAAGAAAACAACAATTTTGTGCCAAGTTTAGCCCATAAATTATTCCAAAAGTAACTCAAAAATTTAACATTGCGACGAGAAACAATAGTCCTAGGCATGCCATGCAACCTAGCGACTTCTCTAAAGAACAAATCCGCAATGTTTGAAGCATCATCGGTTTTATGACAAGCTATAAAATGTGCCATCTTAGAAAATCTATCCACAACAACAAAAATAGAATCCCTCCTCTTCTTAGGCCTAGGAAACCCCAAACTAAAGTCCATAGAAATGTCAATCCAAGTTCCTTTTAAGAATAGCACGCAAAAGTGTTCCCAAAGTTCTATGGACAACTTCAGTTTGTCCATCCGTTTGAAGATGACAAGTAGTAGAAAACAACAATTTTGTGTCAAGTTTAGCCCATAAAGTCTTCCAAAAGTAACTCAAAAATTTAACATTGCGACGAGAAACAATAGTCCTAGGCATGCCATGCAACCTAGCGACTTCTCTAAAGAACAAATCCGCAATGTTTGAAGCATCATCGATTTTATGACAAGCTATAAAATGTGCCATCTTAGAGAATCTATCCACAACAACGAAAATAGAATCCCTCCCCTTCTTAGTCCTAGGCAACCCCAAAATAAAGTCCATAGAAATGTCAATCCAAGTTCTTTTTAAGAATAGCACGCAAAGGTGTTCCCAAAGTTTCATTGACAACTTCAGTTTGTCCATCCGTTTGAAGATGACAAGTAGAAGAAAACAACAATTTTGTGCCAAGTTTAGCCCATAAATTATTCCAAAAGTAACTCAAAAATTTAACATTGCGACGATAAACAATAGTCCTAGGCATGCCATGCAACCTAGCGACTTCTCTAAAGAACAAATCCACAATGTTTGAAGCATCATCGGTTTTATGACAAGCTATAAAATGTGTCATCTTAGAAAATCTATACACAACAACAAAAATAGAATCCCTCCTCTTCTTAGGCCTAGGAAACCCCAAACTAAAGTCCATAGAAATGTCAATCCAAGTTCCTTTTAAGAATAGCACGCAAAAGTGTTCCCAAAGTTCTATGGACAACTTCAGTTTGTCCATCCGTTTGAAGATGACAAGTAGTAGAAAACAACAATTTTGTGTCAAGTTTAGCCCATAAAGTCTTCCAAAAGTAACTCAAAAATTTAACATTGCGACGAGAAACAATAGTCCTAGGCATGCCATGCAACCTAGCGACTTCTCTAAAGAACAAATCCGCAATGTTTGAAGCATCCTCGATTTTATGACAAGCTATAAAATGTGCCATCTTAGAGAATCTATCCACAACAACGAAAATAGAATCCCTCCCCTTCTTAGTCCTATGCAACCCCAAAATAAAGTCCATAGAAATGTCAATCCAAGTTCTTTTTAAGAATAGCACGCAAAGGTGTTCCCAAAGTTCCATGGACAACTTCAGTTTGTCCATCCGTTTGAGGATGACAAGTAGAAGAAAACAACAATTTTGTGCCAAGTTTAGCCCATAAATTATTCCAAAAGTAACTCAAAAATTTAACATTGCGACGAGAAACAATAGTCCTAGGCATGCCATGCAACCTCGCGACTTCTCTAAATAACAAATCCGCAATGTTTGAAGCATCATCGGTTTTATGACAAGCTATAAAATGTGCCATCTTAGAAAATCTATCCACAACAACAAAAATAGAATCCCTCCTCTTCTTAGGCCTAGGAAACCCCAAACTAAAGTCCATAGAAATGTCAATCCAAGTTCCTTTTAAGAATAGCACGCAAAAGTGTTCCCAAAGTTCTATGGACAACTTCAGTTTGTCCATCCGTTTGAAGATGACAAGTAGTAGAAAACAACAATTTTGTGTCAAGTTTAGCCTATAAAGTCTTCCAAAAGTAACTCAAAAATTTAACATTGCGACGAGAAACAATAGTCCTAGGCATGCCATTCAACCTAGCGACTTCTCTAAAGAAGAAATCCGCAAAGTTTGAAGCATCATCTGTTTTATGACAAGCTATAAAATGTGCCATCTTAGAAAATCTATCCACAACAACAAAAATAGAATCCCTCCTCTTCTTAGGCCTAGGAAACCCCAAACTAAAGTCCATAGAAATGTCAATCCAAGTTCCTTTTAAGAATAGCACGCAAAAGTGTTCCCAAAGTTCT
Organism: Primulina eburnea; assembly: GCF_022965805.1. Classification (NCBI taxonomy): domain Eukaryota; kingdom Viridiplantae; phylum Streptophyta; class Magnoliopsida; order Lamiales; family Gesneriaceae; genus Primulina; species Primulina eburnea. Next base: position 19,486,032 of record NC_133104.1, on the reverse strand, counting down.
ATGGACAACTTCAGTTTGTCCATCCGTTTGAAGATGACAAGTAGTAGAAAACAACAATTTTGTGTCAAGTTTAGCCCATAAAGTCTTCCAAAAGTAACTCAAAAATTTAACATTGCGACGAGAAACAATAGTCCTAGGCATGCCATGCAACCTAGCGACTTCTCTAAAGAACAAATCCGCAATGTTTGAAGCATCATCGATTTTATGACAAGCTATAAAATGTGTCATCTTAGAGAATCTATCCACAACAACGAAAATAGAATCCCTCCCCTTCTTAGTCCTATGCAACCCCAAAATAAAGTCCATAGAAATGTCAATCCAAGTTCTTTTTAAGAATAGCACGCAAAAGTGTTCCCAAAGTTCTATGGACAACTTCAGTTTGTCCATCCGTTTGAAGATGACAAGTAGTAGAAAACAACAATTTTGTGTCAAGTTTAGCCCATAAAGTCTTCCAAAAGTAACTCAAAAATTTAACATTGCGACGAGAAACAATAGTCCTAGGCATGCCATGCAACCTAGCGACTTCTCTAAAGAACAAATCCGCAATGTTTGAAGCATCATCGATTTTATGACAAGCTATAAAATGTGTCATCTTAGAGAATCTATCCACAACAACGAAAATAGAATCCCTCCCCTTCTTAGTCCTATGCAACCCCAAAATAAAGTCCATAGAAATGTCAATCCAAGTTCTTTTTAAGAATAGCACGCAAAGGTGTTCCCAAAGTTCCATTGACAACTTCAGTTTGTCCATCCGTTTGAGGATGACAAGTAGAAGAAAACAACAATTTTGTGCCAAGTTTAGCCCATAAATTATTCCAAAAGTAACTCAAAAATTTAACATTGCGACGAGAAACAATAGTCCTAGGCATGCCATGCAACCTAGCGACTTCTCTAAAGAACAAATCCGCAATGTTTGAAGCATCATCGGTTTTATGACAAGCTATAAAATGTGCCATCTTAGAAAATCTATCAACAACAACAAAAATAGAATCCCTCCTCTTCTTAGGCCTAGGAAACCCCAAACTATAGTCCATAGAAATGTCAATCCAAGTTCCTTTTAAGAATAGCACGCAAAAGTGTTCCCAAAGTTCTATGGACAACTTCAGTTTGTCCATCCGTTTGAAGATGACAAGTAGTAGAAAACAACAATTTTGTGTCAAGTTTAGCCCATAAAGTCTTCCAAAAGTAACTCAAAAATTTAACATTGCGACGAGAAAACAATAGTCCTAGGCATGCCATGCAACCTAGCGACTTCTCTAAAGAACAAATCCGCAATGTTTGAAGCATCATCGATTTTATGACAAGCTATAAAATGTGCCATCTTAGAGAATCTATCCACAACAACGAAAATAGAATCCCTCCCCTTCTTAGTCCTAGGCAACCCCAAAATAAAGTCCACAGAAATGTCAATCCAAGTTCTTTTTAAGAATAGCACGCAAAGGTGTTCCCAAAGTTCCATTGACAACTTCAGTTTGTCCATCTGTTTGGGGATGACAAGTAGTAGAAAACAACAATTTTGTGCCAAGTTTAGCCCATAAATTATTCCAAAAGTAACTCAAAAATTTAACATTGCTACGAGAAACAATAGTCCTAGGCATGTCATGCAACCTAGCGACTTCTCTAAAGAACAAATCCGCAATGTTTGAAGCATCATCGGTTTTATGACAAGCTATAAAATGTGCCATCTTAGAAAATCTATCCACAACAACAAAAATAGAATCCCTCCTCTTCTTAGGCCTAGGAAACCCCAAACTAAAGTCCATAGAAATGTCAATCCAAGTTCCTTTTAAGAATAGCAAGCAAAAGTGTTCCCAAAGTTCTATGGACAACTTCAGTTTGTCCATCCGTTTGAAGATGACAAGTAGTAGAAAACAACAATTTTGTGTCAAGTTTAGCCCATAAAGTCTTCCAAAAGTAACTCAAAAATTTAACATTGCGACGAGAAACAATAGTCCTAGGCATGCCATGCAACCTAGCGACTTCTCTAAAGAACAAATCCGCAATGTTTGAAGCATCATCGATTTTATGACAAGCTATAAAATGTGCCATCTTAGAGAATCTATCCACAACAACGAAAATAGAATCCCTCCCCTTCTCAGTCCTAGGCAACCCCAAAATCAAGTCCATAGAAATGTCAATCCAAGTTCTTTTTAAGAATAGCACGCAAAGGTGTTCCCAAAGTTCCATTGACAACTTCAGTTTGTCCATCTGTTTGGGGATGACAAGTAGTAGAAAACAACAATTTTGTGCCAAGTTTAGCCCATAAATTATTCCAAAAGTAACTCAAAAATTTAACATTGCTACGAGAAACAATAGTCCTAGGCATGCCATGCAACCTAGCGACTTCTCTAAAGAACGAATCCGCAATGTTTGAAGCATCATCGGTTTTATGACAAGCCATAAAATGTGCCATCTTAGAAAATCTATCCACAACAACAAAAATAGAATCCCTCCTCTTCTTAGACCTAGGCAACCCCAAACTAAAGTCCATAGAAATGTCAATTCAAGTTCCTTTTAAGAATAGCACGAAAAAGTGTTCCCAAAGTTCTATTGACAACTTCAGTTTGTCCATCCGTTTGAGGATGACAAGTTGTAGAAAACAACAATTTTGTGCCAAGTTTAGCCCATAAATTATTCCAAAAGTAACTGAAAAATTTAACATTGCGACGAGAAACAATAGTCCTAGGCATGCCATGCAACCTAGCGACTTCTCTAAAGAACAAATCCGCAATGTTTGAAGCATCATCGGTTTCATGACAAGCTATAAAATGTGGCATCTTAGAGAATCTATCCACAACTACAAAAATAGAATCCCTCCTCTTCTTAGGCCTAGGCAACCCCAAACTAAAGTCCATGGAAATGTCAATCCAAGTTCTTTTTAAGAATAGCACGCAAAAGTGTTCTCAAAGTTCTATTGACAACTTCAGTTTGTCCATCTGTTTGAGAATGACAAGTAGTAGAAAACAACAATTTTGTGCCAAGTTTAGCCCATAAAGTCTTCCAAAAGTAACTCAAGAATTTAACATCGCGAACAGAAACAATAGTCCTACGCATGCCATGCAACCTAGCGACTTCTCTAATGTAAGGCTCAAGAATTGTCCGTGTCATCAATGTGAGACTTGAAGAGGAAAATGCATGACATGAAAAATGAGAGTTTGAGCAAGCATGGCCGAAGCCACACCGCCTCTGCGGTGCTAGGACTACCGCACCCGCGGTGTAGGTGACAGAAAGTTGGGAGATTTTGCGAAGCAACACCGCACCCGCGGTGATGCAAGAGCCGCACCCGCGGTGTTGAGACCGCACCCGCGGTGATGCAAGCGCCGCACCCGCGGTGAGTGAAATTCAGAAAATGGCATGGCTGCCGAGAGCTCAGCGCACCCGCGCCCTTACACTGCCGCACCCGCGATAGTGCGTGTCACTTGGAAAAAATAACACTCGTCCCTTTGCATGCAATATTTGATATGTGTCTTCATTTCCTCCTTCATTCAGATTCAAGAACCGAGAGAGCTTAGAGGGAGGAGCTTTCATTCTTTTGATCTTTAACTTGAGAGTTTGAATGATTTAACCATCCGATTTATATTCCGAGTTAAGATTTGTGATCCTTGCATCGTTGGCTACTAAAGGATGTAAGTATTGTTCATTTCCAGCATGTTTTGATATTTATGTGTTGAGGAAATTCAGATTTGAGTTCGAATATGTAGTCTTGAGATATAGAGCATCGTATATTCGTTGTCAGATTGAGTTTCGGACACAGTATGCTATTGTTTCGATTTTTCAGCATGTATTGTGTTGAGCATATGCAGATTTCAGCATTTATATTGATGTTAGATGAGATTACGAGTTGATTGTGATTGAGTATGATATTATTGAGCTGAGCGGTATCGAAGAATTACGCCATTATGCCGTCGAATTATGTTGAAACCGATATCAGTCTTGTATATTGAATTGGTTGAGATGTATATTGATAGAGTACACATTGATTATGCCATTTCATATTTATATTGGCTACTTGGTATTCGAGACTTCGACTATGACACAGACAGTGCGACGAAAGGTATAATTCATGTGGTCACAGGATTTCACAACTCGATTCAGATTTGATACGAGTTTCCCTAAATCACATACTAGATTGTTATTACATTTCATTATGTAATGTCTTGTTTATTGATTTATATTCGAGTCCTGAGATAGGAGATATTGGCAGACTTGCCAAAACTAGACGTTTCGGTGTATCGACGCATAGGAGCAGATTTGCTATATGTGCAGACCCTCGATACAGAGTTGACCGAAGTCTAGGAATAAGACGTACCGTCGCCCCGAGTGGTTGGGTAGGTGACAGACCGTCTTATTCCCACGGGATCCCTAGATTAGAAAAGAGAGTCGAGTCAAGATTTAAATGTGAATACTGATTTGTATTCTTCTACATGTTTAGATTTTATTCATGTTAATTGATATATGCTATGCTTTGGTACATGAATTATGACATTGCATGCATCCATGTTTTATACTGGGATATGTCGGTATCCGCTGTTGTCGTGTCTGTATGTGTGCATGGCAACAGGTGGGGCAGGATCTGGGTCTCGAGCTAGATGAGAGATGGATGATAGCGTGGAGATCTCGGGCATTGCAGATTACTAGTGTTTTATTATGAAACTTGTACTACTCATGTTTGTAGTTGATATTTAAACACTAGTGTATGGTTGTATTAAACAGACTGGTATGTATCTTATGTCGTTTAGTTCATATATAGACTTGTGATGCTTTAATTATACATTTGAAATAATGTTAAAAGCAAATTTTTGACCCACATTTTCGAACAAAGATCAAATTAAATCCCAAAAGAATTGAGTTAGAGCCCGGGTCCCCACAATAGGTGGTATCAGAGCAGTAGGTTCTGTAGACTGAGATAGAATAGAATGAGCGGGGTAGATCGAGTCATCTTACTTGCTGTTGAGATGCTAGCATGATTATTGCTTTCCCTATTATATGTTGTGTTGTATTATCTGAATTGATTTACAGCATTTCAAGCCTGAATCAGAACCGATTATGGATCAGAGTTTATGATCAGAGGAGGGCTGAGACAGATGATATTGATTGTGTACTAATCAATTTGATAATCAGATCTATGCCGCCTACACGTATACCACAGCCAGAGCAGGGTAGCACATCAGGTGCACAGATGGATGTTACTGCTATGCCGATGGAGACCTTATTGAAGAGATTTCAGTCTTTCCATCCGCCTACCCTGAAGGGTACAGAGAGTGCAGTAGAGTGCGAGAGCTGGCTTGATGATATCGAGATGTTATTTGAGTCGTTGGCATATACCGATGAGCGACGTGTGAAACTGATAGGGCATCAGATGCAAGAGGTTGCCAAGAGCTGGTGGTTGACTACGAAGAGAGCCTTGGAGCACCGAGGCATTGACATCACGTGGAAAGTCTTTAAAGATGAGTTCTATCAGCGATTCTTCCCCGTTTCTTACCGAAAAGATAAAGGAGCTGAATTTGCGAATTTGAAGCAGGGACAGTGGAACATCGAGGAGTATGTTGCTAAATTTTCTGCATTGTTACGATTTGCACCGCATGTGGCCGGGAACGACGAGGCAGTGGCCAATCAGTTCATCAACGGGCTGAACCCCGATGTCTTTACCTTGGTGAACACGGGCCGGCCTAGTACTTTTTCAGAGGCATTGAACCGAGCAAAGGGAGCAGAGGCTGGCTTGATCAGGCAGCGAGGGGCTTCCTACGGTGTTCAGGGGCAGAGACCGCCACAGTCCACGACCGTACAGTTTCCACCACCTCCTCCTCGTTTCGATAGTGGATCTAGTGGTAGTGGCAAGAAGGGATTTTTGAAAGCTAAGGGTAAACAGTTTAAGAAGTCCGGGAGTAGTTCATCGAGTTCGAGTGGATCTCGACAGAGAGGTCAGGGTTCAGATTACAGTGGCGTGTATTGTAGCTCATGTGGAGGACGACATGCGACCGAGCAGTGTCAAGGAGTTATGGGACGCTGCAACATCTGTAGGCAACAGGGACACTTCGCTAGAGTCTGTCCCCAGAGAGGTGTACAACGATTCCAGAGCGCAGGATCATCAGCACCAGCGCCACAGATGGAGAGACAGGCATCTTCTGTACACTCCTTCCAGCCACCCTCCACACAGACTCAGCAGAGACCAGGATGTAGTCAGACGGTGAGTCAGCCTCCCCGGCAGCAGGCACGTGTTTTTGCCCTGACAGAGGAGCAGGCGCCAGATGACGTCATTGCAGGTAACTGTTTTCTTTGCGGTTATCCTGCATATGTGTTGATTGACACATGTGCATCTCATACATTCATCTCTGAACATTTTGCATTGAGACATGCATTGCCTGTTGAGTCGATGTCTACGGTAGTGTCTATAGCTTCTCCGTTGGGGAGTGGGTTGATATCGGTGACTACTGTTAGACACTGTATGCTTCAGTTTGAGGGGCATGAGATTGATCTTGATTGTGTAGTACTTGGTTTAGCTGATTTTGACTGTATAGTTGGTATAGGCATGTTGACCAAGTACAGGGCCACTGTAGATTGTTTCCACAAGATTGTCAGATTTAGACCCGAGATGACAGATGAATGGAAATTCTACGGCAAGGGTTCCAGATCTCGGATTCCCTTAGTATCTGCTCTGACTATGAGTAGATTGCTTCAGAGAGGAGCAGAGGGCTTTCTCGTATATTCAGTAGATTTAATGAAGTCGAGCCCAGCATTGGCAGATCTGCCAGTGGTTTGCGAGTTTGCAGATGTTTTTCCTGATGAGATTCCGGGGTTGCCTCCAGTTCGAGAAGTTGATTTCAGCATTGATCTGGTACCAGGCAGTGTTCCTATTTCGAGAGCTCCATATAGGATGGCACTGATAGAGCTGAAAGAGTTGAAAGCACAGTTGGAAGATCTTCTGTCCAAGGGATATATCAGACCTAGTGTATCTCCTTGGGGTGCTCCGGTGCTTTTCGTTCGAAAGAAAGATGGTTCGATGCGACTGTGTATTGATTATAGGCAGTTGAACAAGGCAACAGTGAAGAACAGGTATCCTTTTCCTCGCATCGACGACTTTTTTGATCAGCTACAGGGATCTTCTGCATACTCGAAGATTGATTTGAGATCAGGGTTGTTAGAGTAGGTGCCCGTCGAGCCAAGTGTTGGCCGAGTGTTCACAATGAAACTCTATGTATAAGCAGTCTTTATTTTAATAATATTTGAAATTATTACTTTGGCAAATCTTTATCTGTATACCCATGCTAGCTGCATAGATAAAGCCCTTGAATATACAAATAGTAGAAAGAATATGAGATGCTCATATGATGAGTATCATGAAACTCATATTTGTAATACTGTATATTCTAAAAACGGTTCCTAGTCGATTCAGCCGCCACTAAGAAGGATATAGGCCGCTCGAGTTAGAGACTAGTATCTGCGATGTGAGTACCATGTTTCATTGGTAGGGGACATTATGATGTCCGAACATGCAGATAGGTGCTCCTTGTAGAGTGCACTGAACAACCCTCCATAAAAGGACTTTCCAAGTGGTTCTCACTTATCGAGTGGAAAAGTCCTGGTTTATGGTTGTACAGAATTAGTCCTTATGACCCGGGACAACATTGAGACTCTATGTGCTAGAATTACACTTTGACTTGTTTACCGACTCTCATGGGGTCATTAGGTGGCAAGGTTGGGTGTTCTGTCGAAACACATAGGAGTCGATGCATTGTAGTCGGGGATTCACCGCTTACCTTCGGGTATGGATATCCTATGTGTTATCATGTGTATGTAGATCGAAATCTCTGGCCAGAGTATGGTTGTAATTATGAAAGGGGTTTCATAGATTGCACCATCGATGCAACTACGACATGACACATAGTATCGATTCATTGACAACTCTCGATAAACCAATGGTTGTCGAATCGATCGGGATATATGAGTTGAAGGGACCGTACTGTACGCTAACCATAATTGAATGGTTCTTGCAGGCACTATCATGTGATACCTAGGGAATCACGTAAGCGATGCTGCTAGGCGTTTAACGTGATTGGTTGGGTACTATCAGACTTGAGTTCTGACGTTCTTACTATCAAGGAGTTGATAAGTAAGAATGGAGCAATTGGGGTATGCTCGAATAAGGACATGTTTAGTCCGAATCACATGGAGATGTGAACCCACGGCTAGTTGTATCAATGAACCATTGAGGGCCACACAAGTACTAGCTTTGTAAATCCCGATGAGAAGTAAAAATAGTTCAATGTGTTGAACGGCTTATAAAGGAGTTTATAAGCGTAAGGAAACTTAGAAGTATGACTTCTATAAAGGAGAAAATAGTTCAATGTGTTGAACGACTTATAAATGAGTTTATAAGTGCAAAGAAAAATAGAAGTATGACTTCTATGAGAGAAATATAAATTTTAATTTATGGAAGTGTTCCTAGATTAAAATTTGGCCAAGTGACTAATGTTTTTGAAAATTGTGATTTTCATAAACATTATTATGGACTAAATTAAATTAATTCAAGTGTTGAATTAATTAAACACTAGTGGGCCTAGTAGAGCCCAAATAATTAAATTAATTCAAGTGTTGGATTAATTAAATAATATTGAGTCTTGTAGAGCTCAATTAAAATAATTATTTAACTAGTGGGACTTGGGTAAATTCAAGTAATGTTTAATTAGTCTCAAATGTGTTTGAGATAATTAAATTTAGTCCAAAGTTTTTAATTTGATTAAAAACTATATTATATGCATGCATGGGAGGTGAAGAGTTGGGGAATACTTTTGATTAAAATAATGGTTGGCATGCAACTTTTTGTATCAACTTTTTGCAACCCCAAGACTAGATTCTCCTCCCTCATTCTACACACACATGGCCGAAACCTCCCTTCCTATTCTCTCCATTTTTTCTCTTCTTTTGTGTTCTTCAATTTGTTGGAGAAAACACACACTTCTCTTTGAAAAATCCTCACATTTTTCTAGTGCAAATTGTGAGGGGATCTACCTAGTTGGTGGTGGGCCTAATTTGAAGGAAAGATTCAAGGATTTGGAGGAGGAGCTTGTAGATCTTCATGCCTTGAGGAGCTTTGTTGTTTGACAACAAAGTTGGAGCCACAATCAACTTTTAAAGTTGATAGGTAATACTTTCTTAACATCCTATGTATGTTTTTGAGATTTTTGTAAATATTGCACAACTTCTAATGATGGCCGAAATTTTCCCTTAAAATTTGATTTTTATGCTTCCGTTGCGTTTCCGGCCACCGTAACCGGTCCGCTTTCAAGTGGTATCCGAGCTTAGGTTACGGATTTTGTGTAATATTTGCATAATATTATGTTGAGATCGATTTCTAACCGTTTGAGATTTTTTGTGCAAGAAAATCATCAAGGCCGAATTTTTGAAGAAAACAAAAAAAAAAAAAAAAATGTTTTTCCGGGCAGCCGAGGGGCTGCCCGAAAGGGGCTGCCCGAAAATTTCGGGCAGCCGAGGGGCAGCCCAAGGGGCTGCCCGAAATGTTCAGTTTTTAAAATAAAAAAAAAATTTTTTTGTTGTTGCCGGAATCCGGCGACGGAGCTCCGGCGACGGCGATGACGGCTAGGGTTTCCAAAAGTGTTTTGGACAATCTTAGTGTCATGGGCCTTGAGATGTTGGGCCATTGGATGGACAACATTATTTGTGAAATTTAAATGGGCCTAAGTATTTTTGGTGAAAAATGGGTTTTGGGCCCTTAAGTTTAAATTTACAATTGTTGCACATATTTTCTCATAAAATAAATAATTGAAGTAGGACCTCAATTATTTATAGTAAATGGTGATTTACAAGAAATTCGATTATAAATAAATTAATTTGAAAGTAGACAAAGGTGTTTGTATACTTTGTTAATTTAATTTATAATTGTGGCGGTTAGTGATTGGATCAAGATATATAATATTGGATCAATTAATTATAGTGATAATTAATTGATGGTGTATGATATGTGATATTATGCATGAAGGATGATCAAAAGCCCAAGCCCAATTTGCTAGGTGTATGCTAGGATATTTGTGTTGTATGATTGTAATAATTATCAATTTTTAAAGTGGGCTTGGTTTATGGCCCGTTCCCACCCCATGAGATGTATCCCTATGTGCCATGGATATTTATTTGTAAATATTAGAATAGGGGAAGATCAAGATTGGAAGATGGTGGCCTTGGTGATTATGAAGATCGAAGACATGTAATATTGGATGCTAATGTAATAGTATAGTTGCATTGCATCCCGTGCATTTACCCTAGGATTGGACCTAGGCCCGTGTTTGGCTCACACGGGCCATTAGTTTTGGGGCGATTGATCATCCTTGTATTGTTTTCTATTTATGATATATGCATGATATGTTATAAATAATGAGTATGTGCGTTATTATTATTATAATAACAAAGTTGCATGAATCCGGCAAACATACGATCAAACATGGCGAGCTTTTAAAATAAAATTAATGATGAGACCTTTCAAAATTAAAAACCCTCATTTTGAATAAGATTCAAAATTAATATCAAGCCCGAAAAGGGGAATTATAAAATTGGTTATAATTTCCTTGTCTTCCATCGACAATGGGTGCATGATGAACGCTACCCGTACTCGGGGCTCGGCTCATATTATTGGGGGAGCTTTGGGTGCCGGAAAGCTGTGACATCCATTGACATGGTGATGTGAACTACGTGGAACTCCCATGATTTCGGCTCATATTATTGAGGGAACTCATGGCGACCGTCCATTAAGGTTCAACATCGATGGGTAAGGCTTGACACGTGAAGATGAACGACGTCATATTATTGGGTCCTAATCAAACGTGAGACAAAAGTTTACGTTAAGGGTTGCATTGTGATGCAATTGGAAACTACCTTTTAGGAATTGTGATTGGCTGATATTATTCGGGATCATAATTCGCTAATTGGACCTTACGTACCTACTGAGGAAAGGAGTTTCCCGTTTTCACTAGAGGGTAGTGAAAGATGTCAAAACAGTGGGAGTAAATATTTATAAAGTTAAAGTCCATACTTTATATCTTACCAAATATTTAAAATAGTCATCAACATTTATCTGTTTTTACTTTTCAGTACAAATCGACAATGTCTTCGATGCGCAATTCGATATCTATAATACTCGACAAACACATATTAACTGGACCTAATTACCTCACTTGGCTAAGAAATTTGAAAATAGTCTTAAATTCGGAAAGGGTAACATATACACTAACTCAGTCGCCCCCTGTTGAGGCTCCGACTGACTGCAATCCTGAGGAATTGCAGGCTTACAAGGAATGGTGTGACCATGACTTGATAGCCAGGTGTTATATGCTGACTTCTATGAACGATGAGCTACAGAGGCGTTTTGAGGGTGCAAAGAGTGCTGCTGACATTCATTTGCAACTCAAAGAGCTCTTTGGTGAGCAAACACGACCTCTAAGGCATGCTACCGTCAAGGAGCTGATCACTTTGCGCATGCGAGATGGGACCTCGGTCCATGAGCATGGCCTAAAGGTGATCGGGCTCGTGGACAAGCTCGTTGGAATGGATCTGATCTTGCCTTCGGAGTTGACCACCGACGTGTTGCTGTTATCACTGCCTAGCTCATTTGATCCTTTTGTGGTGAACTTCAACATGAACAAGATGGAACCGACCCTTGAGGAGTTGGTGAACATGCTTGTTACGTTTGAATCCACCATCAAGCAAGAGAAGTTGGTTCTTTATGTGGGTTCTTCATCTGGTACGAAGATTGATCCACATGGGAATGGAAAGAAGAGTTCTTTCCAACGTCCCGAGAAGAACGAGCCCTTGTTGAGGCAATCTCCGAATCCCGTTGTGGCAGCCAGACCAGTTAAGGCTGACAAGACTGGTGATGTTTGCCATCACTGCAAGAAGCCTGGACATTGGAGGCGAAATTGCAAAGAATATCTTGCCCAGAAGTGTTCTGGAAACGGTATGTTCTAAATTTAAGTAAACATTTTAATTAACTCTACTTCTTGGGTATTAGATACCGGTTGTGACTCACATCTCTGTAATGGGTTACAGGTGATGGGAAGAAGTAGGAAGCTTAAGGAAGGTGTGACCTTCTTGAGGATGGGCAATGGAGCAAGAGTTGCTGCCAAGGCTATTAAGGATGTTTACTTATTGTTGAACTATGACTTTAAGTTAATTTTAAGAGATGTTTTGTTTGTACCTGTTTGGTGTAAAACATTGTTTCCATTTCTATTGTGATAAAAATGGATATTCTTGTTTATTTAGCAAAGGTGTTTGCAACATTTACAAGAATGAATGTTTAATTGGTACTTGAGAACTTGAAAACGATCTCTATAACTTAAAAGTAAAAGATATTCTACTAAATGTCCATTCAAAGGCAGATACCATATGAGATATGGATGGGTAAGCCTCCCAAATATTCTTATCTTAGAATATGGGGAGCCCTGCTTATGTGAAACAGGTAAGTGGGAGATAAATTGGATTGTTGATCCATTTTATGTTACTTTGTGGGATATCCAAGGAATTAAGTTGGATATCATTTCTATCATCCCCAAGAAACAAAAGTGTTTGTTTCTAGGAATGCAACCTTTTTGGGAAAAGGATTTTCTATTGGATAGAAAAAGGGAGATGATAGAACTCGAAGAGGTTCGAGAGAAACCCACAATTATGGAACCCACACCCGATGAGCCAAGAGAGGAGATACAAGCTCCTAAAAGATCCGAGAGACTCTCGAGACCACCTATGAGGTATGGTCAGCTTCTTGAAGAGGGCCATGATGAGCCTAACCATGGATGTGATCCAAGGACCTTCAAGGAAGCGTTATCGGATGCCGATTCATCCAAGTGGCTTGAAGAAATGGAATCTGAGTTGAATTCCATGCATTCGAACCAAGTGTAGGATCTTGTGGATCCACCTGTGGGAACTGTTCCTACAGGGACTTGGGGAGGATGGGAAGGTGTTGACCTTCAAGGCGCGATTGGTGGCAAAAGGATGTACTCAAAGACAAGGAGTTGACTTTGAGGAAACCTTTTCCCAATCGCAATGTTCAAGTCCATAAGGATTTTATTAGCCATAGCTGCATAGTATGACTATGAGATATGGCAGATGATGTCAAGACAAACTTTCTTAAATGGGGATTTTAAGAAAGTTATTCACATGTCTAAACCTGAAGGGTTTACATCTATCGGAAGTGAGCATATGGTATGCAAACTTCAGAGATCTATTTATGATCTAAAGCAGGCATCTAGGAGTTGGAACCTCAGATTCGACAGTACAATCAAATTGTTTGATTTACTATGAATCATGAGGGACCCTATGTGTATAAGAAGGTCAGTGGGAGTGTTGTGACATTCCTGGTGCTTTATGTTGATGACATTCTAATCATTGGGAATGATGTAGGAATGTTGCAATCAACAAAGATATGGTTAGCAAGTAAGTTCTCGATGAAGGACTTGGGTGAAGCATCTTTTGTATTGGGATACAGATCTATTGAGATAGATCGAAAAGATGGCTTGGTCTCACCCAGTCCACATACATTGATACCATCGTGAAGCAGTTCTCGATGGATGAGTCCATGAGAGGACATCTACCAGTGTGTCATGGCGTGTCCCTATCCAAGTCTGTCTCCCAAGACAGATGCAGAGATAGTGGCGATGACACGCATTCCGTATGCTTCGGAAATTGGTAATATCATGTATGGGATGATATCTACACGTCCTGACGTGGCGTTTCCACTATATGTAGTGAAATGATATCAATCGAACCCCGGTCTTCCACAACTAGAAAGCTGTGAAAGACATCCTCAAGTTGTTGAGAAGGACCAATAAGTTGTTCTTGGTCTATGGGGGTAGAGAACTGAAATTGGAAGGCTATACTGACTCTAGCTTCCAAAGCGATATCGATAACTCGAAGTCAACCTCTAGTTTCGTATTCATGCTCAACGGTGCTGCTGTCTCTTGGAAGAGTTCCAAGTAAGACAATATTACGGATTCCAGCACAGAGGCCGAATACATTGCTGCATCAGATGCAGCAAGAGAGGCTGTTTGGATAAGGAATTTCGTCCAAGAGTTGGACGTCATTCCTAATGGAATTGCTCCTATCCCGGTGTTGTGTGACAACACGGGAGCTATAGCTCAAGCAAAGGAGCCAAGGTCTCATCAGAAATCCAAACTAGTATTGAGAAAGTACCACATCCTCGGAGAGATTGTGGAATGAAGAGTAGTGTCTATTGACAAAGTCGGCTCCGCAGATTATGTTGTTGATCCACTAGCTAAGCCTTTACCTGGACCATTGTTCGACAAGCATCGCGAATCAATGGGTTTTAAGCATATGGGTAGTTGGCTCTAGTGCAAGTGGGAGATTGTTAGAGTAGGTGCCCGTCGAGCCAAGTGTTGGCCGAGTGTTCACAATGAAACTCTATGTATAAGCAGTCTTTATTTTAATAATATTTGAAATTATTACTTTGGCAAATCTTTATCTGTATACCCATGCTAGCTGCATAGATAAAGCCCTTGAATATACAAATAGTAGAAAGAATATGAGATGCTCATATGATGAGTATCATGAAACTCATATTTGTAATACTGTATATTCTAAAAACGGTTCCTAGTCGATTCAGCCGCCACTAAGAAGGATATAGGCCGCTCGAGTTAGAGACTAGTATCTGCGATGTGAGTACCATGTTTCATTGGTAGGGGACATTATGATGTCCGAACATGCAGATAGGTGCTCCTTGTAGAGTGCACTGAACAACCCTCCATAAAAGGACTTTCCAAGTGGTTCTCACTTATCGAGTGGAAAAGTCCTGGTTTATGGTTGTACAGAATTAGTCCTTATGACCCGGGACAACATTGAGACTCTATGTGCTAGAATTACACTTTGACTTGTTTACCGACTCTCATGGGGTCATTAGGTGGCAAGGTTGGGTGTTCTGTCGAAACACATAGGAGTCGATGCATTGTAGTCGGGGATTCACCGCTTACCTTCGGGTATGGATATCCTATGTGTTATCATGTGTATGTAGATCGAAATCTCTGGCCAGAGTATGGTTGTAATTATGAAAGGGGTTTCATAGATTGCACCATCGATGCAACTACGACATGACACATAGTATCGATTCATTGACAACTCTCGATAAACCAATGGTTGTCGAATCGATCGGGATATATGAGTTGAAGGGACCGTACTGTACGCTAACCATAATTGAATGGTTCTTGCAGGCACTATCATGTGATACCTAGGGAATCACGTAAGCGATGCTGCTAGGCGTTTAACGTGATTGGTTGGGTACTATCAGACTTGAGTTCTGACGTTCTTACTATCAAGGAGTTGATAAGTAAGAATGGAGCAATTGGGGTATGCTCGAATAAGGACATGTTTAGTCCGAATCACATGGAGATGTGAACCCACGGCTAGTTGTATCAATGAACCATTGAGGGCCACACAAGTACTAGCTTTGTAAATCCCGATGAGAAGTAAAAATAGTTCAATGTGTTGAACGGCTTATAAAGGAGTTTATAAGCGTAAGGAAACTTAGAAGTATGACTTCTATAAAGGAGAAAATAGTTCAATGTGTTGAACGACTTATAAATGAGTTTATAAGTGCAAAGAAAAATAGAAGTATGACTTCTATGAGAGAAATATAAATTTTAATTTATGGAAGTGTTCGTAGATTAAAATTTGGCCAAGTGACTAATGTTTTTGAAAATTGTGATTTTCATAAACATTATTATGGACTAAATTAAATTAATTCAAGTGTTGAATTAATTAAACACTAGTGGGCCTAGTAGAGCCCAAATAATTAAATTAATTCAAGTGTTGGATTAATTAAATAATATTGAGTCTTGTAGAGCTCAATTAAAATAATTATTTAACTAGTGGGACTTGGGTAAATTCAAGTAATGTTTAATTAGTCTCAAATGTGTTTGAGATAATTAAATTTAGTCCAAAGTTTTTAATTTGATTAAAAACTATATTATATGCATGCATGGGAGGTGAAGAGTTGGGGAATACTTTTGATTAAAATAATGGTTGGCATGCAACTTTTTGTATCAACTTTTTGCAACCCCGAGACTAGATTCTCCTCCCTCATTCTACACACACATGGCCGAAACCTCCCTTCCTATTCTCTCCATTTTTTCTCTTCTTTTGTGTTCTTCAATTTGTTGGAGAAAACACACACTTCTCTTTGAAAAATCCTCACATTTTTCTAGTGCAAATTGTGAGGGGATCTACCTAGTTGGTGGTGGGCCTAATTTGAAGGAAAGATTCAAGGATTTGGAGGAGGAGCTTGTAGATCTTCATGCCTTGAGGAGCTTTGTTGTTTGACAACAAAGTTGGAGCCACAATCAACTTTTAAAGTTGATAGGTAATACTTTCTTAACATCCTATGTATGTTTTTGAGATTTTTGTAAATATTGCACAACTTCTAATGATGGCCGAAATTTTCCCTTAAAATTTGATTTTTATGCTTCCGTTGCGTTTCCGGCCACCGTAACCGGTCCGCTTTCAAGGGTATCATCAGCTCCGAGTTAGAGATGTTGATATTCCGAAGACTGCATTCCGAACCAGATATGGGCATTACGAGTTTATTGTTATGCCTTTTGGTTTGACGAATACGCCTGCGGTATTTATGAGTTTGATGAACCGCATCTTTCAGAGATACTTAGATGATTTTCTGATTGTGTTTATTGACGACATTTTGGTGTATTCGAAGAGTCTGACTGAACATGCAGATCATCTGAGGATTGTATTGAAGACTTTGAGAAAAGAGCAGTTGTATGCCAAACTGTCCAAGTGTGAATTCTGGTTGCGACAGGTTGTCTTCTTGGGGCATATTATATCTGGAGAGGGTATTGCGGTAGATCCGAGCAAAGTGGAGGCTGTGGTCAGTTGGCCGAGACCGACTTCAGTGCCTGAGATACGCAGTTTCATGGGTCTAGCCGGGTATTATCGACGTTTTATTCGAGATTTCTCCAATATAGCGAAGCCTATCACCCAGTTGACACAGAAGAATATGCCATTTGTGTGGTCCGAAGATTGTGAAGCCAGTTTTGTAGAGCTGAAGAAGAGGCTGACTAGTGCGCCTGTCTTGACGATTCCTGCAGGTATAGGTGAGTTCGTTGTATACTGTGACGCATCTCACAGAGGGTTAGGGTGTGTTCTTATGCAGCGAGGGCACGTGATAGCATACGCCTCTAGACAACTGAAGCCGCACGAGACTCGTTATCCGATTCATGATCTTGAATTGGCGGCGATTGTATTTTCACTCAAGATCTGGCGTCATTATCTGTATGGCGAGAAATTTGAGATCTATTCTGATCATAAGAGCTTGAAGTACCTCTTTTCTCAGTCAGAGTTGAACATAAGGCAGCGACGATGGCTTGATCTGCTAAAAGATTTTGATTGCGAGATCAAATACCATCCAGGGAAGTCGAATGCAGCGGCAGACGCCTTGAGTCGAAAGGTATGTGCTCTTTCCTTGTCGACTGTAGGTGTATCGAATTTAGTAGAGGACTGTTGCTTGTCTGGATTGACATTTGATACAGATAATAGACCGTTGCGACTTACGGCGATTTAGATTGAGCCAGATCTGATTTTGAGGATCAAAGAGGCGCAGAAAACTGATCCGAGCCTTCAGAGGTCGATTGATATGGTCAGAGCTGGACATATCTCAGAATATCAGGTCAGAGATTCTGTTCTGTATGTGAATAACCGTCTAGTGGTGCCAGATGTTTCAGATTTAAGACGACAGATCATGTCAGAGGCACACTGTAGTCGGTTCAGCATTCACCCTGGTGGCAGGAAAATGTACAATGATTTGAAGACACAATTCTGGTGGAAGCAGATGAAGACAGATATTGCAGAATTTGTGTCTAGATGTTTGAATTGCCAGCAGGTGAAGGCAGAAAGAAAGAAGCCCGGAGGTTTACTTCAGAGTTTGTCTGTTCCTGAGTGGAAATGGGACCACATCTCCATGGATTTCGTGACGAAGTTACCTCGATCATCCCGGGGCTGTGATTCGATTTGGGTCATCATTGACAGATTAACCAAATCTGCGTGCTTTATTCCGTACAGAATGACCTACCGACATGATCAGATGGCAGAGTTATATGTCAGAGAGGTCGTCAGATTGCACGGTGTGCCGAAGTCGATCGTATCAGATCGTGATGCACGATTTACTTCTCACTTTTGGCATAGCTTGCAGCAGGCTTTAGGTACGACTTTACACCTGAGCACTGCTTATCATCCTCAGACGGATGGACTGTAATAGCCGAGCCCGGTGTACGGTATGGTTTAAGATTTTGTATGATTATTGGCTATTTGGGTAAGTTTAAGTATAGTTTGGATGTTAAGAGTTTCGAGTTATGATTTATAGTATGGTTGGTTATAGATGATGTGCAGTGTTATTGTAGCGGCGTTACGATTAAATTCATGATAAATGGTATATTGATCCAAATGAGGTGAGGCCAATTGGAGTGGTTAGATAAGACATAAGGCTATAACTTCCTTATTTTGAGTTTTGTTCAAATCATTGCGGAAGGTAAGCCAAAAGTGTCCCGAAGAGTGTTGTGTGTTTCGACGTTCCTCCAGTGACACAGGTTGGGAGATTTAGCATAACTTTTTACTCAGACCTCCAAATGATCTGAAATTTTGAGGGGGTCAAGATAAGACATAGAGCTACAACTTTGTAGTTTACCACTTTTTCCAATTCGGACGGGAAGAGGCGTTTCTGAGGCGATCTTTGTAGAAGCTGTGCGCAGAGTAAGATTTGGTCCGAAGGTAGAGCGCACCCGCGGTCATGTAAGGACCGCACCCGCGGTCTCAGTGGTTCAGAAAATGGTTTTTGGTCGTAGGCTTGGCGCACCCGCGGTCCTTGGAGTGCCGCACCCGCGGTCTTGCTTTTTGGAGGTATGGTCGAGATTTAAAGTAACTTTTTGGATGATTTGACTTCATTTCTCTTCTTCTTTCCCCTTCAATCTCGTTTTTCTCTCTAAGGAGCAAGGGTTTTCTTCCATTTCATCCATTTCCTACCTTTGATTCTTGGATCTAGTTCGATTTTCGACTTGAGATCGAGGTTCTCCTTGGTGCTAGGAAGCTTAGGTAAGTTTTTGGTTGAGTTCTATCATGGTTTTTGGTAATGAGATGCTATAGGTTGATGTATTGGTTGGTTTAATGGATTATTTGACTTGTATTTTTGGATATTGAGTTGATGTTGGTGTTATTTATGGATTATTGTTGTAGGTGGTGAACCAAGAGCTAAGTTTGAGGTGTTCTATTGGGTTGTAAGTGGAATTTCATCCTTTTTGCTCACATGATATTATATGTATTGTGTTTTAAAGATTTTAAAGTGATATTCCCTTCAATTGATTCATTGTTATGTATTGATTCCATTGATTATCTATTGGAGGCATTGATGTCTCACTATTGTTAATAAGGGAATACAAAAGAAAATATGAGATTGTGAAAGGACGGCTTTAAATGCTATTCAGAGTTCAAATGTTTCTATTGGATTGATAAATATATAGCCAGAGAATTGCATGCAATTAGTTGATCAACGCCCATAGGCTTGTATCCCTCAGAGTTATCGGTTTATATCGATTTGGGATACGAGTAACACAGACAGAGATACTATTGATATCAATCCAACCAGAGAAAAGAGAAATACCATCGTATTGCTATCTATTGCTATTGCTATTGCTACAGTTATTGCTACAGTATTCATGTTTCAGAGTTGATGGTATTTATGATTTCAAAGTCATGTTTTACAGAGTATACTATGTATCATTGTTATGTAAGAGTTCCACTTGCTGAGATTTATTCTCATTTCAGTTATTTCATGTGATGCAGATCAGAGTGGCGGCCCGGGACGTTGACTGTGGACTGGGGGTCATATGCATACACCGTTGGAAGGAAGATTTTGGCATGATCATAGGAATGATGTTTTGTATTTTGTTTTGTCATTCGAATGATCATGTGTTACTAATTTGTAAAGATGTTTAAAGAAATGTATTTTGAAACTCCTTCCATATTTTAAAGAAAAATTTATTTCCGCTGTGCATTTTATTTAAAGAGGTCAGAGGTGTCACATGGACAGTCAGAGCGGACTATCCAGACTTTAGAGGACATGCTGAGAGCGGTAGTATTAGATTTTGGTACTAGTTGGCAAGATTCATTGCCGTTGTGTGAGTTTTCATACAACAACAGCTATCAGACTAGCATTGAGATGGCACCGTTCGAAGCTTTATAAGGAAAGAAGTGCAGATCTCCGTTGTACTGGGATGATATCTCCGAGGTACCAGAGTTGGGACCTGATATGATTCGTGAGATGACCGAGAAAGTGAAGATCATTCAGAAGAGAATGAAGACGGAACAAGATAGGCAAGCGAAGTACGCCAATATCAGATGCATACCGTTAGTGTTTGATCAGGGAGACAGAGTATTTTTGAAGATTTCACCTTTCAGAGGCTTTGTCAGATTTGGCAAGCGAGGAAAGTTATCTCCTAGATACGTCGGTCCGTATGAGATCCTTGAGAAGATTGGCGATCGAGCTTACAGACTTGCTCTTCCTCCTTCACTGTCCGGTATACATGACGTTTTTCATGTATCGATGTTGCGCAGATACATGCCGGATGAATCTCATGTCATTCAGCCTTACGAAGCCGAGTTAGATCAGACTCTGAGCTATGTGGAAAGACCGATACAGATTCTTGATCGGAAAGAGAAACAACTTAGAACCAAGACCATTCCGCTTGTGAAGGTTTAGTGGAGTCGTCATGGCATCGAGGAAGCAACTTGGGAGACAGAGTCTGAGATGAGACAGAGGCATCCCGAGCTATTCTTATGATGTGAGTCTTTCTTCCCGTTTTGACTTTACAATTTTGTATATACTTACATGATTAATTGCTTGCGAGTTCGAGGGCGAACTCCTGTCTAAGAGGGGGAGAAATGTAAGGCTCGAGAATTGTCCGTGTCATCGATGTGAGACTTGAAGAGGAAAATGCATGACATGAAAAATGAGAGTTTGAGCAAGCATGGCCGAAGCCACACCGCCCCTGCGGTGCTAGTGTAATAGCCGAGCCCGGTGTACGGTACTGGTTTAAGCTTTATTGTGTTATTTGGGTTTATGATTTGATGTTTAGAGTTGTGTTTTGGGCTATAGTATTATTGGTTATTGTTTTATTGAGATATTAGTTGGTGTTGATTGTTCGTTGCAGCGTTTCGGATCGATTTTGGTGGCTTTATTACTGTTCATTGCCGTAGCAAGAGTTCACCCGCGCCCTTAGGTGAGTGCCCCCGCGGTATACTATTCATGATTTTGGATTTGGAGGGCCGTGGCATCACCGCACCCGCGGCAGTGCAAGGACCGCACCCGCGGTGTGCACCGCACCCGCGGTAATTGTAGCACCGCACCCGCGGTGTTCGTGCATGGGATTTATTTTGGTTGCCGTGAGCTTAGCGCACCCGCGGTGCTTGTGTGACCGCACCCGCGGTGTAAGTATGGGCGAGATATTTAGCTACTTTTTGGGAGTTGTTGGCCATACCTTATCCATTTCTTTCCCTTCCATTCGAGATTTCCCTCCATTGGCAAGGGTTTTCCTCTATTTCTTTTGCTTCCTACCTTTGATTCTTGGAGTTATTTGGATTTCCGACTTGAGATCAACGTTCTCCGTGGTATAAGGAAGCTTAGGTAAGTTTTTGGTGCGATTCTATCATATTTTTTGGAGATGAGTTGCTATAGGTTGATGTTTTGGTTGGTTTAATGGATTATTTAACTTGTATTGTGGATATAGAGTTGATATTGGTGTTGTTTTTGGATTATTGTTGTAGGTGGTATACCAAGAGCTAAGTTTGAGGTGTTCTATTGGTTTGTAAGTGGAATTTCATCTTTTTTGCTCACATGATATTATATGTATTGTGTTTTAAAGATTTTAAAGTGATATTCCCTTCAATTGATTCATTGTTATGTATTGATTCCATTGATTATCTATTGGAGGCATTGATGTCTCACTATTGTTAATAAGGGAATACAAAAGAAAATAAGAGATTGTGAAATGACGGCTTTAAATGCTATTCAGAGTTCAAATGTTTCTATTGGATTGATAAATATATAGCCAAAGAATTGCATGCAATTAGTTGATCAACGCCCATAGGCTTTTATCCCTCACAGTTATCGATTTATATCGATGGGATATTTGCACCCACAGTCATAGATACTATTGATATCAATCCAACCATAGAAAAGAGAAAATACCATCGTATTGCTATCTATTGATATGATATTGCTACAGTTATTGCTACAGTATTCATGTTTCAGAGTTGATGGTATTTATGATTTCAAAGCTATGATTTACAGAGTATATTGTATCATTGCTATGTTAGAGTTCCACTTGCTGAGATTTATTCTCATTTCAGTTATTTTCATGTGATGCAGATCAGAGTGGAGGCCCGGGACGTTGAAGGTGGATAGGGGTCATATGCATGCACCGTTGGAAGGAAGATTAACTTTGTATCATTTTGGGACATGATCATAAGAATGATTCTTTTGTATTTTGTATATCATTTGAATGATCATGTGATTATTTTGTAAACATTTTTTTATGAAATGTATTTTGAAACTCCTTCCATATTTTAAAGAAAAATTTTAAATTTCCGCTGTGTATTTTATCGTTACGGGTCAGGGTGTCACATTTAGTGGTATCAGAGCGGTGTTCTTCGGACCAATGCATATGACTTCGTCTACTTTCAACTGTCCGGGTATGTTTCTTGCATCTATCCATTGTTATATATATATTGATTGGTGTCTTGTGAGCAATTGTAGAGTATGCCTCCTAAGCGTAAGGCGGCAGAGGGCGAGGATAGTTCTTCCTCGAGAGTTGTCGACGAGTTCGGCAAGTTGCTTAAGGAGCAGGCTAAGGTGCATAGCGATCAGATTCAGCAGTTGCTCCGATTGCAAGGAGCAGGTCAGGGTCGAGGCCAAGTGAGAGGTCAGGTTGCTCAGGCTGTTGGCACTGATGCCGTCTTTTCTGCTTTCAAGAGAATGGATCCACCGGAATTCGCAGGTAGCACCGATCCTCTAGTTGCTGTCGAGTGGGTCAAGGCGCTTGAAGCTATCTTCGATCATCTCCAATACGAGGACAAAGACAGGATCAGTTGTGCTATTTTCATGTTGGTTAAAGCTGCACGTATCTGGTGGAATGCCACGAAAGTGGGAGTTGATGTTGCGACACTGAAGTGTTCTGAGTTCACTGACTTGTTCTACGACAAGTATTTCCCCGATGCACTTCGAACGAGGAAGGTTACGGAGTTCTTGGAGCTTCGACAGGGGAGCTTAGATGTTGGTCAGTATATTCTGAAGTTTGAGGAGGGTTGCTTGTTTGCTCCGTATATTGCTTCGAACGACAAGGCACTACAAGAAAAAAGCTATACGACAACGGATTTAATCCGTTGTCGTAGCCTTTTTAAAACTGTTGTTGAAGCCGGTGTTGTTAAATGTCCGCTCAAAGACAACGGTTAAAAACTGTTGTTGTAGCTACAATTTGTGACGGTTTTAAAAACCGTCGCAAAACAAAAACTGTTGTCGTAGCTGCTCTTTGCGACGGTTTTTAAAACCGTCGCAAATGATAATTGCGACGGTTTTGTAATCCGTCGCAAAATATAGTGACGACGGAAACCTATATAAACCGTCGCTATATTTAGCGACAGTATTCATGTAGAACAACCGTCGCTATGTAGCGACGGTGTTTAAGTCCGTCGCTAATATTTTAGGTAAAATAAAAAAAAATTTAGAATTTAATAAATCTGTGTTGTAAATTGGAACAATCTTGTAAAAGATAAAATATTTAAGTGTCGTGAATTAATAAAATCGTGTAACAGATAAAAATTTTAATTGTTTTGATGTGGTAAAAAAATCGTGTAAAAGATAAAAATTTTAAGTTTTGTGAAGTGGTAAAATCATGTAAGAGATAAAAAATTTAAGTGTTGTGAAGTTGTAAAATCGTGTAAGTGAGAAAAATTTTAATTTTTGTGAAGTGAAGTGGTAGAAATTGAATGAAATTTGCATGTATTTATAGAGATTGATGGAAAAAATGGAGGGAAGAATTGGGGGGAACGAATTTTTTTGAAAATAGCGACGGTGTTAACTTAACCCGTCGCTAATTTTTAAATCGGCGACGGTTTAAACTTATTAGTCGCTATATGTTGCGACGGTTTTGATAAAAGCGTCGCCCAATTTAGCGACGGTATGAATAAAACTGTCGCTGATGTTAACCATGCGACGATGTTTTTTCAACCGTCGCTAAATTTAGCGACGCATGAGATTTCCGCGTGGCCGATTTATATCTTGGAGACAGTAATTAATACCGTCGCTAAAATTAGCGACGGTTAAAGTAAAATCCGTCGCTAAATATGCCACAAAAAACTATTTTTTAAAAAACCGTTGTTGAATGTACCAAAAAAAGCGCTAATAGACAACGGTTCCGTAAACCATTGTCTTTTACCCTAAAAAATGCTCAAAGACAACGTTTTATAAAACCGTTGTCTTTGACCCGAAAAACCGTTGTCTTTTGCACGCAAAAGACAACGGTTTTTTAAAAACCGTTGTCTTTTTTTTAAAAAGCACACTTTTAACAACGGTTTTCGTAAAAACCGTTGTTAAATGTTTTTTAACAACGGGTTTTACGAAAACCGTTGTTAAAAGTGTGTTGTTGTTTGTGTTTTTTCTTGTAGTGAGGACAAGGGCGCTCATTTCATTTGAGGCCTTAGAGCGGAGATTCGCCGTGATATCAACATGTCTAAAGCTGTTACTTTCAAGGAGATTGTGTCCAAGGCACTGTTGGCCGAGCAGGACGAGAAGGACATCGCCAGGGAGAGGCAAGAGAGGCACCAAGCTGTTGCTCAGAGAGGCCAGGGTTCTAATTGTTAGAGTAGGTGCCCGTCGAGCCAAGTGTTGGCCGAGTGTTCACAATGAAACTCTATGTATAAGCAGTCTTTATTTTAATAATATTTGAAATTATTATTTTGGCAAATCTTTATCTGTATACCCATGCTAGCTGCATAGATAAAGCCCTTGAATATACAAATAGTAGAAAGAATATGGGATGCTCATATGATGAGTATCATGAAACTCATATTTGTAATACTGTATATTCTAAACAGTTCCTAGTCGATTCAGCCGCCACTAAGAAGGATATAGGCCGCTCGAGTTAGAGACTAGTATCTGCGATGTGAGTACCATGTTTCATTGGTAGGGGACATTGTGATGTCCGAACATGCAGATAGGTGCTCCTTGTAGAGTGCACTGAACAACCCTCCATAAAAGGACTTTCCAAGTGGTTCTCACTTATCGAGTGGAAAAGTCCTGGTTTATGGTTGTACAGAATTAGTCCTTATGACCCGGGACAACATTGAGACTCTATGTGCTAGAATTACACTTTGACTTGTTTACCGACTCTCATGGGGTCATCAGGTGGCAAGGTTGGGTGTTCTGTCGAAACACATAGGAGTCGATGCATTGTAGTCGGGGATTCACCGCTTACCTTCGGGTATGGATATCCTATGTGTTATCATGTGTATGTAGATCGAAATCTCTGGCCAGAGTATGGTTGTAATTATGAAAGGTGTTTCATAGATTACACCATCGATGCAACTACGACATGACACATAGTATCGATTCATAGACAACTCTCGATAAACCAATGGTTGTCGAATCGGTCGGGATATATGAGTTGAAGGGACCGTACTGTACGCTAACCATAATTGAATGGTTCTTGCAGGCACTATCATGTGATACCTAGGGAATCACGTAAGCGATGCTGCTAGGCGTTTAACGTGATTGGTTGGGTACTATCAGACTTGAGTTCTGACGTTCTTACTATCAAGAAGTTGATAAGTAAGAATGGAGCGATTGGGGTATGCTCGAATAAGGACATGTTTAGTCCGAATCACATTGAGATGTGAACCCACGGCTAGTTGTATCAATGAACCATTGAGGGCCACACAAGTACTAGCTTTGTAAATCCCGATGAGAAGTAAAATAGTTCAATGTGTTGAACGGCTTATAAAGGAGTTTATAAGCGTAAAGGAAAATTAGAAGTATGACTTCTATAAAGGAGAAAATAGTTCAATGTGTTGAACAACTTATAAATGAGTTTATAAGTGTAAAGAAAAATAGAAGTATGACTTCTATGAGAGAAATATAAATTTTGATTTATGGAAGTGTTCCTAAATTAAAATTTGGCCAAGTGAATAATGTAATTGAAAATTGTGATTTTCATAGACATTATTATGGACTAAATAAATTAATTCAAGTGTTGAATTAATTAAACACTAGTGGGCCTAGTAGAGCCCAAATAATTAAATTAATTCAAGTGTTGGATTAATTAAATAATATTGAGTCTTGTAGAGCTCAATTAAAATAATTATTTAAACTAGTGGGACTTGAGTAAATTCAAGTAATGTTTAATTAGTCTCAAATATGTTTGAGATAATTAAATTTAGTCCAAAGTTTTTAATTTGATTAAAAACTATATAGTATGCATGCATGGGAGGTGAAGGGTTGGAGATTACTTTTTAATAAAATAATGCAAGGCATGCTACTTTTCATTTTTGCTTTTTGCAACACCAAGACAAGGAATTGAACTCATTCTCCTTCCCTCCCACTATGGAATGGCCGAAAATATTCACATCCTTTCTCTCAAGTTTTTCTTCTCCATTTTGTGTTCTTGAATTGTTTAAGAACACACACTTCTCTTTGATAAATCCTCACATTTTTCTAGTGCAAATTGTGAGGGGATTTACCTAGTTGGTGGTGGGCTTAATTTTGGAGTAAGGAGGAGGCTTGAAGATCTTCATCCATTCAAGAGCTTTGTTGCTAGTCAACAAAGTTGGAGCCACAATCAACTTTTTAAAGTTGATAGGTACATTTCTTTAACATCCTATGAATGTATGTTTATGTTTTTGTAAATATTGCACAAGATTTTTCATGGGGTGGCCGAAATTTTACATAATAAAATTTCGATTTTGACTTCCGTTGCGCTTCCGGCCACCGTAACCGGTCCGCTTTCAAGTGGTATCCGAGCTTAGGTTACGGATTTTGTGTAATATTTACGTAATATTATGTTGAGATTGATTTCTAACCGCTTGAGAAATTTTTTTGTGCATGTATTGATAGGGCCGAAAATTTTTGAAGAAAACAAAAAAAAAAAAAATAATTTTTGGGGGCTGCCCGAGGGGCTGCCCGAGAATTTCGGGCAGCCGAGGGGCAGCCCCCGAAATGCAGTTTTTTAAATAAATAAAAAAAAAAAATTTTTTTGTTGTGGCCGGAATCCGGCGACGGAGCTCCGGCGACGGCGATGACGGCTAGGGTTTCCAAAAGTGTTTTGGTTAATCCAAGTGTCATGGGCCTTGAGATGTTGGGCCATTGGATGGACAACATAATTTGTGAAATTTAAATGGGCCAAAGTATTTTTGGTGAAAAATGGTTTTTGGGCCCTTAAGTTTAAATTTACAATTGTTGCACATGTTTTCTCATAAAATAAATAATTGAAGTTGGACTTTAATTATTTATAGTAAATTGTGATTTACAAGAAATTCGATTATAAATAAATTAATTTGAAAGTAGACAAAGGTGTTTGTATACTTTGTTAATTTAATTTATAATTGTGGCGGTTAGTGATTGGATCAAGATATATAATATTGGATCAATTAATTATAGTGATAATTAATTGATGGTGTATGATATGTGATATTATGCATGAAGGATGATCAAAAGCCCAAGCCCAATTTGCTAGGTGTATGCTAGGATATTTGTGTTGTATGATTGTAATAATTATCAATTTAAAGTGGGCTTGGTTTATGGCCCGTTCCCACCCCATGAGATGTATCCCTATGTGCCATGGATATTTAATTGTAAATATTAGAATAGTGGAAGATCTAGATTGGAAGATAGTGGCCTTGGTGATTATGAAGATCGAAGACATGTAATATTGGATGCTAATGTAATAATATAGTTGCATTTGCATCCCGTGCATTTACCCTAGGATTGGACCTAGGCCCGTGTTTAGCTCACACGGGCCATTAGTTTTGGGGCGATTGATCATCCTTGTACTGTTTTCTATTTATAATATATGCATGATATGTTATAAATAATGAGTATGTGCGTTATTATTATTATAATAACAAAGTTGCATGAATCCGGCAAACATACGATCAAACATGGCGAGCTTTTAAAATAAAATTAATGATGAGACCTTTCAAAATTAAAAACCCTCATTTTGAATAAGATTCAAAATTAATATCAAGCCCGAAAAGGGGAATTATAAATTTGTTTATAATTTCCTTGTCTTCCATCGACAATGGGTGCATGATGAACGCTACCCGTACTCGGGGCTCGGCTCATATTATTGAGGGGGCCCTGGGTGCCGGAAAGCTGTGACATCCATTGACATAGTGATGTGAACTACGTGGAACTCCCATGATTTCGGCTCATATTATTGAGGGAACTCATGGCGACCGTCCATTAAGGTTCAACATCGATGGGTAAGGCTTGACACGTAAAGATGAACGACGTCATATTATTGGGTCCTAATCAAACGTGAGACAAAAGTTTACGTAGAGGGTTGCATGGCGATGCAATTGGAAACTACCTTTTAGGAATTGTGATGGCCGATATTATTCGGGATCACAATTCGCTAATTGGACCTTACGTACCTACTGAGGAAAGTGTTTCCCGTTTTCACTAGAGGGTAGTGAAAGATGTCAAAACAGTGGGAGTAAATATTTATAAAGTTAAAGTCCATACTTTATATCTTACCAAATATTTTAAAATAGTCATCAACATTTATCTGTTTTTACTTTTCAGTACAAATCAACAATGTCTTCGATGCGCAATTCGATATCTATAATACTCGACAAACACATATTAACTGGACCTAATTACCTCACTTGGCTAAGAAATTTGAAAATAGTCTTAAATTCGGAAAGGGTAACATATACACTGACTCAGTCGCCCCCTGTTGAGGCTCCGACTGACTGCACTCCTGAGGAATTGCAGGCTTACGAGGAATGGTGTGACCATGACTTGATAGCTAGGTGTTATATGCTGACTTCTATGAACGATGAGCTACAGAGGCGTTTTGAGGGTGCAAAGAATGCTGCTGACATTCATTTGCACCTCAAGGAGCTCTTTGGAGAGCAAACGCGTCCTCTTAGGCATGCAACCGTCAAGGAGCTGATCACTTTGCGCATGCGAGATGGGGCCTCGGTCCATGAGCATGGCCTAAAGGTGATCGGGCTCGTGGACAAGCTCGTTGGCATGGATTTGATCTTGCCTTCGGAGTTGACCACCGACGTGTTGCTGTTATCGCTGCCTAGCTCATTTGATCCTTTTGTGGTGAATTTCAACATGAACAAGATGGAACCGACCCTTGAGGAGTTGGTGAACATGCTTGTTACGTTTGAATCCACCATCAAGAAAGAGAAGTTGGTTCTTTATGTGGGTTCTTCATCTGGTACGAAGATTGATCCACATGGGAAGGGAAAGAAGAGTTCTTTCCAACGTCCCGAGAAGAACGTGCCCCTGTTGAGGCAATCTCCGAACCCTGTTGAGGCAGCCAGACCAGTTAAGGCTGACAAGACTAATGATGTATGTCATCACTGCAAGAAGCCTGGACATTGGAGGCGAAATTGCAAAGAATATCTTGCCCAGAAGTGTTCTGGAAACGGTATGTTCTAGATTTAAGTAAACATTTTAATTAACTCTACTTCTTGGGTATTAGATACCGGTTGTGACTCACATCTCTGTAATGGGTTACAGGTGATGGGAAGAAGTAGGAAGCTTAAGGAAGGTGTGACCTTCTTGAGGATGGGCAATGGAGCAAGAGTTGCTGCCAAGGCTATTAAGGATGTTTACTTATTATTGAACAATGACTTTAAGTTAATTTTAAGAGATGTTTTGTTTGTACCTGTTTGGTGTAAAACATTGTTTCCATTTATATTGTGATAAAAATGGATATTCTTGTTTATTTAGCAAAGGTGTTTGCAACATTTACAAGAATGAATGTTTAATTGGTACTTGAGAACTTGAAAACGATCTCTATAACTTAAAAGTAAAAGATATTCTACTAAATGTCCATTCAAAGGCAGATACCATATGAGATATGGATGGGTAAGCCTCCCAAATATTCTTATCTTAGAATATGGGGAGCCCTGCTTATGTGAAGCAGGTAAGTGGGAGATAAATTGGATTGTTGATCAATTTTATGTTACTTCGTGGGATATCCAAGGAATTAAGTTGGATATCATTTCTATCATCCCCAAGAAACAAAAGTGTTTGTTTCTAGGAATGCAACCTTTTTGGAAAGGGATTTTCTATTGGATAGAAAAAGGCAGATGATAGAACTCGAAGAGGTTCGAGAGAAACCCACAATTATAGAACCCACACCCGATGAGCCAAGAGAGGAGATACAAGCTCCTAGCATATACGAGAAAGTCTCGAGACCACCTATGAGGTATGGTCTGCTTCTTGAAGAGGGCCATGATGAGCCTAACCATGGATGTGATCCAAGGACCTTCAAGAAAGCGTTATCTGATGCCGATTCATCCAAGTGGCTTGAAGCAATGGAATCTGAGATGAATTCCATGCATTCGAACCAAGTGTAGGATCTTGTGGATCCACCTGTGGGAACTGTTCCCACAGGGACTTGGGGAGGATGGGAAGGTGTTGACCTTCAAGGCGCGATTGGTGGCAAAAGGGTGTACTCAAAGACAAGGAGTTGACTTTGAGGAAACCTTTTCCCAATCGCAATGCTCAAGTCCATAAGGATTTTATTAGCCATAGCTGCATAGTATGACTATGAGATATGGCAGATGGATGTCAAGACAAACTTTCTTAAATGGGGATTTTAAGAAAATTATTTACATGTCTAAACCTGAAGGGTTTATATCTATCGGAAGTGAGCATATGGTATGCAAACTTCAAAGATCTATTTATGATCTAAAGCAGGCATCTAGGAGTTGGAACCTCAGATTCGACAGTACAATCAAATAGTTTGATTTACTAAGAATCATGAGAGACCCTGTGTGTATAAGAAGGTCAGTGGGAGTGTTGTGACATTCCCGGTATTTTATGTTGATGACATTCTACTCATTGGGAATGATGTAGGAATGTTGCAATCAACTAAGATATGATTAGCGAGTGAGTTCTCGATGTAGGACTTGGGTGAAGCATCTTTTGTATTGGGATACAGATCTATTGAGATAGATCGAAAAGATGGCTTGGTCTCACCCAGTTCACATACATGATACCATCGTGAAGCGGTTCTCGATGGATGCGTCCTTGAGAGGACATCTACCAATGTGTCATGGCGTGTCCCTATCCAAGTCTGTCTCCTGAGACTGATGCAGAGATAGTGACGATGACACGCATTCCGTATGCTTCGGAAATTGGTAATATCATGTATGGGATGATATCTACACGTCCTGACGTGGCGTTTGCACTATGTGTAGTGAAAGGATATCAATCGAACCCTGGTCTTCCACACCTGAAAGCTGTGAAAGACATCCTCAAGTTGTTGAGAAGGACCAATAAGTTGTTCTTGGTCTATGGGGGTAGAGAACTGAAATTGGAAGGCTATACCGACACTAGCTTCCAAAGCGATATCGATAACTCGAAGTCAACCTCTAGGTTTGTATTCGTGCCCAATGGTGCTGCTGTCTCTTGGAAGAGTTCCAAGCAAGACAATATTACGGATTCCAGCACAGAGGCCGAATACATTGCTGCATAAGATGCAGCAAGGGAGGCTGTTTGGATAAGGAATTTCGTCTAAGAGTTGGATGTCATTCCTAATGGAGTTGCTCCTGTCCCGGTGTTGTGAGACAACACGGGAGCTTTTGCTCAAGCAAAGGAGCCAAGGTCTCATCAGAAGTCCAAACACGTATTGAGAAAGTACCACATCCTCGGAGAGATTGTGGAAAGAAGAGAAGTGTCTATTGACAAAGTCGGCTCCGCAGATTATGTTGTTGATCCACTAGCTAAGCCTTTACCTAGACCATTATTCGACAAGCATCGCGAATCAATGGGTTTTATGCATATGGGTAGTTGGCTCTAGTGCAAGTGGGAGATTGTTAGAGTAGGTGCCCGTCGAGCCAAGTGTTGGCCGAGTGTTCACAATGAAACTCTATGTATAAGCAGTCTTTATTTTAATAATATTTGAAATTATTATTTTGGCAAATCTTTATCTGTATACCCATGCTAGCTGCATAGATAAAGCCCTTGAATATACAAATAGTAGAAAGAATATGGGATGCTCATATGATGAGTATCATGAAACTCATATTTGTAATACTGTATATTCTAAACAGTTCCTAGTCGATTCAGCCGCCACTAAGAAGGATATAGGCCGCTCGAGTTAGAGACTAGTATCTGCGATGTGAGTACCATGTTTCATTGGTAGGGGACATTGTGATGTCCGAACATGCAGATAGGTGCTCCTTGTAGAGTGCACTGAACAACCCTCCATAAAAGGACTTTCCAAGTGGTTCTCACTTATCGAGTGGAAAAGTCCTGGTTTATGGTTGTACAGAATTAGTCCTTATGACCCGGGACAACATTGAGACTCTATGTGCTAGAATTACACTTTGACTTGTTTACCGACTCTCATGGGGTCATCAGGTGGCAAGGTTGGGTGTTCTGTCGAAACACATAGGAGTCGATGCATTGTAGTCGGGGATTCACCGCTTACCTTCGGGTATGGATATCCTATGTGTTATCATGTGTATGTAGATCGAAATCTCTGGCCAGAGTATGGTTGTAATTATGAAAGGTGTTTCATAGATTACACCATCGATGCAACTACGACATGACACATAGTATCGATTCATAGACAACTCTCGATAAACCAATGGTTGTCGAATCGGTCGGGATATATGAGTTGAAGGGACCGTACTGTACGCTAACCATAATTGAATGGTTCTTGCAGGCACTATCATGTGATACCTAGGGAATCACGTAAGCGATGCTGCTAGGCGTTCAACGTGATTGGTTGGGTACTATCAGACTTGAGTTCTGACGTTCTTACTATCAAGAAGTTGATAAGTAAGAATGGAGCGATTGGGGTATGCTCGAATAAGGACATGTTTAGTCCGAATCACATTGAGATGTGAAACCACGGCTAGTTGTATCAATGAACCATTGAGGGCCACACAAGTACTAGCTTTGTAAATCCCGATGAGAAGTAAAATAGTTCAATGTGTTGAACGGCTTATAAAGGAGTTTATAAGCGTAAAGGAAAATTAGAAGTATGACTTCTATAAAGGAGAAAATAGTTCAATGTGTTGAACAACTTATAAATGAGTTTATAAGTGTAAAGAAAAATAGAAGTATGACTTCTATGAGAGAAA
The DNA here is from genome assembly GCF_022965805.1 of Primulina eburnea. Taxonomy (NCBI): domain Eukaryota; kingdom Viridiplantae; phylum Streptophyta; class Magnoliopsida; order Lamiales; family Gesneriaceae; genus Primulina; species Primulina eburnea. The sequence continues at coordinate 19,452,633 of NC_133104.1, read as the reverse complement.
TATAAATTTTGATTTATGGAAGTGTTCCTAAATTAAAATTTGGCCAAGTGAATAATGTAATTGAAAATTGTGATTTTCATAGACATTATTATGGACTAAATAAATTAATTCAAGTGTTGAATTAATTAAACACTAGTGGGCCTAGTAGAGCCCAAATAATTAAATTAATTCAAGTGTTGGATTAATTAAATAATATTGAGTCTTGTAGAGCTCAATTAAAATAATTATTTAAACTAGTGGGACTTGAGTAAATTCAAGTAATGTTTAATTAGTCTCAAATATGTTTGAGATAATTAAATTTAGTCCAAAGTTTTTAATTTGATTAAAAACTATATAGTATGCATGCATGGGAGGTGAAGGGTTGGAGATTACTTTTTAATAAAATAATGCAAGGCATGCTACTTTTCATTTTTGCTTTTTGCAACACCAAGACAAGGAATTGAACTCATTCTCCTTCCCTCCCACTATGGAATGGCCGAAAATATTCACATCCTTTCTCTCAAGTTTTTCTTCTCCATTTTGTGTTCTTGAATTGTTTAAGAACACACACTTCTCTTTGATAAATCCTCACATTTTTCTAGTGCAAATTGTGAGGGGATTTACCTAGTTGGTGGTGGGCTTAATTTTGGAGTAAGGAGGAGGCTTGAAGATCTTCATCCATTCAAGAGCTTTGTTGCTAGTCAACAAAGTTGGAGCCACAATCAACTTTTTAAAGTTGATAGGTACATTTCTTTAACATCCTATGAATGTATGTTTATGTTTTTGTAAATATTGCACAAGATTATGGGGTGGCCGAATTTTTGCCTTAAAAATTTCGATTTTGACTTCCGTTGCGCTTCCGGCCACCGTAACCGGTCCGCTTTCACTAATCAGAGGGGCAGGGATCGTTTCAAGGGCAAGGGCAAGATGGAGTCGAGTCCTAGACCTCCGCCAGTTCCAGTTGTTCCATTTGATCCCGAGAAGCCTTTGTGTCAGAAGTGTGGCAAGCATCACCGTGGAGAGTGCAGATTTGGCACTCAGTCTTGTTATCGTTGTGGCGTGGCAGGCCACGTTGCCAGGAATTGTCCTAAGGGAGCTAGCCAAGGGAAAGTGCAGGGTCGTATCTTTTCGATGACCAAGGAAGGTATTAATCATGATTCTTCATTGATCTCTAGTACTATTTTGATTTCAGGCAGAGTAGCTACTACTTTGATTGATACTGGTGCTACTCATTCTTTTATGTCTGATTTGTTTTTGAGATCTTTGAGTATAGTTCCTTCTATTCTTCCCATTCAGCTTAGTGTTGTTTTGCCTTCGGGAGATGTCTTGTGCCCGACAGCGATTGTCTTTGCGTGCCCTGTTCGTATTGAGGAGCGAGTTGTCTTCGCTGATTTGATGGTTATTCCTATGGTTGCCTTCGATGTTATTCTTGGCATGGATTGGCTTTCGACTTACCGTGCAGTTATCGATTATGTTGCTAAGAAGGTGACTTTTGCAGATGATGGCCAGGGAGGAGTTCTCGCTAGCTCAGGTACTTCGCTGGTCCTTCTTTTTATTTCTTGTCTTGAGGCTGAGAGATTGTTGTGTAGAGGTTGCGATGGGTTTCTTGCTTCTATTGTGGATGTTAGTAGACTGATTAAGTTGAATATTGATGATATCGATGTGGTGAGGGAGTTTGCTGATGTGTTTGAGGATGATGTTCCGGGTTTGCCGCCGGACAGAGATGTTGAGTTCGTGATCGATTTAGCTCCTGGTACGGTTCCTATCTCTAAGGCTCCGTACCGAATGGCCCCTACTGAGATGAAGGAGTTGAAGGCGCAGTTGCAGGATCTTCTAGATAAGGGATTCATTCGTCCGAGTTCTTCGCCTTGGGGAGCTCCGGTTCTTTTCGTTAAGAAGAAAGATGGTTCCTTGCGGCTGTGTATCGACTACAGGGAGCTCAACAAAGTGACTGTCAAGAACAAGTATCCGTTGCCACGGATAGATGATTTGTTTGATCAGCTCCATGGTGCCACTGTGTTCTCGAAGATTGATCTTCGGTCTGGCTACTATCAGTTGAAGGTTAGGGAGTCTGATGTCCCTAAGACGGCTTTCAGGACCAGGTATGGTCATTTTGAGTTTCTTGTGATGTCGTTTGGTTTGACCAATGCCCCTTCAGTCTTCATGGACCTGATGAACCGTGTGTTCAAGCCGTTCTTGGATAGCTTCGTCATTGTTTTCATCGACGATATCCTGATCTATTCCAAGACCAGAGAGCTTCATGCAGAGCATCTCAGAGTGGTGCTTCAGTTGTTGCGAGAGAAGAGGTTGTTTGCCAAGTTGAAGAAGTGTGAGTTTTGGCTGGATCAGATTTCTTTTCTAGGCCATGTCGTTTCGAGAGATGGCATTGCTGTTGATCCATTGAAGATTGAGGCGATTCAGAATTGGCCTATTCCTACTACTGTTTCTGAGGTACGCAGTTTCCTCGGTTTGGCGGGTTATTATCGTCGTTTCATTTCAGATTTTTCCAAGATTGCCCTGCCATTGTCCAATCTGACGAGGAAGACTATGAAGTTCGAGTGGTCTATCGAATGCCAAAGTGCATTCCAAGAGCTGAAGGATAGATTGACGACAGCTCCTGTTCTTTCATTGCCTAGTGGTTCTGAGAATTTCGTTGTCTTTACCGATGCGTCGAAGAGAGGCCTTGGTGCAGTTCTGATGCAGCGAGGTAAGGTTATTGCCTATGCTTCTCGCCAGTTGAAGGATTATGAGAAGAATTATCCGACGCACGATTTGGAGCTAGCAGCTGTGGTTTTCGCCCTGAAGATTTGGAGACATTACTTGTATGGCGAAAAGTGTGAGATCTTCACAGACCACAAGAGTTTGAAGTATCTGTTTTCGCAGAAAGAGCTCAACATGCGGCAAAGGAGGTGGTTAGAGCTTGTCAAAGATTATGATGTGACGATTAGTTACCACCCAGGGAAGGCGAACGTTGTGGCAGATGCGTTGAGTCGCAAGTCGAGTGCTTCTTTGAGTTCTTTGATTCAGAGGCCATTGTTGATGGATTTGCAGAGAGAGGAGATTGATCTGGTTATTCCAGGTACCATTGCTCGTCTTTCAGCGTTGGTTATTCGATCTACTTTGACGGACAGGATCCGTAGAGGGCAGTCGACTGATGTTCAGTTGACAGAGTTGAGAGCTAGAGCTGAGGAGAGAGGGAACTCAGAGTTTGGTTCGAATGGTGATGGTTTGGTGACTTTCAGAGGCCGTATTTGTGTTCCTATTGGCGATGATATTCGTCGAGACGTTTTGTCAGAGGCTCATACCGCACCTTATTCGATTCATCCAGGCAGTACGAAGATGTATCAGGATCTTTGTCGACTTTATTGGTGGCCAGGTATGAAGAAAGATGTTGCTTTGTTCATTTCTCAGTGTCTTACTTGTCAGCAGGTGAAGATCGAGCACCAGAGACCTGCTGGGACATTGCTATCTTTGCCGATTCCTCAGTGGAAGTGGGAGCATATCACTATGGATTTCGTGACTGGTCTGCCCAGAGTTCAGAGAGGTTATAATTCCATTTGGGTCATCGTTGATCGATTGACCAAGTCAGCGCACTTTCTTCCAGTCAAGACGACGTACTCCATGAATCAGTATGCCGAGGATTACATTGCAGAGATTGTTAGACTTCATGGTGTGCCCGTGTCGATTGTGTCTGATCGTGACCCCAGGTTTACCTCCGAGTTTTGGAAGAGTCTTCATAGAGCTATGGGTTCGCGGTTAGCTTTCAGTACAGCTTATCACCCTCAGAGCGACGGTCAGTCAGAGAGAGTCATTCAGATTCTTGAGGATATGCTCAGAGCTTGTACTATTGACTATTCTGGTAGCTGGGATTCTAAATTGCCACTTGTGGAGTTCACGTACAACAATAGCTACCAGGCGTCGATTGGGATGGCACCGTATGAGGCACTTTATGGCAGGAAGTGCAGATCCCCTTTGTTTTGGGATGAGGTTGGTGAGAGGAAGATGTTGGGTCCCGAGTTGGTCCAGCAGACTGCCGATGTTGTTGCAGTGATCAGAGAGAGGATGAAGACTGCTCAGTCCATGCAGAAGAGCTATGCAGATGTTCGTCGTAGACCTTTGCAGTTCGAGGTTGGCGATCATGTATTTTTTGAAGATAGCACCTCTCAAGGGTGTGATGAGATTTGGCAAGAAGGGTAAACTGAGTCCGAGGTTTATTGGCCCTTTTGAGATCTTGGACAGAGTTGGTGACCGAGCCTACAGATTAGCCCTACCGCCCGATCTTGACAGAGTCCATAATGTGTTTCACGTATCGATGCTCAGGAAGTATATTGCAGATCCTTCCCATGTTCTTCGCCACGAGCCATTGGACTTGACGCCGAATTTGACGTACCAAGAGATTCCGATTCAGATTTTGGATCGCACAGTTAGAGTTTTGAGGAACAAAGAGATCGGCATCGTTAAAGTCCTTTGGAGGAACCATTTGATTGAGGAGGCTACGTGGGAACCAGAGACTGAGATGAGAGAGAAGTAACCTGAGTTGTTCGTGAAGTGACGTCAATTTCGCGGACGAAATTCCTCTAAGGAGGGGAGATTGTAATAGCCGAGCCCGGTGTACGGTACGGTTTAAGCTTTATTGTGTTATTTGGGTTTATGATTAGATGTTTAGAGTTGTGTTTTGGGCTATAGTATTATTGGTTATTGTTTTATTGAGATATTAGTTGGTGTTGATTGTTCGTTGCAGCGTTTCGGATCGATTTTGGTGGCTTTATTACTGTTCATTGCCGTAGCAAGAGTGCACCCGCGCCCTTAGGTGAGTGCCCCCGCGGTATACTATTCATGATTTTGGATTTGGAGGGCCGTGGCATCACCGCACCCGCGGCAGTGCAAGGACCGCACCCGCGGTGTGCACCGCACCCGCGGTAATTGTAGCACCGCACCCGCGGTGTTCGTGCATAGGATTTATTTTGGTTGCCGTGAGCTTAGCGCACCCGCGGTGCTTGTGTGACCGCACCCGCGGTGTAAGTATGGGCGAGATATTTAGCTACTTTTTGGGAGTTGTTGGCCATACCTTATCCATTTCTTTCCCTTCCATTCGAGATTTCCCTCCATTGGCAAGGGTTTTCCTCTATTTCTTTTGCTTCCTACCTTTGATTCTTGGAGTTATTTGGATTTCCGACTTGAGATCAACGTTCTCCGTGGTATAAGGAAGCTTAGGTAAGTTTTTGGTGCGATTCTATCATATTTTTTGGAGATGAGTTGCTATAGGTTGATGTTTTGGTTGGTTTAATGGATTATTTAACTTGTATTGTGGATATAGAGTTGATATTGGTGTTGTTTTTGGATTATTGTTGTAGGTGGTATACCAAGAGCTAAGTTTGAGGTGTTCTATTGGTTTGTAAGTGGAATTTCATCCTTTTTGCTCACATGATATTATATGTATTGTGTTTTAAAGATTTTAAAGTGATATTCCCTTCAATTGATTCATTGTTATGTATTGATTCCATTGATTATCTATTGGAGGCATTGATGTCTCACTATTGTTAATAAGGGAATACAAAAGAAAATAAGAGATTGTGAAATGACGGCTTTAAATGCTATTCAGAGTTCAAATGTTTCTATTGGATAGATAAATATATAGCCAGAGAATTGCATGTAATTAGTTGATCAACGCCCATAGGCTTTTATCCCTCACAGTTATCGATTTATATCGATTTGGGATACGAGTACCACAGACAGAGATATTATTGATATCAATCCAACCAGAGAAAAGAGAAAATACCATCGTATTGCTATCTATTGATATGATATTGCTACAGTTATTGCTACAGTATTCATGTTTCAGAGTTGATGGTATTTATGATTTCAAAGCCATGATTTACAGAGTATATTGTATCATTTGCTATGTTAGAGTTCCACTTGCTGAGATTTATTCTCATTTCAGTTATTTTCATGTGATGCAGATCAGAGTGGAGGCCCGGGACGTTGAATGTGGATAGGGGTCATATGCATGCACCGTTGGAAGGAAGATTAACTTTGTATCATTTTGGGACATGATCATAAGAATGATTCTTTTGTATTTTGTATATCATTTGAATGATCATGTGATTATTTTGTAAACATTTTTTTATGAAATGTATTTTGAAACTCCTTCCATATTTTAAAGAAAAATTTTAAATTTCCGCTGTGTATTTTATCGTTACGGGTCAGGGTGTCACATTTAGTAGTAGCTCAATTGGTACCAGGATTGTGCTAAGTACCTATATATCCATGTGGTCTTAGGTTCGATCCTGGGGAGGTACAAACTCCAGTGCATGGGCTGGAGTAGCTTATGAGTAACGATGCCTATGGAAAGCCCGTGAGGGAAGAGTTCCAGAGGGGCTAAGGCCCATAGAGCAGAGCCCAAGATCGGGATAGCCTTGGGTCGTTACAATAAAAGGCGCCTTTTATTGTAACGACCCATTACAGGCCCAGTGGACCGCCCATACGGCCCACTGCCCCGATCGACCCAAGGCTATCCCGATCTTGGGGTCTCTCTATGGGGCCTTGTCCCTCACGGGCTTTCCATAGGCGTCGTACGAGTTACTCATAGAACTTCTATAGTCCAGGCTATAGTTTGTGCCTTCCAAGAATGGAACCCAAGACCTCCCTAGATATAAGGTACTTGGCAACATATCTTGTACCAATTGAGCTAGCTATAACATGTGCTATCTTAAAAAATCTATCCACAACAACAAAAATAGAATACCTCCTCTTCTTAGGCCTAGGCAACCCCAAACTAAAGTCCATAGAAATGTCAATCCAAGTTCCTTTTAAGAATAGCACGAAAAAGTGTTCCCAAAGTTCTATTGACAACTTCAGTTTGTCCATCCGTTTGAGTATGACAAGTAGTAGAAAACAATAATTTTCTGCCAAGTTTAGCCCATAAATTATTCTAAAAGTAACTAAAAAATTTAACATTGCGACGAGAAACAATAGTCCTAGGCATGCCATGCAACCTAGCGACTTCTCTAAACAACAAATCCGCAATGTTTGAAGCATCATCGGTTTATGACAAGCTATAAAATGTGCCATCTTAGAGAATCTATCCACAACAACCCCAAAATAAAGTCCATAGAAATGTCAATCCAAGTTCTTTTTAAGAATAGCATGCAAAGGTGTTCCCAAAGTTCTATTGACAACTTCAGTTTGTCAATCCGTTTGAGGATGACAAGTAGTAGAAAACAACAATTTTGTGCCAAGTTTAGCCCATAAATTATTCCAAAAGTAACTCAAAAATTTAACATTGCGATGAGAAACAATAGTCCTAGGCATGCCATGCAACCTAGCGACTTCTCTAAATAACAAATCCGCAATGTTTGAAGCATCATCGGTTTTATGACAAGCTATAAAATGTGCCATCTTAGAAAATCTATCCACAACAACAAAAATAGAATCCCTCCTCTTCTTAGGCCTAGGCAACCCCAAACTAAAGTCCATAAAAATGTCAATCCAAGTTCCTTTTAAGAATAGCACGCAAAAATGTTCCCAAAGTTCTATGGACAACTTCAGTTTGCCCATCCGTTTGAAGATGACAAGTAGTAGAAAACAACAATTTTGTGCCAAGTTTAGCCCATAAATTATTCCAAAATTAACTCAAAAATTTAACATTGCGACGAGAAACAATAGTCCTAGGCATGCCATGCAACCTAAAGACTTCTCTAAAGAACAAATCCGCATTGTTTGAAGAATCATCGCTTTTATGACAAGCTATAAAATGTGCTATCTTAGAAAATCTATCCACAACTACAAAAATAGAATCCCTCCTCTTCTTAGGCCTAGGCAACCCCAAACTAAAGTCCATAGAAATGTCAATCCAAGTTCCTTTTAAGAATAGCACGCAAAAGTGTTCCCAAAGTTCTATGGACAACTTCAGTTTGTCCATCCGTTTGAAGATGACAAGTAGTAGAAAACAACAATTTTGTGCCAATTTTAGCCCATAAATTATTCCAAAAGTAACTTAAAAATTTAACATTGCGACGAGAAACAATAGTCCTAGGCATGCCATGCAACCTAGCGACTTCTCTAAAGAACAAATCCGCAATGTTTGAAGCATCATCGGTTTCATGACAAGCTATAAAATGTGCCATCTTAGAGAATCTATCCATAACATCAAAAATAGAATCCCTCCCCTTCTTAGTCCTAGGCAACCCCAAAATAAAGTCCATAGAATTGTCAATCCAAGTTCTTTTTAAGAGTAGCACGCAAAGGTGTACCCAAAGTTCTATTGACATCTTCAGTTTGTCCATCAGTTTGAGAATGACAAGTAGTAGAAAACAACAAATTTTTGCCAAGTTCAGCCCATAAAGTCTTCCAAAAGTAACTCAAGAATTTAACATCGCGAACAGAATCAATAGTTCTAGGCATGCCATGCAACCTAACGACTTCTCTAAAGAACAAATCCGCAATGTTTGAAGCATCATCGGTTTTATGACAAGCTATAAAATGTGCTATCTTAGAAAATCTATCCACAATAACAAAAATAGAATCCCTCCTCTTCTTAGGCCTAGGCAACCCCAAACTAAAGTCCATAGAAATGTCAATCCAAGTTCCTTTTAATAATAGCACGAAAAAGTGTTCCCGAAGTTCTATTGACAACTTCAGTTTGTCCATCCGTTTGAGGATGACAAGTAGTAGAAAACAACAATTTTGTGCCAAGTTTAGCCCATAAATTATTCCAAAAATAACTCAAAAATTTAACATTGCGACGAGAAACAATAGTCCTAGGCATGCCATGCAACCTAGCGACTTCTCTAAACAACAAATCCTTAATGTTTGAAGCATCAACGGTTTTATGACAAGCTATAAAATGTGCCATCTGTAATGCCCCAAAATTGTCGTAGAATTGATCAGACAAGATTACTGAAATATCCCAAGACTTGTAGAATTGATCAGATAAGATTATGGGATGTTGCTCGGAGCAAAATATAATTTTTCAGAACGTGCAAGACTGCGCCCGCGCCCTTGTTTACACCGCACCCGTGGTGTAAGTCCAGTAGGGTAGGAATTTTGGGCGAAGCAAGACCGCACCTACGGTCTTGCATACACCGCACCCGCGGTGCCAGACCGCACCCGCGGTATTGGAAGAGCCGCACCCGCGGTCATGAATTGTGCATTTGAGATAGAATTGCCGAGACTGAAGCGCACCCGCGGTGCTGCAGGGACCGCACCCGCGGTGTGAGGTGCACTGCGGAAATTATTCCACGTTTTTGTACATGCATGTAGTATATATAGGAAGGGAAATCGTGTCTTCCTCTCAGTTTTCCAAGGGAAATCGACAGCTTAGAGAGAGACACTTTCCTCTTTGCGTTGGAACTGAATTTACGAAGAAACCGTGTAGCAGAATTCGAATCCGACTTCAGTTCTGAGTTCCTCTCGACTAGAGCTACACAAGGACATCGATATTGACAGGTTTTGAGTTCGAGACTTCGACAGAGTCAGAGTATCAGAAAGAGAGGTATAAATTAATGTTGAGTTGGGATTGCACAACTCGAGTGAGGTTTGACTCGAGTTTCCCTAAATCACAAACTTTTACTTATTGCATTGATACTTGCAATTAATCAGACTTATGATTGTAGTTTATTGATTTATAGCTACTGTGTGATAAGATTGACATTTGTAGCCTATTGATTTTATAGCTACTGCATGTAATGACTGCTGATTCGCTAGTCATTGACTGATTTGCTTAGATACTGACTGTATGTATTTATTACTGAGTCGTTGAGTCATAGGCTGATTCGCCTAGTCACCGGCTGATTCGTCGGGTTATTGACTGATTCGTCTTATTATAGGCTGATTCGCCTAGTCACCGGCTGATTCGTCGGGTTATAGACTGATTCGTCTAAACTTAAGCTGATTCGCTTAATTACAGGCTGATTCGTCTGGTTATTGGCTGATTCGCCTAATTACTGGCTGATTCGTCAGGTTATTGACTGAGTCGTCAATTCTGCGGCTGATTCGCCCAGACACTGATATATGAATTATATCGATGCCGTTTAGGGATTGATTCATTCCTATCAACTGAGATTCGATATAATACCTATATTCAGACATCGGGATCCCTAGGATAGAGTTGAGTCGAGTCTGAGACGACGCGTCAGTGGAGTCGAGTCTGAGACGACGCGTCAGATAAGTTGAGTCTGATACGATATGTTAATTTACATTGTTTTGCCATTCATGATTATTGAATGCCTGAGATTGATTTATGTTTCTGATTTGATACATGTTATGAATATTTCTTATATGCTTTCGTATATGTTTTTATATGATTGCATTTATACATTGTTTATACTGGGATATTTATATCTCACCGGAGTTATCCGGCTGTTGTCTTGTTTTGTATGTGTGCATGACAACAGGTGGGGCTGGATCAGGGTCAAGAAGAGGATGAGAGAAGACGAGTTTAGCGTGGTGATTCCGGACTTGGTTTAGAGATAGGGTTAGACACTTGATATTAGTTGTTAAACCCTAGTTGAATAAATATATGTTGTACAGGACTTGTACTTTTATACTGAGATGTATGTTCATGTTTAATATGTAATTTGAGTAAATTACATTACGTTTCCGCTGTGTATTTTAAAAAAAAAAAAAATTTAGACCCTGTTTTATAATTGATTAATTAGTCCCAAACATGATTAAGAACTTGATTAGCGTCCGGGTCCCCACAACAGGTGGTATCAGAGCTGTAGGTACCACAACTGTAGATTCTTTAGATTGAGATAGAAGAGGCTAGTGAGCGGGGTAGAATGTGTTTCTTTCCTTGCTTATGATTGCTAGTATTCTTTACTGCTTTATATAATACATGTTACTTGATTTATCTGATTTGATTTTGTAATATGTATTATTGGGAACGAATCTGAATTGATTCTCGATCAGCAGTAAGATGATCGGGAGGGGGATTGAATTGAAACAGATGTGTTGGATTGGGCTACTAATCCTTTTGAGTTTCAGATATGCCTCCCAGAAGAATCCCAGAACAGGGTAGTACATCGAATCCTCCAATGGATGTAACACCGACTCCAATGGAAACCTTGCTGAAGAGGTTTCAGTCATTCAAACCACCCACTCTGAAAGGTACTGAGACATCAGTCGAGTGTGAGAGTTGGTTAGGTAGCATTGAGTTGCTGTTTGATTCACTGGAGTACAGTGATGAGCGCCGGATTAAATTGATTGGGCACCAGTTGCTTGATGTTGCACAAAGCTGGTGGGTTACAATGAAGAGGGCCTTGGAGCAACGAGGTACGATTATTACTTGGGATGTATTTACAACTGAGTTTTATCAGATATTTTTCCCAATATCGTACAGAAAGGACAAGGGGGCGGAGTTTGCCAATTTGAGACAGGGTCAGCTGAACATTGAAGAATATGTGACCAAGTTCTCTACCTTGTTGAAGTTTGCTCCACATGTGTCCGAAAATGACGAAGCCGTTGCCGATCAATTCATCAATGGCTTGAATCCCGATATATTTACATTGGTGAACACAGGGCGACCCAATAACTTTGCTGATGCCATGAATAGAGCAAAGGGCGCTGAAGCAGGCCTGATAAGACAGAGAGGAGCTGAATTTGTTCCTCCAGTGTCGAGACCACAACAACCACTTCCCCGATTCGAGAGTGGTAGTAGCAGTGGTGGAACGAAAGATTTTCTGAAAGCTAGAGGAAAGCAATTTAAGAAGTCTGGCGGCAGTTCTTCTAGCTCTAGTGGTTCTCAGCAGAGTTATACGGGAGTGTACTGCGGAAATTGTGAAGGGAGACATTCCACTGAGCAATGCCAAGGAGTACTTGGTAGTTGCCACTTCTGCAAGCAACAGGGACATTTTTCTAGAGTGTGTCCACAGAGGGGTTCCCAAAGATCCCAGGGAACCGAAGCATCTGAATCAGCGGCACAGTGGAGTAGACGATCAGCTGCTGTTCCTTCATTTCAGCCAGCACCATCTCAGTCACAGCAGAGGCCAGGAGGAAGCCAGACAGTGGGCCAACCTCCTAGACAGCAGGCCAGAGTATTTGCTTTGACCGAGGAGCAGGCTCAGGAAGCACCAGATGATGATGTTGCAGGCAACTGATTTGTTTGATTATCCTGCATATGTATTGAGGGATATCGGTGCTTCACATATTTTTATTTCTGAGAGATTTGCATTGATGCATGCATTATCTGTTGAGTCCCTATTTACTGTAGTAGTGTTTCTTTCCTTGAGAAAAGATCTTGTACCAGTGATTTCTGTTAGATCTTGTATACTACAGTCGGATGAGAATGAGATCGAGTTAGATTGTGTGGTAGATGGTATTGTATTGGTGTTCTATGATTTTAGAACTGCATTACTGATATTGATATGCTGATCAAGTACGAAGCTACCTTAGATTGATTCCAGAAGATGGTAAGAATCAGACCTGAGATGACCAAGGGATGAATATAGTACGATAAGAATTCTAGATTGAGAATTTCTGTGACATTCGTACTAGCTATGACTCGATTATTACAGAAAGGAGCAGAATGACTCCTTATGTATTTAGTTGATTTACTGAAATTGAGTCTATCATTGGCTGATTTACCAATGATAAGAAAGTTCTCGATGTTTTCTCTGATAAGACTTCAGATCTGAGTCCAATCAGAGAGATTGATTTTAGTCTTGAACTGATCTTAGAAATTGTTGAAATTTTGAATCCTGATTGAGACAGATTGTAGAAAATGGCGATTACATTGTACCGTCCGAACCAGAGCTGATGTTGAAACGTTAGCAGTTCGAAAAGCTGATTAGAATGTTTAGAACTCAATATCGATAGTCATAACAGAGTGTCGATCAGAGTAACAGATACGTGATTTTGTATTTTGTATGAGATTGATTATTCTGTGATGTCAGATGTGTCAGAATTGTACAGCAAAGATTGATAGTGATAGTCAGAGCCGAATACCAGGTAGGTATTTCCTTTTTAAATTATGTTATTAACTGAATTGTGTATATCAAATAGTTCGAATCAGAAAGAACAGATATTGTCAGAAGCTTACAGTCATGGATTAAGTGTTCAGTCTGATGATTGAGACTATATTGTATTCGAACAGATAGTGGTGATATAGACAGATGAGGTCAATTATAACAGAAATGTATTGAAATGTTGGCAGAAATTGTACTGATATGTCTAAATTGCTAACAGAAAAGATAGAAAGATAGAAATCAGAAGATTATTACAGATTTTGTATAGTTCTGAACAGAAATGGGAATACATTTCTATGGCTTTCTTAATGAAATTACCGCCATTTTCTTTAGATTATGATATGATAAGATTAGGATTGATAGATTATTCAATCTATATCTATCAGTTTGTACCAGATTACGTACAAACAGGACTAGATGGCATAGATCAATGTCAAAGAAATAGTCAGATTGACGAGAATGCAAGAATTAGATGATATCAGATTGTGATTTTGACGAAGTTGTACTTGTGATAGATTATATCATAAGCTCTCTTGTACAGATTTATTACAGATTGACAGATAGTCAGAGTAGATTACCAGATATTGAAAGATAATTGTAGAGCTTTGGTACTGGATGTTAGTACTAGTTGATATAGATTATTGTCATAACATGATTGATTGTATGACAGTAGCTATCAAGATAGTTCAGAATGGGCAGATTTAAGAAACCAAAGTTGGATAATAACGATTGGTAATTGAAGATGAAGATTGATTATGTTCTAGATTGGGATAAACAGATAGGATAACAACTACAGATGGTATTGTTTTGTTATAGATTGCAGATTGGCATATACGGATGTTGTATAGCCAGTAATGCGGGATTGATTCGGCTAGAACGAGTTGAAGAAGGATTATGATATTATAATTCTTGACTTCTGATTCCAGGCCAGAATCAGAGCTTGATCAAAGAAAAATACCTTAGAATGATGTTTGTAAAACGAGTTTGGATGTTAAACTCTGTTATATATTTCTTCTATTATATTTGATGGAATTGTCATGAGTTCGGGGACGAACTCAGATCTAAGAGGGGGAGAAATGTAATGCCCCAGAATTGTCGTAGAATTGATCAGACAAGATTACTGAAATATCCCAAGACTTGTAGAATTGATCAGATAAGATTATGGGATGTTGCTCGGAGCAAAATATAATTTTTCAGAACGTGCAAGACTGCGCCCGCGCCCTTGTTTACACCGCACCCGCGGTGTAAGTCCAGTAGGGTAGGAATTTTGGGCGAAGCAAGACCGCACCTGCGGTCTTGCATACACCGCACCCGCGGTGCTAGACCGCACCCGCGGTATTGGAAGAGCCGCACCCGCGGTCATGAATTGTGCATTTGAGATAGAATTGCCGAGACTGAAGCGCACCCGCGGTGTGAGGTTGTAATGCCCGAGAATTTGATTACCGTAATCTGAAATGATTTATGGATTAAGGGAGGTGATTGAAGTTATACGAACTAGAATGAAGAAGCTGGGCGTCGTGGCATGGTGAGCCAAGATGTTGGACAGAACATCTGGCGCTCGAGCGGTAGAAAAGAACCGCCCGAGCGCCAATACACCATAAAAGAAAAAGTCGGACAGAACGTCTGGCGCTCGAGCGGCAGAAAGTTACCGCCCGAGCGCCAGTGGTGATCAAGTTGATCTTCGGACAGAATGTGCCGTGCTCGAGCGGTAGAGATTAACCGCCCGAGCGCGAGTCATGCAAGATGAAAATTCGCCACTTGTTTGGCTGCATGCACGTGGATGTATATATATATATATATATATATATAGATACAAACGTTAAAAATAAATCCTTCAGAAACAAGAATCGAAGGAAAACTTTGGCCAAATTGTTCCTGAATCTTTAAATCGCGATTGTGAGAATCCGTCCGTCTGATTTTAAATCCGACTTCAGTACCGAGTTCCTAGCAACGTAGGCTACAACTGGACGTAAGTTTTGCTACGTTTTGACATGTCTTGAAACTATGATTTTGTCAGAATTGAATAGGATTCATATATGATGTTCTTGTCATATTAGACATCATAGAATCGAAGTCAGACTAAAGAACGGACTGTTGATGTATCTGTTATGATTTTTGGAATCGATTGGACTGAGAATTCATATCAGATATGTATGGTTATTGATGTTATGACTGGTATCGATATTGATTATGAGTTCTGATATTATATATATGATGTTTGGATTGACGGGGTTATCGAGATTGGGTTGTTATACCGTCGAAACATCAGTTAATTGATATTGATCAGATTCAGTAGTGATTTCAATTATATCGTGATATCGTCGATATGGATTAGATTGTGTCTTGAATTGACATTTATCAGATTATGTGTTGATTTGGATATTGATCAGAACAGGTATTGAATTGAGTTGTTTATTGATATTATATCTGTTCGATATTGTTATTACCAGATTGGGAATGGACCGAGATAGAGTCGGGACTTCTTCTTCTTCTTCTGAGCGAGGAGATAAAGGTATAAATTGATGTTGAGTTGGGATTGCACAACTCGAGGGAGGTTTGACTCGAGTTTCCCTAAATCACATACTTTACCTTATTGCATGGATATTTGCATTAAATTGACTTATGTACTTGTTCTCTTGATATTAGATAACAGGTATTAGACAAGTTATCTTGTGACAGAAGTGCCGGATAGTGGTGGTATCGCCACGGCACATTGCACGATGTCTCAAGATAGGATATTAGCGATAGAGCTACAGTCCTTGACGGTTAGGTCAGGACACTGGATGTTTGGTTATATCGAGTAATGGAATCTATTACGGAATTCGATATAGGAACACCATATTTGGTTATATCGAGTAAAGGGTATTGGAATTCTTCTATTAAGGAATTCGATATAGGAATACCAGGGCACTGGTTATATCGAGTAATAGAGATTATGGTTCCATCCTTTACGGAATTCGATATAGGAATACCACATCTGGAAACCGGGATCCCTAGACTAGGATTGAGTCTAGTCTAAAACGTAGAGTCACTAGCCTGAGTGACAGCTAGATTGAATGGTATTGAGTAATACTGATTTATGTTCCTGATATTGGTACATGTTTAGAATAGAAGTTATTCTTGATATTGAGTATGTGCCTGATATTGGTATATGTTTAGAATAGGAATTATTCTTGATGTTGAATTATGTTCCTGATATTGGTACATGTTTAGAATAGGAATTATTCTTGATATTGATTTATGTTCCTGATATTGGTACATGATTAGAATAGGATTTATTCTAGATATTGAATAATGTTCCTGATTAGGGTACATGTTCAGAATATGATTTATTCTGGTTATTGATTTATATCATGATGTTGATATTGTTAGAGTAGGTGCACGTCGAGCCAAGTGTTGGCCGACTGTTCACAATGAAACTCTTTGTATAAACGATCTTTATTTTAATAATATTTCAATTTATTAATTTGGCGCATCTTTATCTTTATACCCATGCTAGTTGCATAGATAAAGTCCTTGAATATACAAATAGTAGAAAGAATATGAGATGCTCATATGATGAGTATCATGAAACTCATATTTGGAATACTGTATATTCTAAACCGTTCCTAGTCGATTCAGCCGCCACTAAGAAGGATAAAGGCCGCTCGAGTTAGAGACTAGTATCTGCGATGTGAGTACCATGTTTCATTGGTAGGGGACATTGTGATGTCCGAGCATGCAGATAGGTGCTCCTTGTAGAGTGCACTGAACAACCCTCCATAAAAGGACTTTCCAAGTGGTTCTCACTTATCGAGTGGAATAGTCCTGGTTTATGGTTGTACAGAATTAGTCCTTATGACCCGGGACAACATTGAGACTCTATGTGCTAGCGTTTCACTTTGACTTGTTTACCGACTCTTATGGGGTCATTAGGTGGCAAGGTTGGGTGTTACGGCGAAACATATAGGAGTCGATGCATTGTAGTCGGGGATTCACCGCTTACCTACGGGTATGGATATCCTATGTGTTTATCATGTATGTGTGGGTTGAAATCTCTGATCAGAGTATGGTGGTAATTATGAAAGGGGTTTCATAGATTACACCATCGATGCAACCACGACATGACACATAGTATCGATTCATTGACAACTCTCGATAAACCAATAGTTGTCGAATCGGTCGGGATATATGAGTTGAAGGGACCGTACTGTACGCTAACCATAATTGAATGGTTCTTGCAGGCACTATCATGTGATACCTAGGGAATCACGTAAGCGATGCTGCTAGGCGCTTAACGTGATTGGTTGGGTACTATCAGACTTGAGTTCTGACGTTCTTACTATCAAGGAGTTGATAAGTGAGAATGGAGCAATTGGGGTATGCTCGTATAAGGACATGTTTAGTCCGAATCACATTGAGATGTGAACCCACGGCTAGTTGTATCAATGAACCATTGAGGGCCACACAAGTACTTGCTTAGTAAGTCCCGAAGAGAAGTAAAATAGTTCAATGTGTTGAACGGCTTATAAATGTGTTTATAAGCGTAAAGAAAATTAGAAGTATGACTTCTATGAGAGAAATATAAATTTTAATTTATGGAAGTGTTCCTAAGATTAAAATTTGGCCAAGAAAATAATGTAGTTGAAAATTGTGATTTTCATAAACATTGTTGTGGACTAAATTAAATTAATTCAAGTGTTGAATTAATTAAACACTAGTGGACCTAGTAGAGTCTAAATAATTAAATTAATTCAAGTGTTGAATTAATTAAATAATATTGAGTCTTGTAGAGCTCAATTTAAATAATTATTTAACTAGTGGGACTTGAGTAAAATCAAGTAATATTTAATTTATCTCAAATGTGTTTGGGATAATAAAATTTAGTCTATGGTTTTTAATGTGTTAAAAAACCATATTATATACAAGTGAGACATGTAGGGATTGCATGCTTGGGAGGTGAAGAGCCTTGATTACTTTTTAATAAAATATTCAAAAAGCATGCAACTTTTGAGAGACAACTTTTGTAACACCCAAGGCTAATCTTCCCTCTCCCAATTCACTTCACTTGGCCGAAATTCCTAGAGGATTTTCTCTCCATTTTTCTTTCTCTTTTGTTCTTCATTTTCTTGGAGCAAAAAATCATCTCTTTGAAAAATCCTCAAGTTTTTCTAGTGCAAAACTTGAGGGGACTTATCTTGGTAAAGTGGTGGGCCTAATTCTTGAAGAGGAAGGAGGTTTGCTTGTAGATCTTATCTTGCCAAGAAGAGCTTAGTTGCTTGCAACTAAGTTGGAGCCATCATCAACTTCTTGAAGTTGATAGGTAACAAACTTTCTAACACCCTATGCATGTTTTTAAGTTTGTTTTGTAAATATTGCACCAAAACTCTAGGGGGCCGAAAATTTGTGCATAAAATTTAATTTTTCGCTTCCGTTGCGTTTCCGGCCTCCGTAACCGGTCCGCTTTCAGATATAGGATATGATTTTTGTTATATGCTCTTATATGATTGCATGTATACATGATTTATACTGAGATATTTATAACTCACCGGAGTTATCCGGCTGTTGTCTTGTTTGTATGTGTGCATGGCAACAGGTGGGCTAGAATCAGGGTCGTGAAGAGAATGAGGCTGGACTAGATAGCGTGGAGATCCGGGCTTCAGAAGCAACTTAGGATTCAGCACTGATATGTAGTTGAACCTAGTTGGATTATTGTAGATGACATCAGATTTGTATGTTCATGTTTAACATATAATTTGATTTTAATTACATTACGTTTCCGCTTTGCTTTTTAAAAGAAAAATTTTTAGACCCTGTTTATTATGAATGATTAAATATTCCTAAAGACGATTAAGGAATGGATTAGCGTCCGGGTCCCCACAGAGGTGCACTGCGGAAATTATGCCACGTTTTTGTACATGCATGCAGTATATATAGGAAGGGAAATCGTGTCTTCCTCTCAGTTTTCCAAGGGAAATCGACAGCTTAGAGAGAGACACTTTCCTCTTTGCGTTGGAACTGAATTTACGAAGAAACCGTGTAGCAGAATTCGAATCCGACTTCAGTTCTGAGTTCCTCTCGACTAGAGCTACACAAGGACATCGATATTGACAGGTTTTGAGTTCGAGACTTCGACAGAGTCAGAGTATCAGAAAGAAAGGTATAAATTAATGTTGAGTTGGGATTGCACAACTCGAGTGAGGTTTGACTCGAGTTTCCCTAAATCACATACTTTTACTTATTGCATTGATATTTGCAATTAATCAGACTTATGATTGTAGTTTATTGATTTATAGCTACTGTGTGATAAGATTGACATTTGTAGCCTATTGATTTATAGCTACTGCATGTAATGACTGCTGATTCGCTAGTCATTGACTGATTTGCTTAGATACTGACTGTATGTATTGATTACTGAGTCGTTGAGTCATAGGCTGATTCGCCTAGTCACCGGTTGATTCGTCGGGTTATTGACTGATTCGTCTTATTATAGGCTGATTCGCCTAGTCACCGGCTGATTCGTCGGGTTATAGACTGATTTGTCTAAACTTAAGCTGATTCGCTTAATTAAAGGCTGATTCGTCTGGTTATTGGCTGATTCGTCAGGTTATTGACTGAGTCGTCAATTCTGCGGCTGATTCGCCCAGACACTGATATATGAATTATATCGATGCCGTTTAGGGATTGATTCATTCCTATCGACTGAGATTCGATATAATACCTATATTCAGACATCGGGATCCCTAGGATAGAGTTGAGTCGAGTCTGAGACGACGCGTCAGTGGAGTCGAGTCTGAGACGTCGCGTCAGATAAGTTGAGTCTGATACGATAAGTTGATTTACATTGTTTTGCCATTCATGATTATTGAATGCCTGAGATTGATTTATGTTTCTGATTTGATACATGTTATGAATATTTCTTATATGCTTTCGTATATGTTTTTATATGATTGCATTTATACATTGTTTATACTGGGATATTTATATCTCACCGGAGTTATCCGGCTGTTGTCTTGTTTTGTATGTGTGCATGACAACAGGTGGGGCTGGATCAGGGTCAAGAAGAGGATGAGAGAAGACGAGTTTAGCGTGGTGATTCCGGACTTGGTTTAGAGATAGGGTTAGACACTTGATATTAGTTGTTAAACCCTAGTTGAATAAATATATGTTGTACAGGACTTGTACTTTTATACTGAGATGTATGTTCATGTTTAATATGTAATTTGAGTAAATTACATTACGTTTCCGCTGTGTATTTTAAAAAAAAAAAAATTTAGACCCTGTTTTATAATTGATTAATTAGTCCCAAACATGATTAAGAACTTGATTAGCGTCCGGGTCCCCACACCATCTTAGAGAATGTATCCACAACAACCCCAAAATAAAGTCCATAGAAATGTCAATCCAAGTTCTTTTTAATAATAGCACGCAAAAGTGTTCCCAAAGTTATATTGACAACTTCAGTTTGTCCATCCGTTTGAGGATGACAAGTAGTAGAAAACAACAATTTTGTGTCAAGTTTAGCCCATAAAGTCTACCAAAAGTAACTCAAAAATTTAACATTGCGACGAGAAACAATAGTCCTAGGCATGCCATGCAACCTAGCGACTTCTCTAAAGAACAAATCCGCAATGTTTGAAGCATCATCGATTTTATGACAAGCTATAAAATGTGTCATCTTAGAGAATCTATCCACAACAACGAAAATAGAATCCCTCCCTTTTTAGTCCTAGGCAACCCCAAAATAAAGTCCATAGAAATGTCAATCCAAGTTCTTTTTAAGAATAGCACGCAAAGGTGTTCCCAAAGTTCTATTGACAACTTCAGTTTGTCCATCCATTTGAGGATGACAAGTAGAAGAAAACAACAATTTTGTGCCAAGTTTAGCCCATAAATTATTCCAAAAGTTACTCAAAAATTTAATATTGCGACGAGAAACAATAGTCCTAGGCATGCCATGCAACCTAGCGACTTCTCTAAATAACAAATCCGCCATGTTTGAAGCATCATCGGTTTCATGACAAGCTATAAAATGTGACATCTTAGAGAATCTATCCACAACTACAAAAATAGAATCCCTCCTCTTCTTAGGCCTAGGCAACCCCAAAATAAAGTCCAAAGAAATGTCAATCCAAGTTCCTTTTAAGAATAGCACGCAAAAGTGTTCCCAAAGTTCTATGGACAACTTCAGTTTGTCCATCCGTTTGAAGATGACAAGTAGTAGAAAACAACAATTTTGTGCCAATTTTAGCCCATAAATTATTCCTAAAGTAACTTAAAAATTTAACATTGCGACGAGAAACAATAGTCCTAGGCATGCCATGCAACCTAGCGACTTCTCTAAAGAACAAATCCGCAATGTTTGAAGCATCATCGGTTTCATGACAAGCTATAAAATGTGCCATCTTAGAGAATCTATCCATAACAACAAAAATAGAATCCCTCCCCTTCTTAGTCCTAGGCAACCCCAAAATAAAGTCCATAGAATTGTCAATCCAAGTTCTTTTTAAGAGTAGCACGCAAAGGTGTACCCAAAGTTCTATTGAAAACTTCAGTTTGTCCATCAGTTTGAGGATGACAAGTAGTAGAAAACAACAACTTTTTGCCAAGTTCAGCCCATAAAGTCTTCCAAAAGTAACTCAAGAATTTAACATCGCGACCATAATCAATAGTCCTAGGCATGCCATGCAACCTAACGACTTCTCTAAAGAACAAATCCGCAATGTTTGAAGCATCATCGCTTTTATGACAAGCTATAAAATGTGCTATCTTAGAAAATCTATCCACAATAACAAAAATAGAATCCCTCCTCTTCTTAGGCCTAGGCAACCCCAAACTAAAGTCCATAGAAATGTCAATCCAAGTTCCTTTTAAGAATAGCACGAAAAAGTGTTCCCAAAGTTCTATTGACAACTTCAGTTTGTCCATCCGTTTGAGGATGACAAGTAGTAGAAAACAACAATTTTGTGCCAAGTTTAGCCCATAAATTATTCCAAAAGTAACTCAAAAATTTAACATTACGACGACAAACAATAGTCCTAGGCATGCCATGCAACTTAGCGACTTCTCTAAACAACAAATCCTTAATGTTTGAAGCATCATCGGTTTTATGACAAGCTATAAAATGTGCCATCTTAGAGAATGTATCCACAACAACCCCAAAATAAAGTCCATAGAAATGTCAATCCAAGTTCTTTTTAATAATAGCACGCAAAAGTGTTCCCAAAGTTATATTGACAACTTCAGTTTGTCCATCCGTTTGAGGATGACAAGTAGTAGAAAACAACAATTTTGTGTCAAGTTTAGCCCATAAAGTCTTCCAAAAGTAACTCAAAAATTTAACATTGCGACGAGAAACAATAGTCCTAGGCATGCCATGCAACCTAGCGACTTCTCTAAAGAACAAATCCGCAATGTTTGAAGCATCATCGATTTTATGACAAGCTATAAAATGTGTCATCTTAGAGAATCTATCCACAACAACGAAAATAGAATCCCTCCCTTTTTAGTCCTAGGCTACCCCAAAATAAAGTCCATAGAAATGTCAATCCAAGTTCTTTTTAAGAATAGCACGCAAAGGTGTTCCCAAAGTTCCATTGACAACTTCAGTTTGTCCATCCGTTTGAGGATGACAAGTAGAAGAAAACAACAATTTTGTGCCAAGTTTAGCCCATAAATTATTCCAAAAGTTACTCAAAAATTTAACATTGCGACGAGAAACAATAGTCCTAGGCATGCCATGCAACCTAGCGACTTCTCTAAATAACAAATTCGCCATGTTTGAAGCATCATCGGTTTCATGACAAGCTATAAAATGTGCCATCTTAGAGAATCTATCCACAACTACAGAAATAGAATCCCTCCTCTTCTTAGGCCTAGGCAACCCCAAAATAAAGTCCAAAGAAATGTCAATCCAAGTTCCTTTTAAGAATAGCACGCAAAAGTGTTCCCAAAGTTCTATGGACAACTTCAGTTTGTCCATCCGTTTGAAGATGACAAGTAGTAGAAAACAACAATTTTGTGCCAAGTTTAGCCCATAAATTATTCCAAAATTAACTCAAAAATTTAACATTGCGACGAGAAACAATAGTCCTAGGCATGCCATGCAACCTAACGACTTCTCTAAAGAACAAATCCGCATTGTTTGAAGAATCATCGCTTTTATGACAAGCTATAAAATGTGCTATCTTAGAAAATCTATCCACAACTACAAAAATAGAATCCCTCCTCTTCTTAGGCCTAGGCAACCCCAAACTAAAGTCCATAGAAATGTCAATCCAAGTTCCTTTTAAGAATAGCACGCAAAAGTGTTCCCAAAGTTCTATGGACAACTTCAGTTTGTCCATCAGTTTGAAGATGACAAGTAGTAGAAAACAACAATTTTGTGCCAAGTTTAGCCCATAAATTATTCCAAAATTAACTCAAAAATTTAACATTGCGACGAGAAACAATAGTCCTAGGCATGCCATGCAACCTAGCGACTTCTCTAAAGAACAAATCCGCAATGTTTGAAGCATCATCGGTTTTATGACAAGCTATAAAATGTGTCATCTTAGAGAATCTATCCACAACAACGAAAATAGAATCCCTCCCCTTCTTAGTGAAAGCGGACCGGTTACGGTGGCCGGAAGCGCAACGGAAGTTTAAAATCTAAAATTTTTAGCTCAAAATTTCGGCCACCCCATACATTGTGCAACAAATACAATAAAAAACACAAAAATGTCATACATAGGGTGTTTTAAAGAAATATACCTATCAATCTCAAGAGATTGATTATGGCTCCAACTTTGTTGTCAAACAACAAAGCTCTTGAAAGGTAGAAACTATCTTCAAGCTTTCCAATGAGCACTCCTTGCTCAACTATTAAGCCCACCACCAACTAGGTAGATCCCCTCATATTTTGCACTAGAAAATATATGAGGATTTTTCAAAGAGAAGTGTTTTTGATCTCCAACAATTGAAGAACAAAAGAGAGAAAAATGGAGGAGAGAAAATGTTGCTTAGTTTCGGCCATGAGGTTGTGGGAATGAGGGAGGATGACTTGTCTTGGGGTTGAGAAAAGTTAAAAGCAAAAGGTGCATGCCTTGCATTATTTTAATAAAAAGTAATCTCCAACCCTTCACCTCCCATGCATGCATATAATATAGTTTTTAATCAAATTAAAAACTTTGGACTAAATTTAATTATCTCAAACATATTTGAGACTAATTAAACATTACTTGAATTTACCCAAGTCCAACTAGTTAAATAATTATTTTAATTGAGCTCTACAAGACTCAATATAATTTAATTAATTCAACACTTGAATTAATTTAATTATTTGGACTCTACTAGGTCCACTAGTGTTTAATTAATTCAACACTTGAATTAATTTAATTTAGTCCATAATAATGTTTATGAAAATCACAATTTTCAAATACATTATTCACTTGGCCAAATTTTAATTTAGGAACACTTCCATAAATCAAAATTTACATTTCTCTCATAGAAGTCATACTTCTATTTTTCTTTACATTTATAAACTCATTTATAAGTCGTTCAACACTTTGAACTATTTTCTCCATTATAGAAGTCATACTTCTAATTTTCCTTACGCTTATAAACTCCTTTATAAGCCGTTCAACACATTGAACTATTTTTTACTTCTCAACGGGATCTAAAAATCTAGTACTTGTGTGGCCCTCAATGGTTCATTGATACAACTAGCCGTGGGTTCACATCTCTATGTGATTCGGACTAAACATGTCCTTATACGAGCATACCCCAATTGCTCCATTCTTATTTATCAACACCTTGATAATAAGAACGTCAGAACTCAAGTCTGATAGTACCCAACCAATCATGTTAAACGCCTAGCAGCATCGCTTACATGATTCCCTAGGTATCAAATGATAGTGCCTGCAAGAACCATTCAATTATGGTTAGCGTACAGTACGGTCCCTTCAACTCATATATCCCGACCGATTCGACAACCATTGGTTTATCGAGAGTTGTCAATGAATCGATACTATGTGTCATGTCGTAGTTGCATCGATGGTGCAATCTATGAAACACCTTTCATAATTACAACCATACTCTGGCCAGAGATTTCGATCTACATACACATGATAACACATAGGATATCCATACCCGAAGGTAAGCGGTGAATCCCCGACTACAATGCATCGACTCCTATGTGTTTCGACAGAACACCCAACCTTGCCACCTGATGACCCCATGAGAGTCGGTAAACAAGTCAAAGTGTAATTCTAGCACATAGAGTCTCAATGTTGTCCCGGGTCATAAGGACTAATTCTGTAAAACCATAAACCAGGACTTTTCCACTCGATAAGTGAGAACCACTTGGAAAGTCCTTTTATGGAGGGTTGTTCAGTGCACTCTACAAGGAGCACCTATCTGCATGTTCGGACATCACAATGTCCCCTACCAATGAAACATGGTACTCACATCGCAGATACTAGTCTCTAACTCGAGCGGCCTATATCCTTCTTAGTGGCGGCTGAATCGACTAGGAACCGTTTAGAATATACAGTATTACAAATATGAGTTTCATGATACTCATCATATGAGCATCTCATATTCTTTCTACTATTTGTATATTCAAGGGCTTTATCTATGCAACTAGCATGGGTATACAGATAAAGATTTGCCAAAATAATAATTTCAAATATTATTAAAATAAAGACTGCTTATACATAGAGTTTCATTGTGAACACTCGGCCAACACTTGGCTCGACGGGCACCTACTCTAACACTTAGTCCTAGGCAACCCCAAAATAAAGTCCATAGAAATGTCAATCCAAGTTCTTTTTAAGAATAGCACGCAAAGGTGTTCCCAAAGTTCCATTGACAACTTCAGTTTGTCCATCCGTTTGAGGATGACAAGTAGAAGAAAACAACAATTTTGTGCCAAGTTTAGCCCATAAATTATTCCAAAAGTAACTCAAAAATTTAACATTGCGACGAGAAACAATAGTCCTAGGCATGCCATGCAACCTAGCGACTTCTCTTGTGGGGACCCGGGCTCTAATTCTTTTTCTTGGGATTAAATGGATTGTTATTAAAAACGTGGGTCAAATTTTTGCTTTTTACAATAAATCAAATGTAACTAAACAAACATAATTCTTAGCTTAACATACAATATAAACATGAAGTACAAGTCTTGTTCTTACAACTAGTGTTCAATACCATCTATAAACAAACGGTAGTACAAGTCTAACAAAAGAACCACTAGTCCTCTGCTGCGCCCGAGATCACCACGCTATCCCGATCATCTCTGTCTCGACCCAGATCCTGCCCCACCTGTTGTTATGCACACATACAGACATAACAACAGCCGGAAAACCGGTGAGAACAAATCCCAGTATAAACATGTAACATGCATATAAACAATCTAAACATGAAACATGCTGATATGAATGTCATTCATATAAAATCATGCAATGCGAATCTAATCATGTCTAGACTCGACTCGACTAGAACTCTAGGGATCCCGTTGTGAATAAGACGTCACTGGCTGTCACCTACCCTACCAATCGAGGTGCTGTACGTCTTATTCCTAGACTTCGGCCTGATCTGTATCCGCGTCTACAATAGGGGCGGTGATCTTCCCCTAAGCTGAGATATCGCCGAACATCTAGTAGTCTGCCTGATCTCCAGACTGCCCTATCTTAATGCATGAATACAAAATCTGTAATCAAGCATAATGCAATGCTACACGATCTGTAAACAAAGCATAGCAAGATCTGCATACAAATTCTATAAACAAATCTATAACAATCATAATCATATCAAGGTATGAACAATAAAACAAGTGTGGGGACCCGGGCTCTAAATCTTTTTCTTGGGATTAAATGGATTGTTATTCTAAAATGTGGGTCAATTTTTCGCTTTTATATTTAAATCAAAATGTAACTAGACAAGCACAAGTTCTTTATTTAGTTTACAACATACAAACATAAAATCTATGTCCTGTTCCGTATATCCTCAACTAACCAGTAATAAAATACAGTACATAACAAAAGACAACTACTGGTCCGTCTGCTAGGCCCGAGATCTCCACGCTAACACGATCATCTCTGTCTCGACCCAAATCCTGCCCCACCTGTTGTTATGCACACATACAGACATAACAACAGCCGGAAAACCGGTGAGAACACATCCCAGTATAAACATGTGAACATGCATATAAATACTATAAAACATGAAACATGCTGATATGAATGTCATTCATATAAAATCATGAAATGCGAGCCTAACCATGTCTAGATGCGACTCGACTAAAACTCTAGGGATCCCGGTGTGAATAAGACGATCTATCACCTACCCTCCCAATCGGGGTGACGGTACGTCTTATTCCTAGACTTCGGCCTGATCTGTATCCACGTCTACAAAGGGGCGGTGATCTTCCCCTAAGCTGGGATAGAACCGAACATCTAGAAGTCTGCCTGATCTCCAGACTGTCCTATCTTAATGCATGAATACAAAATCTGTAAACAAGCATAATCATCTAATGCAATGTAACATGATCTGTAAACAAAGCATAATAAGAATTGAATACAAGTTCTAATAAACATCTAATGCAATGTAACATGATCTGTAAACAAAGCATAGCGAGATTTGCATACAAGATCTATAAACAAATCTATAATAATAATACCTATATCAAGATATAAACAATAAAACTCGTATGTGGTTTTGGTTGGGAAACTCAAATGTGATCTCATTTGAGTCGTGATTCCCCAAAACAAAACATGTATTATACCTTTCGTCGTAGAATTGCTGTTACAGTCGTGAAGATGAATCTGCAATAGAATGTCTAACACTTTCTAGGAAATGTTTCTTTAACACTTACTAATCAAATGAAATCTCGCGCCTCTATTTATAGACAATGATCGGAAGATCCGATCCACTTCGGACGCTCCGATCTGACACACTTCGGACGCTCCGAACTCACTTCGGACGTTCCGAATCCTGCATGTCTTCCACGTCTCTAGCCAACTGTCTCGGATGATCCGAACTACGATCGGTCGATCCGAACTCTGCATGCCATCCATGTGTCCAGCCACCTGGCTCGGACGCTCCGAACGCCGAACGGACGATCCGAACGCATCGGACGATCCGATCCTGGTTCGGTCCTTCCGGTCTCACCGAAATATAAATAATCCAACATTCTCGATATCGGTCAATCTAATCTCAATAGATATCATTTCTTATTTCTTATGGTTATGTACAATCTTCACAACATATCTATGAATTCGTACATGTCAATCATTGCTCTGGGCATTACATTTCTCCCCCTCTAAGACAGAAGTTCGTCCTCGAACTGAAGTAACCATACAAAGTATCTAAAACAGTTTGATAATCTAAAACTGAATACATACTCATATCATATAAATAACTCGGGGTGTTTCTGCCTCATGTTTTCTTCCGTTTCCCACGTCGCTTCCTCAATGCCATGTCGACTCCACTGAACTTTCACAAGTGGAATGGTCTTCGTTCTGAGCTGTTTGTCCTTTCGATCAAGAATCTGTATCGGTCGTTCTATATAGCTCAAGGTTTGATCAAGTTCAGCTTCGTTCGGTTGAATAACATGAGAAACATCTGGCATATATCTGCGTAACATTGATACATGAAATACGTCATGTATTCCGGATAAAGAAGGAGGAAGAGCAAGTCGATAAGCTCGATCGCCAATCTTTTCAAGAATCTCGTACGGACCAATGTATCGAGGAGATAGCTTCCCACGTTTGCCAAATCGCACAACGCCTCTAAAAGGAGAAATTTTCAAGAATACCCTATCTCCTACCTCAAATACTAACGGTCTACGTCTGATATTGGCGTACTTTGCTTGCCTATCCTGTGCTGTCTTCATTCTTTTCTGAATAACCTTTACCTTCTCAGTCATGTCACGAATCATATCTGGCCCAAGTTCTGGTACTTCTGAAACATCATCCCAATATAGCGGAGATCTGCACCTCTTGCCATACAAAGCTTCAAACGGTGCCATCTCAATGCTTGTTTGATAGCTATTATTGTACGAGAATTCGCAAAGAGGTAGGGAATCTTGCCAACTAATGCCAAAATCTAGCACGACGGCTCTCAACATATCCTCTAATGTCTGGATAGTCCGTTCTGACTGTCCGTCTGTCTGAGGATGGTAAGCGGTGCTAAGGTGTAAGGTCGTACCTAACGCCTGCTGTAAACTGTGCCAGAAGTGTGAAGTGAATCGTGGATCACGATCTGATACGATAGACTTCGGCACTCCATGCAATCTGACTACCTCACGAATATAAATCTCCGCCATCTGATCCTGTCTATACGTCATTCTATAAGGGATGAAACAAGCAGATTTGGTCAATCTGTCAATAATGACCCAAATCGCATCGCAACCTCTGGATGATCGAGGTAACTTCGTCACGAAATCCATGGAAATGTGGTCCCATTTCCATTCTGGAATGGATAAACTCAGAAGTAAACCCCCCGGCTTCTTCCTCTCGGCCTTCACCTGTTGGCAGTTCAAGCATTTAGACACAAATTCGGCAATGTCTGACTTCATTTGCTTCCCCCAGAACTGTGTCTTCAAGTCATTGTACATCTTTCTGCCACCAGGATGGATGCTGAACCGACTACAATGTGCCTCCGTCAGAATCTGCTGTCTCAAATCTGCAACATCTGGCACAACTAGACGGTTATTCACGTACAACACATGATCTTGTACCTGATATTCTGATACATGCCCTGATCTGACCATTTGGATTGATCTTTGCACATTCTGATCAGTTCTTTGTGCTTCCTTAATCCTCATAATCAAATTGGGCTCAACTTGGATCGTAAAGAGTCGTAGTGGCTTACTATCTGTATCAAATTCTAATCCAGATGTACAGCAATTTTCAACTAACTTGTTAACACCTATCGTCGATAAGGACAAAGAACATACCTTACGACTCAAGGCATCGGCTGCTGCATTTGACTTTCCTGGATAATATTTGATTTCACAGTCAAAGTCTTTCAGAAGATCTAGCCATCTACGTTGCCTCATATTCAATTCTGATTGAGAAAATAGGTACTTTAAGCTCTTGTGATCGGAAAAGATCTCAAATTTCTCGCCATAGAGATAATGACGCCAAATCTTTAATGCAAACACGATAGCCGCCAATTCAAGATCATGAATGGGGTATCGAACTTCATGTGGCTTCAATTGTCTCGAGGCGTATGCGATCACATGACCTCGCTGCATAAGAACACATCCCAAACCTCTATGAGAAGCTTCACAATATACAACAAAATCACCTGTACCTGAAGGTATCGTCAATACTGGAGCACTGGTCAGCCTTTTCTTCAATTCAACAAAGCTAGACTCACACTCCTCTGACCAAACAAATGGTGCATTCTTTTGTGTTAATTGAGTTGTTGGTTTTGCAATACTGGAGAAATCTTTGATAAATCTTCTGTAGTATCCGGCTAAGCCCATGAAACTGCGTATTTCTGGTACAGAAGTCGGTCTCGACCAACTAATCACAGCTTCCACTTTACTCGGATCAACAGAAATACCATCTCCAGAAATGATATGTCCTAAGAAGACAACTCTATTCAACCAAAACTCACACTTTGACAATTTAGCATACAGTCGCTCGTTTCTCAACGTCTGCAAAACAATTCTGAGATGCTCTGCATGCTCATTTCTGTTCTTCGAATACACCAAAATGTCATCAATGAAGACAATCACAAATTCATCTAGATATCTCTGAAACACTTGGTTCATCAAGCCCATAAATACCGCAGGAGCATTTGTTAAACCAAAAGGCATGACAATAAATTCGTAATGTCCATACCTGGTTCGAAACGCTGTCTTTGGTATGTCTATATCTCGAACTCTGAGCTGATGATAACCAGAACGTAAATCAATCTTAGAATAGACCGAGGATCCCTGCAACTGATCAAATAGGTCATCGATCCTAGGCAAAGGATATTTATTCTTGATCGTTGCCTTGTTCAACTGCCGGTAATCGATACACAACCGCATCGACCCATCTTTCTTTCGCACGAACAGCACCGGAGTGCCCCAAGGAGATACACTAGGTCTGATATATCCCTTGGCTAGAAGATCTTCTAATTGTGCTTTCAATTCTTTGAGTTCGATGGGTGCCATCCTATATGGAGCTCTTGAAATAGGTACGGTACCTGGCGCAAGTTCAATGCTGAAATCTACCTCACGAACCGGAGGTAATCCTGGGATCTCCTCTGGAAAAATATCTGGAAATTCCCGTACTACTGGCAGATCTGCCAATGCCGGGCTCGACTTCTGCATATCTACAGCATAAACAAAGAAACCATCCGCTCCTTTCTGTAACAGTCTGTTCATAGTAAGAGCCGAAATCAAGGGAATCCGAGATCTGGAACCCTTCCCGTAGAATTTCCACTCGTCTGTCATCTCGGGTCTGAATCTGACAATCTTGTGGAAACAATCCACGGTGGCTCTGTACTTCGTTAGCATGTCAATACCGACTATACAATCAAAATCAGCTAGACCCAACACTATACAATCTAGGTCAATCTCATGCCCCTCAAACTGTAGAATGCAATGTCTAACCGTAGTTACAGATATTAATCCACTTCCCAACGGAGAATTAATAGACACAACGTCTAACAAAGACTCAACAGGCAATGAATGCAACAATGCAAATCGTTCTGAGATGAATGTATGCGATGCACCTGTATCTATCAAGATATAAGCAGGATAACCATAAAGGAGACAGTTACCTGCTATAACATCATCTGGTGCATCTTGTGCTTGCTCCTCTGTCAACGCAAACACTTGGGCCTGTTGCCTCGGAGGTTGAGTCACAGTCTGACTACCTCGGCCTCTGGGTGGAGTCGGTGCTGGTGGAGGCTGAAAAGAGTGAACCGACGATGCCTGCCGCTCAAACTGAGGTACTGAACCGGATGCTCTTCCACTCTGGCCTTGCTGTACACCTCTCTGTGGACAGACTTTGGCAAAATGCCCCGGTTGCCTACAAATGTTGCATCGGCCTGTAACTCCTTGGCACTGTTCAGTCGCATGCCTACCTCCACAATTATTGCAATATACACCTGAAGTCCTTGAACTTTGATCAAAACCAGTCTGTCTTGATCCGCTGGAGCTGGATGAACTGCTCCCAGGTCGCTTAAACTGCTTCCCCTTCGCCTTCAACTGTTCTTTGCATCCACTACCACTACCACCACTTTCGAATCGAGGAGGAGGAACTTGGGATGGAGGTAGTGGCGGTCTCGGACTCGGTGCAACATACGGAGCACTCCGTTGTCTAAGCAATCCTGCTTCAGCTCCTTTGGCACGATTCAATGCATCCGAGAAGTTATCGGGTCTCCCAGTATTGACCAACGTAAAGATATCTGGATTCAGGCCATTTATAAACTGATCCGCCATGGCCTCGTCATTTCCTGAAACATGGGGTGCAAAACGAAGCAAAGAAGAGAATTTAGCAACGTACTCCTCAATGTTCAATGGCCCTTGCCTCAGGTTTGCGAATTCAGCGCCTTTATCTTTACGGTAGGATACAGGGAAGAATCGCTGATAAAACTCGGTCTTGAATACCTTCCAAGAAATTTCGGTACCCCGCTGCTCTAAAGCTCTCCTAATGTTCAACCACCAATTCTTTGCTATATCTTGCAATTGATGGCCAATTAGCTTGATCCTCTTCTCATCACTGTACTCCAACGAGTCGAATAGCATCTCAATATCTTCAAGCCAACTTTCGCACTCGATGGCATTCTCGGTACCTTTTAAAGTGGGAGGTCGAAAGGATTGGAATCGCTTCAGCAACGTCTCCATAGGGGTCGCCGTAACATCCATAGGATCTCCGGATGTACTCCCCTGCTCTGGCGCTGCTGGTCGTAGAGGTACGGCTGTTCTTCTAGGAGGCATATCTAATAATCCAACTGATTAGTAAACAAGATATACAACTGTCTCAGCCATCATCTAGTCAGTTACCTCTGATCTAGAATCGGTTCTGATTCAGTCAATCACATGCTGAAATTAATCAATACCAAACAACATGTAATAAGAAAGCAATAATCATGCTAGCACATCATCAAGCAAGGAAGAAGACTCGATCTACCCCGCTCATTCTATCCTATTTCAGTCTAACGGAACCTATCGGCTCTGATACCACCTGTTGTGGGGACCCGGGCTCTAAATCTTTTTCTTGGGATTAAATGGATTGTTATTCTAAAATGTGGGTCAATTTTTCGCTTTTATATTTAAATCAAAATGTAACTAGACAAGCACAAGTTCTTTATTTAATTTACAACATACAAACATAAAATCTATGTCCTGTTCCGTATATCCTCAACTAACCAGTAATAAAATACAGTACATAACAAAAGAAACTACTGGTCCGTCTGCTAGGCCCGAGATCTCCACGCTAACACGATCATCTCTGTCTCGACCCAAATCCTGCCCCACCTGTTGTTATGCACACATACAGACATAACAACAGCCGGAAAACCGGTGAGAACACATCCCAGTATAAACATGTGAACATGCATATAAATACTATAAAACATGAAACATGCTGATATGAATGTCATTCATATAAAATCATGAAATGAGAGCCTAACCATGTCTAGATGCGACTCGACTAAAACTCTAGGGATCCCGGTGTGAATAAGACGATCTATCACCTACCCTCCCAATCGGGGTGACGGTACGTCTTATTCCTAGACTTCGGCCTGATCTGTATCCACGTCTACAAAGGGGCGGTGATCTTCCCCTAAGCTGGGATAGAACCGAACATCTAGAAGTCTGCCTGATCTCCAGACTGTCCTATCTTAATGCATGAATACAAAATCTGTAAACAAGCATAATCATCTAATGCAATGTAACATGATCTGTAAACAAAGCATAATAAGAATTGAATACAAGTTCTAATAAACATCTAATGCAATGTAACATGATCTGTAAACAAAGCATAGCGAGATTTGCATACAAGATCTATAAACAAATCTATAATAATAATACCTATATCAAGATATAAACAATAAAACTCGTATGTGGTTTTGGTTGGGAAACTCAAATGTGATCTCATTTGAGTCGTGATTCCCCAAAACAAAACATGTATTATACCTTTCGTCGTAGAATTGCTGTTACAGTCGTGAAGATGAATCTGCAATAGAATGTCTAACACTTTCTAGGAAATGTTTCTTTAACACTTACTAATCAAATGAAATCTCGCGCCTCTATTTATAGACAATGATCGGAAGATCCGATCCACTTCGGACGCTCCGATCTGACACACTTCGGACGCTCCGAACTCACTTCGGACGTTCCGAATCCTGCATGTCTTCCACGTCTCTAGCCAACTGTCTCGGATGATCCGAACTACGATCGGTCGATCCGAACTCTGCATGCCATCCATGTGTCCAGCCACCTGGCTCGGACGCTCCGAACGCCGAACGGACGATCCGAACGCATCGGACGATCCGATCCTGGTTCGGTCCTTCCGGTCTCACCGAAATATAAATAATCCAACATTCTCGATATCGGTCAATCTAATCTCAATAGATATCATTTCTTATTTCTTATGGTTATGTACAATCTTCACAACATATCTATGAATTCGTACATGTCAATCATTGCTCTGGGCATTACAACAAGTATGTGATTTTGGTTGGGAAACTCAAATGTGATCTCATTTGAGTCGTGATTCCCTAAACAAAACATGTACTATACCTTTCGTCGTAGAATCGCTGTCACGATCGCCAATACGAATCTGAAATGGAAATGTTGATATAAACTCTATCAATTCCTAATCTAATCAACACATATCCAAGGCACGACGTGATCTCAAAACAATCTGACGGCATAACGACGTAATTCTCGATACCGGTCAATCAAATTCTCAACACATATCAACACATTATCAATCTAAACTCATCAACTCATAATCATCATCCTAAACATGTCATAGTATTCAAAATCTGCATATTTAGCTCTAAACATGCTATAAAAATCGTAACAATTGCATATGACCTCCGTTCTTCGATCCGGTTACGAATATATTATCTTCATACTCACAAGAACATATCCTAGAGTTCAAATCTTAATTCTCCTAACAACAATATCTCAAATCATGTTGAAAGTGAACACTACTTACATCACCTTGTAGCTTGGAGTGAGAGGAGTCCAAATCTATACTTAGATTTTAGTTTGGATAAGAAAATCTTGCACTAATTAACCTTGAATTGAAAGAACCTTTCTTCTCCCTTGAATCTCTCTCTCTCTCGATTTTGCTTCTGAAATGGCAAGGAATAGAGACAACTCTATATATATCTTGCATGGTTGAGGACAAATGGCTTGTTCTTTGATGTACACGTCTCGCGCATATGCGCGACATCACCCACGCATATGCGCGAGACCTACTGGTCTCGGCCATGCAGAATTTAACACTTCGCGCATATGCGCCACTTTTCTCGCGCATATGCGCCATTGTTACTGGAGGTGTCGCGCATATGCGTCGCTTCTTTCCGCGCATATGCGCCAATGCTACTGTAGATGTCGCGCATATGCGCCACTCTTTCCGCGCATATGCGCCAACTGTTCTGTCCAAATTTTTAAGGTTTTCTCCTCTTGTCCATGTATTTCTTATTCTCATCTCACTAAACACTCCT
Organism: Primulina eburnea; assembly: GCF_022965805.1. Taxonomy (NCBI): domain Eukaryota; kingdom Viridiplantae; phylum Streptophyta; class Magnoliopsida; order Lamiales; family Gesneriaceae; genus Primulina; species Primulina eburnea. The sequence goes on along the minus strand of NC_133104.1, from coordinate 19,417,042 downwards.
CATTATATATATATACATACTCATATATATTCCGAGTATTATGTCGATGAGAACTATTAATCTCGAGCCTTACATTTCTCCCCCTCTAAGAAATGATTTCGTCCTCGAAATCGTAGAAAATTACCAAACATACATGGCAAGTAATATAATCAATACTAAAAATTTACTTACATCATGTAAATAATTCAGGATGTTTCTGTCGCATATTCGCTTCTGTTTCCCAAGTCGCTTCTTCGATGCCATGACGACTCCATTGGACTTTTACTAACGGAATAGTCTTTGTCCTGAGCTTCTTTTCTTTCCGATCAAGAATTTGGATAGGTTGCTCGACATAGCTCAAGGTCTGATCAAGCTCAGCTTCGTCAGGCTGAATGACATGAGAAATATCTGGCATATATCTTCGCAACATTGATACATGAAAGACATCATGTATCCCGAATAGAGAAGGAGGAAGTGCAAGTCGATAAGCTCGATCGCCAATCTTTTCAAGAATCTCGTAAGGACCAATGTATCGAGGAGATAATTTCCCGTGTTTGCCAAATCGAACAACGCCTCTGAACGGAGAAATTTTCAAGAATACTCTATCTCCCGCCTCAAATACTAACGGTCTACGTCTGATATTGGCATACTTTGCTTGTCGATCTTGTGCTGTCTTCATCCTCTTCTGAATGAGTTTCACCTTCTCTGTCATGTTGTTAGAGTAGGTGCCCGTCGAGCCAAGTGTTGGCCGGGTGTTCACAATGAAACTCTATGTATAAGCAATCTTTATTTTAATAATATTTGAAATTATTATTTTGGCAAATCTTTATCTGTATACCCATGCTAGCTGCATAGATAAAGCCCTTGAATATACAAATAGTAGAAAGAATATGAGATGCTCATATGATGAGTATCATGAAACTCATATTTGTAATACTGTATATTCTAAACGGTTCCTAGTCGATTCAGCCGCCACTAAGAAGGATATAGGCCGCTAGAGTTCGAGACTAGTATCTGCGATGTGAGTACCATGTTTCATTGGTAGGGGACATTGTGATGTCCGAACATGCAGATAGGTGCACCTTGTAGAGTGCACTGAACAACCCTCCATAAAAGGACTTTCCAAGTGGTTCTCACTTATCGAGTGGAAATGTCCTAGTTTATGGTTGTACAGAATTAGTCCTTATGACCCGGGACAACATTGAGACTCTATGTGCTAGAATTACACTTTGACTTGTTTACCGACTCTTATGGGGTCATCAGGTGGCAAGGTTGGGTGTTCTGTCGAAACACATAGGAGTCGATGCATTGTAGTCGGGGATTCACCGCTTACCTTCGGGTATGGATATCCTATGTGTTATCATGTGTATGTAGATCGAAATCTCTGGCCAGAGTATGGTTGTAATTATGAAAGGTGTTTCATAGATTACACCATCGATGCAACTACGACATGACACATAGTATCGATTCATTGACAACTCTCGATAAACCAATGGTTGTCGAATCGATCGGGATATATGAGTTGAAGGGACCGTACTGTGCGCTAACCATAATTGAATGGTTCTTGCAGGCACTATCATGTGATACCTAGGGAATCACGTAAGCGATGCTGCTAGGCGTTTAACGTGATTGGTTGGGTACTATCAGACTTGAGTTCTGACGTTCTTATTATCAAGGTGTTGATAAGTAAGAATGGAGCAATTAGGGTATGCTCGAATAAGGACATGTTTAGTCCGAATCACATGGAGATGTGAACCCACGGCTAGTTGTATCAATGAACCATTGAGAGCCACACAAGTACTAGCTTTGTAAATCCCGATGAGAAGTAAAATAGTTCAATGTGTTGAACGGCTTATAAAGGAGTTTATAAGCGTAAGTAAAATTAGAAGTTTGACTTCTATAAAGGAGAAAATGGTTCAATGTGTTGAACGGCTTATAAATGTGTTTATAAGCGTAAAGAAAAATAGAAGTATGACTTCTATGAGAGAAATATAAATTTTAATTTATGAAAGTGTTCCTAGATTAAAATTTGGCCAAGTAAATAATGTAGTTGAAAATTGTGATTTTCATAAACATTATTGGGGACTAAATTAAATTAATTCAAGTGTTGAATTAATTAAACACTAGTAGACCTAGTAGAGTCTAAATAATTAAAATTAATTCAAGTGTTGAATTAATTAAATAATATTGAGTCTTGTAGAGCTCAATTAAAATAATTATTTAACTAGTGGGACTTGAATAAATTCAAGTAGTATTTAATTAATCTCAAATATGTTTGAGATAATTAAAATTTAGTCCATGGTTTTTAATGTGTTAAAAACCATATAATATATGTGAGACATGCTAGGGTTTGCATGCTTGGGAGGTGAAGAGTCTTGAATACTTTTGATTAAAAAATTGCAAAGGCATACAACTTTTGTATCTAACTTTTTGCAACCCCAAGAGAACTCTTCCCTCCTCCATTCCACTCAACTTGGCCGAAAATTCTCCTCCCAATTTCTCTCCATTTTTCTCTTCTTGTGTGTTCTTCAATTTGTTGAGGAACACTACACTTCTCTTTGAAAAATCCTCACATTTTTCTAGTGCAAATTGTGAGGGGATCTACCTAGTTGGTGGTGGGCCTAATTTGAAGGAAAGCTTCAAGGATTTGGAGGAGAGCTTGTAGATTCATCTTCCATTCAAGAGCTTTGTTGCTAGTCAACAAAGTTGGAGCCACAATCAACTTTTAAAGTTGATAGGTAAAATTTTCTCAACACCCTATGCTTGAAAGTTGAGATTTTTGTATATGTTTGCACAACTAGTACATGGTGTTCATTTTTGATAAATATTCTTGAAAAATTTCGGTTTTCATGATTAATAAAATATTTTGTGCTTCCGTTGCGATTTTGAACACCGTATATCGATCCCTTTCAAGTGGTATCAAGAGCTAAGGTTACTAGTTTTTGTGCAACATATACAAGATATTATATTGAGGGCGATTTCTAACCGTTTGAGATGAAAATTTGCAACAAAACCGAGGCCTTCTTGTGGGGAATTTCGGGCAGCATGTTGCTGCCCGTTTCGGGCAGCTCGGGCTGCCCGAGGGCTGCCCATTTCGGGCAGCAAGGGCAGCCCGAGGGGCTGCCCGAACAGCCCCTAAAGTTTAACAAAAAAAAAAATTTTTTGCATGTTGGCCGGAATGTTGGCCGGAATCCGGCGACGGAACTCCGGCGACGGCGATGACGACTAGGGTTTCCAAAAGTGTTTTGGAATATCAAAGTGTCATGGGCCTTGAGTTGTTGGGCCATTAGATGGTCAACATATTTGTGAATTTTAAATGGGCCAAAATGTTTTTGGTGAAAAATAAGTTTTTGGGCCCTTAAGTTTAAAATTACAAAAGTTGCAAATTTTTCTCATAAAATAAATAATTGAAGTTGGACTTTAATTATTTATAGTAAATTGTGATTTATAAGAAATACGGTTATAAATAAATTAATTGGAAAGTAGACAAAGGTGTTTGTATACTTTGTTAATTTAGTTTATAATCGTGGCGGTTAGTGATTGGTTCAAGATATATAATATTGGATCAATTAATTATTGTGATAATTAATTGATGGTGTATGATATGTGATATTATGCATGAAGGATGATCAAAAGCCCAAGCCCAATTTGCTAGGTGTATGCTAGGATATTTGTGTTGTATGATTGTAAGAATTATCAATTTAAAGTGGGCTTGGTTTATGGCCCGTTCCCACCCCATGAGATGTATCCCTATGTGCCATGGATATTTATTTGTAAATATTAGAATAGGGGAAGATCAAGATTGGAAGATGGTGGCCTTGGTGATTATGAAGATCGAAGACATGTAATATTGGATGCTAATGTAATAGTATAGTTGCATTGCATCCCGTGCATTAACCCTAGGATTGGACCTAGGCCCGTGTTTGGCTCACACGGGCCATTAGTACTTGGGGCGATTGATCATCCTTGTATTGTTTTCTATTTATAATATATGCATGATATGTTATAAATAATGAGTATGTGCGTTATTATTATTATAATAACAAAGTTGCATGAATCCGGCAAACATACGATCAAACATGGCGACCTTTTAAAATAAAATTAATGATGAGACCTTTCAAAATTAAAAACCCTCATTTTGAATAAGATTCAAAATTAATATCAAGCCCGAAAAGGGGAATTATAAATTTGTTCATAATTTCCTTGTCTTCCATCGACAATGGGTGCATGATGAACTCTACCCGTACTCGGGGCTCGGCTCATATTATTGGGGGGGCCCTGGGTGCCGGAAAGCTGTGACATCCATTGACATGGTGATGTGAACTACGTGGAACTCCCATGATTTCGGCTCATATTATTGAGGGAACTCATGGCGACCGTCCATTAAGGTTCAACATCGATGGGTAAGGCTTGACACGTGAAGATGAACGACGTCATATTATTGGGTCCTAATCAAACGTGAGACAAAAGTTTACGTAGAGGGTTGGATTGTGATGCAATTGGAAACTACCTTTTAGGAATTGTGATTGGCTGATATTATTCGGGATCACAATTCGTTAATTGGACCTTACGTACCTACTGAGGAAAGGAGTTTCCCGTTTTCACTAGAGGGTAGTGAAAGATGTCAAAACAGTGGGAGCAAATATTTATGAAGTAAAAGTCCAAACTTCATATCTTACTAAATATTTAAAATAGTCATCAACATTTATCTGTTTTACTTTTCAGTACAAATTTTGACAATGTCTTCGATTCGCAATCCGATATCTGCAATACTCGACAAACACATGTTAACCGGACCTAATTACCTCACTTGGCTAAGAAACCTAAAAATCGTCTTGAATTCGGAAAGGGTAACATATACACTAACTCAGTCGCCCCCTGTTGAGGCTCCGACTGACTGCAATCCTGAGGAATTGCAGGCTTACAAGGAATGGTGTGACCATGACTTGATAGCCAGGTGTTATATGCTGACTTCTATGAACGATGAGCTTCAGAGGCGTTTTGAGGGTGCAAAGAGTGCTGCTGACATTCATTTGCATCTCAAAGAGCTCTTTGGTGAGCAAACACGACCTCTAAGGCATGCTACCGTCAAGGAGCTGATCACTTTGCGCATGCGAGATGGGGCCTCGGTCCATGAGCATGGCTTAAAGGTGATCGGGCTCGTGGACAAGCTCGTTGGCATGGATTTGATCTTGCCTTCGGAGTTGACCACGGACGTGTTGCTGTTATCGCTGCCTAGCTCATTTGATCCTTTTGTGGTGAACTTCAACATGAACAAGATGGAACCGACCCTTGAGGAGTTGGTAAACATGCTTGTTACCTTTGAGTCCACTATCAAGAAAGAGAAGTCGGTTCTTTATGTGGGTTCTTCATCTGGTACGAAGATTGATCCACATGGGAATGGAAAGAAGCGTTCTTTCCAACGTCCCGAGAAGAACGAGCCCTTGTTGAGGCAATCTCCGAATCCCGTTGTGGCAGCCAGACCAGTTAAGGCTGACAAGACTGGTGATGTTTGTCATCACTGCAAGAAGCCTGGACATTGGAGGCGAAATTGCAAAGAATATCTTGCCCAGAAGTGTTCTGGAAACGGTATGTTCTAAATTTAAGTAAACATTTTAATTAACTCTACTTCTTGGGTATTAGATACCGGTTGTGACTCACATCTCTGTAATGGGTTATAGGTGATGGGAAGAAGTAGGAAGCTTAAGGAAGGTGTGACCTTCTTGAGGATGGGCAATGGAGCAAGAGTTGCTGCCAAGACCTTAAGAGATGTTTACTTATTGTTGAACAATAGTTTTAAGTTAATTAAGAGATGTTTGTTTGTACCTTTTTGATGAAAAAACATTATTTCCATTTCTATTGTGATAAAGATGGATATTCTTGTTTATTTAGCAAAGGTGTTTGCAACATTTACAAGAATGAATGTTTAATTGGTACTTGAGAACTTGAAAACGATCTCTATAACTTAAAATTAAAAGATATTCCATTAAATGTCCATTCAAAGGCAGACACCATATGAGATATGGATGGGTAAGCCTCCCAAATATTCTTATCTTAGAATATGGGGAGCCCTGCTTATGTGAAGCAGGTAGTGGGAGATAAATTGGATTGTTGATCCATTTTATGTTACTTTGTGGGATATCCAAGGAATTAAGTTGGATATCATTTCTATCATCCCCAAGAAACAAAAGTGTTTGTTTCTAGGAATGCAACCTTTTTGGGAAAAGGATTTTCTATTGGATAGAAAAAGGGAGATGATAGAACTCGAAGATGTTCGAGAGACACCCACAGTTATAGAACCCACACCCAAAGAGCCAAGAGAGGAGATACAAGCTCCTAGAAGATACGAGAAAGTCTCGAGACCACCTATGAGGTATGGTCAGCTTCTTGAAGAAGGCCATGATGAGCCTAACCATGGATGTGATCCATGGACCTTCAAGGAAGCGTTATCTGATGCCGATTCATCCAAGTGGCTTGAAGCAATGGAATCTGAGATGAATTCCATGCATTCGAACCAAGTGTAGGATCTTGTGGATCCACCTGTGGGAACTGTTCCCACAGGGACTTGGGGAGGATGGGAAGGTGTTGACCTTCAAGGCGCGATTGGTGGCAAAAGGATGTACTCAAAGACAAGGAGTTGACTTTGAGGAAACCTTTTCCCAATCGCAATGTTCAAGTCCATAAGGATTTTATTAGCCATAGCTGCATAGTATGACTATGAGATATGGCAGATGGATGTCAAGACAAACTTTCTTAAATGGGGATTTTAAGAAAGTTATTTACATGTCTAAACCTGAAGGGTTTACATCTATCGGAAGTGAGCATATGGTATGCAAACTTCAGAGATCTATTTATGATCTAAAGCAGGCATCTAGGAGTTGGAACCTCAGATTCGACAGTACAATCAAATAGTTTGATTTACTGTGAATCATGAGGGACCCTATGTGTATAAGAAGGTCAATGGGAGTGTTGTGACATTCCTGGTGCTTTATGTTGATGACATTCTAATCTTTGGGAATGATGTAGGAATGTTGCAATCAACAAAGATATGGTTAGCGAGTAAGTTCTCGATGAAGGACTTGGGTGAAGCATCTTTTGTATTGGGATACAGATCTATTGAGATAGATCGAAAAGATGACTTGGTCTCACCCAGTCCACATACATGATACCATCGTGAAGCGGTTCTCGATGGATGTGTCCTTGAGAGGACATCTACCAATGAGTCATGGCGTGTCCCTATCCAAGTCTGTCTCCTGAGACTGATGCAGAGATAGTGACGATGACACGCATTCCGTATGCTTCGGCAATTGGTAATATCATGTATGGGATGATATCTACACGTCCTGACGTGGCGTTTTCACTATGTGTAGTGAAAAGATATCAATCGAACCCCGGTCTTCCACAACTAGAAAGCTGTGAAAGACATCCTCAAGTTGTTGAGAAGGACCAATAAGTTGTTCTTGGTCTATGGGGGTAGAGAACTGAAATTGGAAGGCTATACCGACTCTAGCTTCCAAAGCGATATCGATAACTCGAAGTCAACCTCTAGGTTTGTATTCATGCTCAAAGGTGCTGCTGTCTCTTGGAAGAGTTCCAAGCAAGACAATATTACGGATTCCAGCACAGAGGCCGAATACATTGCTGCATCAGATGCAGCAAGGGAGGCTGTTTGGATAAGGAATTTCGTCTAAGAGTTGGACGTCATTCCTAATGGAGTTGCTCCTATCCCGGTGTTGTGTGACAACACGGGAGCTATAGCTCAAGCAAAGGAGCCAAGGTCTCATCAGAATCCAAACTCGTATTGAGAAAGTACCACATCCTCGGAGAGATTGTGGAAAGAAGAGTAGTGTCTATTGACAAAGTCGGCTCCGCAGATTATGTTGTTGATCCACTAGCTAAGCCTTTACCTGGACCATTATTCGACAAGCATCGCGAATCAATGGGTTTTATGCATATGGGTAGTTGGCTCTAGTGCAAGTGGGAGATTGTTAGAGTAGGTGCCCGTCGAGCCAAGTGTTGGCCGGGTGTTCACAATGAAACTCTATGTATAAGCAATCTTTATTTTAATAATATTTGAAATTATTATTTTGGCAAATCTTTATCTGTATACCCATGCTAGCTGCATAGATAAAGCCCTTGAATATACAAATAGTAGAAAGAATATGAGATGCTCATATGATGAGTATCATGAAACTCATATTTGTAATACTGTATATTCTAAACGGTTCCTAGTCGATTCAGCCGCCACTAAGAAGGATATAGGCCGCTAGAGTTCGAGACTAGTATCTGCGATGTGAGTACCATGTTTCATTGGTAGGGGACATTGTGATGTCCGAACATGCAGATAGGTGCACCTTGTAGAGTGCACTGAACAACCCTCCATAAAAGGACTTTCCAAGTGGTTCTCACTTATCGAGTGGAAATGTCCTAGTTTATGGTTGTACAGAATTAGTCCTTATGACCCGGGACAACATTGAGACTCTATGTGCTAGAATTACACTTTGACTTGTTTACCGACTCTTATGGGGTCATCAGGTGGCAAGGTTGGGTGTTCTGTCGAAACACATAGGAGTCGATGCATTGTAGTCGGGGATTCACCGCTTACCTTCGGGTATGGATATCCTATGTGTTATCATGTGTATGTAGATCGAAATCTCTGGCCAGAGTATGGTTGTAATTATGAAAGGTGTTTCATAGATTACACCATCGATGCAACTACGACATGACACATAGTATCGATTCATTGACAACTCTCGATAAACCAATGGTTGTCGAATCGATCGGGATATATGAGTTGAAGGGACCGTACTGTGCGCTAACCATAATTGAATGGTTCTTGCAGGCACTATCATGTGATACCTAGGGAATCACGTAAGCGATGCTGCTAGGCGTTTAACGTGATTGGTTGGGTACTATCAGACTTGAGTTCTGACGTTCTTATTATCAAGGTGTTGATAAGTAAGAATGGAGCAATTAGGGTATGCTCGAATAAGGACATGTTTAGTCCGAATCACATGGAGATGTGAACCCACGGCTAGTTGTATCAATGAACCATTGAGGGCCACACAAGTACTAGCTTTGTAAATCCCGATGAGAAGTAAAATAGTTCAATGTGTTGAACGGCTTATAAAGGAGTTTATAAGCGTAAGTAAAATTAGAAGTTTGACTTCTATAAAGGAGAAAATGGTTCAATGTGTTGAACGGCTTATAAATGTGTTTATAAGCGTAAAGAAAAATAGAAGTATGACTTCTATGAGAGAAATATAAATTTTAATTTATGAAAGTGTTCCTAGATTAAAATTTGGCCAAGTAAATAATGTAGTTGAAAATTGTGATTTTCATAAACATTATTGGGGACTAAATTAAATTAATTCAAGTGTTGAATTAATTAAACACTAGTAGACCTAGTAGAGTCTAAATAATTAAAATTAATTCAAGTGTTGAATTAATTAAATAATATTGAGTCTTGTAGAGCTCAATTAAAATAATTATTTAACTAGTGGGACTTGAATAAATTCAAGTAGTATTTAATTAATCTCAAATATGTTTGAGATAATTAAAATTTAGTCCATGGTTTTTAATGTGTTAAAAACCATATAATATATGTGAGACATGCTAGGGTTTGCATGCTTGGGAGGTGAAGAGTCTTGAATACTTTTGATTAAAAAATTGCAAAGGCATACAACTTTTGTATCTAACTTTTTGCAACCCCAAGAGAACTCTTCCCTCCTCCATTCCACTCAACTTGGCCGAAAATTCTCCTCCCAATTTCTCTCCATTTTTCTCTTCTTGTGTGTTCTTCAATTTGTTGAGGAACACTACACTTCTCTTTGAAAAATCCTCACATTTTTCTAGTGCAAATTGTGAGGGGATCTACCTAGTTGGTGGTGGGCCTAATTTGAAGGAAAGCTTCAAGGATTTGGAGGAGAGCTTGTAGATTCATCTTCCATTCAAGAGCTTTGTTGCTAGTCAACAAAGTTGGAGCCACAATCAACTTTTAAAGTTGATAGGTAAAATTTTCTCAACACCCTATGCTTGAAAGTTGAGATTTTTGTATATGTTTGCACAACTAGTACATGGTGTTCATTTTTGATAAATATTCTTGAAAAATTTCGGTTTTCATGATTAATAAAATATTTTGTGCTTCCGTTGCGATTTTGAACACCGTATATCGATCCCTTTCACATGTCACGAATCATATCTGGCCCAAGTTCTGGTACCTCTGAAACGTCATCCCAGTATAGCGGAGATCTGCACTTCTTGCCATACAAAGCTTCGAACGGTGCCATTTCGATACTCGTCTGATAGCTATTATTATAAGAAAATTCGCAAAGAGGTAGGGAATCTTGCCAACCAATGCCAAAATCTAGCACGACGGCTCTCAACATATCCTCTAAAGCCTGGATAGTCCGTTCTGACTGTCCGTCTGTCTGAGGATGGTAAGCAGTACTCAGGTGTAATGTCGTACCTAAGGCCTACTGTAAACTGTGCCAGAAGTGTGAAGTGAATCGGGGATCACGATCTGATACGATAGATTTCGGCACTCCATGCAATCTGACTACCTCTCGAATATACATCTCCGCCATCTGATCCTGTCTATACGTCATTCGGTATGGAATGAAACAAGCAGATTTGGTCAGTCTGTCAATAATGACCCAAATCGCATCACAGCCTCTGGATGATCTAGGTAACTTCGTCACAAAATCCATGGAAATGTGATCCCATTTCCATTCAGGAATGGCTAAACTCTGAAGTAATCCACCAGGCTTCTTCCTCTCGGCTTTCACCTGTTGGCAGTTCAAACACTTAGACACAAATTCGGCAATGTCTGACTTCATTTGCTTCCACCAGATCTGTGTCTTCAAGTCGTTGTACATCTTCCTGCCACCCGGATGAATGCTGAACCGAATACAATGTGCCTCTGTCAGAATCTGCTGTCTCAAATCTGCAACATCTGGCACAACTAGGCGGTTATTCACATACAACACATGATCTCGTACCTGATATTCGGCTACATGCCCTGATCTGACCATTTGGATTGATCTTTGCACATTCTGATCAGTTCTTTGTGCTTCCTTGATCCTCATAATCAAATTGGGCTCAACTTGGATCGTAAAAAGTCGTAATGGCTTACTATCTGTATCAAATTCTAATCCAGAAGTACAGCAATGTTCAACTAACTTGTTAACACCTATCGTCGATAAGGACAAAGAACATACCTTACGACTCAAGGCATCTGCTGCTGCATTTGACTTCCCTGGATAATATTTGATTTCACAGTCAAAGTCTTTCAAAAGATCTAGCCATCTACGCTGCCTCATATTCAGTTCTGATTGAGAGAATAGGTACTTCAGGCTCTTGTGATCGGAAAATATCTCGAATTTTTCGCCGTAGAGATAATGACGCCAAATCTTTAATGCAAATACGATAGCCGCCAATTCCAGATCATGAATGGGGTATCGAACTTCATGTGGCTTCAATTGTCTCGAGGCATATGCGATCACATGGCCTCGCTGCATAAGAACACATCCCAAACCTCTATGAGAAGCATCACAATATACAACGAAATCACCCGTACCTGAAGGTATCGTCAGTACTGGAGCACTGGTCAGCCTTTTCTTCAACTCTAGAAAGCTAGACTCGCACTCCTCTGACCAAACAAATGGTGCATTCTTTTGCGTCAATTGAGTTATTGGCTTTGCAATACTGGAGAAGTCTTTGATAAATCTTCTGTAGTATCCGGCTAAGCCCATGAAACTGCGTATTTCTGGTACAGAAGTTGGTCTCGACCAACTGATCACAGCTTCCACTTTACTGGGATCTACAGAAATACCATCTCCAGAAATGATATGCCCCAAGAATACAACTCGGTTCAGCCAAAACTCACACTTTGACAATTTAGCATACAGTCGCTCGTTTCTCAACGTCTGCAAAACAATTCTGAGATGCTCTGCATGCTCATTTCTGTTCTTTGAATACACCAAAATATCATCAATGAAGACAATCACAAATTCATCCAAATATCTTTGAAATACTTGGTTCATCAAGCCCATAAACACTGCAGGAGCATTGGTTAAACCAAAAGGCATGACAATAAATTCGTAATGTCCATACCTGGTTCGAAATGCTGTCTTTGGAATGTCTATATCTCGAACTCTAAGCTGATGATATCCAGAACGCAAATCAATCTTCGAGTACACGGAGGATCCCTGCAACTGATCAAATAAGTCATCAATCCTAGGCAAAGGATATTTATTCTTGATCGTTGCCTTGTTCAGTTGCCTGTAATCAATACACAAACGCATCGAACCATCTTTCTTCCGCACAAACAGCACCGGAGCGCCCCAAGGAGATACACTAGGTCTGATATATCCCTTGGCCAGAAGATCTTCTAACTGTGCTTTCAGTTCTTTTAGTTCGATGGGTGCCATCCTATACGGAGCTCTCGAAATAGGGACGGTACCTGGTTTAAGTTCAATGCTAAAATCTACCTCTCGAACCGGAGGTAATCCTGGGATCTCATCTGGAAAAATATCTGGAAATTCCCGCACTACTGGTATTTCTGCCAACGCCGGGCTCGACTTCTGCATATCTACCGCATAAATAAAGAAACCGTCCGCTCCTTTCTGTAACAATCTGGTCATAGTAAGAGCCGAAATCAAGGGAATCCGAGATCTGGAACCCTTCCCGTAGAATTTCCACTCGTCTGTCATCTCGGGTCTGAATCTGACAATCTTGTGGAAACAATCCACGGTAGTTCTATACTTTGTTAGCATGTCAATACCAACTATACAGTCAAAATCAGCTAGACCCAACACTATACAATCTAGGTCAATCTCATGCCCCTCAAACTGTAGAATGCAATGTCTAACCGTAGTTACAGATATCAATCCACTTCCCAACGGGGAATTAATAGACACAACATTTAGCAAAGACTCAACAGGCAATGAATGCAACAATGCAAATCGTTCTGAAATGAATGTATGCGATGCACCTGTATCTATCAAGATATAAGCAGGATAACCATAAAGAGAGCAGTTACCTGCTATCACATCATCTGGTGCATCTTGTGCTTGCTCCTCTGTCAACGCAAACACCTGGGCCTGTTGCCTCGGAGGTTGGGTCACTGTCTAACTACCTCGGCCTCTGGGTTGAGTCTGTGCCGGTGGAGGCTGAAAAGAGTGAACTGATGATACCTGCCGCTCAAACTGAGGTACGGAACCGGATGCTCTTCCACTCTGGCCTTGCTGTACACTCCTCTGGGGACAGACTTTGGCAAAATGCCCCGGTTGCCTACAAATGTTGCATCGGCCTGTAACTCCCTGGCACTGTTCAGTCGCATGCCTACCTCCACAAGAATTGCAGTAGACACCTGAAGTCCTTGAACTTTGATCAAAACCAGTCTGTCTTGATCCGCTGGAGCTGGACGAACTGCTCCCAGGTCGCTTAAACTGTTTCCCCTTCGCCTTCAGCTGTTCTTTGCGTCCACTACTACTACCACCGCTTTCGAATCGAGGAGGAGGAACTTGGGATGGAGGTGGTGGCGGTCTCGGACTCGGTGCAACATACGGAGCACTCCGTTGCCTAAGCAATCCTGCTTCAGCTCCTTTGGCACGATTCAATGCATCCGAGAAATTATCGGGTCTCCCAGTATTGACCAACGTAAAGATATCTGGATTCAGGCCATTTATAAACTGATCTGCCATGGCCTCATCATTTCCTGAAACATGGGGTGCAAAACGAAGCAGAGAGGAAAATTTGGCAACGTACTCCTCAATGTTTAATTGCCCTTGCCTCAGATTGGCAAATTCTGCACCTTTATCCTTGCGATAAGAGATGGGAAAGAACCGTTGATAGAATTCCGTCTTGAATCCCTTCCAAGTAATCTCGGTACCCCGCTGCTCTAAAGCTCTCTTAATGTTCAACCACCAATTCTTGGCTATATCTTGCAATTGATGGCCAATTAGCTTTATTCTCTTCTCGTCACTGTACCCCAAAGAGTCGAATAGCATTTCAATATCCTCAAGCCAACTTTCGCACTCGATGGCATTCTCGGTACCTTTTAATGTGGGAGGTCGAAAGGATTGGAATCGCTTCAGCAACGTCTCCATAGGGGTCGCCGTAACATCCATAGGATCTCCGGATGTGCTCCCCTGTTCTGGCGCTGCTGTTCGTAGAGGTACTGCTGCTCTTCTAGGAGGCATATCTAATACTCCAAAGGATTAGTATACCATATATACAACCGTCTCAGCCATCCTCTAGACAGTTACCTCTGATCTAGAATCAGTTCTGATTCAGTTTATCACATGCTGAAAGAAATCAAACACAACAACATGTAATAGGAAAGCAATAATCACGCTAGCACATCATAAGCAAGGAAGAAGACTCGATCTACCCCGCTCATTCTATCCTATCTCAGTCTAAAGGAACTCTCTGCTCTGATACCACCTGTTGTGGGGACCCGGGCTCTAATTCTTTTTCTTGGGATTAAATGGATTGTTATTAAAAACGTGGGTCAAATTTTTGCTTTTTACAATAAATCAAATGTAACTAAACAAACATAATTCTTAGCTTAACATACAATATAAACATGAAGTACAAGTCTTGTTCTTACAACTAGTGTTCAATACCATCTATAAACAAACGGTAGTACAAGTCTAACAAAAGAACCACTAGTCCTCTGCTGCGCCCGAGATCACCACGCTATCCCGATCATCTCTGTCTCGACCCAGATCCTGCCCCACCTGTTGTTATGCACACATATAGACATAACAACAGCCGGAAAACCGGTGAGAACAAATCCCAGTATAAACATGTAACATGCATATAAACAATCTAAACATGAAACATGCTGATATGAATGTCATTCATATAAAATCATGCAATGTGAATCTAATCATGTCTAGACTCGACTCGACTAGAACTCTAGGAATCCCGTTGTGAATAAGACGTCACTGGCTGTCACCTACCCTACCAATCGAGGTGCTGTACGTCTTATTCCTAGACTTCGGCCTGATCTGTATCCGCGTCTACAATAGGGGCGGTGATCTTCCCCTAAGCTGAGATATCGCCGAACATCTAGTAGTCTGCCTGATCTCCAGACTGCCCTATCTTAATGCATGAATACAAAATCTGTAATCAAGCATAATGCAATGCTACACGATCTGTAAACAAAGCATAGCAAGATCTGCATAAAAATTCTATAAACAAATCTATAACAATCATAATCATATCAAGGTATGAACAATAAAACAAGTATGTGATTTTGGTTGGGAAACTCAAATGTGGTCTCATTTGAGTCGTGATTTCCTAAACAAAACATGTACTATACCTTTCGTCGTAGAATCGCTGTCACGATCGCCAATACGAATCTGAAATAGAAATGTTGATATAAACTCTATCAATTCCTAATCTAATCAACACATATCCAAGGCACGACGTGATCTCAAAACAATCTGACGGCATAACGACGTAATTCTCGATACCGGTCAATCAAATTCTCAACACATATCAACACATTATCAATCTAAACTCATCAACTCATAATCATCATCCTAAACATGTCATAGTATTCAAAATCTGCATATTTAGCTCTAAACATGCTATAAAAATCGTAACAATTGCATTCTTCGATCCGGTTACGAATATATTATCTTCATACTCACAAGAACATATCCTAGAGTTCAAATCTTAATTCTGCTAACAACAATATCTCAAATCATGTTGAAAGTGAACACTACTTACATCACCTTGTAGCTTGGAGTGAGAGGAGTCCAAATCTATACTTAGATTTTAGTTTGGATAAGAAAATCTTGCACTAATTAACCTTGAATTGAAAGAACCTTTCTTCTCCCTTGAATCTCTCTCTCTCTCGATTTTGCTTCTGAAATGGCAAGGAATAGAGACAACTCTATATATCTTGCATGGTTGAGGACAAATGGCTTGTTCTTTGATGTACACGTCTCGTGCATATGCGCGACATCACCCACGCATATGCGCGAGACCTACTGGTCTCGGCCATGCAGAATTTAACACTTCGCGCATATGCGCCACTTTTCTCGCGCATAGGCGCCATTGTTACTGGAGGTGTCGCGCATATGCGCCGCTTCTTTCCGCGCATATGCGCCAATGCTACTGTAGATGTCGCGCATATGCGCCACTTTTTCCGCGCATATGCGCCAACTGTTCTGTCCAAATTTTTAAGGTTTTCTCCTCTTGTCCATGTATTTCTTATTCTCATCTCACTAAACACTCCTCATTATATATATATACATACTCATATATATTCCGAGTATTATGTCGATGAGAACTATTAATCTCGAGCCTTACATCTCTAAAGAACAAATCCGCAATGTTTGAAGCATCATCGGTTTTATGACAAGCTATAAAATGTGCCATCTTAGCAAATCTATCCACAACAACAAAAATAGAATCCCTCCTCTTCTTAGGCCTAGGCAACCCCAAACTAAAGTCCATAGAAATGTCAATCCAAGTTCCTTTTAAGAATAGCACGCAAAAGTGTTCCCAAAGTTCTATGGACAACTTCAGTTTGTCCATCCGTTTGAAGATGACAAGTAGTAGAAAACAACAATTTTGTGCCAAGTTTAGCCCATAAATTATTCCAAAAGTAACTTAAAAATTTAACATTGCGACGAGAAACAATAGTCCTAGGCATGCCATGCAACCAAGCGACTTCTCTAAAGAACAAATCCACAATGTTTGAAGCATCGTCGCTTTCATGACAAGCTATAAAATGTGCCATCTTAGAGAATCTATCCACAACTACAAAAATGGAATCCCTCCTCTTCTTAGGCCTAGGCAACCCCAAACTAAAGTCCATAGAAATGTCAATCCAAGTTCCTTTTAAGAATAGCACGCAAAAGTGTTCCCAAAGTTCTATGGACAACTTCAGTTTGTCCATCCGTTTGAAGATGACAAGTAGTAGAAAACAACAATTTTGTGCCTAGTTTAGCCCATAAATTATTCCAAAAGTTACTTAAAAATTTAACATTGCGACGAGAAACAATAGTCGTAGGCATGCCATGCAACCTAGCGACTTCTCTAAAGAACAAATCCGCGATGTTTGAAGCATTATCGGTTTTATGACAAGCTATAAAATGTGCCATCTTAGAGAATCTATCCATAACAACAAAAATAGAATCCCTCCCCTTCTTAGTCCTAGGCAACCCCAAAATAAAGTCCATAGAATTGTCAATCCAAGTTCTTTTTAAGAATAGCACGCAAAGGTGTTCCCAAAGTTCTATTGACAACTTCAGTTTGTCCATCAGTTTGAGGATCACAAGTAGTAGAAAACAACAATTTTGTGCCAAGTTCAGCCCATAAAGTCTTCCAAAAGTAACTCAAGAATTTAACATTGCGACCAGAATCAATAGTCCTAGGCATTCCATGCAACCTAACGACTTCTCTAAAGAACAAATCCGCAATGTTTGAAGCATCATCGCTTTTATGACAAGCTATAAAATGTGCTATCTTAGAAAATCTATCCACAATAACAAAAATAGAATCCCTCCTCTTCTTAGGCCTAGGCAACCCCAAACTAAAGTCCATAGAAATTTCAATCCAAGTTCCATTTAAGAATAACACGAAAAAGTGTTCCCAAAGTTCTATTGACAACTTCAGTTTGTCCATCCGTTTGAGGATGACAAGTAGTAGAAAACATGTAACGACCCATTACAGGCCCAGTGGACCGCCCATACGGCCCACTGCCCCGATCGACCCAAGGCTATCCCGATCTTGGGGTCCCTCTATGGGGCCTTTTCCCTCACGGGCTTTCCATAGGTGTCGTACGGGTTACTCATAGAACTCTTAAGCCCATGAACTTAAGTATGTGCCTCCCCAGGATCGAACCCAAGATCACATGGATATATAGATACTTTGCACAATCCTGGTACCAGGTTTCAAGACTCTATGTACTTATCCTATAGGTCATGGGATCGATTCCTGGGGAGGCGAAAGAAATCCCTTGGTAGGGAGGGGGAGATCCTATGAGTAACCCGTACGACGCCTATGGAAAGCCCGTGAGGGACAAGGCCCCATAGAGGGACCCCAAGATCGGGATAGCCTTGGGTCGATCGGGCAGTGGGCCGTATGGGCGGTCCACTGGGCCTGTAATGGGTCGTTACAAAGCAACAATTTTCTGCCAAGTTTAGCCCATAAATTATTCCAAAAGTAACTCAAAAATTTAACATTGCGACGAGAAACAATAGTCCTAGGCATGCCATGCAACCTAGCGACTTCTCTAAAGAACAAATCCGCAATGTTTGAAGCATCATCGATTTTATGACAAGCTATAAAATGTGCCATCTTAGAGAATCTATCCACAACTACAAAAATGGAATCCCTCCTCTTCTTAGGCCTAGGCAACCCCAAACTAAAGTCCATAGAAATGTCAATCCAAGTTCCTTTTAAGAATAGCACGCAAAAGTGTTCCCAAAGTTCTATGGACAACTTCAGTTTGTCCATCCGTTTGAAGATGACAAGTAGTAGAAAACAACAATTTTGTGCCAAGTTTAGCCCATAAATTATTCGAAAAGTAACTCAAAAATTTAACATTGCGACGAGAAACAATAGTCCTAGGCATGCCATGCAACCTAGCGACTTCTCTAAAGAACAAATCCGCAATGTTTGAAGCATCATCGGTTTTATGACAAGCTATAAAATGTGCCATCTTAGAAAATCTATCCACAACAACAAAAATAGAATCCCACCTCTTCTTAGGCCTAGGAAACCCCAAACTAAAGTCCATAGAAATGTCAATCCAAGTTCCTTTTAAGAATAGCACGCAAAAGTGTTCCCAAAGTTCTATGGACAACTTCAGTTTGTCCATCCGTTTGAAGATGACAAGTAGTAGAAAACAACAATTTTGTGTCAAGTTTAGCCCATAAAGTCTTCCAAAAGTAACTCAAAAATTTAACATTGCGACGAGAAACAATAGTCCTTGGCATGCCATGCAACCTAGCGACTTCTCTAAAGAACAAATCCGCAATGTTTGAAGAATCATCGATTTTATGACAAGCTATAAAATGTGCCATCTTAGAGAATCTATCCACAACAACGAAAATAGAATCCTTCCCCTTCTTAGTCCTAGGCTGTGGGGACCCGGACGCTAATCAAGTTCTTAATCATGTTTGGGACTAATTAATCAATTATAAAACAGGGTCTAAATTTTTTTTTTTAAAATACAAAGCGGAAACGTAATGTAATTTATTCAAATTACATATTAAACATGAACATACATCTCAGTATAAAAGTACAAGTCCTGTACAACATACATTTATTCAACTAGGGTTTAACAACTAATATCAAGTGTCTAACCCTATCTCTAAACCTAGTCCGGAATCACCACGCTAAACTCGTCTTCTCTCATCCTCTTCTTGACCCTGATCCAGCCCCACCTGTTGTCATGCACACATACAAAACAAGACAACAGCCGGATAACTCCGGTGAGATATAAATATCCCAGTATAAACAATGTATAAATGCAATCATATAAAAACATATACGAAAGCACATAAGAAATATTCATAACATGTATCAAATCAGAAACATAAATCAATCTCAGGCATTCAATAATCATGAATGATATAACAATGTAACTCAACATGTCGTATCGGACTCAACTCATCCGACGCGTCGTCTCAGACTCGACTCCACTGACGCGTCATCTCAGACTCGACTCAACTCTATCCTAGGGATCCCGATGTCTGGATATAGGTAATTATATCGAATCTCAGTCGATAGGAATGAATCAATTCCTAAACGGCATCGATATAATTAATATCTCCCGTGTCTGGGCGAATCAGCCGCAGAATTGACGACTCAGTCAATAATCCGACGAATCAGCCGGTAATTAGGCGAATCAGCCAATAATCTGACAACTCAGCCTGTAATTAAGCGAATCAGCTTAAGTTTAGACAAATCAGTCAATCACCAGACGAATCAGCCGGTGACTAGGTGAATCAGCCTATAACGAACGAATCAGTCAATAACCCGACGAATCAGCCGGTGACTAGGCGAATCAGCCTATGACTCAACGACTCAGTAATCAATACATACAGTCAGTATCTAAGCAAATCAATCAATGACTAGCGAATCAGCAGTCATTACATGCAGTAGCTATAAATCAATAAGCTACAAATATCAATCTTATCACACAGTAGCTATAAATCAATAAACTACAATCATAAGTCTGATTACTTGCAAATATCAATGCAATAAGTAAAAGTATGTGATTTAGGGAAACTCGAGTCAAACCTCACTCGAGTTGTGCAATCCCAACTCAACATTAATTTATACCTTTCTTTCTGATACCCTGGCTCTGTCGAAGTCTCGAACCCCAAGCCTGTCAATACTCAATCTGACAAGAACAATATCGAGGAGTATAATATCAATACACCTCTCAAATCAAATCTGTTCTGCTCAATACTTAACTTACTTCAATATCGATGGCATAACGGTATAATATCAATATACCCAACCATACCATATCAGTCAGATATCAATTCTAATATCTCCTACTCGATAACAATTCAATTCTGATATCAACTCGACTCCAAAACTACTCCGAAAATCATAACAATTCCATAATCAGTCGTTTCTTAATCTGACTTCGATTCTATGATGTCTACTATGTCAAGCACAACATATATGAGTTCCATTCAATTCTGACAATATCATAATTTCAAAGCCTGTCAAAACGTAGTAAAACTTACGTCCAGTTGTAGCCTACGTTGCTAGGAACTCGATACCGAAGTCGGATTCAAATTCAGACGGACGGATTGAAAGATAAAGGCGTAAGGATTTTCGGAACCTCTCTTGCCCCTTTTCTCGATTCTTCCTTTCTGAGGAAAGCTTTGCATGCATCTATATATATCTATACACTTCGCGCATGCAACAAGATAAGTGGTTCATTTTCCGCAAGACACGCAACAACGCGGGTGCGGTCGCGTAAGCACCGCGGGTGCGGTCTTGCACCGCGGGTGCAGTCGCGTTAGCACCGCGGGTGCGGTCACCCTACTGTATCGATTCTTTCAAATTCCCGTAGCACCACCGCGGGTGCGGTCTGGCATGCTCATATCTTTCATAATTTTATTTCTGAATACATTTCTCGGTGTCCCGATTAATCCCGTCATAATCACATGAAATGATAAATCAATCATCGTTAATTGCAGTGATTAATTCTTGGGCATTACATAGGCAACCCCAAAATAAAGTCCATAGAAATGTCAATCCAAGTTCTTTTTAAGAATAGCACGCAAAGGTGTTCCCAAAGTTCCATTGACAACTTCAGTTTGTCCATCCGTTTGGGGATGACAAGTAGTAGAAAACAACAATTTTGTGCCAAGTTTAGCCCATAAATTATTCCAAAAGTAACTCAAAAATTTAACATTGCGACGAGAAACAATAGTCCTAGGCATGCCATGCAACCTAGCGACTTCTCTAAAGAACAAATCCGCAATGTTTGATGCATCATCGGTTTTATGACAAGCTATAAAATGTGCCATCTTAGAAAATCTATCCACAACAACAAAAATAGAATCCCTCCTCTTCTTAGGCCTAGGAAACCCCAAACTAAAGTCCATAGAAATGTCAATCCAAGTTCTTTTTAAAAATAGCACGCAAAGGTGTTCCCAAAGTTCTATTGACAACTTCAGTTTGTCCATCCGTTTGTGGATGAAAAGTAGTATAAAACAACAATTTTGTGCCAAGTTCAGCCCCCATAAAGTCTTCCAAAAGTAACTCAATAATTTAACATCGCGACCAGAATCAATAGTCCTAGGCATGCCATGCAACCTAACGACTTCTCTAAAAAACAAATCCGCACTGTTTGAAGCATCATCGCTTTTATGACAAGCTATAAAATGTGCTATCTTAGAAAATCTATCCACAATAACAAAAATAGAATCCCTCCTCTTCTTAGGCCTAGGCAACCCCAAACTGAAGTCCACAGAAATGTCAATCCAAGTTCCTTTTAAGAATAGCACGAAAAAGTGTTCCCAAAGTTCTATTGACAACTTCAGTTTGTCCATCCGTTTGAGGATGACAAGTAGTAGAAAACAATAATTTTCGGCCAAGTTTAGCCCATAAATTATTCCAAAAGTAACTCAAAAATTTAACATTGCGACGAGAAACAATAGTCCTAGGCATGCCATGCAACCTAGCGACTTCTCTAAACAACAAATCCGCAATGTTTGAAGCATCATCGGTTTTATGACAAGCTATAAAATGTGCCATCTTAGAGAATCTATCCACAACAACCCCAAAATAAAGTCCATAGAAATGTCAATCCAAGTTCTTTTTAAGAATAGCACGCAAAAGTGTTCCCAAAGTTATATTTACAACTTCAGTTTGTCCCTCCGTTTGAGGATGACAAGTAGTAGAAAACAACAATTTTGTGTCAAGTTTAGCCCATAAAGTCTTCCAAAAGTAACTCAAAAATTTAACATTGCGACGAGAAACAATAGTCCTAGGCATGCCATGCAACCTAGCGACTTCTCTAAAGAACAAATCCGCAATGTTTGAAGCATCATCGATTTTATGACAAGCTATAAAATGTGCCATCTTAGAGAATCTATCCACAACAACGAAAATAGAATCCCTCCCCTTCTTAGTCCTAGGCAACCCCAAAATAAAGTCCATAGAAATGTCAATCCAAGTTCTTTTTAAGAATAGCACGCAAAGGTGTTCCCAAAGTTCCATTGACAACTTCAGTTTGTCCATCCGTTTGAGGATGACAAGTAGAAGAAAACAACAATTTTGTGCCAAGTTTAGCCCATAAATGATTCCAAAAGTAACTCAAAAATTTAATATTGCGACAAGAAACAATAGTCCTAGGCATGCCATGCAACCTAGCGACTTCTCTAAAGAACAAATCCGCAATGTTTGAAGCATCATTGGTTTTATGACAAGCTATAAAATGTGCCATCTTAGCAAATCTATCCACAACAACTAAAATAAAATCCCTCCTCTTCTTAGGCCTAGGCAACCCCAAACTAAAGTGTAAGGTCCGAGAAATTTATCATGTTAATCCGAAAATATTTGACAATGGTTATTATAGTCGGACACGATTTGCCGCTAATTGACATGATTGAGGTTATACGGACTTGAATGAAGAAGACGGGCGTCGTTGCATTAGGAGCCAAGAGTTCGGACAGAATAGGTGGCGCCCGAGCGGTAGAAAAGCACCGCTCGAGCTCCAATGGATAACAAGCGTGGTCCTGGACAGAAACTTCCGCGCTCGAGCGGTAGTTTCTTACCGCCCGAGCGCGAGTCATGCAAAATGTAGGATTGCCACTTGGGTTGTATGAGCGACGTGTGTGTATATATATATATATATATATATATATATATATATATATATATATATATGTATATATATATATATATATATATATATATATATATATATATATATGCATACAAACGTTAATTCAGAAAAAGGAAAAAGGAGAGAGAATCGTGAAGTTTGGAAATTGATGAACAATCCGTCCGTCTGATTTTGAATCCGATTTCAGTACCGAGTTCCTAACAACGTAGGCTACAACTAGACGTAAGTTTTGCTACGTTTTGACATGCTTTGAAATTAGACTATTGTCAGAATTGAATAGGATTCATATATGATGTTCTTGTCATGCTAGACATCATAGAAGCGAAGTCAGATTGAGAAACGGACCGTTTATGTAGTTGTTATGATTTTCGGAGTCGATGTGACTCAGAATTCATATCAGATATGTATTGTTATTGAGATTATGACTAGTATCGATATTGATTATGAGCTCTGGTATTATATCTGTGATGTTGGGATTGACGGGGTTACTGAAAATTGTATTGTCATACCGTCGAAACATCAATGAATTGATATTGATCAGACTCAGTATTGATTGTGATTATATCGTGATATTGTCGATATGAATTGGATTGTGTCTTGATTCGATATTAATCAGAACATGCTTTGAACTGAGCTGTATATTAACACAGTCTATTCGATATTGTGAATTCAGATTGACATGGACAGACGTGAAATAGAGTCTTCGTCTTCGTCAGATTATGAAGACAAAGGTATAAATTAATGTTGTGTTGGGATTGCACAACTCGAGTAAGGTTTGACTCGAGTCTCCCTAAATCACATACTTAGTTTATTACATTGATTTTTGTAATTGTTGAGATTGATGTGTGTAGTCTATTGATTCATAGCTATTGCATGTGTTGACTGCTGATTCGTTTAGTCATTGGCTGATTCGCTTATTTATTGACTGATTCGTCTATATATTGACTGATTCGTCTATCTATCGACTGATTCGTCTAGCTATCGGCTGTTTCGCCTAGCTATTGGCTGATTCGCTTAAATCTTGACTGAGTCGTCAATTCTGTGGCTGTTTCGCCCAGACATCGGGATCCCTAGGTTAGAGTCGAGTCGAGTCTGAAACGACGCGTTGTTTGAGTTGAGTTTGAGTCTGAGTGTGATTCATTGCTTGATATTGATTTATATTATTTGATGTTGATTATGTTCCTGATGATGGTACATGTTTAGAATAAGAGTTATTCTTGATATTGCTTCATGTTCTGATTTGATACATGTTATGATTATTGCTTATATGCTTTTATATTTGTTTTTATATGATTGCATGTTTACATTGTTTATACTGGGATTTATTCTCACCGGAGTTATCCGGCTGTTGTCTTGTCTGTATGTGTGCATGGCAACAGGTGGGACAGGTACAGGGTCACAGAGATGAGGACAGATCGAGATTAGAGTGGTGATACCGGACTTGGACTAGAGCTAGGGTTTAAACACTTGATAGTAGTTGTTGAACCTGAGTATGTATGATTGTATATTTTATCAGATTTACACTTTTATACTGATATGTATAGGAGCTTGATTCCATTACCTTCCGCATTTTAAAAAAAAAAATTTAAGTTTAGACCCTGTTTATTATACTTGATTAATTAGTCCCAATCATGATTAAAAAGATGATTAGCGTCCGGGTCCCCACAACAGGTGGTATCAGAGCCTTAGATTCCAGAACAGTAGGTTCTGTAGACTGAGATAGAAGAGAATGAGCGGGGTAGATTGAATTTTCTTCCTTGCATGTGATTGCTAGCATGAGATTTATTTTAATGTTGATTGACATTGTGTGCTAGCATGAGACTATGTGTTTCTGCTTTGAGATACATGTTTCCCTGATTATTTGATTTGAATGGGTATTATGTATTCTTGAATATAAATCAGATCTGATTCCTGATCAGCAGTAAGATGATCAGAAAAAGATTAGAACAGATTGATTGTACTGGATTACTAATGTTTTGGTAATCAGATATAGCTCCCCGAATGATTCCTGAAAAAGGCAGTACTTCGTATGATCAGATAGATAGATCAGAATCTCATATAGATGTGTCAGAAACTCCGATGGAATTAAAATTGAAAGAGTTTCAGTTACTTCAGCCGCCGATTCTGAGTGGTATCGGGACGTCTGAAGAGTATGAGAACTGGTTTAATGACATATAAATACGGTTCGATTTACTTGATTGCACAGATGAACAAAGAGTTAAACTGGTATTCCCTCAGTTACGAGAAGGTGCCAGAAGTTGGGGGATTACAACCAAAGGAGTACTAGAACTGAGAGGTTCCCGAGGATTTCAGGGAGTTGGATCATCTGGACATGGTGATCGAGGAACAGACCCAGGACACACTTGATGATATAGTGGCAGTATTGATTCTTTACCTTTTTTGGGGAAAGAATTTGATATCAGTGATATTCTGTGATATATTGTATACTGCAGTAAGTTGAGAATGGGATCGAATTAGGATAAATTGTACTTGTATTGTCGGATGATGACAGCATGATTGATATTGATATATCGAACAAGTACAGAGCAATTATAGAGTCTTGCCAGGAGATGGTAAGATTCGGACCTGAAATTGCCAAGGAATGAATGATATACGGTAAGGGATTTCGATTTTGAATTCATTGATATCCGTATTATGTATGATTCGATGATTATCGAAAGGAATGGAATAATTCCTTATGTATTCAGTTGATGACTGAAGTTGAGCCTATTAGGGACTGAATTACCAGTAGCAGGAGAGTGGCTATAGTTTTCCTAGATCAGATTTACGGGTTTGATATCTATATCAGGGAGAGTGATTTCAGCCTTGATTCGATACCAGGTATTGGTTTTATTTTAGAATTTCTTATAAACTGATACTGATTTAATTGAAAGAATTGAAAAATCAGTTGAAAGAATTATTGTCTAAGAGTTAGAGTTACATTTGATTATATGTTTCTCTGGAAAGTACTTCAGTTCCGATTATGGGTTGATGAATCCTGTGTTCAGCAATATTCTGAAGACATTATGCTCGTTTTATCTATGACATTTTGATATATTCGCAGCGTATGATTGAATTGAATATTCTGGGAACTGAGATTGTGGTATACAGAATTGTTCGGATATGAATCTCGATTGTAACAGATTTTATTCAGAGTCTATGATATCTGAAGATAGTATACTCTGACGATAGCACAGTGAGACCGTGATCAGTGGCTGAGAATGATATTGAATATAACAGACTTTTCGAAATGTCAGAAATTGCGTTCTATGCAGCTCTTAGATCAGTATTGCGTATTGATATTCTGAATCTGATCTGATAGTGTTATCATTCTGAATCCGTGTTTAATACCGATTATTATGAACCGTTGAGCTTACACACAGTTCAGTCGAGTCAGAACTGATTTTAAAGAGTATAGCAGTTCAGAAGTTTGATCAGACTGTTTAGAATTTGATTTTGACAGTCAGAACAGAATACCAGGTATTGTCAGATACACACAA
The DNA here is from genome assembly GCF_022965805.1 of Primulina eburnea. NCBI lineage: Eukaryota > Viridiplantae > Streptophyta > Magnoliopsida > Lamiales > Gesneriaceae > Primulina > Primulina eburnea. Next base: position 19,390,216 of record NC_133104.1, on the reverse strand, counting down.
TAGTAGATTCAGTACTATTCTGGTTACAGAAAACGTGTGATAATTCGAATAGACCGTTTTGAAATAAACTGATGGAAATCAGTTATGGCAGTAATTGTATTGATTTCTAAATAGAAATGGGAGTACATTTATATGGATTGTGCAATGACACTACTGCAATCTGGCCAAGATGGTGATTGTGATTGAATGTTTGTTCACATCGATACATGTTATATGATACAGGAAGAGGCACAGATATGATCAGATGACTGAAAGGTATGTCATAAACGGGAATCAGATTGTATTGAATGCCAAGTGAATTATGTCAGACTGTGATTTTCGTTTGATATTTTTTATTTTTGGCTGAGTGCATGAGATGATATTTTATCTATGATTATAGATTGACGGATAGTCGGAGTGAACTATCCTGATACTGGAAGATATCCAGGAAATGTAAGGCTGGATTATAGCACTAGTTGACATGATTCATTGTCACTTGTGAATTATTGTACAATAATAGCTACTAGATGAGTATCGAAATAGCTTTAATCGCAGTATTGCACAGTGAGAACTGCAAATCTCCTTTGTATGGAAATGATATTGCGGGGAGGTCTGAGATTGGAATTGATAAGATTAGAGATCAGATGAATAAAATGGAATCAACGCAGAATAAGTAGACTAAATATACCAACGTCGGATGATGACTGTTGGTATTTGAAGCCGAAGATGGAGTATGTCTTTGACAGGGATTAACAGATTTGATAACAGCTGATAGTAGTGAGTTGCTATGAGCTGTGGGTTGGTATATACAGATGTTGTATAGCCAGTATGGTGAGATTGAGATTTCAGAACAGATTCATTGAGATGAGTTCTGCTTTGAACTCTGTATACATTTCTTCTGAATCGATTGTTGCGAGTTCGGGGACGAACTCAGATCTAAGAGGGGGAGAAATGTAAGGTCCGAGAAATTTATCATGTTAATCCGAAATGATTTGACAATGGTTATTATAGTCGGACACGATTTGCCGCTAATTGACATGATTGAGGTTATACGGACTTGAATGAAGAAGCCGGGCGTCGTTGCATTATGAGCCAAGAGTTCGGACAGAATAGGTGGCGCCCGAGTGGTAGAAAAGCACCGCTCGAGCGCCAATGGATAACAAGCGTGGTCCAAGACAGAAACTTCCGCGCTCGAGCGGTAGTTTCTTACCGCCCGAGCGCGAGTCATGCAAAATGTAGGATTGCCACTTGGGTTGTATGAGCGACGTGTGTGTATATATATATATATATATATATATATATATATATATATATATATATATATATATATATATATATGCATACAAACGTTAATTCAGAAAAAGGAAAAAGGAGAGAGAATCGTGAAGTTTGGAAATTGATGAACAATCCGTCCGTCTGATTTTGAATCCGATTTCAGTACCGAGTTCCTAACAACGTAGGCTACAACTGGACGTAAGTTTTGCTACGTTTTGACATGCTTTGAAATTAGACTATTGTCAGAATTGAATAGGATTCATATATGATGTTCTTGTCATGCTAGACATCATAGAAGCGAAGTCAGATTGAGAAACGGACCGTTTATGTAATTGTTATGATTTTCGGAGTCGATGTGACTGAGAATTCATATCAGATATGTATTGTTATTGAGATTATGACTAGTATCGATATTGATTATGAGCTCTGGTATTATATCTGTGATGTTGGGATTGACGGGGTTACTGAAAATTGTATTGTCATACCGTCGAAACATCAATGAATTGATATTGATCAGACTCAGTATTGATTGTGATTATATCGTGATATTGTCGATATGAATTGGATTGTGTCTTGATACGATATTAATCAGAACATGCTTTGAACTGAGCTGTATATTAACACAGTCTATTCGATATTGTGAATTCAGATTGACATGGACAGACATGAAATAGAGTCTTCGTCTTCGTCAGATTATGAAGACAAAGGTATAAATTAATGTTGTGTTGGGATTGCACAACTCGAGTAAGGTTTGACTCGAGTCTCCCTAAATCACATACTTAGTTTATTACATTGATTTTTGTAATTGTTGAGATTGATGTGTGTAGTCTATTAATTCATAGCTATTGCATGTGTTGACTGCTGATTCGTTTAGTCATTGGCTGATTCGCTTATTTATTGACTGATTCGTCTATATATTGACTGATTCGTCTATCTATCGACTGATTTGTCTAGCTATCGGCTGTTTCGCCTAGCTATTGGCTGATTCGCTTATTTATTGACTGATTCGTCTATATATTTACTGATTCGTCTATCTATTGACTGATTCGTCTAGCTATCGGCTGTTTCGCCTAGCTATTGGCTGATTCGCTTAAATCTTGGCTGAGTCGTCACTTCTGTGGCTGTTTCGCCCAGACATCGGGATCCCTAGGTTAGAGTTGAGTCGAGTCTGAAACGACGCGTTGTTTGAGTTGAGTTTGAGTCTGAGTGTGATTCATTGCTTGATATTGATTTATATTATTTGATGTTGATTATGTTCCTGATGATGGTACATGTTTAGAATAAGAGTTATTCTTGATATTGCTCCATGTTCTGATTTGATACATGTTATGATTATTGCTTATATGCTTTTATATATGTTTTTATATGATTGCATGTTTACATTGTTTATACTGGGATTTATTCTCACCGGAGTTATCCGGCTGTTGTCTTGTCTGTATGTGTGCATATCAACAGGTGGGACAAGTACAGGGTCACAGAGATGAGGACAGATCGAGATTAGAGTGGTGATACCGGACTTGGACTAGAGCTAGGGTTTAAACACTTGATAGTAGTTGTTGAACCTGAGTATGTATGATTGTATATTTTATCAGATTTACACTTTTATACTGATATGTATAGGAGCTTGATTCCATTACCTTCCGCATTTAAAAAAAAAAAATTTAAATTTAGACCCTGTTTATTATACTTGATTAATTAGTCCCAATCATGATTAAAAAGATGATTAGCGTCCGGGTCCCCACATAAAGTCCATAGAAATGTCAATCCAAGTTCCTTTTAAGAATAGCACGCAAAAGTGTTCCCAAAGTTCTACGGACAACTTCAGTTTGTCCATCCGTTTGAAGATGACAAGTAATAGAAAACAACAATTTTGTGCCAAGTTTAGCCCATAAATTATTGCAAAAGTAACTTAAAAATTTAACATTGCGACGAGAAACAATAGTCCTAGGCATGCCATGCAACCTAGCGACTTCTCTAAAGAACAAATCCGCAATGTTTGAAGCATCATCGGTTTCATGACAAGCTATAAAATGTGCCATCTTAGAGAATCTATCCACAACTACAAAAATAGAATCCCTCATCTTCTTAGGCCTAGGCAACCCCAAACTAAAGTCCATAGAAATGTCAATCCAAGTTCCTTTTAAGAATAGCACGCAAAAGTGTTCCCAAAGTTCTATGGACAACTTCAGTTTGTCCATCCGTTTGGAGATGACAAGTAGTAGAAAACAACAATTTTGTGCCAAGTTTAGCCCATAAATTATTCCAAAAGTAACTTAAAAATTTAACATTGCGACGAGAAACAATAGTCCTAGACATTCCATGCAACCTAGCGACTTCTCTAAAGAACAAATCCGCAATGTTTGAAGCATCATCGGTTTTATGACAAGCTATAAAATGTGCCATCTTAGAGAATCTATCCATAACAACAAAAATAGAATCCCTCCCCTTCTTAGTCCTAGGCAACCCCAAAATAAAGTCCATAGAATTGTCAATCCAAGTTCTTTTTAAGAATAGCACGCAAAGGTGTTCCCAAAGTTCTATTGACAACTTCAGTTTGTCCATCCGTTTGAGGATGACAAGTAGAAGAAAACAACAATTTTGTGCCAAGTTTAGCCCATAAATTATTCCAAAAGTAACTCAAAAATTTAACATTGCGACGAGAAACAATAGTCCTAGGCATGCCATGCAACCTAGCGATTTCTCTAAAGAACAAATCCGCAATGTTTGAAGCATCATCGGTTTTATGACAAGCTATAAAATGTGCCATCTTAGAAAATCTATCCACAACAACAAAAATAGAATCCCTCCTCTTCTTAGGCCTAGGAAACCCCAAACTAAAGTCCATAGAAATGTCAATCCAAGTTCTTTTTAAGAATAGCACGCAAAGGTGTTCCCAAAGTTCTATTGACAACTTCAGTTTGTCCATCCGTTTGTGGATGACAAGTAGTATAAAACAACAATTTTGTGCCAAGTTCAGCCCCCATAAAGTCTTCCAAAAGTAACTCAAAAATTTAACATTGCGACGAGAAACAATAGTCCTAAGCATGCCATGCAACCTAGCGACTTCTCTAAAGAACAAATCCGCAATGTTTGAAGCATCATCGATTTTATGACAAGCTATAAAATGTGCCATCTTAGAGAATCTATCCACAACAACGAAAATAGAATCCCTTCCCTTCTTAGTCCTAGGCAACCCCAAAATAAAGTCCATAGAAATGTCAATCCAAGTTCTTTATAAGAATAGCACGCAAAGGTGTTCCCAAAGTTCCATTGACAACTTCAGTTTGTCCATCCGTTTGGGGATGACAAGTAGTAGAAAACAACAATTTTGTGCCAAGTTTAGCCCATAAATTATTCCAAAAGTAACTCAAAAATTTAACATTGCGACGAGAAACAATAGTCCTAGGCATGCCATGCAACCTAGCGACTTCTCTAAATAACAAATCCGCAATGTTTGAAGCATCATCGGTTTTATGACAAGCTATAAAATGTGCCATCTTAGAAAATCTATCCACAACAACAAAAATAGAATCTCTCCTCTTCTTAGACCTAGGCAACCCCAAACTAAAGTCCATAGAAATGTCAATTCAAGTTCCTTTTAAGAATAGCACGAAAAAGTGTTCCCAAAGTTCTATTGACAACTTCAGTTTGTCCATCCGTTTGAGGATGACAAGTTGTAGAAAACAACAATTTTGTGCCAAGTTTAGCCCATAAATTATTCCAAAAGTAACTGAAAAATTTAACATTGCGACGAGAAACAATAGTCCTAGGCATGCCATGCAACCTAGCGACTTCTCTAAAGAACAAATCCGCAATGTTTGAAGCATCATCGGTTTCATGACAAGCTATAAAATGTAGCATCTTAAAGAATCTATCCACAACTACAAAAATAGAATCCCTCCTCTTCTTAGGCCTAGGCAACCCCAAACTAAAGTCCATAGAAATGTCAATCCAAGTTCTTTTTAAGAATAGCACGCAAAAGTGTTCTCAAAGTTCTATTGATAACTTCAGTTTGTCCATCTGTTTGAGAATGACAAGTAGTAGAAAACAACAATTTTGTGCCAAGTTTAGCCCATAAAGTCTTCCAAAAGTAACTCAAGAATTTAACATCGCGACCAGAATCAATAGTCCTAGGCATGCCATGCAACCTAGCGACTTCTCTAAAGAACAAATCCGCAATGTTTGAAGCATCATCGATTTTATGACAAGCTATAAAATGTGCCATCTTAGAGAATCTATCCAAAACAACGGAAATAAAATCCCTCCCCTTCTTAGTCCTAGGCAACCCCAAAATAAAGTCCATATAAATGTCAATCCAAGTTCTTTTTAAGAACAGCACGCAAAGGTGTTCCCAAAGTTCCATTGACAACTTCAGTTTGTCCATCCGTTTGAAGATGACAAGTAGTAGAAAACAACAATTTTGTGCCAAGTTTAGCCCATAAATTATTGCAAAAGTAACTTAAAAATTTAACATTGCTACGAGAAACAATAGTCCTAGGCATGCCATGCAATCTAACGACTTCTCTAAAGAACAAATCCGCAATGTTTGAAGCATCATCGCTTTTATGACAAGCTATAACATGTGCTATCTTAAAAAATCTATCCACAATAACAAAAATAGAATCCCTCCTCTTCTTAGGCTTAGGCAACCCCAAACTAAAGTCCATAGAAATGTCAATCCAAGTTCTTTTTAAGAATAGCACGAAAAAGTGTTCCCAAAGTTCTTTTGACAACTTCAGTTTGTCCATCTGTTTGAGTATGACAAGTAGTAGAAAACAACAATTTTGTGCCAATTTAGCCCATAAATTATTCCAAAAGTTACTCAAAAATTTAACATTGCGACGAGAAACAATAGTCCAAGGCATGCCATCCAACCTAGCGACTTCTCTAAATAACAAATCCGCCATGTTTGAAGCATCATCGGTTTCATGACAAGCTATAAAATGTGTCATCTTAGAGAATCTACCCACAACTACAAAAATAGAATCCCTCCTCTTCTTAGGCCTAGGCAACCCCAAAATAAAGTCCAAAGAAATGTCAATCCAAGTTCCTTTTAAGAATAGCACGCAAAAGTGTTCCCAAAGTTCTATGGACAACTTCAGTTTGTCCATCCGTTTGAAGATGACAAGTAGTAGAAAACAACAATTTTCTGCCAAGTTTAGCCCATAAATTATTCCAAAAGTAACTGAAAAATTTAACATTGCGACGAGAAACAATAGTCCTAGGCATGCCATGCAACCTAGCGACTTCTCTAAAGAACAAATCCGCAATGTTTGAAGCATCATCTGTTTCATGACAAGCTATAAAATGTGGCATCTTAGAGAATCTATCCACAACTACAAAAATAGAATCCCTCCTCTTCTTAGGCCTAGGAAACCCCAAACTAAAGTCCATAGAAATGTCAATCCAAGTTCTTTTTAAGAATAGCACGCAAAAGTGTTCTCAAAGTTCTATTGACAACTTCAGTTTGTCCATCTGTTTGAGAATGACAAGTAGTAGAAAACAACAATTTTGTGCCAAGTTTAGCTCATAAAGTCTTCCAAAAGTAAATCAAGAATTTAACATCGCGACCAAAAACAATAGTCCTACGCATGCCATGCAACCTAGCGACTTCTCTAAAGAACAAATCCGCAATGTTTGAAGCATCATCGCTTTTAGGACAAGCTATAAAATGTGCCATCTTAGAGAATCTATCCATAACAACAAAAATAGAATCCCTCCCCTTCTTAGGCCTAGGAAACCCCAAACTAAAGTCCATAGAAATGTCAATCCAAGTTCCTTTTAAGAATAGCACGCAAAAGTGTTCCCAAAGTTCTATGGACAACTTCAGTTTGTCCATCCGTTTGAAGATGACAAGTAGTAGAAAACAACAATTTTGTGCCAAGTTTAGCCCATAAATTATTCCAAAAGTAACTTAAAAATTTAACATTGCGACGAGAAACAATAGTCCTAGACATTCCATGCAACCTAGCGACTTCTCTAAAGAACAAATCCGCAATGTTTGAAGCATCATCGGTTTTATGACAAGCTATAAAATGTGCCATCTTAGAGAATCTATCCATAACAACAAAAATAGAATCCCTCCCCTTCTTAGTCCTAGGCAACCCCAAAATAAAGTCCATAGAATTGTCAATCCAAGTTCTTTTTAAGAATAGCACGCAATGGTGTTCCCAAAGTTCTATTGACAACTTCAGTTTGTCCATCCGTTTGAGGATGACAAGTAGAAGAAAACAACAATTTTGTGCCAAGTTTAGCCCATAAATTATTCGAAAAGTAACTCAAAAATTTAACATTGCGACGAGAAACAATAGTCCTAGGCATGCCATGCAACCTAGCGACTTCTCTAAAGAACAAATCCGCAATGTTTGAAGCATCATCGGTTTTATGACAAGCTATAAAATGTGCCATCTTAGAAAATCTATCCACAACAACAAAAATAGAATCCCTCCTCTTCTTAGGCCTAGGAAACCCCAAACTAAAGTCCATAGAAATGTCAATCCAAGTTCTTTTTAAGAATAGCACGCAAAGGTGTTCCCAAAGTTCTATTGACAACTTCAGTTTGTCCATCCGTTTGTGGATGACAAGTAGTATAAAACAACAATTTTGTGCCAAGTTCAGCCCCATAAAGTCTTCCAAAAGTAACTCAAAAATTTAACATTGCGACGAGAAACAATAGTCCTAAGCATGCCATGCAACCTAGCGACTTCTCTAAAGAACAAATCCGCAATGTTTGAAGCATCATCGATTTTATGACAAGCTATAAAATGTGCCATCTTAGAGAATCTATCCACAACAACGAAAATAGAATCCCTTCCCTTCTTAGTCCTAGGCAACCCCAAAATAAAGTCCATAGAAATGTCAATCCAAGTTCTTTATAAGAATAGCACGCAAAGGTGTTCCCAAAGTTCCATTGACAACTTCAGTTTGTCCATCCGTTTGGGGATGACAAGTAGTAGAAAACAACAATTTTGTGCCAAGTTTAGCCCATAAATTATTCCAAAAGTAACTCCAAAATTTAACATTGCGACGAGAAACAATAGTCCTAGGCATGCCATGCAACCTAGCGACTTCTCTAAAGAACAAATCCGCAATGTTTGAAGCATCATCGGTTTTATGACAAGCTATAAAATGTGCCATCTTAGAAAATCTATCCACAACAACAAAAATAGAATCCCTCCTCTTCTTAGACCTAGGCAACCCCAAACTAAAGTCCATAGAAATGTCAATTCAAGTTCCTTTTAAGAATAGCACGAAAAAGTGTTCCCAAAGTTCTATTGACAACTTCAGTTTGTCCATCCGTTTGAGGATGACAAGTTGTAGAAAACAACAATTTTGTGCCAAGTTTAGCCCATAAATTATTCCAAAAGTAACTGAAAAATTTAACATTGCGACGAGAAACAATAGTCCTAGGCATGCCATGCAACCTAGCGACTTCTCTAAAGAACAAATCCGCAATGTTTGAAGCATCATCGGTTTCATGACAAGCTATAAAATGTGGCATCTTAGAGAATCTATCCACAACTACAAAAATAGAATCCCTCCTCTTCTTAGGCCTAGGCAACCCCAAACTAAAGTCCATAGAAATGTCAATCCAAGTTCTTTTTAAGAATATCACGCAAAAGTGTTCTCAAAGTTCTATTGACAACTTCATTTTGTCCATCTGTTTGAGAATGCCAAGTAGTAGAAAACAACAATTTTGTGCCAAGTTTAGCCCATAAAGTCTTCCAAAAGTAACTCAAGAATTTAACATCGCGACCAAAAACAATAGTCCTACGCATGCCATGCAACCTAGCGACTTCTCTAAAGAACAAATCCGCAATGTTTGAAGCATCATCGCTTTTAGGACAAGCTATAAAATGTGCCATCTTAGAGAATCTATCCATATCAACAAAAATAGAATCCCTCCCTTTCTTAGTCCTAGGCAACCCCAAAATAAAGTCCATAGAATTGTCAATCCAAGTTCTTTTTAAGATGAGCACGCAAAGGTGTTCCCAAAGTTCTATTGACAAATTCAGTTTTTCCATCAGTTTGAGGATGACAAGTAGTAGAAAACAACAATTTTGTGCCAAATTCAGCCCATAAAGTCTTCCAAAAGTAACTCAAGAATTTAACATCGCGACCAGAATCAATAGTCCTAGGCATGCCATGCAACCTAGCGACTTCTCTAAAGAACAAATCTGCAATGTTTGAAGCATCATCGATTTTATGACAAGCTATAAAATGTGCCATCTTAGAGAATCTATCCACAACAACGGAAATAGAATCCCTCCCCTTCTTAGTCCTAGGCAACCCCAAAATAAAGTCCATAGAAATGTCAATCCAAGTTCTTTTTAAGAATAGCACGCAAAGGTGTTCCCAAAGTTCCATTGACAACTTCAGTTTGTCCATCCGTTTGAGGATGACAAGTAGTAGAAAACAACAATTTTGTGCCAAGTTTAGCCCATAAATTATTCCAAAAGTAACTTAAAAATTTAACATTGCTACGAGAAACAATAGTCCTAGGCATGCCATGCAATCTGACGACTTCTCTAAAGAACAAATCCGCAATGTTTGAAGCATCATCGCTTTTATGACAAGCTATAACATGTGCTATCTTAAAAAATCTATCCACAATAACAAAAATAGAATCCCTCCTCTTCTTAGGCCTAGGCAACCCCAAACTAAAGTCCATAGAAATGTCAATCCAAGTTCTTTTTAAGAATAGCACGAAAAAGTGTTCCCAAAGTTCTATCGACCACTTCAGTTTGTCCATCTGTTTGAGTATGACAAGTAGTAGAAAACAACAATTTTGTGCCAATTTAGCCCATAAATTATCCAAAAGTTACTCAAAAATTTAACATTGCGACGAGAAACAATAGTCCAAGGCATGCCATCCAACCTAGCGACTTCTCTAAATAACAAATCCGCCATGTTTGAAGCATCATCGGTTTCATGACAAGCTATAAAATGTGTCATCTTAGAGAATCTATCCACAACTACAAAAATAGAATCCCTCCTCTTCTTAGGCCTAGGCAACCCCAAAATAAAGTCCAAAGAAATGTCAATCCAAGTTCCTTTTAAGAATAGCACGCAAAAGTGTTCCCAAAGTTTTATGGACAACTTCAGTTTGTCCATCCGTTTGAAGATGACAAGTAGTAGAAAACAACAATTTTCTGCCAAGTTTAGCCCATAAATTATTCCAAAAGTAACTGAAAAATTTAACATTGCGACGAGAAACAATAGTCCTAGGCATGCCACGCAACCTAGCGACTTCTCTAAAGAACAAATCCGCAATGTTTGAAGCATCATCGGTTTCATGACAAGCTATAAAATGTGGCATCTTAGAGAATCTATCCACAACTACAAAAATAGAATCCCTCCTCTTCTTAGGCCTAGGCAACCCCAAACTAAAGTCCATAGAAATGTCAATCCAAGTTCTTTTTAAGAATAGCACGCAAAAGTGTTCTCAAAGTTCTATTGACAACTTCAGTTTGTCCATCTGTTTGAGAATGACAAGTAGTAGAAAACAACAATTTTGTGCCAAGTTTAGCCCATAAAGTCTTCCAAAAGTAACTCAAGAATTTAACATCGCGACCAAAAACAATAGTCCTACGCATGCCATGCAACCTAGCGACTTCTCTAAAGAACAAATCCGCAATGTTTGAAGCATCATCGCTTTTAGGACAAGCTATAAAATGTGCCATCTTAGAGAATCTATCCATAACAACAAAAATAGAATCCCTCCCCTTCTTAGTCCTAGGCAACCCCAAAATAAAGTCCATAGAATTGTCAATCCAAGTTCTTTTTAAGATGAGTACGCAAAGGTGTTCCCAAAGTTCTATTGACAAATTCAGTTTGTCCACCAGTTTGAGAATGACAAGTAGTAGAAAACAACAATTTTGTGCCAAATTCAGCCCATAAAGTCTTCCAAAAGTAACTCAAGAATTTAACATCGCGACCAGAATCAATAGTCCTAGGCATGCCATGCAACCTAGCGACTTCTCTAAAGAACAAATCCGCAATGTTTGAAGCATCATCGATTTTATGACAAGCTATAAAATGTGCCATCTTAGAGAATCTATCCACAACAACGGAAATAGAATCCCTCCCCTTCTTAGTCCTAGGCAACCCCAAAATAAAGTCCATAGAAATGTCAATCCAAGTTCTTTTTAAGAATAGCACGCAAAGGTGTTCCCAAAGTTCCATTGACAACTTCAGTTTGTCCATCCATTTGAGGATGACAAGTAGTAGAAAACAACAATTTTGTGCCAAGTTTAGCCCATAAATTATTCCAAAAGTAACTTAAAAATTTAACATTGCTACGAGAAACAATAGTCTTAGGCATGCCATGCAATCTAACGACTTCTCTAAAGAACAAATCCGCAATGTTTGAAGCATCATCGCTTTTATGACAAGCTATAACATGTGCTATCTTAAAAAATCTATCCACAATAACAAAAATAGAATCCCTCCTCTTCTTAGGCCTAGGCAACCCCAAACTAAAGTCCATAGAAATGTCAATCCAAGTTCTTTTTAAGAATAGCACGAAAAAGTGTTCCCAAAGTTCTATTGACAACTTCAGTTTGTCCATCTGTTTGAGTATGACAAGTAGTAGAAAACAACAATTTTGTGCCAATTTAGCCCATAAATTATTCCAAAAGTTACTCAAAAATTTAACATTGCGACGAGAAACAATAGTCCAAGGCATGCCATCCAACCTAGCGACTTCTCTAAATAACAAATCCGCCATGTTTGAAGCATCATCGGTTTCATGACAAGCTATAAAATGTGTCATCTTAGAGAATCGATCCACAACTACAAAAATAGAATCCCTCCTCTTCTTAGGCCTAGGCAACCCCAAAATAAAGTCCAAAGAAATGTCAATCCAAGTTCCTTTTAAGAATAGCACGCAAAAGTGTTCCCAAAGTTCTATGGACAACTTCAGTTTGTCCATCCGTTTGAAGATGACAAGTAGTAGAAAACAACAATTTTCTGCCAAGTTTAGCCCATAAATTATTCCAAAAGTAACTGAAAAATTTAACATTGCGACGAGAAACAATAGTCCTAGGCATGCCATGCAACCTAGCGATTTCTTTAAAGAACAAATCCGCAATGTTTGAAGCATCATCGGTTTTATGACAAGCTATAAAATGTGCTATCTTAGAAAATCTATCCACAATAACAAAAATAGAATCCCTCATCTTCTTAGGCCTAGGCAACCCCAAACTAAAGTCCATAGAAATGTCAATCCAAGTTCCTTTTAAGAATAGCACGAAAAAGTGTTCCCAAAGTTCTATTGACAACTTCAGTTTGTCCATCCGTTTGAGTATGACAAATAGTAAAAAACAACAATTTTCTGCCAAGTTTAGCCCATAAATTATTCTAAAAGTAACTCAAAAATTTAACATTGCGACGAGAAACAATAGTCCTAGGCATGCCATGCAACCTAGCGACTTCTCTAAACAACAAATCCGCAATGTTTGAAGCATCATCGGTTTTATGACAAGCTATAAAATGTGCCATCTTAGAGAATCTATCCACAACAACCCCAAAATAAAGTCCATAGAAATGTCAATCCAAGTTCTTTTTAAGAATAGCACGCAAAGGTGTTCCCAAAGTTCCATTGACAACTTCAGTTTGTCCATCCGTTTGAGGATGACAAGTAGTAGAAAACAACAATTTTGTGCCAAGTTTAGCCCATAAATTATTCCAAAAGTAACTCAAAAATTTAACATTGCGACGAGAAACAATAGTCCTAGGCATGCTATGCAACCTAGCGACTTCTCTAAATAACAAATCCGCAATGTTTGAAGCATCATCGGTTTTATGACAAGCTATAAAATGTGCCATCTTAGAAAATCTATCCACAACAACAAAAATAGAATCCCTCCTCTTCTTAGGCCTAGGCAACCCCAAACTAAAGTCCATAAAAATGTCAATCCAAGTTCCTTTTAAGAATAGCACGCAAAAGTGTTCCCAAAGTTCTATGGACAACTTCAGTTTGTCCATCCGTTTGAAGATGACAAGTAGTAGAAAACAACAATTTTGTGCCAAGTTTAGCCCATAAATTATTCCAAATTTAACTCAAAAATTTAACATTGCGACGAGAAACAATAGTCCTAGGCATGCCATGCAACCTAACGACTTCTCTAAAGAACAAATCCGCATTGTTTGAAGAATCATCGCTTTTATGACAAGCTATAAAATGTGCTATCTTAGAAAATCTATCCACAACTACAAAAATAGAATCCCTCCTCTTCTTAGGCCTAGGCAACCCCAAACTAAAGTCCATAGAAATGTCAATCCAAGTTCCTTTTAAGAATAGCACGCAAAAGTGTTCCCAAAGTTCTATGGACAACTTCAGTTTGTCCATCCGTTTGAAGATGACAAGTAGTAGAAAACAACAATTTTGTGCCAATTTTAGCCCATAAATTATTCCAAAAGTAACTTAAAAATTTAACATTGCGACGAGAAACAATAGTCCTAGGCATGCCATGCAACCTAGCGACTTCTCTAAAGAACAAATCCGCAATGTTTGAAGCATCATCGGTTTTATGACAAGCTATAAAATGTGCCATCTTAGAGAATCTATCCATAACAACAAAAATAGAATCCCTCCCCTTCTTAGTCCTAGGCAACCCCAAAATAAACTCCATAGAATTGTCAATCCAAGTTCTTTTTAAGAGTAGCACGCAAAGGTATACCCAAAGTTCTATTGACAACTTCAGTTTGTCCATCAGTTTGAGGATGACAAGTAGTAGAAAACAACAACTTTGTGCCAAGTTCAGCCCATAAAGTCTTCCAAAAGTAACTCAAGAATTTAACATCGCGACCAGAATCAATAGTCCTAGGCATGCCATGCAACCTAACGACTTCTCTAAAGAACAAATCCGCAATGTTTGAAGCATCATCGCTTTTATGACAAGCTATAAAATGTGCAATCTTAGAAAATCTATCCACAATAACAAAAATAGAATCCCTCCTCTTCTTAGGCCTAGGCAACCCCAAACTAAAGTCCATAGAAATGTCAATCCAAGTTCCTTTTAAGAATAGCACGAAAAAGTGTTCCCAAAGTTCTATTTACAACTTCAGTTTGTCCATCCGTTTGAGGATGACAAGTAGTAAAAAACAACAATTTTGTGCCAAGTTTAGCCCATAAATTATTCCAAAAGTAACTCAAAAATTTAACATTGCGACGAGAAACAATAGTCCTAGGCATGCCATGCAACCTAGCGACTTCTCTAAACAACAAATCCTTAATGTTTGAAGCATCATCGGTTTTATGACAAGCTATAAAATGTGCCATCTTAGAGAATGTATCCACAACAACCCCAATATAAATTCCATAGAAATATCAATCCAAGTTCTTTTTAAGAATAGCACGCAAAAGTGTTCCCAAAGTTATATTGACAACTTCAGTTTGTCCATCCGTTTGAGGATGACAAGTAGTAGAAAACAACAATTTTGTGTCAAGTTTAGCCCATAAAGTCTTCCAAAAGTAACTCAAAAATTTAACATTGCGACGAGAAACAATAGTCCTAGGCATGCCATGCAACCTAGCGACATCTCTAAAGAACAAATCCGCAATGTTTCAAGCATCATCGATTTTATGACAAGCTATAAAATGTGTCATCTTAGAGAATCTATCCACAACAACGAAAATAGAATCTCTCCCCTTCTTAGTCCTAGGCAACCCCAAAATAAAGTCCATAGAAATGTCAATCCAAGTTCTTTTTAAGAATAGCACGCAAAGGTGTTCCCAAAGTTCCATGGACAACTTCAGTTTGTCCATCCGTTTGAGGATGACAAGTAGAAGAAAACAACAATTTTGTGCCAAGTTTAGCTCAAAAATTATTCCAAAAGTTACTCAAAAATTTAACATTGCGACGAGAAACAATAGTCCTAGGCATGCCATGCAACCTAGCGACTTCTCTAAATAACAAATCCGCCATGTTAGAAGCATCATCGGTTTCATGACAAGCTATAAAATGTGTCATCTTAGAGAATCTATCCACAACTACAAAAATAGAATCCCTCCTCTTCTTAGGCCTAGGCAACCCCAAACTAAAGTCCAAAGAAATGTCAATCCAAGTTCCTTTTAAGAATAGCACGCAAAAGTGTTCCCAAAGTTTTATGGACAACTTCAGTTTGTCCATCCGTTTGAAGATGACAAGTAGTAGAAAACAACAATTTTGTGCCAAGTTTAGCCCATAAATTATTCCAAAAGTAACTTAAAAATTTAACATTGCGACGAGAAACAATAGTCCTAGGCATGCCATGCAACCTAGCGACTTCTCTAAAGAAAAAATCCGCAATGTTTGAAGCATCATCGGTTTCATGACAAGCTATAAAATGTGCCATCTTAGAGAATCTATCCACAACTACAAAAATGGAATCCCTCCTCTTCTTAGGCCTAGGCAACCCCAAACTAAAGTCCATAGAAATGTCAATCCAAGTTCCTTTTAAGAATAGCACGCAAAAGTGTTCCCAAAGTTCTATGGACAACTTCAGTTTGTCCATCCGTTTGAAGATGACAAGTAGTAGAAAACAACAATTTTGTGCCTAGTTTAGCCCATAAATTATTCCAAAAGTAACTTAAAAATTTAACATTGCGACGAGAAACAATAGTCGTAGGCATGCCATGCAACCTAGCGACTTCTCTAAAGAACAAATCCGCGATGTTTGAAGCATCATCGGTTTTATGACAAGCTATAAAATGTGCCACCTTAGAGAATCTATCCATAACAACAAAAATAGAATCCCTCCCCTTCTTAGTCCTAGGCAACCCCAAAATAAAGTCCATAGAATTGTCAATCCAAGTTCTTTTTAAGAATAGCACGCAAAGGTGTTCCCAAAGTTCTGTTGACAACTTCAGTTTGTCCATCAGTTTGAGGATGACAAGTAGTAGAAAACAACAATTTTGTGCCAAGTTCAGCCCATAAAGTCTTCAAAAAGTAACTCAAGAATTTAACATCGCGACCATAATCAATAGTCCTAGGCATGCCATGCAACCTAACGACTTCTCTAAAGAACAAATCCGCAATGTTTGAAGCATCATCGCTTTTATGACAAGCTATAAAATGTGCTATCTTGGAAAATCTATCCACAACTACAAAAATAGAATCCCTCCTCT
Source organism: Primulina eburnea (assembly GCF_022965805.1). Taxonomy (NCBI): domain Eukaryota; kingdom Viridiplantae; phylum Streptophyta; class Magnoliopsida; order Lamiales; family Gesneriaceae; genus Primulina; species Primulina eburnea. The sequence goes on along the minus strand of NC_133104.1, from coordinate 19,373,850 downwards.
TCTTAGGCCTAGGCAACCCCAAACTAAAGTCCATAGAAATGTCAATCCAAGTTTCTTTTAAGAATAGCACGAAAAAGTGTTCCCAAAGTTCTATTGACAACTTCAGTTTGTCCATCCGTTTGAGGATGACAAGTAGTAGAAAACAACAATTTTGTGCCAAGTTTAGCCCATAAATTATTCCAAAAGTAACTCAAAAATTTAACATTGCGACGAGAAACAATAGTCCTAGGCATGCCATGCAACCTAGCGACTTCTCTAAACAACAAATCCTTAATGTTTGAAGCATCATCGGTTTTATGACAAGCTATAAAATGTGCCATCTTAGAGAATCTATCCACAACAACCCCAAAATAAAGTCCATAGAAATGTCAATGTAAGTTCTTTTTAAGAATAGCACGCAAAAGTGTTCCCAAAGTTATATTGACAACTTCAGTTTGTCCATCCGTTTGAGGATGACAAGTAGTAGAAAACAACAATTTTGTGTCAAGTTTAGCCCATAAAGTCTTCCAAAAGTAACTCAAAAATTTAACATTGCGACGAGAAACAATAGTCCTAGGCATGCCATGCAACCTAGCGACTTCTCTAAAGAACAAATCCGCAATGTTTGAAGCATCATCGATTTTATGACAAGCTATAAAATGTGTCATCTTAGAGAATCTATCCACAACAACGAAAATAGAATCCCTCCCCTTCTTAGTCCTAGGCAACCCCAAAATAAAGTCCATAGAAATGTCAATCCAAGTTCTTTTTAAGAATAGCACGCAAAGGTGTTCCCAAAGTTCCATCGACAACTTCAGTTTGTCCATCCGTTTGAGAATGACAAGTAGAAGAAAACAACAATTTTTTGCCAAGTTTAGCCCATAAATTATTCCAAAAGTAACTCAAAAATTTAACATTGCGACGAGAAACAATAATCCTAGGCATGCCATGCAACCTAGCGACTTCTCTAAAGAAAAAATCCGCAATGTTTGAAGCATCATCGGTTTTATGACAAGCTATAAAATGTGCCATCTTAGCAAATCTATCCACAACAACAAAAATAGAATCCCTCCTCTTCTTAGGCCTAGGCAACCCCAAACTAAAGTCCATAGAAATGTCAATCCAAGTTCCTTTTAAGAATAGCACGCAAAAGTGTTCCCAAAGTTCTATGGACAACTTCAGTTTATCCATCCGTTTGAAGATGACAAGTAGTAGAAAACAACAATTTTGTGCCAAGTTTAGCCCATAAATTATTCCAAAAGTAACTTAAAAATTTAACATTGCGACGAGAAACAATAGTCCTAGGCATGCCATGCAACCTATCGACTTCTCTAAAGAACAAATCCGCAATGTTTGAAGCATCATCGGTTTCATGACAAGCTATAAAATGTGCCATCTTAGAGAATCTATCCACAACTACAAAAATGGAATCCCTTCTCTTCTTAGGCCAAGGCAACCCCAAACTAAAGTCCATAGAAATGTCAATCCAAGTTCCTTTTAAGAATAGCACGCAAAAGTGTTCCCAAAGTTCTATGGACAACTTCAGTTTGTCAATCCGTTTGAAGATGACAAGTAGTAGAAAACAACAATTTTGTGCCTAGTTTAGCCCATAAATTATTCCAAAAGTAACTTAAAAATTTAACATTGCGACGAGAAACAATAGTCGTAGGCATGCCATGCAACCTAGCGACTTCTCTAAAGAACAAATCCGCGATGTTTGAAGCATCATCGGTTTTATGACAAGCTATAAAATGTGCCATCTTAGAGAATCTATCCATAACAACAAAAATAGAATCCCTCCCCTTCTTAGTCCTAGGCAACCCCAAAATAAAGTCCATAGAATTGTCAATCCAAGTTCTTTTTAAGAATAGCACGCAAAGGTGTTCCCAAAGTTCTATTGAAAACTTCAGTTTGTCCATCAGTTTGAGGATGACAAGTAGTAGAAAACAACAATTTTGTGCCAAGTTCAGCCCATAAAGTCTTCCAAAAGTAACTCAAGAATTTAACATTGCGACCAGAATCAATAGTCCTAGGCATTCCTTGCAACCTAACGACTTCTCTAAAGAACAAATCCGCAATGTTTGAAGCATCATCGCTTTTATGACAAGCTATAAAATGTGCTATCTTAGAAAATCTATCCACAATAACAAAAATAGAATCCCTCCTCTTCTTAGGCCTAGGCAACCCCAAACTAAAGTACATAGAAATGTCAATCCAAGTTCCATTTAAGAATAACACGAAAAAATGTTCCCAAAGTTCTATTGACAACTTCAGTTTGTCCATCCGTTTGAGGATGACAAGTAGTAGAAAACAACAATTTTCTGCCAAGTTTAGCCCATAAATTATTCCAAAAGTAACTCAAAAATTTAACATTGCGACGAGAAACAATAGTCCTAGGCATGCCATGCAACCTAGCGACTTCTCTAAAGAACAAATCCGCAATGTTTGAAGCATCATCGATTTTATGACAAGCTATAAAATGTGCCATCTTAGAGAATCTATCCACAACAACGAAAATAGAATCCCTCCCTTTCTTAGTCCTAGGCAACCCCAAAATAAAGTCCATAGAAATGTCAATCCAAGTTCTTTTTAAGAATAGCACGCAAAGGTGTTCCCAAAGTTCTATTGACAACTTCAGTTTGTCCATCAGTTTGAGGATGACAAGTAGTAGAAAACAACAATTTTGTGCCAAGTTCAGCCCATAAAGTCTTCCAAAAGTAACTCAAGAATTTAACATTGCGACCAGAATCAATAGTCCTAGGCATTCCATGCAACCTAACGACTTCTCTAAAGAATAAATCCGCAATGTTTGAAGCATCATCGCTTTTATGACAAGCTATAAAATGTGCTATCTTAGAAAATCTATCCACAATAACAAAAATAGAATCCCTCCTCTTCTTAGGCCTAGGCAACCCCAAACTAAAGTACATAGAAATGTCAATCCAAGTTCCATTTAAGAATAACACGAAAAAATGTTCCCAAAGTTCTATTGACAACTTCAGTTTGTCCATCCCTTTGAGGATGACAAGTAGTAGAAAACAACAATTTTCTGCCAAGTTTAGCCCATAAATTATTCCAAAAGTAACTCAAAAATTTAACATTGCGACGAGAAACAATAGTCCTAGGCATGCCATGCAACCTAGCGACTTCTCTAAAGAACAAATCCGCAATGTTTGAAGCATCATCGGTTTTATGACAAGCTATAAAATGTGCCATCTTAGAGAATCTATCCACAACAACAAAAATAGAATCCCTCCCCTTCTTAGTCCTAGGCAACCCCAAATAAAGTCCATAGAAATGTCAATCCAAGTTCTTTTTAAGAATAGCACGCAAAAGTGTTCCCAAAGTTCTATTGACAACTTCAGTTTGTCCATCCGTTTGAGGATGACAAGTAGTAGAAAACAACAATTTTGTGTCAAGTTTAGCCCATAAATTCTTCCAAAAGTAACTCAAAAATTTAACATTGCGACGAGAAACAATAGTCCTAGGCATGCCATGCAACCTAGCGACTTCTCTAAAGAACAAATCCGCAATGTTTGAAGCATCATCGATTTTATGACAAGCTATAAAATGTGCCATCTTAGAGAATCTATCCACAACAACGAAAATAGAATCCCTCCCCTTCTTAGTCCTAGGCAACCCCTAAATAAAGTCCATAGAAATGTCAATCCAAGTTCTTTTTAAGAATAGCACGCAAAGGTGTTTCCCAAAGTTCCATTGACAACTTCAGTTTGTCCATCCGTTTGAGAATGACAAGTAGAAGAAAACAACAATTTTTTGCCAAGTTTAGCCCATAAATTATTCCAAAAGTAACTCAAAAATTTAACATTGCGACGAGAAACAATAATCCTAGGCATGCCATGCAACCTAGCGACTTCTCTAAAGAACAAATCCGCAATGTTTGAAGCATCATCGATTTTATGACAAGCTATAAAATGTGCCATCTTAGAGAATCTATCCACAACAACGAAAATAGAATCCCTCCCTTTCTTAGTCCTAGGCAACCCCAAAATAAAGTCCATAGAAATGTCAATCCAAGTTCTTTTTAAGAATAGCACGCAAAGGTGTTCCCAAAGTTCTATTGACAACTTCAGTTTGTCCATCAGTTTGAGGATGACAAGTAGTAGAAAACAACAATTTTGTGCCAAGTTCAGCCCATAAAGTCTTCCAAAAGTAACTCAAGAATTTAACATTGCGACCAGAATCAATAGTCCTAGGCATTCCATGCAACCTAGCGACTTCTCTAAAGAACAAATCCGCAATGTTTGAAGCATCATCGGTTTTATGACAAGCTATAAAATGTGCCATCTTAGAGAATCTATCCACAACAACAAAAATAGAATCCCTCCCCTTCTTAGTCCTAGGCAACCCCAAAATAAAGTCCATAGAAATGTCAATCCAAGTTCTTTTTAAGAATAGCACGCAAAAGTGTTCCCAAAGTTCTATTGACAACTTCAGTTTGTCCATCCGTTTGAGGATGACAAGTAGTAGAAAACAACAATTTTGTGCCAAGTTTAGCCCATAAAGTATTCCAAAAGTAACTCAAAAATTTAACATTGCGACGAGAAACAATAGTCCTAGGCATGCCATGCAACCTAGCGACTTCTCTAAAGAACAAATCCGCAATGTTTGAAGCATCATCGGTTTTATGACAAGCTATAAAATGTGCCATCTTAGAGAATCTATCCACAACAACAAAAATAGAATCCCTCCTCTTCTTAGTCCTAGGCAACCCCAAAATAAAGTCCATAGAAATGTCAATCCAAGTTCTTTTTAAGAATAGCACGCAAAAGTGTTCCCAAAGTTATATTGACAACTTCAGTTTGTCCATCCGTTTGAGGATGACAAGTAGTAGAAAAAAACAATTTTGTGTCAAGTTTAGCCCATAAATTCTTCCAAAAGTAAATCAAAAATTAAACATTGCGACGAGAAACAATAGTCCTAGGCATGCCATGCAACCTAGCGACTTCTCTAAAGAACAAATCCGCAATGTTTGAAGCATCATCGATTTTATGACAAGCTATAAAATGTGCCATCTTAGAGAATCTATCCACAACAACGAAAATAGAATCCCTCCCCTTCTTAGTCCTAGGCAACCCCTAAATAAAGTCCATAGAAATGTCAATCCAAGTTCTTTTTAAGAATAGCACGCAAAGGTGTTTCCAAAGTTCCATTGACAACTTCAGTTTGTCCATCCGTTTGAGGATGACAAGTAGAAGAAAACAACAATTTTGTGCCAAGTTTAGCCCATAAATTATTCGAAAAGTAACTCAAAAATTTAACATTGCGACGATAAATAATAGTCCTAGGCATGCCATGCAACCTAGCGACTTCTCTAAAGAACAAATCCGCAATGTTTGAAGCATCATCGGTTTTATGACAAGCTATAAAATGTGCCATCTTAGAAAATCTATCCACAACAACAAAAATAGAATCCCTCCTCTTCTTAGGCCTAGGAAACCCCAAACTAAAGTCCATAGAAATGTCAATCCAAGTTCCTTTTAAGAATAGCACGCAAAAGTGTTCCCAAAGTTCTATGGACAACTTCAGTTTGTCCATCCGTTTGAAGATGACAAGTAGTAGAAAACAACAATTTTGTGTCAAGTTTAGCCCATAAAGTCTTCCAAAAGTAACTCAAAAATTTAACATTGCGACGAGAAACAATAGTCCTTGGCATGCCATGCAACCTAGCGACTTCTCTAAAGAACAAATCCGCAATGTTTGAAGCATCATCGATTTTATGACAAGCTATAAAATGTGCCATCTTAGAGAATCTATCCACAACAACGAAAATAGAATCCCTCCCATTCTTAGTCCTAGGCAACCCCAAAATAAAGTCCATAGAAATGTCAATCCAAGTTCTTTTTAAGAATAGCACGCAAAGGTGTTCCCAAAGTTCCATTGACAACTTCAGTTTGTCCATCCATTTGAGGATGACAAGTAGTAGAAAACAACAATTTTGTGCCAAGTTTAGCCCATAAATTATTCCAAAAGTAACTCAAAAATTTAACATTGCGACGAGAAACAATAGTCCTAGGCATGCCATGCAACCTAGCGACTTCTCTAAAGAACAAATCCGCAATGTTTGAAGCATCATCGGTTTTATGACAAGCTACAAAATGTGCCATCTTAGAAAATCTATCCACAACAACAAAAATAGAATCCCTCCTCTTCTTAGGCCTAGGAAACCCCAAACTAAAGTCCATAGAAATGTCAATCCAAGTTCTTTTTAAGAATAGCACGCAAAGGTGTTCCTAAAGTTCTATTGACAACTTCAATTTGTCCATCTGTTTGAGGATGACAAGTAGAAGAAAAAAACAATTTTGTGCCAAGTTTAGCCCAAAAATTATTCCAAAAGTTACTCAAAAATTTAACATTGCGACGAGAAACAATAGTCCTAGGCATGCCATGCAACCTAGCGACTTCCCTAAATAACAAATCCGCCATGTTTGAAGCATCATCGGTTTCATGACAAGCTATAAAATGTGCCATCTTAGAGAATCTATCCACAACTACAAAAATAGAATCCCTCCTCTTCTTAGGCCTAGGCAACCCCAAAATAAAGTCCATAGAAATGTCAATCCAAGTTCCTTTTAAGAATAGCACGCAAAAGTGTTCCCAAAGTTCTATGGACAACTTCAGTTTGTCCATCCGTTTGAAGATGACAAGTAGTAGAAAACAACAATTTTGTGCCAAGTTTAGCCCATAAATTATTCCAAAAGTAACTCAAGAATTTAACATTGCGACGAGAAACAATAGTCCTAGGCATGCCATGCAACCTAGCGACTTCTCTAAAGAACAAATCCGCAATGTTTGAAGCATCATCGGTTTTATGACAAGCTATAAAATGTGCCATCTTAGAGAATCTATCCACAACAACAAAAATAGAATCCCTCCCCTTCTTAGTCCTAGGCAACCCCAAAATAAAGTCCATAGAAATGTCAATCCAAGTTCTTTTTAAGAATAGCACGCAAAAGTGTTCCCAAAGTTCTATTGACAACTTCAGTTTGTCCATCCGTTTGAGGATGACAAGTAGTAGAAAACAACAATTTTGTGCCAAGTTTAGCCCATAAAGTCTTCCAAAAGTAACTCAAGAATTTAACATCGCGACCAGAAACAATAGTCCTAGGCATGCCATGCAACCTAGCGACTTCTCTAAAGAACAAATCCGCAATGTTTGAAGCATCATCGGTTTTATGACAAGCTATAAAATGTGCCATCTTAGAGAATCTATCCACAACAACAAAAATAGAATCCCTCCCCTTCTTAGTCCTAGGCAACCCCAAAATAAAGTCCATAGAAATGTCAATCCAAGTTCTTTTTAAGAATAGCACGCAAAGGTGTTCCCAAAGTTCCATCGGCAACTTCAGTTTGTCCATCCGTTTGAGGATGACATGTAGAAGAAAACAACAATTTTGTGCCAAGTTTAGCCCATAAATTATTCCAAAAGTAACTCAAAAATTTAACATTGCGACGAGAAACAATAGTCCTAGGCATGCCATGCAACCTAGCGACTTCTCTAAAGAACAAATCCGCAATGTTTGAAGCATCATCGGTTTTATGACAAGCTATAAAATGTGCCATCTTAGCAAATCTATCCACAACAACAAAAATAGAATCCCTCCTCTTCTTAGGCCTAGGCAACCCCAAACTAAAGTCCATAGAAATGTCAATCCAAGTTCCTTTTAAGAATAGCACGCAAAAGTGTTCCCAAAGTTCTATGGACAACTTCAGTTTGTCCATCAGTTTGAGGATGACAAGTAGTAGAAAACAACAATTTTGTGCCAAGTTCAGCCCATAAAGTCTTCAAAAAGTAACTCAAGAATTTAACATTGCGACCAGAATCAATAGTCCTAGGCATTCCATGCAACCTAACGACTTCTCTAAAGAACAAATCCGCAATGTTTGAAGCATCATCGCTTTTATGACAAGCTATAAAATGTGCTATCTTAGAAAATCTTTCCACAATAACAAAAATAGAATCCCTCCTCTTCTTAGGCCTAGGCAACCCCAAACTAAAGTCCATAGAAATGTCAATCCAAGTTCCTTTTAAGAATAGCACGAAAAAGTGTTCCCAAAGTTCTATTGACAACTTCAGTTTGTCCATCCGTTTGAGGATGACAAGTAGTAGAAAACAACAATTTTGTGTCAAGTTTAGCCCATAAAGTCTTCCAAAAGTAACTCAAAAATTTAACATTGCGACGAGAAACAATAGTACTAGGCATGCCATGCAACCTAGCGACTTCTCTAAAGAACAAATCCGCAATGTTTGAAGCATCATCGGTTTTATGACAAGCTATAAAATGTGCCATCTTTGAGAATCTATCCATAACAACAAAAATAGAATCCCTCCCCTTCTTAGTCCTAGGCAACCCCAAAATAAAGTCCATAGAATTGTCAATCCAAGTTCTTTTTAAGAATAGCACGCAAAGGTGTTCCCAAAGTTCTATTGACAACTTCAGTTTGTCCATCAGTTTGAGGATGACAAGTAGTAGAAAACAACAATTTTGTGCCAAGTTCAGCCCATAAAGTCTTCCAAAAGTAACTCAAGAATTTAACATTGCGACCAGAATCAATAGTCCTAGGCATTCCATGCAACCTAACGACTTCTCTAAAGAACAAATCCGCAATGTTTGAAGCATCATCGCTTTTATGACAAGCTATAAAATGTGCTATCTTAGAAAATCTATCCACAATAACAAAAATAGAATCCCTCCTCTTCTTAGGCCTAGGCAACCCCAAACTAAAGTACATAGAAATGTCAATCCAAGTTCTTTTTAAGAATAGCACGCAAAAGTGTTCCCAAAGTTCTATTGACAACTTCAGTTTGTCCATCCGTTTGAGGATGACAAGTAGTAGAAAACAACAATTTTGTGCCAAGTTTAGCCCATAAAGTCTTCCAAAAGTAACTCAAAATTTAACATCGCGACGAGAAACAATAGTCCTAGGCATGCCATGCAACCTAGCGACTTCTCTAAAGAACAAATCCGCAATGTTTGAAGCATCATCGATTTTATGACAAGCTATAAAATGTGCCATCTTAGAGAATCTATCCACAACAACAAAAATAGAATCCCTCCCCTTCTTAGTCCTAGGCAACCCCAAAATAAAGTCCATAGAAATGTCAATCCAAGTTCTTTTTAAGAATAGCACGCAAAGTGTTCCCAAAGTTCTATTGACAACTTCAGTTTGTCCATCCGTTTGAGGATGACAAGTAGTAGAAAACAACAATTTTGTGCCAAGTTTAGCCCATAAAGTATTCCAAAAGTAACTTAAAAATTTAACATTGCGACGAGAAACAATAGTCGTAGGCATGCCATGCAACCTAGCGACTTCTCTAAAGAACAAATCCGCGATGTTTGAAGCATCATCGGTTTTATGACAAGATATAAAATGTGCCATCTTAGAGAATCTATCCATAACAACAAAAATAGAATCCCTCCCCTTCTTAGTCCTAGGCAACCCCAAAATAAAGTCCATAGAATTGTCAATCCAAGTTCTTTTTAAGAATAGCACGCAAAGGTGTTCCCAAAGTTCTATTGACAACTTCAGTTTGTCCATCTGTTTGAGGATGACAAGTAGTAGAAAACAACAATTTTGTGCCAAGTTCAGCCCATAAAGTCTTCCAAAAGTAACTCAAGAATTTAACATTGCGACCAGAATCAATAGTCCTAGGCATTCCATGCAACCTAACGACTTCTCTAAAGAACAAATCCGCAATGTTTGAAGCATCATCGCTTTTATGACAAGCTATAAAATGTGCTATCTTAGAGAATCTATCCACAACAACAAAAATAGAATCCCTCCCCTTCTTAGTCCTAGGCAACCCCAAAATAAAGTCCATAGAAATGTCAATCCAAGTTCTTTTAAGAATAGCACGCAAAAGTGTTCCCAAAGTTCTATTGACAACTTCAGTTTGTCCATCCGTTTGAGGATGACAAGTAGTAGAAAACAACAATTTTGTGCCAAGTTTAGCCCATAAAGTATTCCAAAAGTAACTCAAAATTTAACATTGCGACGAGAAACAATAGTCCTAGGCATGCCATGCAACCTAGCGACTTCTCTAAAGAACAAATCCGCAATGTTTGAAGCATCATCGGTTTTATGACAAGCTATAAAATGTGCCATCTTAGAGAATCTATCCACAACAACAAAAATAGAATCCCTCCCCTTCTTAGTCCTAGGCAACCCAAAATAAAGTCCATAGAAATGTCAATCCAAGTTCTTTTTAAGAATAGCACGCAAAAGTGTTCCCAAAGTTCTATTGACAACTTCAGTTTGTCCATCCGTTTGAGGATGACAAGTAGTAGGAAAAAACAATTTTGTGTCAAGTTTAACCCATAAATTCTTCCAAAAGTAACTCAAAAATTTAACATTGCGACGAGAAACAATAGTCCTAGGCATGCCATGCAACCTAGCGACTTCTCTGAAGAACAAATCCGCAATGTTTGAAGCATCATCGATTTTATGACAAGCTATAAAATGTGCCATCTTAGAGAATCTATCCACAACAACGAAAATAGAATCCCTCCCCTTCTTAGTCCTAGGCAACCCCTAAATAAAGTCCATAGAAATGTCAATCCAAGTTCTTTTTAAGAATAGCACGCAAAGGTGTTCCCAAAGTTCCATTGACAACTTCAGTTTGTCCATCCGTTTGAGGATGACAAGTAGAAGAAAACAACAATTTTGTGCCAAGTTTAGCCCATAAATTATTCGAAAAGTAACTCAAAAATTTAACATTGCGACGAGAAACAATAGTCCTAGGCATGCCATGCAACCTAGCGACTTCTCTAAAGAACAAATCCGCAATGTTTGAAGCATCATCGGTTTTATGACAAGCTATAAAATGTGCCATCTTAGAAAATCTATCCACAACAACAAAAATAGAATCCCTCCTCTTCTAAGGCCTAGGAAACCCCAAACTAAAGTCCATAGAAATGTCAATCCAAGTTCCTTTTAAGAATAGCACGCAAAAGTGTTCCCAAAGTTCTATGGACAACTTCAGTTTGTCCATCCGTTTGAAGATGACAAGTAGTAGAAAACAACAATTTTGTGTCAAGTTTAGCCCATAAAGTCTTCCAAAAGTAACTCAAAAATTTAACATTGCGATGAGAAACAATAGTCATTGTCATGCCATGCAACCTAGCGACTTCTCTAAAGAACAAATCCGCAATGTTTGAAGCATCATCGATTATATGACAAGCTATAAAATGTGCCACCTTAGAGAATCTATCCACAACAACGAAAATAGAATCCCTCCCCTTCTTAGTCCTAGGCAACCCCAAAATAAAGTCCATAGAAATGTCAATCCAAGTTCTTTTTAAGAATAGCACGCAAAGGTGTTCCCAAAGTTCCATTGACAACTTCAGTTTGTCCATCCGTTTGAGGATGACAAGTAGTAGAAAACAACAATTTTGTGCCAAGTTTAGCCCATAAATTATTCCAAAAGTAACTCAAAAATTTAACATTGCGACGAGAAACAATAGTCCTAGGCATGCCATGCAACCTAGCGACTTCTCTAAAGAACAAATCCGCAATGTTTGAAGCATCATCGGTTTTATGAGAAGCTATAAAATGTGCCATCTTAGAAAATCTATCCACAACAACAAAAATAGAATCCCTCCTCTTCTTAGGCCTAGGAAACCCCAAACTAAAGTCCATAGAAATGTCAATCCAAGTTCTTTTTAAGAATAGCACGCAAAGGTGTTCCCAAAGTTCTATTGACAACTTCAGTTTGTCCATCCGTTTGTGGATGACAAGTAGTATAAAACAACAATTTTGTGCCTAGTTCAGCCCCATAAAGTCTTCCAAAAGTAACTCAAGAATTTAACATCGCGACCAGAATCAATAGTCCTAGGCATGCCATGCAACCTAACGACTTCTCTAAAGAACAAATCCGCACTGTTTGAAGCATCATCGCTTTTATGACAAGCTATAAAATGTGCTATCTTAGAAAATCTATCCACAATAACAAAAATAGAATCCCTCCTCTTCTTAGGCCTCGGCAACCCCAAACTAAAGTCCATAGAAATGTCAATCCAAGTTCCTTTTAAGAATAGCACGAAAAAGTGTTCCCAAAGTTCTATTGACAACCTCACTTTGTCCATCCGTTTGAGGATGACAAGTAGTAGAAAACAACAATTTTCTGCCAAGTTTAGCCCATAAATTATTCCAAAAGTAACTCAAAAATTTAACATTGCGACGAGAAACAATAGTCCTAGGCATGCCATGCAACCTAGCGACTTTTCTAAACAACAAATCCGCAATGTTTGAAGCATCATCGGATTTATGACAAGCTATAAAATGTGCCATCTTAGAGAATCTATCCACAACAACCCCAAAATAAAGTCCATAGAAATGTTAATCCAAGTTCTTTTTAAGAATAGCACGCAAAAGTGTTCCCAAAGTTATATTGACAACTTCTGTTTGTCCATCCGTTTGAGGATGACAAGTAGAAGAAAACAACAATTTTGTGCCAAGTTTAGCCCATAAATTATTCCAAAAGTAACTCAAAAATTTAACATTGCGACGAGAAACAATAGTCCTAGGCATGACATGCAACCTAGCGACTTCTCTAAAGAACAAATCCGCAATGTTTGAAGCATCATCGATTTTATGACAAGCTATAAAATGTGCCATCTTAGAGAATCTATCCACAACAACGAAAATAGAATCCCTCCCCTGCTTAGTCCTAGGCAACCCCTAAATAAAGTCCATAGAAATGTCAATCCAAGTTCTTTTTAAGAATAGCACGCAAAGGTGTTCCCAAAGTTCCATTGACAACTTCAGTTTGTCCATCCGTTTGAGGATGACAAGTAGAAGAAAACAACAATTTTGTGCCAAGTTTAGCCCATAAATTATTCGAAAAGTAACTCAAAAATTTAACATTGCGACGAGAAACAATAGTCCTAGGCATGCCATGCAACCTAGCGACTTCTCTAAAGAACAAATCCGCAATGTTTGAAGCATCATCGGTTTTATGACAAGCTATAAAATGTGCCATCTTAGAAAATCTATCCACAACAACAAAAATAGAATCCCTCCTCTTCTAAGGCCTAGGAAACCCCAAACTAAAGTCCATAGAAATGTCAATCCAAGTTCCTTTTAAGAATAGCACGCAAAAGTGTTCCCAAAGTTCTATGGACAACTTCAGTTTGTCCATCCGTTTGAAGATGACAAGTAGTAGAAAACAACAATTTTGTGTCAAGTTTAGCCCATAAAGTCTTCCAAAAGTAACTCAAAAATTTAACATTGCGATGAGAAACAATAGTCATTGTCATGCCATGCAACCTAGCGACTTCTCTAAAGAACAAATCCGCAATGTTTGAAGCATCATCGATTATATGACAAGCTATAAAATGTGCCACCTTAGAGAATCTATCCACAACAACGAAAATAGAATCCCTCCCCTTCTTAGTCCTAGGCAACCCCAAAATAAAGTCCATAGAAATGTCAATCCAAGTTCTTTTTAAGAATAGCACGCAAAGGTGTTCCCAAAGTTCCATTGACAACTTCAGTTTGTCCATCCGTTTGAGGATGACAAGTAGTAGAAAACAACAATTTTGTGCCAAGTTTAGCCCATAAATTATTCCAAAAGTAACTCAAAAATTTAACATTGCGACGAGAAACAATAGTCCTAGGCATGCCATGCAACCTAGCGACTTCTCTAAAGAACAAATCCGCAATGTTTGAAGCATCATCGGTTTTATGAGAAGCTATAAAATGTGCCATCTTAGAAAATCTATCCACAACAACAAAAATAGAATCCCTCCTCTTCTTAGGCCTAGGAAACCCCAAACTAAAGTCCATAGAAATGTCAATCCAAGTTCTTTTTAAGAATAGCACGCAAAGGTGTTCCCAAAGTTCTATTGACAACTTCAGTTTGTCCATCCGTTTGTGGATGACAAGTAGTATAAAACAACAATTTTGTGCCTAGTTCAGCCCCATAAAGTCTTCCAAAAGTAACTCAAGAATTTAACATCGCGACCAGAATCAATAGTCCTAGGCATGCCATGCAACCTAACGACTTCTCTAAAGAACAAATCCGCACTGTTTGAAGCATCATCGCTTTTATGACAAGCTATAAAATGTGCTATCTTAGAAAATCTATCCACAATAACAAAAATAGAATCCCTCCTCTTCTTAGGCCTCGGCAACCCCAAACTAAAGTCCATAGAAATGTCAATCCAAGTTCCTTTTAAGAATAGCACGAAAAAGTGTTCCCAAAGTTCTATTGACAACCTCACTTTGTCCATCCGTTTGAGGATGACAAGTAGTAGAAAACAACAATTTTCTGCCAAGTTTAGCCCATAAATTATTCCAAAAGTAACTCAAAAATTTAACATTGCGACGAGAAACAATAGTCCTAGGCATGCCATGCAACCTAGCGACTTTTCTAAACAACAAATCCGCAATGTTTGAAGCATCATCGGATTTATGACAAGCTATAAAATGTGCCATCTTAGAGAATCTATCCACAACAACCCCAAAATAAAGTCCATAGAAATGTTAATCCAAGTTCTTTTTAAGAATAGCACGCAAAAGTGTTCCCAAAGTTATATTGACAACTTCTGTTTGTCCCTCCGTTTGAGGATGACAAGTAGTAGAAAACAACAATTTTGTGTCAAGTTTAGCCCCTAAAGTCTTCCAAAAGTAACTCAAAAATTTAACATTGCGACGAGAAACAATAGTCCTAGGCATGACATGCAACCTAGCGACTTCTCTAAAGAACAAATCCGCAATGTTTGAAGCATCATCGATTTTATGACAAGCTATAAAATGTGCCATCTTAGAGAATCTATCCACAACAACGAAAATAGAATCCCTCCCCTGCTTAGTCCTAGGCAACCCCAAAATAAAGTCCATAGAAATGTCAATCCAAGTTCTTTTTAAGAATAGCACGCAAAGGTGTTCCCAAAGTTCCATTGACAACTTCAGTTTGTCCATCCGTTTGAGGATGACAAGTAGAAGAAAACAACAATTTTGTGCCAAGTTTAGCCCATAAATTATTCCAAAAGTAACTCAAAAATTTAATATTGCGACGAGAAACAATAGTCCTAGGCATGCCATGCAACCTAGTGACTTCTCTAAAGAACAAATCCGCAATGTTTGAAGCATCATCGGTTTCATGACAAGCTATAAAATGTGCCATCTTAGAGAATCTATCCACAACTACAAAAATGGAATCCCTCCTCTTCTTAGGCCTAGGCAACCACAAACTAAAGTCCATAGAAATGTCAATCCAAGTTCCTTTTAAGAATAGCACGCAAAAGTGTTCCCAAAGTTCTATGGACAACTTCAGTTTGTCCATCCGTTTGAAGATGACAAGTAGTAGAAAACAACAATTTTGTGCCTAGTTTAGCCCATAAATTATTCCAAAAGTAACTTAAAAATTTAACATTGCGACGAGAAACAATAGTCGTAGGCATGTCATGCAACCTAGCGACTTCTCTAAAGAACAAATACTCGATGTTTGAAGCATCATCGGTTTTATGACAAGCTATAAAATGTGCCATCTTAGAGAATCTATCCATAACAACAAAAATAGAATCCCTCCCCTTCTTAGTCCTAGGCAACCCCAAAATAAAGTCCATAGAATTGTCAATCCAAGTTCTTTTTAAGAATAGCACGCAAAGGTGTTCCCAAAGTTCTATTGACAACTTCAGTTTGTCCATCCGTTTGAGGATGACAAGTAGAAGAAAACAACAATTTTGTGCCAAGTTTAGCCCATAAATTATTCGAAAAGTAACTCAAAAATTTGACATTGCGACGAGAAACAATAGTCCTAGGCATGCCATGCAACCTAGCGACTTCTCTAAAGAACAAATCCGCAATGTTTGAAGCATCATCGGTTTTATGACAAGCTATAAAATGTGCCATGTTAGAAAATCTATCCACAACAACAAAAATAGAATCCCTCCTCTTCTTAGGCCTAGGAAACCCCAAACTAAAGTCCATAGAAATGTCAATCCGAGTTCTTTTTAAGAATAGCACGCAAAGGTGTTCCCAAAGTTCTATTGACAACTTCAGTTTGTCCATCCGTTTGTGGATGACAAGTAGTATAAAACAACAATTTTGTGCCAAGTTCAGCCCCATAAAGTCTTCCAAAAGTAATTCAAGAATTTAACATCGCGACCAGAATCAATAGTCATAGGCATGCCATGCAACCTAACGACTTCTCTAAAGAACAAATCCGCAATGTCTGATGCATCATCGCTTTTATGACAAGCTATAAAATGTGCTATCTTAGAAAATCTATCCACAATAACAAAAATAGAATCCCTCCTCTTCTTAGGCCTAGGCAACCCCAAACTAAAGTCCATAGAAATGTCAATCCAAGTTCCTTTTAAGAATAGCACGAAAAAGTGTTCCCAAAGTTCTATTGACAACTTCAGTTTGTCCATCCGTTTGAAGATGACAAGTAGTAGAAAACAACAATTTTCTGTCAAGTTTAGCCCATAAATTATTCCAAAAGTAACTCAAAAATTTAACATTGCGACGAAAAACAATAGTCCTAGACATGCCATGCAACCTAGCGACTTCTCTAAACATCAAATCCGCAATGTTTGAAGCATCATCGGTTTTATGACAAGCTATAAAATGTGCCATCTTAGAGAATCTATCCACAACAACCTTAAAATAAAGTCCATAGAAATGTCAATCCAAGTTCTTTTTAAGAATAGCACGCAAAAGTGTTCCCAAAGTTATATTGACAACTTCAGTTTGTCCATCCGTTTGAGGATGACAAGTAGTAGAAAACAAAAATTTTGTGTCAAGTTTAGCCCATAAAGTCTTCCAAAAGTAACTCAAAAATGTAACATTGCGACGAGAAACAATAGTCCTTGGCATGCCATGCAACCTAGCGACTTCTCTAAAGAACAAATCCGCAATGTTTGAAGCATCATCGATTTTATGACAAGCTATAAAATGTGCCATCTTAGAGAATCTATCCACAACAACGAAAATAGAATCCCTCCCCTTCTTAGTCCTAGGCAACCCCAAAATAAAGTCCATAGAAATGTCAATCCAAGTTATTTTTAAGAATAGCACGCAAAGGTGTTCCCAAAGTTCCATTGACAACTTCAGTTTGTCCATCCGTTTGAGGATGACAAGTAGAAGAAAACAACAATTTTGTGCCAAGTTTAGCCCATAAATTATTCCAAAAGTAACTCAAAAATTTAACATTGCGACGAGAAACAATAGTCCTAGGCATGCCATGCATTCGAGCGACTTCTCTAAAGAACAAATCCGCAATGTTTGAAGCATCATTGATTTTATGACAAGCTATAAAATGTGCCATCTTTGCAAATCTATCCACAACAACAAAAATAGAATCCCTCCTCTTCTTAGGCCTAGGCAACCCAAAACTAAAGTCCATAGAAATGTCAATCCAAGTTCCTTTTAAGAATAGCACGCAAAAGTGTTCCCAAAGTTCTATGGACTACTTCAGTTTGTCCATCCGTTTGAAGATGACAAGTAGAAGAAAACAACAATTTTGTGAAAAGTTTAGCCCATAAATAATTCCAAAAGTAACTTAAAAATTTAACATTGCGAAGAGAAACAATAGTCCTAGGCATGCCATGCAACCTAGCGACTTCTCTAAAGAACAAATCCGCAATGTTTGAAGCATCATCGGTTTCATGACAAGCTATAAAATGTGCCATCTTAGAGAATCTATCCACAACTACAAAAATAGAATCCCTTCTCTTCTTAGGCCTAGGCAACCCCAAACTAAAGTCCATAGAAATGTCAATCCAAGTTCCTTTTAAGAATAGCACGCAAAAGTGTTCCCAAAGTTCTATGGACAACTTCAGTTTGTCCATCCGTTTGAAGATGACAAGTAGTAGAAAACAACAATTTTGTGCCAAGTTTAGCCCATAAATTATTCCAAAAGTAACTTAAAAATTTAACATTGCGTCGAGAAACAATAGTCCTAGGCATGCCATGCAACCTAGCGACTTCTCTAAAGAACAAATCCGCAATGTTTGAAGCATCATCGGTTTTATGACAAGCTATAAAATGTGCCATTTTAGAGAATCTATCCAGAACAACAAAAATAGAATCCCTCCCCTTCTTAGTCCGAGGCAACCCCAAAATAAAGTCCATAGAATTGTCAATCCAAGTTCTTTTTAAGAATAGCACGCAAAGGTGTTCCCAAAGTTCTATTGAAAACTTCAGTTTGTCCATCCGTTTGAGGATGACAAGTAGTAGAAAACAAAAATTTTCTGCCAAGTTTAGCCCATAAATTATTCCAAAAGTAACTCAAAAATTTAACATTGCGACGAGAAACAATAGTCCTAGGCATGCCATGCAACCTAGCGACTTCTCTAAACAACAAATCCGCA
This sequence comes from Primulina eburnea, assembly GCF_022965805.1. Classification (NCBI taxonomy): domain Eukaryota; kingdom Viridiplantae; phylum Streptophyta; class Magnoliopsida; order Lamiales; family Gesneriaceae; genus Primulina; species Primulina eburnea. The sequence goes on along the minus strand of NC_133104.1, from coordinate 19,355,527 downwards.
ATGTTTGAAGCATCATCGGTTTTATGACAAGCTATAAAATGTGTCATCTTAGAGAATCTATCCACAACAACCCCAAAATAAAGTCCATAGAAATGTCAATCCAAGTTCTTTTTAAGAATAACACGCAAAAGTGTTCCCAAAGTTATATTGACAACTTCTGTTTGTCCATCCGTTTGAGGATGACAAGTAGTAGAAAACAACAATTTTGTGCCAAGTTTAGCCCATAAATTATTCCAAAAGTAACTCAAAAATTTAACATTGCGACGAGAAACCATAGTCCTAGGCATGCCATGCAACCTAGCGACTTCTCTAAAGAACAAATCCGCAATGTTTGAAGCATCATCGGTTTTATGACAAGCTATAAAATGTGCCATCTTTGCAAATCTATCCACAACAACAAAAATAGAATCCCTCCTCTTCTTAGGCCTAGGCAACCCCAAACTAAAGTCCATAGAAATGTCAATCCAAGTTCCTTTTAAGAATAGCACGCAAAAGTGTTCCGAAAGTTCTATGGACAACTTCAGTTTGTCCATCCGTTTGAAGATGACAAGTAGTAGAAAACAACAATTTTGTGTCAAGTTTAGCTCATAAAGTCTTCCAAAAGTAACTCAAAAATTTAACATTGCGACGAGAAACAATAGTCCTAGGCATGCCATGCAACCTAGCGACTTCTCTAAAGAACAAATCCGCAATGTTCGAAGCATCATCGATTTTATGACAAGCTATAAAATGTGCCATCTTAGAGAATCTATCCACAACAACGAAAATAGAATCCCTCCCCTTCTTAGTCCTAGGCAACCCCAAAATAAAGTCCATAGAAATGTCAATCCAAGTTCTTTTTAAGAATAGCACGCAAAGGTGTTCCCAAAGTTCTATTGACAACTTCAGTTTGTCCATCCGTTTGAGGATAACAAGTAGAAGAAAACAACAATTTTGTGCCAAGTTTAGCCCATAAATTATTCCAAAAGTAACTCAAAAATTTAACATTGCGACGATAAACAATAGTCCTAGGCATGCCATGCAACCTAGCGACTTCTCTAAAGAACAAATCCGCAATGTTTGAAGCATCATCGGTTTTATGACAAGCTATAAAATGTGCCATCTTAGAAAATCTATCCACAACAACAAAAATAGAATCCCTCCACTTCTTTGGCCTAGGAAACCCCAAACTAAAGTCCATAGAAATGTCAATCCAAGTTCCTTTTAAGAATAGCACGCAAAAGTGTTCCCAAAGTTATATGGACAACTTCAGTTTGTCCATCCGTTTGAAGATGACAAGTAGTAGAAAACAACAATTTTGTGTCAAGTTTAGCCCATAAAGTCTTCAAAAAGTAACTCAAAAATTTAACATTGCGACGAGAAACAATAGTCCTAGGCATGCCATGCAACCTAGCGACTTCTCTAAAGAACAAATCCGCAATGTTTGAAGCATCATCGGTTTTATGACAAGCTATAAAATGTGCTATCTTAGAAAATCTATCCACAATAACAAAAATAGAATCCCTCCTCTACTTAGGCCTAGGCAACCCCAAACTAAAGTACATAGAAATGTCAATCCAAGTTCCATTTAAGAATAACACGAAAAAATGTTCCCAAAGTTCTATTGACAACTTCAGTTTGTCCATCCGTTTGAGGATGACAAGTAGTAGAAAACAACAATTTTCTGCCAAGTTTAGCCCATAAATTATTCCAAAAGTAACTCAAAAATTTAACATTGCGACGAGAAACAATAGTCCTAGGCATGCCATGCAACCTAGCGACTTCTCTAAAGAACAAATCCGCAATGTTTGAAGCATCATCGATTTTATGACAAGCTATAAAATGTGCCATCTTAGAGAATCTATCCACAACAACGAAAATAGAATCCCTCCCTTTCTTAGTCCTAGGCAACCCCAAAATAAAGTCCATAGAAATGTCAATCCAAGTTCTTTTTAAGAATAGCACGTGAAGGTGTTCCCAAAGTTCTATTGACAACTTCAGTTTGTCCATCAGTTTGAGGATGACAAGTAGTAGAAAACAACAATTTTGTGCCAAGTTCAGCCCATAAAGTCTTCCAAAAGTAACTCAAGAATTTAACATTGCGACCAGAATCAATAGTCCTAGGCATTCCATGCAACCTAACGACTTCTCTAAAGAATAAATCCGCAATGTTTGAAGCATCATCGCTTTTATGACAAGCTATAAAATGTGCTATCTTAGAAAATCTATCCACAATAACAAAAATAGAATCCCTCCTCTTCTTAGGCCTAGGCAACCCCAAACTAAAGTACATAGAAATGTCAATCCAAGTTCCATTTAAGAATAACACGAAAAAATGTTCCCAAAGTTCTATTGACAACTTCAGTTTGTCCATCCGTTTGAGGATGACAAGTAGTAGAAAACAACAATTTTCTGCCAAGTTTAGCCCATAAATTATTCCAAAAGTAACTCAAAAATTTAACATTGCGACGAGAAACAATAGTCCTAGGCATGCCATGCAACCTAGCGACTTCTCTAAAGAACAAATCCGCAATGTTTGAAGCATCATCGATTTTATGACAAGCTATAAAATGTGCCATCTTAGAGAATCTATCCACAACAACGAAAATAGAATCCCTCCCTTTCTTAGTCCTAGGCAACCCCAAAATAAAGTCCATAGAAATGTCAATCCAAGTTCTTTTTACGAATAGCACGCAAAGGTGTTCCCAAAGTTCTATTGACAACTTCAGTTTGTCCATCAGTTTGAGGATGACAAGTAGTAGAAAACAACAATTTTGTGCCAAGTTCAGCCCATAAAGTCTTCCAAAAGTAACTCAAGAATTTAACATTGCGACCAGAATCAATAGTCCTAGGCATTCCATGCAACCTAACGACTTCTCTAAAGAATAAATCCGCAATGTTTGAAGCATCATCGCTTTTATGACAAGCTATAAAATGTGCTATCTTAGAAAATCTATCCACAATAACAAAAATAGAATCCCTCCTCTTCTTAGGCCTAGGCAACCCCAAACTAAAGTACATAGAAATGTCAATCCAAGTTCCATTTAAGAATAACACGAAAAAATGTTCCCAATGTTCTATTGACAACTTCAGTTTGTCCATCCCTTTGAGGATGACAAGTAGTAGAAAACAACAATTTTCTGCCAAGTTTAGCCCATAAATTATTCCAAAAGTAACTCAAAAATTTAACATTGCGACGAGAAACAATAGTCCTAGGCATGCCATGCAACCTAGCGACTTCTCTAAAGAACAAATCCGCAATGTTTGAAGCATCATCGGTTTTATGACAAGCTATAAAATGTGCCATCTTAGAGAATCTATCCACAACAACCCCAAAATAAAGTCCATAGAAATGTCAATCCAAGTTCTTTTTAAGAATAGCACGCAAAAGTGTTCCCAAAGTTATATTGACAACTTCAGTTTGTCCATCCGTTTGAGGATGACAAGTAGTAGAAAAAAATAATTTTGTGTCAAGTTTAGCCCATAAATTCTTCCAAAAGTAACTCAAGAATTTAACATTGCGACCAGAATCAATAGTCCTAGGCATTCCATGCAACCTAACGACTTCTCTAAAGAACAAATCCGCAATGTTTGAAGCATCATCGCTTTTATGACAAGCTATAAAATGTGCTATCTTAGAAAATCTATCCACAATAACAAAAATAGAATCCCTCCACTTCTTAGGCCTAGGCAACCCCAAACTAAAGTCCATAGAAATGTCAATCCAAGTTCTTTTTAAGAATAGCACGAAAAAGTGTTCCCAAAGTTCTATTGACAACTTCAGTTTGTCCATCCTTTTGAGGATGACAAGTAGTAGAAAACAACAATTTTGTGTCAAGTTTAGCCCATAAAGTCTTCCAAAAGTAACTCAAAAATTTAACATTGCGACGAGAAACAATAGTCTTAGGCATGCCATGCAACCTAGCGACTTCTCTAAAGAACAAATCCGCAATGTTTGAAGCATCATCGGTTTTATGACGAGCTATAAAATGTGCCATCTTAGAGAATCTATCCATAACAACAAAAATAGAATCCCTCCCCTTCTTAGTCCTAGGCAACCCCAAAATAAAGTCCATAGAATTGTCAATCCAAGTTCTTTTTAGGAATATCACGCAAAGGTGTTCCCAAAGTTCTATTTACAACGTCAGTTTGTCCATCAGTTTGAGGATGACAAGTAGTAGAAAACAACAATTTTTTGCCAAGTTCAGCCCATAAAGTCTTCCAAAAGTAACTCAAGAATTTAACATTGCGACCAGAATAAATAGTCCTAGGCATGCCATGCAACCTAACGACTTCTCTAAAGAACAAATCCGCAATGTTTGAAGCATCATCGCTTTTATGACAAGCTATAAAATGTGCTATCTTAGAAAATCTATCCACAATAACAAAAATAGAATCCCTCCTCTTCTTAGGCCTAGGCAACCCCAAACTAAAGTCCATAGAAATGTCAATCCAAGTTCCTTTGAAAATAGCACGAAAAAGTGTTCCCAAAGTTCTATTGACAACTTCAGTTTGTCCATCCGTTTGAGGATGACAAGTAGTAGAAAACAACAATTTTGTGCCAAGTTTAGCCCATAAATTATTCCAAAAGTAACTCAAAAATTTAACATTGCGACGAGAAACAATAGTCCTAGGCATGCCATGCAACCTAGCGACTTCTCTAAACAACAAATCCTTAATGTTTGAAGCATCATCGGTTTAATGACAAGCTATAAAATGTGCCATCTTAGAGAATCTATCCACAACAACCCCAAAATAAAGTCCATAGAAATGTCAATCCAAGTTCTTTTTAAGAATAGCACGCAAAAGTGTTCCCAAAGTTATATTGACAACTTCAGTTTGTCCATCCGTTTGAGGATGACAAGTAGTAGAAAACAACAATTTTGTGTCAAGTTTAGCCCATAAAGTCTTCCAAAAGTAACTCAAAAATTTAACATTGCGACGAGAAACAATAGTCCTAGGCATGCCATGCAACCTAACGACTTCTCTAAAGAACAAATCCGCAATGTTTGAAGCATCATCGATTTTATGACAAGCTATAAAATGTGTCATCTTAGAGAATCTATCCAGAACAACGAAAATAGAATCCCTCCCCTTCTTAGTCCTAGGCAACCCCAAAATAAAGTCCATAGAAATGTCAATCCAAGTTCTTTTTAAGAATAGCACGCAAAGGTGTTCCCAAAGTTCCATCGACAACTTCAGTTTGTCCATCCGTTTGAGGAAGACAAGTAGAAGAAAACAACAATTTTGTGCCAAGTTTAGCCCATAAATTATTCCAAAAGTAACTCAAAAATTTAACATTGCGACGAGAAACAATAGTCCTAGGCATGCCATGCAACCTAGCGACTTCTCTAAAGAACAAATCCGCAATGTTTGAAGCATCATCGGTTTTATGACAAGCTATAAAATGTGCCATCTTAGCAAATCTATCCACAACAACAAAAATAGAATCCCTCCTCTTCTTAGGCCTAGGCAACCCCATACTAAAGTCCATAGAAATGTCAATCCAAGTTCTTTTTAAGAATAGCACGCAAAAGTGTTCCCAAAGTTCTATGGACAACTTCAGTTTGTCCATCAGTTTGAGGATGACAAGTAGTAGAAAACAACAATTTTGTGCCAAGTTCAGCCCATAAAGTCTTCCAAAAGTAAATCAAGAATTTAACATTGCGACCAGAATCAATAGTCCTAGGCATTCCATGCAACCTAACGACTTCTCTAAAGAACAAATCCGCAATGTTTGAAGCATCATCGCTTTTATGACAAGCTATAAAATGTGCTATCTTAGAGAATCTATCCATAACAACAAAAATAGAATCCCTCCCCTTCTTAGTCCTAGGCAACCCCAAAATAAAGTCCATAGAATTGTCAATCCAAGTTCTTTTTAAGAATAGCACGCAAAGGTGTTCCCAAAGTTCTATTGACAACTTCAGTTTGTCCATCAGTTTGAGGATGACAAGTAGTAGAAAACAACAATTTTGTGCCAAGTTCAGCCCATAAAGTCTTCCAAAAGTAACTCAAGAATTTAACATTGCGACCAGAATCAATAGTCCTAGGCATTCCATGCAACCTAACGACTTCTCTAAAGAACAAATCCGCAATGTTTGAAGCATCATCGCTTTTATGACAAGCTATAAAATGTGCTATCTTAGAAAATCTAACCACAATAACAAAAATAGAATCCCTCCTCTTCTTAGGCCTAGGCAACCCCAAACTAAAGTACATAGAAATGTCAATCCAAGTTCCATTTAAGAATAACACGAAAAAATGTTCCCAAAGTTCTATTGACAACTTCAGTTTTTCCATCCGTTTGAGGATGACAAGTAGTAGAAAACAACAATTTTCTGCCAAGTTTAGCCCATAAATTATTCCAAAAGTAACTCAAAAATTTAACATTGCGACGAGAAACAATAGTCCTAGGCATGCCATGCAACCTAGCGACTTCTCTAAAGAACAAATCCGCAATGTTTGAAGCATCATCGATTTTATGACAAGCTATAAAATGTGTCATCTTAGAGAATCTATCCAGAACAACGAAAATAGAATCCCTCCCCTTCTTAGTCCTAGGCAACCCCAAAATAAAGTCCGTAGAAATGTCAATCCAAGTTCTTTTTAAGAATAGCACGCAAAGGTGTTCCCAAAGTTCCATCGACAACTTCAGTTTGTCCATCCGTTTGAGGAAGACAAGTAGAAGAAAACAACAATTTTGTGCCAAGTTTAGCCCATAAATTATTCCAAAAGTAACTCAAAAATTTAACATTGCGACGAGAAACAATAGTCCTAGGCATGCCATGCAACCTAGCGACTTCTCTAAAGAACAAATCCGCAATGTTTGAAGCATCATCGGTTTTATGACAAGCTATAAAATGTGCCATCTTAGCAAATCTATCCACAACAACAAAAATAGAATCCCTCCTCTTCTTAGGCCTAGGCAACCCCATACTAAAGTCCATAGAAATGTCAATCCAAGTTCTTTTTAAGAATAGCACGCAAAAGTGTTCCCAAAGTTCTATGGACAACTTCAGTTTGTCCATCAGTTTGAGGATGACAAGTAGTAGAAAACAACAATTTTGTGCCAAGTTCAGCCCATAAAGTCTTCCAAAAGTAACTCAAGAATTTAACATTGCAACCAGAATCAATAGTCCTAGGCATTCCATGCAACCTAACGACTTCTCTAAAGAACAAATCCGCAATGTTTGAAGCATCATCGCTTTTATGACAAGCTATAAAATGTGCTATCTTAGAAAATCTATCCACAATAACAAAAATAGAATCCCTCCTCTTCTTAGGCCTAGGCAACCCCAAACTAAAGTCCATAGAAATGTCAATCCAAGTTCCTTTTAAGAATTGCACGCAAAAGTGTTCCCAAAGTTCTATGGACAACTTCAGTTTGTCCATCCGTTTGAAGATGACAAGTAGTAGAAAACAACAATTTTGTGCCAATTTTAGCCCATAAATTATTCCAAAAGTAACTTAAAAATTTAACATTGCGACGAGAAACAATAGTCCTAGGCATGCCATGCAACCTAGCGACTTCTCTAAAGAACAAATCCGCAATGTTTGAAGCATCATCGGTTTTATGACAAGCTATAAAATGTGCCATCTTAGAGAATCTATCCATAACAACAAAAATAGAATCCCTCCCCTTCTTAGTCCTAGGCAACCCCAAAATAAAGTCCATAGAATTGTCAATCCAAGTTCTTTTTAAGAGTAGCACGCAAAGTTATACCCAAAGTTCTATTGACAACTTCAGTTTGTCCATCAGTTTGAGGATGACAAGTAGTAGAAAACAACAACTTTGTTCCAAGTTCAGCCCATAAAGTCTTCCAAAAGTAACTCAAGAATTTAACATCGCGACCAGAATCAATAGTCCTAGGCATGCCATGCAACCTAACGACTTCTCTAAAGAACAAATCCGCAATGTTTGAAGCATCATCGCTTTTATGACAAGCTATAAAATGTGCAATCTTAGAAAATCTATCCACAATAACAAAAATAGAATCCCTCCTCTTCTTAGGCCTAGGCAACCCCAAACTAAAGTCCATAGAAATGTCAATCCAAGTTCCTTTTAAGAATAGCACGAAAAAGTGTTCCCAAAGTTCTATTGACAACTTCAGTTTGTCCATCCGTTTGAGGATGACAAGTAGTAAAAAACAACAATTTTGTGCCAAGTTTAGCCCATAAATTATTCCAAAAGTAACTCAAAAATTTAACATTGCGACGAGAAACAATAGTCCTAGGTGAAAGCGGACCGGTTACGGAGGCCGGAAACGCAACGGAAGCGAAAAAACAAAAATTTTGAGCATAAATTTCGGCCCCCTCATTGTTTTTGTGCAATATTTACAAATAAACTAAAACCATGCATAGGATGATTTAGGATTTTTACCTATCAACTTCAAGAAGTTGATGATGGCTCCAACTTAGTTGCTAGCAACTAAGCTCTTCTTGGCAAGATAAGTCTACAAGCTTCCACCTCCAATCCTCCAAGAATTAGGCCCACCACTTAGCTTTGTAAACCCCTTCAAATATTGCACTAGAAATATTTGAAGATTTATCAAAGAGAAGAATTTTTCTCCAAGAAAATGAAGAACAAAAAAGGAAAAATTTGAGAGAGAAATGCCTTCAAGTTTCGGCCAAGTTAGGAGGGAAATGTGTGTAGTGAAGTCTAGTCTTGGGTGTGGGAAAAGTTGGGAGAAAAGTTGCATGCCTTTGCAATTTTTTAATCAAAAATATTCCACAACTCTTCACCTCCCAAGCATGCAAACCCTAGCATGTCTCACATATATTATATGGTTTTTAACACATTAAAAACCATAGACTAAATTTTAATTATCTCAAACATTTTGAGATTAATTAAATACTACTTGATTTTACTCAAGTCCCACTAGTTAAATAATTATTTAAATTGAGCTCTACAAGACTCAATATTATTTAATTAATTCAACACTTGAATTAATTTAATTATTTAGACTCTACTAGGTCCACTAGTGTTTAATTAATTCAACACTTGAATTAATTTAATTTAGTCCACAACAATGTTTATGAAAATCACAATTTTCAACTACATTATTTACTTGGCCAAATTTTAATCTTAGGAACACTTCCATAAATTAAAATTTATATTTCTCTCATAGAAGTCATACTTCTAATTTTCTTTACGCTTATAAACACATTTATAAGCCGTTCAACACATTGAACTATTTTACTTCTCTTCGAGATTTACTAAGCAAGTACTTGTGTGGCCCTCAATGGTTCATTGATACAACTAGCCGTGGGTTCACATCTCAATGTGATTCGGACTAAACATGTCCTTATACGAGCATACCCCAATTGCTCCATTCTTACTTATCAACTCCTTGATAGTAAGAACGTCAGAACTTCAAGTCTGATAGTACCCAACCAATCACGTTAAGCGCCTAGCAGCATCGCTTACGTGATTCCCTAGGTATCACATGATAGTGCCTGCAAGAACCATTCAATTATGGTTAGCGTACAGTACGGTCCCTTCAACTCATATATCCCGACCGATTCGACAACTATTGGTCTATCGAGAGTTGTCAATGAATCGATACTATGTGTCATGTCGTGGTTGCATCGATGGTGTAATCTATGAAACTCCTTTCATAATTACCACCATACTCTGATCAGAGATTTCAACCCACAGATACATGAAAAACACATAGGATATCCATACCCGTAGGTAAGCGGTGAATCCCCGGCTACAATGCATCGACTCCTATATGTTTCGCCGTAACACCCAACCTTGCCACCTGATGACCCCATAAGAGTCGGTAAACAAGTCAAAGTGAAACGCTAGCATATAGAGTCTCAATGTTGTCCCGGGTCATAAGGACTAATGGTGTACAACCATAAACTAGGATTTTTCCACTCGATAAGTGAGAACCACTTGGAAAATCCTTTATAGAGGGTTGTTCAGTGCACTCTACCAGGAGCACCTATCTGCATGCTCGGACATCACAATGTCCCCTACCAATGAAACATGGTACTCACATCGCAGATACTAGTCTCTAACTCGAGCGGCCTTTATCCTTCTTAGTGGCGGCTGAATCGACTAGGAACGGTTTAGAATATACAGTTTTCCAAATATGAGTTTCATGATACTCATCATATGAGCATCTCATATTCTTTCTACTATTTGTATATTCAAGGTCTTTATCTATGCAACTAGCATGGGTATAAAGATAAAGATGCGCCAAATTAATAAATTGAAATATTATTAAAATAAAGATCGTTTATACAAAGAGTTTCATTGTGAACAGTCGGCCAACACTTGGCTCGACGTGCACCTACTCTAACAATCTCCCACTTGCACTAGAGCCAACTACCTATATACTTTAGACCCATTGATTCGCGATGCTTCTCGAACGATGGTCCTGGTAAAGGCTTAGTTAGTGGATCAGCAACATTATCTGCGGAGCCGACTTTGTCAATCACGACATCTCCTCTTTCCACGATCTCTCTGAGGATGTGGTACTTTCTCAATACGTGTTTGGACTTCTGATGAGACCTTGGCTCCTTCGCCTGAGCTATGGCTCCCGTGTTGTCGCACATCACCGGGATAGGAGCAACTCCATTTGGAATGACGCCCAACTCTTGGACGAAATTCCTAATCCAAACAGCCTCCTTTGCTGCAGCCGATGCAGCAATGTATTCTGCCTCAGTGGTGGAATCCGCAGTACTGTCTTGCTTGGAACTCTTCCAAGAGACAGCACCACCATTGAGCATGAATATGAATCCGGAGGTTGACTTCGAGTCATCAACATCGCTTTGGAAGCTAGAGTCAGTATAGCCTTCCAATTTTAGTTCTCCACCCCCATAGACCAAAAACAACTTATTGGTCCTTCTCAAATACTTGAGGATGTCTTTCACAGCTTTCCAGTGTGGAAGACCAGGGTTGGATTGATATCTACTCACTACACTTAGTGCAAATGCCACGTCAGGACGTGTAGATATCATCCCATACATGATACTACCAATAGCCAAAGCATACGGAATTCGTGTCATCGCCGCTATCTCTGCATCAGTCTTGGGAGACATAGACTTGGATAGGGACACGCCATGACACATTGGTAGATGTCCTCTCTTGGACTCATCCATCGAGAACCGCTTCACGATGGTATCAATGTATGTGGACTGGGTGAGACCAAGCAATCTTCTTGATCTATCTCTATAGATCTGTATTCCCAATACAAAAGATGCTTCACCCAAGTCCTGCATTGAGAACTTACTTGCTAACCATATCTTTGTTGATTGCAACATTCCTACATCATTCCCAATGAGTAGAATGTCATCAACATAAAGAACTAGGAATGTCACAGCACTCCCACTGACCTTCTTATATACACAGGGTTCCTCAGGATTCTTAGTAAAACCAAACTCTTTGATTGTACTATCGAATCTGAGGTTCCAACTCCTCGATGCCTGCTTAAGACCATAAATAGATCTTTGAAGTTTGCATACCATATGCTCACTTCCGATAGATGTGAAACCCTCAGGTTGAGACATGTAAATTTCTTCCTTAATATCCCCATTAAGGAAGGCTGTCTTAACATCCATCTGCCATATCTCATAGTCATACCATGCAGCTATGGCTAGCAAAATCCTAATGGACTTGAACATCGCAACTGGAGAAAAGGTTTCCTCATAGTCAACACCTTGCCTTTGAGTATACCCTTTTGCTACCAGTCGCGCCTTGAAGGTCAATACCTTCCCATCCGCCCCAAGTTTCCTCTTGTAAATCCATTTACACCCTATGGGAACAATTCCCTCAGGTGGATCCACGAGATTCCACACTTGGTTCGAATGCATGGAATTCATCTCAGATTCCATTGCTTCAAGCCATTTGGATGAATCGGCATCAGATAACGCTTCCTTGAAGGTCCTTGGATCACATCCAAGATTAGGCTCATCATGGCCCTCTTCAAGAAGCAGACCATACCTCACAGGTGGTCTCGAGACTCTCTCGGTTCTTCTAGGAGCTTGTATCTCCTCACTTGGCTTCTCGGGTGTGGGTTCTACAACTGTGGGTGTCTCTCGAACCTCTTCGAGTTCTATCATCTCGCCTTTTCTATCTAATAGAAATTCCTTTTCCAAAAAGGTTGCGTTCCTAGAAACAAACACCTTTGCTTCTTGGGGATGATAGAAGTAATATCCAATTGAATTCCTTGGATATCCCACAAAGTAGCATAAAATGGATCGACTATCCAATTTATCTCCCACTGTCTGCTTCACATAAGCAGGACACCCCCATATTCTAAGATAAGAATACTTGGGAGGCTTACCCATCCATATCTCATATGGAGTCTTGTCAACTGCCTTTGTATGGACATTGTTCAACAACATTGCCGCTGTTTCAAGCGCATATCCCCAAAAGGATGGCGGCAACTCCGTGAACCCCATCATAGACCGAACCATGTCCATCAAAGTCCGGTTACGACGCTCCGAAACACCATTCAACTGTGGTGTAGCGGGCGGAGTCCACTGCGAGAGAATCCCATTCTCTCTAAGATACTCTTGGAACTCGGCACTCAAGTACTCACCACCTCGATCCGATCGAAGTGTCTTGATGCTTCGTCCCAATTGATTCTCTACTTCACTTCTGAATTCTTTGAACCTTTCAAAGGCTTCAGACTTGTATTTCATCAAATACACATACCCATACCTCGAATGGTCATCGGTAAAGGTGATGAAGTAGGCATGTCCATGCTTAGTGGTGATGCTAAGCGGACCGCACACATCGGTATGGATCAAATCCAATAACCCTTTGGCTCGCTCCGCATGGCCCTTAAAGGGAATTTTGGTCATCTTTCCTTTTAGACAGGATTCACAAGTCGTGAGAGCATTAATATCGGACATATCAAACATGCCAACTCCCACTAACTTGTTCATCCTTCTTAGGGATATATGACCTAATCGAGCATGCCATAATTGTGCCGAATTAAGAGTATCTTGTTTGCGCTTATTTGTTGTTGTTATCGTTTGGACATTGTTAAGTGGAATATCTTTTAATTTTAAGGTGTAGAGATTGTTTTCAAGTTCACCGGTACCAACTAAACATTCATTCTTGTAAATATTGCAAACACCTTTGCCAAATAAACAAGAATATCCATCAATATCAAGCATAGGAATGGAAATAATGTTTTTAATCAAGTCTGGTACAAATAAAACATCTCTTAATACAAACTTAAAATCATTGTTCAAAATTAAACAAACATCTCCTATGGCCTTGGCAGCAACTCTTGCTCCATTGCCCATCCTTAAGAAGGTCTCACCCTCTCGGAGCCTTCTACTTCTTCCCATCACCTGCAAATCGTTACAGAGATGTGAGCCACAGCCGGTATCCAATACCCAAGAAGTAGAGTTAATCGAGATATTTACTTCAATAAAGAACATACCTTTGGCAGAACCCTTCTGCGCAAGATATTCCCTGCAGTTACGCCTCCAATGTCCAGGCTTCTTGCAGTGGTGACAGATGTCAACAGTCTTTTCAGCCTTCACTGGCGCGGCTGCCACTACGGGACTCGAAGTCTGCCTCTTCAAGGGCTCGCTCTTCTTGGTACGCTGGAAAGAACGCTTCTTTCCCTTCCCAGGTGGACCGGTCTTCGTGCCAGATGAAGAGCCCACAAAAAGAACCTGCTTCTCCTTCTTGATCGTGGACTCAAAGGTCACAAGCATGTTCACCAACTCTTCAAGGCTGGGCTCAAGCTTGTTCATGTTGAAGTTCACGACAAAAGGATCGAAAGAGCTGGGCAGTGACAACAGCAACACATCCGTGGTCAACTCCGATGGCAAGATCAAATCCATGCCTACGAGCTTGTCCACGAGCCCAATCAACTTTAGGTCATGCTCATGGACCGAAGTCCCATCTCGCATGCGTAAAGTGATGAGCTCCTTCACTGTGGCATGCCTCAAAGGCCGAGTCTGCTCACCGAAGAGCTCCTTGAGGTGCATATGAATGTCAGCAGCATTCTTAGCATCCTCGAATCGCCTTTGCAGCTCATCGTTCATCGAAGCCTGCATATAACACTTCGCCTTCAAGTCATGGTCACACCATTCCTTGTAGGTCTGCAATTCCTCAGGAGTGCAGCCTATAGGAGCCTCAGCAGGGGGCGCCTCAGTAAGTGTATATGCGATCTTCTCCGAGTTTAGGACAATCTTTAAATTTCTTAGCCAAGTGATATAGTTTGGTTCGGTTAGTATGTGTTTTTCGAGAATGACCGAAAACGGGTTGCGAATTGATGACATGTCAAAGATTGTACTGAAAAGTAAAACAGATAAATGTTAATGACTATTTTAAAATATTTAATAAGATATAAAGTTTGGACTTTTACTTTATAAATAATCGCTCCCACTATTTTGACATTTTCACTACCCTCTAGTGAAAACGGAAAACACTTTCCTCAGTAGGTACGTAAGGTCCAATTAGCGAATTGTGATCCCGAATAATATCGGCCATCACAACTCCTAAAAGGTAGTTTCCAATTGCATCGCTATGCAACCCTCTACGTATTCTTTTGTCTCACGTTTGATTAGGACCCAATAATATGACGTCGTTCATCTTTACGTGTCAAGCCTAACCCATCGATATTGAACCTTAATGGACGGTCGCCATGAGTTCCCTCAATAATATGAGCCGAAATCATGGGAGTTCCACGTAGTTCACATCACCATGTCAATGGATGTCACAGCTTTCCGGCACCCAGGGCCCCCTCAATAATATGAGCCGAGCCCCGAGTACGGGTAGCGTTCATCATGCATCCATTGTCGATGGAAGACAAGGAAATTATAAACAAATTTATAATTCCCCTTTTCGGACTTGATATTAATTTTGAATCTTATTCAAAATGAGGGTTTTTAATTTTGAAAGGTCTCATCATTAATTTTATTTTAAAAGCTCGCCATGTTTGATCGTATGTTTGCCGGATTCATGCAACTTTGTTATTATAATAATAATAACGCACATACTCATTATTTATAACATATCATGCATATATTATAAATAGAAAACAGTACAAGGACGATCAATTGCCCCAAAACTAATGGCCCGTGTGAGCCAAACACGGGCCTAGGTCCAATCCTAGGGTAAATGCACGGGATGCAATGCAACTATACTATTACATTAGCATCCTATATTACATGTCTTCGATCTTCATAATCACCAAGGCCACCATCTTCCAATCTTGATCTTCCCCTATTCTAATATTTACAATTAAATATCCATGGCACATAGGGATACATCTCATGGGGGGTGGGAACGGGCCATAAACCAAGCCCACTTTATAAATTGATAATTATTACAATCATACAACACAAATATCCTAGCATACACCTAGCAAATTGGGCTTGGGCTTTTGATCATCCTTCATGCATAATATCACATATCATACACCATCAATTAATTATCACTATAATTAATTGATCCAATATTATATATCTTGATCTAATCACTAACCGCCACAATTATAGATTAAATTAACAAAGTATACAAACACCTTTGTCTACTTTCAAATTAATTTATTTATAATCGAATTTCTTGTAAATCACAATTTACTATAAATAATTAAAGTCCAACTTCAATTATTTATTTTATGAGAAAATATGTGCAACAATTGTAAATTTAAACTTAAGGGCCCAAAAACCATTTTTCACCAAAAATATTTAGGCCCATTTAAATTTCACAAATTATGTTGGCCATCCAATGGCCCAACATCTCAAGGCCCATGACACTAAGATTGTCCAAAACACTTTTGGAAACCCTAGCCGTCATCGTCGTCGCCGGATTCCGGCAACAACAAATTTTTTTTTTTTTATTTTGAAAGCTGGACTTATTCGGGGGGCTGCCCTTTGCTGCCCGAAATTTCAGGGCAGCTCGGGCAGCCCTCGGGCAGCAACATGCTGCCCGAAAAATCATTTTTTTTTTTTTGTTTTTCTTCAAAATTTTCGGCCCTTGAGTTTTCTTGCACAAAAAAATCTCAAACGGTTAGAAATCGATCTCAACATAATATTATGCAAATATTACACAAAAACCGTAACCTTAGCTCGGATACCACTTGAAAGCGGACCGGTTACGGAGGCCGGAAACGCAACGGAAGCGAAAAAACAAAAATTTTGAGCATAAATTTCGGCCCCCTCATTGTTTTTGTGCAATATTTACAAATAAACTAAAACCATGCATAGGATGATTTAGGATTTTTACCTATCAACTTCAAGAAGTTGATGATGGCTCCAACTTAGTTGCTAGCAACTAAGCTCTTCTTGGCAAGATAAGTCTACAAGCTTCCACCTCCAATCCTCCAAGAATTAGGCCCACCACTTAGCTTTGTAAACCCCTTCAAATATTGCACTAGAAATATTTGAAGATTTATCAAAGAGAAGAATTTTTCTCCAAGAAAATGAAGAACAAAAAAGGAAAAATTTGAGAGAGAAATGCCTTCAAGTTTCGGCCAAGTGAGGAGGGAAGTGTGTGTAGTGAAGTCTAGTCTTGGGTGTGGGAAAAGTTGGGAGAAAAGTTGCATGCCTTTGCAATTTTTTAATCAAAAATATTCCACACCTCTTCACCTCCCAAGCATGCAAACCCTAGCATGTCTCACATATATTATATGGTTTTTAACACATTAAAAACCATAGACTAAATTTTAATTATCTCAAACATTTTGAGATTAATTAAATACTACTTGATTTTACTCAAGTCCCACTAGTTAAATAATTATTTAAATTGAGCTCTACAAGACTCAATATTATTTAATTAATTCAACACTTGAATTAATTTAATTATTTAGACTCTACTAGGTCCACTAGTGTTTAATTAATTCAACACTTGAATTAATTTAATTTAGTCCACAACAATGTTTATGAAAATCACAATTTTCAACTACATTATTTACTTGGCCAAATTTTAATCTTAGGAACACTTCCATAAATTAAAATTTATATTTCTCTCATAGAAGTCATACTTCTAATTTTCTTTACGCTTATAAACACATTTATAAGCCGTTCAACACATTGAACTATTTTACTTCTCTTCGAGATTTACTAAGCAAGTACTTGTGTGGCCCTCAATGGTTCATTGATACAACTAGCCGTGGGTTCACATCTCAATGTGATTCGGACTAAACATGTCCTTATACGAGCATACCCCAATTGCTCCATTCTTACTTATCAACTCCTTGATAGTAAGAACGTCAGAACTTCAAGTCTGATAGTACCCAACCAATCACGTTAAGCGCCTAGCAGCATCGCTTACGTGATTCCCTAGGTATCACATGATAGTGCCTGCAAGAACCATTCAATTATGGTTAGCGTACAGTACGGTCCCTTCAACTCATATATCCCGACCGATTCGACAACTATTGGTCTATCGAGAGTTGTCAATGAATCGATACTATGTGTCATGTCGTGGTTGCATCGATGGTGTAATCTATGAAACTCCTTTCATAATTACCACCATACTCTGATCAGAGATTTCAACCCACAGATACATGAAAAACACATAGGATATCCATACCCGTAGGTAAGCGGTGAATCCCCGGCTACAATGCATCGACTCCTATATGTTTCGCCGTAACACCCAACCTTGCCACCTGATGACCCCATAAGAGTCGGTAAACAAGTCAAAGTGAAACGCTAGCATATAGAGTCTCAATGTTGTCCCGGGTCATAAGGACTAATGGTGTACAACCATAAACTAGGATTTTTCCACTCGATAAGTGAGAACCACTTGGAAAATCCTTTATAGAGGGTTGTTCAGTGCACTCTACCAGGAGCACCTATCTGCATGCTCGGACATCACAATGTCCCCTACCAATGAAACATGGTACTCACATCGCAGATACTAGTCTCTAACTCGAGCGGCCTTTATCCTTCTTAGTGGCGGCTGAATCGACTAGGAACGGTTTAGAATATACAGTTTTCCAAATATGAGTTTCATGATACTCATCATATGAGCATCTCATATTCTTTCTACTATTTGTATATTCAAGGTCTTTATCTATGCAACTAGCATGGGTATAAAGATAAAGATGCGCCAAATTAATAAATTGAAATATTATTAAAATAAAGATCGTTTATACAAAGAGTTTCATTGTGAACAGTCGGCCAACACTTGGCTCGACGTGCACCTACTCTAACACTAGGCATGCCATGCAACCTAGCGACTTCTCTAAACAACAAATCCTTAATGTTTGAAGCATCATCGGTTTTATGACAAGCTATAAAATGTGCCATCTTAGAGAATGTATCCACAACAACCCCAAAATAAAGTCCATAGAAATGTCGATCCAAGTTCTTTTTAAGAATAGCACGCAAAAGTGTTCCCAAAGTTATATTGACAACTTCAGTTTGTCCATCCGTTTGAGGATGACAAGTAGTAGAAAACAACAATTTTGTGCCTAGTTTAGCCCATAAATTATTCCAAAAGTAACTTAAAAATTTAACATTGCGACGAGAAACAATAGTCGTAGGCATGCCATGCAACCTAGCGACTTCTCTAAAGAACAAATCCGCGATGTTTGAAGCATCATCGGTTTTATGACAAGATATAAAATTTGCCATCTTAGAGAATCTATCCATAACAACAAAAATAGAATCCCTCCCCTTCTTAGTCCTAGGCAACCCCAAAATAAAGTCCATAGAATTGTCAATCCAAGTTCTTTTTAAGAATAGCACGCAAAGGTGTTCCCAAAGTTCTATTGACAACTTCAGTTTGTCCATCAGTTTGAGGATGACAAGTAGTAGAAAACAACAATTTTGTGCCAAGTTCAGCCCATAAAGTCTTCCAAAAGTAACTCAAGAATTTAACATTGCGACCAGAATCAATAGTCCTAGGCATTCCATGCAACCTAACGACTTCTCTAAAGAACAAATCCGCAATGTTTGAAGCATCATCGCTTTTATGACAAGCTATAAAATGTGCTATCTTAGAAAATCTATCCACAATAACAAAAATAGAATTCCTCCTCTTCTTAGGCCTAGGCAACCCCAAACTAAAGTACATAGAAATGTCAATCCAAGTTCCATTTAAGAATAACACGAAAAAATGTTCCCAAAGTTCTATTGGCAACTTCAGTTTGTCCATCCGTTTGAGGATGACAAGTAGTAGAAAACAACAATTTTCTGCCAAGTTTAGCCCATAAATTATTCCAAAAGTAACTCAAAAATTTAACATTGCGACGAGAAACAATAGTCCTAGGCATGCCATGCTACCTAGCGACTTCTCTAAAGAACAAATCCGCAATGTTTGAAGCATCATCGGTTTTATGACAAGCTATAAAATGTGCCATCTTAGAGAATCTATCCACAACAACCCCAAAATAAAGTCCATAGAAATGTCAATCCAAGTTCTTTTTAAGAATAGCACGCAAAAGTGTTCCCAAAGTTATATTGACAAGTTCAGTTTGTCCATCCGTTTGAGGATGACAAGTAGTAGAAAAAAACAATTTTGTGTCAAGTTTAACCCATAAATTCTTCCAGAAGTAACTCAAAAATTTAACATTGCGGCGAGAAACAATAGTCCTAGGCATGCCATGCAACCTAGCGACTTCTCTAAAGAACAAATCCGCAATGTTTGAAGCATCATCGATTTTATGACAAGCTATAAAATGTGCCATCTTAGAGAATCTATCCACAACAACGAAAATAGAATCCCTCCCCTTCTTAGTCCTAGGCAACCCCTAAATAAAGTCCATAGAAATGTCAATCCAAGTTCTTTTTAAGAATAGCACGCAAAGGTGTTCCCAAAGTTCCATTGACAACTTCAGTTTGTCCATCCGTTTGAGGATGACAAGTAGAAGAAAACAACAATTTTGTGCCAAGTTTAGCCCATAAATTATTCGAAAAGTAACTCAAAAATTTAACATTGCGACGAGAAACAATAGTCCTAGGCATGCCATGCAACCTAGCGACTTCTCTAAAGAACAAATCCTCAATGTTTGAAGCATCATCGGTTTTATGACAAGCTATAAAATGTGCCATCTTAGAAAATCTATCCACAACAACAAAAATAGAATCCCTCCTCTTCTAAGGCCTAGGAAACCCCAAACTAAAGTCCATAGAAATGTCAATCCAAGTTCCTTTTAAGAATAGCACGCAAAAGTGTTCCCAAAGTTCTATGGACAACTTCAGTTTGTCCATCCGTTTGAAGATGACAAGTAGTAGAAAACAACAATTTTGTGTCAAGTTTAGCCCATAAAGTCTTCCAAAAGTAACTCAAAAATTTAACATTGCGACGAGAAACAATAGTCATTGGCATGCCATGCAACCTAGCGACTTCTCTAAAGAACAAATCCGCAATGTTTGAAGCATCATCGATTTTATGACAAGCTATAAAATGTGCCATCTTAGAGAATCTATCCACAACAACGAAAATAGAATCCCTCCCCTTCTTAGTCCTAGGCAACCCCAAAATAAAGTCCATAGAAATGTCAATCCAAGTTCTTTGTAAGAATAGCACGCAAAGGTGTTCCCAAAGTTCCATTGACAACTTCAGTTTGTCCATCCGTTTGAGGATGACAAGTAGTAGAAAACAACAATTTTGTGCCAAGTTTAGCCCATAAATTATTCCAAAAGTAACTCAAAAATTTAACATTGCGACGAGAAACAATAGTCCTAGGCCTGCCATGCAACCTAGCGACTTCTCTAAAGAACAAATCCGCAATGTTTGAAGCATCATCGGTTTTATGACAAGCTATAAAATGTGCCATCTTAGAAAATCTATCCACAACAACAAAAATAGAATCCCTCCTCTTCTAAGGCCTAGGAAACCCCAAACTAAAGTCCATAGAAATGTCAATCCAATTTCCTTTTAAGAATAGCACGCAAAAGTGTTCCCAAAGTTCTATGGACAACTTCAGTTTGTCCATCCGTTTGAAGATGACAAGTAGTAGAAAAACACCAATTTTGTGTCAAGTTTAGCCCATAAAGTCTTCCAAAAGTAACTCAAAAATTTAACATTGCGACGAGAAACAATAGTCATTGGCATGCCATGCAACCTAGCGACTTCTCTAAAGAACAAATCCGCAATGTTTGAAGCATCATCGATTTTATGACAAGCTATAAAATGTGCCATCTTAGAGAATCTATCCACAACAACGAAAATAGAATCCCTCCCCTTCTTAGTCCTAGGCAACCCCAAAATAAAGTCCATAGAAATGTCAATCCAAGTTCTTTGTAAGAATAGCACGCAAAGGTGTTCCCAAAGTTCCATTGACAACTTCAGTTTGTCCATCCGTTTGAGGATGACAAGTAGTAGAAAACAACAATTTTGTGCCAAGTTTAGCCCATAAATTATTCCAAAAGTAACTCAAAAATTTAACATTGCGACGAGAAACAATAGTCCTAGGCCTGCCATGCAACCTAGCGACTTCTCTAAAGAACAAATCCGCAATGTTTGAAGCATCATCGGTTTTATGACAAGCTATAAAATGTGCCATCTTAGAAAATCTATCCACAACAACAAAAATAGAATCCCTCCTCTTCTTAGGCCTAGGAAACCCCAAACTAAAGTCCATAGAAATGTCAATCCAAGTTCTTTTTAAGAATAGCACGCAAAGGTGTTCCCAAAGTTCTATTGACAACTTCAGTTTGTCCATCCGTTTGTGGATGACAAGTAGTATAAAACAACAATTTTGTGCCAAGTTCAGCCCCCATAAAGTCTTCCAAAAGTAACTCAAGAATTTAACATCGCGACCAGAATCAATAGTCCTAGGCATGCCATGCAACCTAACGACTTCTCTAAAGAACAAATCCGCACTGTTTGAAGCATCATCGCTTTTATGACAAGCTATAAAATGTGCTATCTTAGAAAATCTATCCACAATAACAAAAATAGAATCCCTCCTCTTCTTAGGCCTCGGCAACCCCAAACTAAAGTCCATAGAAATGTCAATCCAAGTTCCTTTTAAGAATAGCACGAAAAAGTGTTCCCAAAGTTCTATTGACAACTTCACTTTGTCCATCCGTTTGAGGATGACAAGTAGTAGAAAACAACAATTTTCTGCCAAGTTTAGCCCATAAATTATTCCAAAAGTAACTCAAAAATTTAACATTGCGACGAGAAACAATAGTCCTAGGCATGCCATGCAACCTAGCGACTTCTCTAAACAACAAATCCGCAATGTTTGAAGCATCATCGGATTTATGACAAGCTATAAAATGTGCCATCTTAGAGAATCTATCCACAACAACCCCAAAATAAAGTCCATAGAAATGTTAATCCAAGTTCTTTTTAAGAATAGCACGCAAAAGTGTTCCCAAAGTTATATTGACAACTTCAGTTTGTCCCTCCGTTTGAGGATGACAAGTAGTAGAAAACAACAATTTTGTGTCAAGTTTAGCCCCTAAAGTCTTCCAAAAGTAACTCAAAAATTTAACATTGCAACGAGAAACAATAGTCCTAGGCATGACATGCAACCTAGCGACTTCTCTAAAGAACAAATCCGCAATGTTTGAAGCATCATCGATTTTATGACAAGCTATAAAATGTGCTATCTTAGAAAATCTATCCACAATAACAAAAATAGAATTCCTCCTCTTCTTAGGCCTAGGCAACCCCAAACTAAAGTACATAGAAATGTCAATCCAAGTTCCATTTAAGAATAACACGAAAAAATGTTCCCAAAGTTCTATTGGCAACTTCAGTTTGTCCATCCGTTTGAGGATGACAAGTAGTAGAAAACAACAATTTTCTGCCAAGTTTAGCCCATAAATTATTCCAAAAGTAACTCAAAAATTTAACATTGCGACGAGAAACAATAGTCCTAGGCATGCCATGCTACCTAGCGACTTCTCTAAAGAACAAATCCGCAATGTTTGAAGCATCATCGGTTTTATGACAAGCTATAAAATGTGCCATCTTAGAGAATCTATCCACAACAACCCCAAAATAAAGTCCATAGAAATGTCAATCCAAGTTCTTTTTAAGAATAGCTCGCAAAAGTGTTCCCAAAGTTATATTGACAAGTTCAGTTTGTCCATCCGTTTGAGGATGACAAGTAGTAGAAAAAAACAATTTTGTGTCAAGTTTAACCCATAAATTCTTCCAGAAGTAACTCAAAAATTTAACATTGCGGCGAGAAACAATAGTCCTAGGCATGCCATGCAACGTAGCGACTTCTCTAAAGAACAAATCCGCAATGTTTGAAGCATCATCGATTTTATGACAAGCTATAAAATGTGCCATCTTAGAGAATCTATCCACAACAACGAAAATAGAATCCCTCCCCTTCTTAGTCCTAGGCAACCCCTAAATAAAGTCCATAGAAATGTCAATCCAAGTTCTTTTTAAGAATAGCACGCAAAGGTGTTCCCAAAGTTCCATTGACAACTTCAGTTTGTCCATCCGTTTGAGGATGACAAGTAGAAGAAAACAACAATTTTGTGCCAAGTTTAGCCCATAAATTATTCGAAAAGTAACTCAAAAATTTAACATTGCGACGAGAAACAATAGTCCTAGGCATGCCATGCAACCTAGCGACTTCTCTAAAGAACAAATCCTCAATGTTTGAAGCATCATCGGTTTTATGACAAGCTATAAAATGTGCCATCTTAGAAAATCTATCCACAACAACAAAAATAGAATCCCTCCTCTTCTAAGGCCTAGGAAACCCCAAACTAAAGTCCATAGAAATGTCAATCCAAGTTCCTTTTAAGAATAGCACGCAAAAGTGTTCCCAAAGTTCTATGGACAACTTCAGTTTGTCCATCCGTTTGAAGATGACAAGTAGTAGAAAACAACAATTTTGTGTCAAGTTTAGCCCATAAAGTCTTCCAAAAGTAACTCAAAAATTTAACATTGCGACGAGAAACAATAGTCATTGGCATGCCATGCAACCTAGCGACTTCTCTAAAGAACAAATCCGCAATGTTTGAAGCATCATCGATTTTATGACAAGCTATAAAATGTGCCATCTTAGAGAATCTATCCACAACAACGAAAATAGAATCCCTCCCCTTCTTAGTCCTAGGCAACCCCAAAATAAAGTCCATAGAAATGTCAATCCAAGTTCTTTGTAAGAATAGCACGCAAAGGTGTTCCCAAAGTTCCATTGACAACTTCAGTTTGTCCATCCGTTTGAGGATGACAAGTAGTAGAAAACAACAATTTTGTGCCAAGTTTAGCCCATAAATTATTCAAAAAGTAACTCAAAAATTTAACATTGCGACGAGAAACAATAGTCCTAGGCATGCCATGCAACCTAGCGACTTCTCTAAAGAACAAATCCGCAATGTTTGAAGCATCATCGGTTTTATGACAAGCTATAAAATGTGCCATCTTAGAAAATCTATCCACAACAACAAAAATAGAATCCCTCCTCTTCTTAGGCCTAGGAAACCCCAAACTAAAGTCCATAGAAATGTCAATCCAAGTTCTTTTTAAGAATAGCACGCAAAGGTGTTCCCAAAGTTCTATTGACAACTTCAGTTTGTCCATCCGTTTGTGGATGACAAGTAGTATAAAACAACAATTTTGTGTCAAGTTCAGCCCCCATAAAGTCTTCCAAAAGTAACTCAAGAATTTAACATCGCGACCAGAATCAATAGTCCTAGGCATGCCATGCAACCTAACGACTTCTCTAAAGAACAAATCCGCACTGTTTGAAGCATCATCGCTTTTATGACAAGCTATAAAATGTGCTATCTTAGAAAATCTATCCACAATAACAAAAATAGAATCCCTCCTCTTCTTAGGCCTCGGCAACCCCAAACTAAAGTCCATAGAAATGTCAATCCAAGTTCCTTTTAAGAATAGCACGAAAAAGTGTTCCCAAGTTTTATGGACAACTTCAGTTTGTCCATCCGTTTGAAGATGACAAGTAGTAGAAAACAACAATTTTCTGCCAAGTTTAGCCCATAAATTATTCCAAAAGTAACTCAAAAATTTAACATTGCGATGAGAAACAATAGTCCTAGGCATGCCATGCAACCTAGCGACTTCTCTAAACAACAAATCCGCAATGTTTGAAGCATCATCGGATTTATGACAAGCTATAAAATGTGCCATCTTAGAGAATCTATCCACAACAACCCCAAAATAAAGTCCATAGAAATGTTAATCCAAGTTCTTTTTAAGAATAGCACGCAAAAGTGTTCCCAAAGTTATATTGACAACTTCAGTTTGTCCCTCCGTTTGAGGATGACAAGTAGTAGAAAACAACAATTTTGTGTCAAGTTTAGCCCCTAAAGTCTTCCAAAAGTAACTCAAAAATTTAACATTGCAACGAGAAACAATAGTCCTAGGCATGACATGCAACCTAGCGACTTCTCTAAAGAACAAATCCGCAATGTTTGAAGCATCATCGATTTTATGACAAGCTATAAAATGTGCCATCTTAGAGAATCTATCCACAACAACGAAAATAGAATCCCTCCCCTTCTTAGTCCTAGGCAACCCCAAAATAAAGTCCATAGAAATGTCAATCCAAGTTCTTTTTAAGAATAGCACGCAAAGGTGTTCCCAAAGTTCCATTGACAACTTCAGTTTGTCCATCCGTTTGAGGATGACAAGTAGAAGAAAACAACAATTTTGTGCCAAGTTTAGCCCATAAATTATTCCAAAAGTAACTCAAAAATTTAATATTGCGACGAGAAACAATAGTCCTAGGCATGCCATGCAACCTAGTGACTTCTCTAAAGAACAAATCCGCAATGTTTGAAGCATCATTGGTTTTATGACAAGCTATAAAATGTGCCATCTTAGCAAATCTATCCACAACAACAAAAATAGAATCCCTCCTCTTCTTAGGCCTAGGCAACCCCAAACTAAAGTCCATAGAAATGTCAATCCAAGTTCCTTTTAAGAATAGCACGCAAAAGTGTTCCCAAAGTTCTATGGACAACTTCAGTTTGTCCATCCGTTTGAAGATGACAAGTAGTAGAAAACAACAATTTTGTGCCAAGTTTAGCCCATAAATTATTGCAAAAGTAACTTAAAAATTTAACATTGCGACGAGAAACAATAGTCCTAGGCATGCCATGCAACCTAGCGACTTCTCTAAAGAACAAATCCGCAATGTTTGAAGCATCATCGGTTTCATGACAA
Source organism: Primulina eburnea (assembly GCF_022965805.1). Classification (NCBI taxonomy): domain Eukaryota; kingdom Viridiplantae; phylum Streptophyta; class Magnoliopsida; order Lamiales; family Gesneriaceae; genus Primulina; species Primulina eburnea. Next base: position 19,329,498 of record NC_133104.1, on the reverse strand, counting down.
GCTATAAAATGTGCCATCTTAGAGAATCTATCCACAACTACAAAAATGGAATCCCTCCTCTTCTTAGGCCTAGGCAACCACAAACTAAAGTCCATAGAAATGTCAATCCAAGTTCCTTTTAAGAATAGCACGCAAAAGTGTTCCCAAAGTTCTATGGACAACTTCAGTTTGTCCATCCGTTTGAAGATGACAAGTAGTAGAAAACAACAATTTTGTGCCTAGTTTAGCCCATAAATTATTCCAAAAGTAACTTAAAAATTTTACATTGCGACGAGAAACAATAGTCGTAGGCATGTCATGCAACCTAGCGACTTCTCTAAAGAACAAATCCGCGATGTTTGAAGCATCATCGGTTTTATGACAAGCTATAAAATGTGCCATCTTAGAGAATCTATCCATAACAACAAAAATAGAATCCCTCCCCTTCTTAGTCCTAGGCAACCCCAAAATAAAGTCCATAGAATTTTCAATCCAAGTTCTTTTTAAGAATAGCACGCAAAGGTGTTCCCAAAGTTCTATTGACAACTTCAGTTTGTCCATCCGTTTGAGGATGACAAGTAGAAGAAAACAACAATTTTGTGCCAAGTTTAGCCCATAAATTATTCGAAAAGTAACTCAAAAATTTGACATTGCGACGAGAAACAATAGTCCTAGGCATGCCATGCAACCTAGCGACTTCTCTAAAGAACAAATCCGCAATGTTTGAAGCATCATCGGTTTTATGACAAGCTATAAAATGTGCCATGTTAGAAAATCTATCCACAACAACAAAAATAGAATCCCTCCTCTTCTTAGGCCTAGGAAACCCCAAACTAAAGTCCATAGAAATGTCAATCCGAGTTCTTTTTAAGAATAGCACGCAAAGGTGTTCCCAAAGTTCTATTGACAACTTCAGTTTGTCCATCCGTTTGTGGATGACAAGTAGTATAAAACAACAATTTTGTGCCAAGTTCAGCCCCCATAAAGTCTTCCAAAAGTAATTCAAGAATTTAACATCGCGACCAGAATCAATAGTCATAGGCATGCCATGCAACCTAACAACTTCTCTAAAGAACAAATCCGCAATGTCTGATGCATCATCGCTTTTATGACAAGCTATAAAATGTGCTATCTTAGAAAATCTATCCACAATAACAAAAATAGAATCCCTCCTCTTCTTAGGCCTAGGCAACCCCAAACTAAAGTCCATAGAAATGTCAATCCAAGTTCCTTTTAAGAATAGCACGAAAAAGTGTTCCCAAAGTTCTATTGACAACTTCAGTTTGTCCATCCGTTTGAAGATGACAAGTAGTAGAAAACAACAATTTTCTGTCAAGTTTAGCCCATAAATTATTCCAAAAGTAACTCAAAAATTTAACATTGCGACGAAAAACAATAGTCCTAGGCATGCCATGCAACCTAGCGACTTCTCTAAACATCAAATCCGCAATGTTTGAAGCATCATCGGTTTTATGACAAGCTATAAATTGTGCCATCTTAGAGAATCTATCCACAACAACCTTAAAATAAAGTCCATAGAAATGTCAATCCCAGTTCTTTTTAAGAATAGCACGCAAAAGTGTTCCCAAAGTTATATTGACAACTTCAGTTTGTCCATCCGTTTGAGGATGACAAGTAGTAGAAAACAACAATTTTGTGTCAAGTTTAGCCCATAAAGTCTTCCAAAAGTAACTGAAAAATTTAACATTGCGACGAGAAACAATAGTCCTAGGCATGCCATGCAACCTAGCGACTTCTCTAAAGAACAAATCCGCAATGTTTGAAGCATCATCGATTTTATGACAAGCTATAAAATGTGCCATCTTAGAGAATCTATCCACAACAACGAAAATAGAATCCCTCCCCTTCTTAGTCCTAGGCAACCCCAAAATAAAGTCCATAGAAATGTCAATCCAAGTTCTTTTTAAGAATAGCACGCAAAGGTGTTCTCAAAGTTCCATTGACAACTTCAGTTTGTCCATCCGTTTGAGGATGACAAGTAGAAGAAAACAACAATTTTGTGCCAAGTTTAGCCCATAAATTATTCCAAAAGTAACTCAAAAATTTAACATTGCGACGAGAAACAATAGTCCTAGGCATGCCATGCAACCTAGCGACTTCTCTAAAGAACAAATCCGCAATGTTTGAAGCATCATTGGTTTTATGACAAGCTATAAAATGTGCCATCTTTGCAAATCTATCCACAACAACAAAAATAGAATCCCTCCTCTTCTTAGGCCTAGGCAACCCCAAACTAAAGTCCATAGAAATGTCAATCCAAGTTCCTTTTAAGAATAGCACGCAAAAGTGTTCCCAAAGTTCTATGGACTACTTCAGTTTGTCCATCCGTTTGAAGATGACAAGTAGAAGAAAACAACAATTTTGTGAAAAGTTTAGCCCATAAATAATTCCAAAAGTAACTTAAAAATTTAACATTGCGAAGAGAAACAATAGTCCCAGGCATGCCATGCAACCTAGCGACTTCTCTAAAGAACAAATCCGCAATGTTTGAAGCATCATCGGTTTCATGACAAGCTATAAAATGTGCCATCTTAGAGAATCTATCCACAACTACAAAAATAGAATCCCTTCTCTTCTTAGGCCTAGGCAACCCCAAACTAAAGTCCATAGAAATGTCAATCCAAGTTCCTTTTAAGAATAGCACGCAAAAGTGTTCCCAAAGTTCTATGGACAACTTCAGTTTGTCCATCCGTTTGAAGATGACAAGTAGTAGAAAACAACAATTTTGTGCCAAGTTTAGCCCATAAATTATTCCAAAAGTAACTTAAAAATTTAACATTGCGACGAGAAACAATAGTCCTAGGCATGCCATGCAACCTAGCGACTTCTCTAAAGAATAAATCCGCAATGTTTGAAGCATCATCGGTTTTATGACAAGCTATAAAATGTGCCATCTTAGAGAATCTATCCAGAACAACAAAAATAGAATCCCTCCCTTCTTAGTCCTAGGCAACCCCAAAATAAAGTCCATAGAATTGTCAATCCAAGTTCTTTTTAAGAATAGCACGCAAAGGTGTTCCCAAAGTTCTATTGAAAACTTCAGTTTGTCCATCCGTTTGAGGATGACAAGTAGTAGAAAACAAAAATTTTCTGCCAAGTTTAGCCCATAAATTATTCCAAAAGTAACTCAAAAATTTAACATTGCGACGAGAAACAATAGTCCTAGGCATGCCATGCAACCTAGCGACTTCTCTAAACAACAAATCCGCAATGTTTGAAGCATCATCGGTTTTATGACAAGCTATAAAATGTGTCATCTTAGAGAATCTATCCACAACAACCCCAAAATAAAGTCCATAGAAATGTCAATCCAAGTTCTTTTTAAGAATAACACGCAAAAGTGTTCCCAAAGTTATATTGACAACTTCTGTTTGTCCATCCGTTTGAGGATGACAAGTAGTAGAAAACAACAATTTTGTGCCAAGTTTAGCCCATAAATTATTCCAAAAGTAACTCAAAAATTTAACATTGCGACGAGAAACCATAGTCCTAGGCATGCCATGCAACCTAGCGACTTCTCTAAAGAACAAATCCGCAATGTTTGAAGCATCATCGGTTTTATGACAAGCTATAAAATGTGCCATCTTTGCAAATCTATCCACAACAACAAAAATAGAATCCCTCCTCTTCTTAGGCCTAGGCAACCCCAAACTAAAGTCCATAGAAATGTCAATCCAAGTTCCTTTTAAGAATAGCACGCAAAAGTGTTCCGAAAGTTCTATGGACAACTTCAGTTTGTCCATCCGTTTGAAGATGACAAGTAGTAGAAAACAACAATTTTGTGTCAAGTTTAGCCCATAAAGTCTTCCAAAAGTAACTCAAAAATTTAACATTGCGACGAGAAACAATAGTCCTAGGCATGCCATGCAACCTAGCGACTTCTCTAAAGAACAAATCCGCAATGTTCGAAGCATCATCGATTTTATGACAAGCTATAAAATGTGCCATCTTAGAGAATCTATCCACAACAACGAAAATAGAATCCCTCCCCTTCTTAGTCCTAGGCAACCCCAAAATAAAGTCCATAGAAATGTCAATCCAAGTTCTTTTTAAGAATAGCACGCAAAGGTGTTCCCAAAGTTCCATTGACAACTTCAGTTTGTCCATCCGTTTGAGGATAACAAGTAGAAGAAAACAACAATTTTGTGCCAAGTTTAGCCCATAAATTATTCCAAAAGTAACTCAAAAATTTAACATTGCGACGATAAACAATAGTCCTAGGCATGCCATGCAACCTAGCGACTTCTCTAAAGAACAAATCCGCAATGTTTGAAGCATCATCGGTTTTATGACAAGCTATAAAATGTGCCATCTTAGAAAATCTATCCACAACAACAAAAATAGAATCCCTCCTCTTCTTTGGCCTAGGAAACCCCAAACTAAAGTCCATAGAAATGTCAATCCAAGTTCCTTTTAAGAATAGCACGCAAAAGTGTTCCCAAAGTTATATGGACAACTTCAGTTTGTCCATCCGTTTGAAGATGACAAGTAGTAGAAAACAACAATTTTGTGTCAAGTTTAGCCCATAAAGTCTTCCAAAAGTAACTCAAAAATTTAACATTGCGACGAGAAACAATAGTCCTATGCATGCCATGCAACCTAGCGACTTTTCTAAAGAACAAATCCACAATGTTTGAAGCATCATCGATTTTATGACAAGCTATAAAATGTGCCATGTAATGAACCATTACAGACCCAGTGGACCGCCCATACGGCCCACTGCCCCAATCGACCCAAGGCTATCCCGATCTTGTGACTTGGCCCGTAGGCCCAGTGGGCTTGCCCACCCTGTGGTGTCACTCACGGGCTTTCCACAGCTCAATTGGTACCAGGATTGTGCCAAGTATCTATATATCCATGTGATCTTGGGTTCGATCCTGGGGAGGCACAAACTTAAGTTCATGGGCTTAAGAGTTCTATGAGTAACCCATACGACGCCTATGGAAAGCCCGTGAGTGACACCACAGGGTGGGCAAGCCCACTGGGCCTACGGGCCAAGTCACAAGATCGGGATAGCCTTGGGTCGATTGGGGCAGTGGGCCGTATGGGCAGTCCACTGGGCCTGTAATGGGTCTTTACATGCCATCTTAGAGAATCTATCCACAAAAACGAAAATAGAATCCCTCCCCTTCTTAGTCCTAGGCAACCCCAAAATAAAGTCCATAGAAATGTCAATCCAAGTTCTTTTTATGAATAGCACGCAAAGGTGTTCCCAAAGTTCCATTGACAACTTCAGTTTGTCCATCCGTTTGAGGATGACAAGTAGTAGAAAACAACAATTTTGTGCCAAGTTTAGCCCATAAATTATTCCAAAAGTAACTCAAAAATTTAACATTGCGACGAGAAACAATAGTCCTAGGCATGCCATGCAACCTAGCGACTTCTCTAAAGAACAAATCCGCAATGTTTGAAGCATCATCGGTTTTATGACAAGCTATAAAATGTGCCATCTTAGAAAATCTATCCACATCAACAAAAATAGAATCCCTCCTCTTCTTAGGCCTAGGAAACCCCAAACTAAAGTCCATAGAAATGTCAATCCAAGTTCTTTTTAAGAATAGCACGCAAAGGTGTTCCCAAAGTTCTATTCACAACTTCAGTTTGTCCATCCGTTTGAGGATGACAAGTAGTAGAAAACAACAATTTTGTGCCATGTTTAGCCCATAAATTATTCCAAAAGTAACTTAAAAATTTAACATTGCGACGAGAAACAATAGTCCTAGGCATGCCATGCAACCTAGCGACTTCTCTAAAGAACAAATCCGCAATGTTTGAAGCATCATCGGTTTCATGACAAGCTATAAAATGTGCCATCTTAGAGAATCTATCCACAACTACAAAAATAGAATCCCTCCTTTTCTTAGGCCTAGGAAACCCCAAACTAGAGTCCATAGAAATGTCAATCCAAGTTCTTTTTAAGAATAGCACGCAAAGGTGTTCCCAAAGTTCTATTGACAACTTCAGTTTGTCCATCCGTTTGAGGATGACAAGTAGTATAAAACAACAATTTTGTGCAAAGTTTAGCCCCTAAAGTATTCCAAAAGTAACTCAAGAATTTAACATCGCGACCAGAAACAATAGTCCTAGGCATGCCATGCAACCTAACGACTTCTCTAAAGAACAAATCCGCAATGTTTGAAGCATCATCGGTTTTATGACAAGCTATAAAAAGTGCCATCTTAGATAATCTATCCACAACAACAAAAATAGAATCCCCCCTCTTCTTAGGCCTAGGCAACTCCAAAATAAAGTCTAGAGAAATGTCAATCCAAGTTCTTTTTAAGAATAGCACGCAAAGGTGTTCCCAAAGTTCTATTCACAACTTCAGTTTGTCCATCCGTTTGAGGATGACAAGTAGTAGAAAACAACAATTTTTTGCCAAGTTTAGCCCATAAATTATTCCAAAAGTAACTTAAAAATTTAACATTGCGACGATAAACAATAGTCCTAGGCATGCCATGCAACCTAGCGACTTCTCTAAAGAACAAATCCGCAATGTTTGAAGCATCATCGGTTTTATGACAAGCTATAAAATGTGCCATCTTAGAAAATCTATCCACAACAACAAAAATAGAATCCCTCCTCTTCTTTGGCCTAGGAAACCCCAAACTAAAGTCCATAGAAATGTCAATCCAAGTTCCTTTTAAGAATAGCACGCAAAAGTGTTCCCAAAGTTATATGGACAACTTCAGTTTGTCCATCCGTTTGAAGATGACAAGTAGTAGAAAACAACAATTTTGTGTCAAGTTTAGCCCATAAAGTCTTCCAAAAGTAACTCAAAAATTTAACATTGCGACGAGAAACAATCGTCCTAGGCATGCCATGCAACCTAGCGACTTCTCTAAAGAACAAATCCGCAATGTTTGAAGCATCATCGATTTTATGACAAGCTATAAAATGTGCCATGTAATGAACCATTACAGGCCCAGTGGACCGCCCATACGGCCCACTGCCCCAATCGACCCAAGGCTATCCCGATCTTGTGACTTGGCCCGTAGGCCCAGTGGGCTTGCCCACCCTGTGGTGTCACTCACGGGCTTTCCATAGCTCAATTGGTACCAGGATTGTGCCAAGTATCTATATATCCATGTTATCTTGGGTTCGATCCTGGGGAGGCACAAACTTAAGTTCATGGGCTTAAGAGTTCTATGAGTAACCCATACGACGCCTATGGAAAGCCCGTGAGTGACACCACAGGGTGGGCAAGCCCACTGGGCCTACGGGCCATGTCACAAGATCGGGATAGCCTTGGGTCGATTGGGGCAGTGGGCCGTATGGGCGGTCCACTGGGCCCGTAATGGGTCGTTACATGCCATCTTAGAGAATCTATCCACAACAACGAAAATAGAATCTCTCCCCTTCTTAGTCCTAGGCAACCCCAAAATAAAGTCCATAGAAATGTCAATCCAAGTTCTTTTTATGAATAGCACGCAAAGGTGTTCCCAAAGTTCTATTGACAACTTCAGTTTGTCCATCCGTTTGAGGATGACAAGTAGTAGAAAACAACAATTTTGTGCCAAGTTTAGCCCATAAATTATTCCAAAAGTAACTCAAAAATTTAACATTGCGACGAGAAACAATAGTCCTAGGCATGCCATGCAACCTAGCGACTTCTCTAAAGAACAAATCCGCAATGTTTGAAGCATCATCGGTTTTATGACAAGCTATAAAATGTGCCATCTTAGAAAATCTATCCACATCAACAAAAATAGAATCCCTCCTCTTCTTAGGCCTAGGAAACCCCAAACTAAAGTCCATAGAAATGTCAATCCAAGTTCTTTTTAAGAATAGCACGCAAAGGTGTTCCCAAAGTTCTATTCACAACTTCAGTTTGTCCATCCGTTTGAGGATGATAAGTAGTAGAAAACAACAATTTTGTGCCAAGTTTAGCCCATAAATTATTCCAAAAGTAACTTAAAAATTTAACATTGCGACGAGAAACAATAGTCCTAGGTATGCCATGCAACCTAGCGACTTCTCTAAAGAACAAATCCGCAATGTTTGAAGCATCATCGGTTTCATGACAAGCTATAAAATGTGCCATCTTAGAGAATCTATCCACAACTACAAAAATAGAATCCCTCCTTTTCTTAGGCCTAGGAAACCCCAAACTAAAGTCCATAGAAATGTCAATCCAAGTTCTTTTTAAGAATAGCACGCAAAGGTGTTCCCAAAGTTCTATTGACAACTTCAGTTTGTCCATCCGTTTGAGGATGACAAGTAGTATAAAACAACAATTTTGTGCAAAGTTTAGCCCCTAAAGTATTCCAAAAGTAACTCAAGAATTTAACATCGCGACCAGAAACAATAGTCCTAGGCATGCCATGCAACCTAACGACTTCTCTAAAGAACAAATCCGCAATGTTTGAAGCATCATCGGTTTTATGACAAGCTATAAAAAGTGCCATCTTAGATAATCTATCCACAACAACAAAAATAGAATCCCCCCTCTTCTTAGGCCTAGGCAACTCCAAAATAAAGTCTAGAGAAATGTCAATCCAAGTTCTTTTTAAGAATAGCACGCAAAGGTGTTCCCAAAGTTCTATTCACAACTTCAGTTTGTCCATCCGTTTGAGGATGACAAGTAGTATAAAACAACAATTTTTTGCCAAGTTTAGCCCATAAATTATTCCAAAAGTAACTCAAAAATTTAACATCGCGACGATAAACAATAGTCCTAGGCATGCCATGCAACCTAGCGACTTCTCTAAAGAACAAATCCGCAATGTTTGAAGCATCATCGGTTTCAGGACAAGCTATAAAATGTGTCATCTTAGAGAATCTATCCACAACTACAAAAATAGAATCCCTCCTCTTCTTAGGCCTAGGCAACCCCAAACTAAAGTCCATAGAAAAGTCAATCCAAGTTCTTTTTAAGAATAGCACGCAAAAGTGTTCTCAAAGTCCTATTGATAACTTCAGTTTGTCCATCTGTTTGAGAATGACAAGTAGTAGAAAACAACAATTTTGTGCCAAGTTTAGCCCATAAAGTCTTCCAAAAGTAACTCAAGAATTTAACATCGCGACCAGAAACAATAGTCCTAGGCATGCCATGCAACCTAGCGACTTCTCTAAAGAACAAATCCGCAATGTTTGAAGCATCATCGGTTTTATGACAAGCTATAAAAAGTGACATCTTAGATAATCTATCCACAACAACAAAAATAGAATCCCTCCTCTTCTTAGGCCTAGGCAACTCCAAAATAAAGTCCCGAGAATTTTCCATCTAAGTTCTTTTTAAGAATAGCACGCAAAGGTGTTCCCAAAGTTCTATTGACAACTTCAGTTTGTCCATCCGTTTGAGGATGACAAGTAGTAGAAAACAACAATTTTGTGCCAAGTTTAGCCCATAAATTATTCCAAAAGTAACTCAAAAATTTAACATTGCGACGAGAAACAATAGTCCTAGGCATGCCATGCAACCTAGCGACTTCTCTAAACAACAAATCCGCAATGTTTGTGAAAGGGGATCGGTTACGGTGACCGGAAGCGCAACGGAAGTTTAAAAATTTTAATTTTCATCAAGAAATTTCGGCCACCTAGTGAAAGTGTGTAGCAAATACAATAAAACAAAAAATGACATTCATAGTGTGTTAAGAAATGTACCAATCAATCACAAGGATTGATGTATGGCTCCAACTATGGTGTAAACACCTTAACTCTTCAATGGTAGAAACTGTCTAGAAGCTCTCCTTGTTCTTGAATCTTTCCTTCAAATTAGGCCCATCCCCAACTAGCTCGAACCACTCTAATTTTGCACTAGAAAAATTAGAGCATTTTTGTGGGGACCCGGACGCTAATCAAGTTCTTAATCATCTTTGGGACTAGTTAATCAATTATAAACAGGGTCTAATTTTTTTTTTTTTAAATGCGGAACGTAGTGAAATTAAAACATATATATATATCATTATATAAAATACAAGTCCTGTATTACAACACATTTATTCAAACTAGGGTTTGACAACTACTATCAAGTGTTCAACCCTATCTCTAGTCCAAGTCCGGTGCCACCACTCTAATCACGATCTCTCTCTTCATCTCCTGGACCCTGATCCTGTCCCACCTGTTGTCAAGTACACATACAGACAAGACAACAGCCGAATAAACCGGTGAGAATATACTCCCAGAAAATTCATAACAATTCCATAATCAGTCTGTTTCTTAATCTGACTTCGATTCTATGTTGTCTAACATGTCAAGAACATCATATATGAATCCTATTAAATTCTGACAATAGCATAATTTCAAAGCATGTCAAAACGTAGCAAAACTTACGTCAAAGTGTAGTCTACGTCGATAGGATTACAGTACTGAAGTCGGATTACAATTCAGACGGACGGATTGCTCGAACGATTGAAATCTAAAATCGAATTCAAAGATTTCCCTCAAATCTAATTTCTCGTTTCTGAGAGAATTACAATGTGTGTATATATATATATACTCACGGCCCACGATGAACCAAGTGGCACGTTTCCTTTCTGCATGTCTCGCGCTCGGGCGGACATAATTTTCCGCCCGGGCCCGTGCTCGGCGCTCGGGCGGTTAAATATTACCGCCCGGGCGCGAAGGGTTCTGCCCTCCAAGTATTCTTTGGCGCTCGGGCGGTCAAAAACTACCGCCCGGGCGCCGCATCTTCTGCCCGAAGCCTTGCACAATTCATATGAACTCTTATTTCGTGTCCCGATTAATCCTTTCATAATCATATCAAATTATCGTTCAATGATTAGAGATTATTAGGATCAAATTTCTCGGGCATTACATTCCTCCCCCCCTAAGATATGATTTCGTCCTCGAAATCACAAGCAATCTATCATATCAACAAGGAGTATATACAGAAATGTATTCCAAATTTACATTAGTGAAATAATGCTGGGAATTCCTGTCTCATATCAGATTCAGTCTCCCACGTAGCTTCTTCAACACCATGACGAGTCCATTGTACTTTTACCAACGGAATCATTTTCGTTCTGAGCTGTTTTTCTTTACGATCGATAATCCGGATCGGTTTTTCGACATAACTCAATGTCTCATCCAGCTCAGTCTCTTCTGGTTGAATCACGTGAGAATCATCGGGGAGATACTTCCGCAGCATTGATACATGAAAAACATCATGTATTCCTGATAATGAAGGCGGCAAGGCGAGTCGATAGGCACGATCTCCTATCTTTTCTAGAATCTCACAAGGACCTACATATCTTGGAGACAATTTCCTTTTCTTGCCAAATCTGACAACACCTCTGAAAGGAGAAATCTTCAGGAATACTCGGTCTCCTGCCTCAAATACCAACGGTCGTCGTCGAAGGTTGGCATATTTGGCTTTTCTGTCCTGAGCTGCCTTCATTTTCTTCTGGATAAGTTTCACTTTTTCAGTCATATCTCTGATCATGTCAGGTCCAGTCTCAGGAACTTCAGAGATATCATCCCAGTACAGAGGGGATCGACACTTCTTTCCGTACAACGCTTCAAATGGTGCCATTTCAATACTCGTTTGATAGCTGTTGTTGTACGAAAACTCACAAAGAGGCAATGCATCTTGCCAATTAGTGCTGAAATTAAGCACTACAGCTCTCAACATATCTTCCAATGTCTGTATCGTACGCTCTGACTGTCCGTCAGTCTGTGGATGATATGCGGTACTAAGATGTAATTTTGTACCAAGAGCTTGTTGCAGGCTCTGCCAGAAGTGCGATGTAAATCGAGGATCACGATCTGAAACAATCGACTTCGGCACTCCGTGCAATCTAACCACTTCTCGGACATAAATATCAGCCATCTGGTCATATCGGTCATCTTGTATGGAATAAAACAAGCAGATTTGGTCAATCGATCAATCACGACCCAACTCGCATCACAACCTCGGGAGGATCTCGGTAATTGTGTCACAAAATCCATGGAATGTGATCCCATTTCCACTCAGGAATGGACAAACTGTGTAACAATCCTCCTGGTTTCTTTCTTTCAGCCTTCACCCGTTGGCAATTCAGACACTTGGATACAAATTCAGTCACATCAGACTTCATTTGTTTCCACCAATACTGTGTCTTTAAATCATTATACATTTTTCTGCCACCAGGATGAATGCTAAAACGACTGTTGTGCGCCTCTATCAATATTCGCTGTTTCAACTCTGAAACATTTGGCACAACAATACGATTATTCACATACAAAATACCGTCACAAACTCGATATTCAGATCGATGTCCAGCTCTGACCATCGCAATCGAATTCTGTATATTCTGATCAACTTTCTGAGCTTCTTTAATTTTCAAAAGTAGTTCTGGTTCAGCCCGAATAGCACACAATCTCAGAGGCTGACGATTTGTCTCAAATACTAATCCAGACAAGCAGCAATCTTCAATCAAATTTGATACACCAATCGTCGATAAGGATAGTGCACATACCTTTCGACTCAGTGCATCTACTGCTGCATTCGACTTTCCTGGACAATACTTGATTTCACAATCGAAGTCTTTCAATAAATCCAGCCATCTTCGCTGTCTCATATTCAATTCCGATTGTGAAAACAGATATTTCAAGCTTTTATGGTCAGAATATATTTCGAATTTCTCACCGTATAGATAATGTCGCCATATCTTCAAGGCAAAGACAATAGCTGCCAATTCAAGATCATGAATTGGGTAACGAGTTTCATGGGGTTTCAGCTGTCTCGAGGCATAAGCAATCACATGCCCCCGCTGCATCAAAACACAACCCAATCCTCGGTGAGATGCATCACAATAAACTACAAAGTCACCAGTACCTGAAGGAATCGTTAACACAGGCGCACTGGTCAATCTCTTTTTCAATTCCAGAAAACTGGATTCACAGTCTTCTGACCAAATAAACAGAGCATTCTTCTGCGTTAGCTGAGTAATTGGTTTGGCAATACTCGAAAAATCTTGAATAAAGCGTCGGTAATACCCTGCCAAACCCATAAAACTGCGAATTTCTGGTACAGACGTAGGTCTCGGCCAACTAATCACGGCTTCAACCTTACTAGGATCAACAGATATACCATCTCCTGATATAATGTGACCCAAAAACACTACATGTTTCAACCAAAATTCGCATTTTGACAGTTTCGCATACAACTTTTCAGCCCTCAGAATTCTTAATACAGTACTCAGATGATCAACATGCTCAATCATATTCTTTGAATAAATCAATATATCATCAATGAATATGATAACAAAATCATCCAAGTATTTCTGAAAGACGCGGTTCATCAATCCCATAAATACCGCCGGTTCATTAGTCAAACCGAAAGGCATGACAATAAATTCATAATGTCCATACCTGGTTCTAAATGCAGTCTTTGAGATATCAGATTCCCTGACTCTCAATTGATGGTATCCCGATCTCAAGTCAATCTTGGAATACACAGATGAACCTTGCAATTGATCAAACAAATCGTCAATCCGTGGCAACGGATATTTATTCTTTATTGTTGTTTTGTTCAATTGCCTGTAGTCGATACAAAGTCTCATCGACCCATCTTTCTTCCTTACGAACAGTACTGGAGCACCCCAAGGAGATACACTAGGTCTAATGTAACCCTTGGCCAGTAAATCCTCCAACAGTTCTTTCAACTCTTTTAACTCGATCGGTGCCATCCGGTATGGAGTTCTCGAAATCGGAACTGTTCCTGGCATTAACTCAATGCTGAAGTCTATCTCTCAAATCGGAGGCAATCCAGGAATCTCATCTGGAAAGACATCAGCAAACTCACACACCACTGGCAAATCCGCCAATGATGGGCTCGATTTCAGTAAGTCAACTGAATATACCAGGAATCCATCCGCTCCTTTCTGCAACAATCGAGTCATATTCATTGCAGATATCAAAGGAATTCTAGAACAAGAACCCTTAACATAAAATTTCCACTCCTCAGCTATTTCAGGTCTGAATCGAACAATCTTGTGGAAACAATCTGTGGGGACCCGGACGCTAATCATCTTCTTAATCATATTTGTGATTTAATTATCAATTCAGATAAAACAGGGTCTAAAAATTTTTCTTTTTAAAAATGTAAATGCGGAAGGTAATGGAATCTAAATACTATACATGTCTGTATAAAAATACATTCCAGTATTAAAATACTACAATCTGATCTAAGGTTCAATTACAAAAATTCAAGTAATAAAACCAAGTCTACAGTAAGTCCGGAATCACCACGCTATCTAGTCCAGCCTCTTTCTCATCTTGACCCCGATCCTTCCCCACCTGTTGTCATGCACACATACAAAACAAGACAACAACCGGATAACTCCGGTGAGAATAAATCCCAGTATAAAACATGGTAAGCATGTATATAAATAAACTAATTCATAAAACATGCCGTCATGTAGAAACACAATATATTTCATAATCTATGAAATTAAGCATGCAACTCAAATCAGATAAACATGCATATAAACCATCTAAATCATAAAAACATGCTAGCACAACTGAAAGCAATAACGATGGGTCCCATGATCTAGGAGCCACATCCATGTAGGCATGCAGTCCTAATCAAATCATATCTAGACTCGACTCAATCTATAACTCTAGGGATCCCGTTGTGAATAAGACGATCTATCACCTACCCTCCCAATCGGGGTGACGGTATGTCTTATTCCTAAACTTCGGCCTGATCTGTATCCACATCTACAATAGGGGCGGTGATCTTCCCCTAAGCTGTGATATCGCCGAACATCTAGAAGTCTGGATGATCTCTCAGACTTTCCTATCTTAATGCATGAATACAATCAGTAAACCAAGCATTATTAGATAAAACATAAACAAGAATATAGTATGTGATTTATTGGGCAACTCAAGGATGATCTCGATTGAGTTGTTTCATCCCGAATATCACATGAATTATACCTTTGTCATCCCCGTCTGATGAAGACGAAGTCCTGTATTCAAATATGTCCATCTCGAATCTGAAATGACAATATCGAATACGCTGTATCAGTGAATAACTCAATATACAATCTGTTCTGATCAATACCCAACTCAGTATACAATCTGATCAATATCTGAACAAGATATAATCTGATTCATATCATCGATATCACAATACAATCTGAATCATATCGAAATCTGATTAATCTAAATCAACTGATGTTTCGACGGCATAGCAATACAATCTGAATAACCGCGTCAATCTGAACATCACAAATATAATACTGGAATTCATAATCTGTGTCAACATAATTCATACTCTGAATAGTAGCACAATTCTAATATAGGATCTCAGTCAATATCTTTCAAAAATCATAACAATTACAGAAACAGTCTGTTCTTTAATCTGACTTCAATTCTATAATGTCTACGGTAGCAGAAACACCATATCTGATTCATATTCAATTCTGACAATATCATAAATTCAAAACATGTCTAAACGTAATAAAACTTACGTCCAATTGTAGCTGTCGTCACTAGGAACACGGTACTGAAGCCGGATTTAAAATCGTATACTCAAATCTTGCTAAATCACAATTTGAAGCTTCGATAGAATTTGGAGAATAACTCTCGTTTCTTTCTTCTGAAGTTGCTGAGTAAGAATCAATTGTACACTTATATATATATATATATATATTGCATGCATAATGGATACGTGTCTTTCTCAAGATGTGCCACAAAACCTCTCGCGCATATGCGCGACATAACCCGCGCATATGCGCGAGACCTACTGGTCTCGGCGAACAGTACCCGCGCATATGCGCCACTCTTCTCGTGCATATGCGCCAAGGCTTCTGGAGGTGTCGCGCATATGCGCGCATGTCTTCGCGCATGTGCGCCAACCTTACTGTGATTCTCGCGCATATGCGCCACTCTTGATCGCGCATGTGCGCCAACACATTGTAATGGCCGAGATTTAATTATTATAATCAGACGTTGATTAGTTGTCATGATAGAACTCAAATGACGAGGCCGGGCGTAGGTGCAAGAAAAATAAGATTTTGTAGAGAACTCGTGGCGCCCGAGCGGTAGAAAGAGACCGCCCGAGCGCCAATGCACCATAAATATGGATTTTGGACAGAAAGTCTGGCGCCCGAGCGGCAGAAAGTTACCGCTCGAGCGCCAGTGTTCCATAAGAATATCCTTCGGACAGAACTTGTGGCGCATGAGCGGCAGAAATTTACCGCTCGAGCGCCAGTGTGTAAATCGCCGAGGCTTGGACAGAAGGCTCCGCGCTCGAGCGGTAAAGATTGACCGCTCGAGCGCGAATCATGCAAAACGAGATTTCGCCACTTGCCTTCTTGCATGCATCGTATGTGTGTATATATATATATATATGTATACTTCGAGATTTCTTCAGAAAGAAGAACGAAGGATTCGAGAAAGGTTCCGAAATTGAGTTGAAAATCCTTACGCCTTTTCTGAGAAATCCGCCCGTCTGATTTTAGATCCGACTTCGGTACCGTGTTCCTATCAACACAGGCTACAACTGGACGTAAGTTTTATTATGTTTAGACATGAGTTGAATTTATGATGTTGTCAGAATTGAATAGAATTCATATATGATGTTATTGTCATGATAGACATCATAGAATCAAAGTCAGATCGAGAAACAGACTGCTTATGTAATTGTTATGAATTTCAGAAGATCTTGACTGAGATTTAACACTAGACTTGTAGTGTTCTTGATTTAAGAATAGAAAGATGAGTTTTTCTATGTTTTCTGGCATTATATCTGTGGTGTTTGATTTGACGGGTTTATCAAGATTGTATTATGTACCGTTGAAACATCAGTTGATTCAGATTGTTCAGATTCAGAAATGAATTCGATTGTATGGTGATATCGTTGATATGGATTAGATTGTATCAGTTTCGATATTGATCAGATTATATACAATGTTGAGTATTGACCAGAACAGATTGTGTATTGAGTTATTCATTGACACAGTGTATTCGATATTGTCATTTCAGATTTGATATGGACAGATTTGAATACAGGTCATCGTCTTCCTCAGACCGGGACGACAAAGGTATAATTCATGTGAAATTCGGGAAGCATAACTCAAATTAGATTAATTTGAGTTTCCCAATAAAATCACATACTAGATTATTGTTTATGTTTTTACCTGATTATGCTTTGATTATAGAATTGTATTCAAGCATGTAAGATAATTGTGATATTCAGTTATGAATATGATTATGCTTTGTTTACAGATTGTTATTCATTGCATTTAAGATAGGAAAGTCTTGACAGCCATTGTCAGACTTCTAGACGTTCGGTGTATTTCAACTTAGGAGTAGCCATTACTCCTATTGCCAGCCGTCGATACAGCTCGGACCGAAGTCTAGGAATAAGACGTACAGTTACCCCGAGTGGTTGGGTAGGTGACAGCCAGTGACGTCTTATTCACCCCGGGATCCCTAGAGTTAGAGATGAGTCGAGTCTAGACATGATTTGACTAGAAATGCATGCGTTTATGAATTGGTTTCATAGACTATGGAACCTACTGTTATTGCGTTCAGTCATGTCGGCATGTTTCATGATTTAGATTGTTTATATGCATGTTTATCTGATTTGAGTTGCATGTTTAGCTAGAATAGATTTCATAGATGATGAAATCTATTACTATTGTTTTTAATATATTCATGACAGCATGTTCCATGAATCAGTATGTGTATATGCATGTTTACCATGTTTTATACTGGATTTATTCTCATCGGAGTTATCCGGCTGTTGTCTTGTTTTGTATGTGTGCATGACAACAGGTGGGACAGGATCAGGGTCGAGAAGACGACGAAAGAAGACGAGTTTAGCGTGGTGATTCCGAACTTGGATAGATTTGATTTTAATACTTGAAATTAGTATTTGAACCTTAGATTTAGGTTGTACAGTGTTGTACCTTTATAATGAAATGTAGTTTTATGCAGATATGTATATTATTAGATGTCATTACCTTCCGCATATATATTTTAAAAAGAAAAATTTTTAGACCCTGTTTATCAGAACTGATAATTAAATCCAACGATGATTAAGAAGATGATTAGCGTCCAGGTCCCCACAACAGGTGGTATCAGAGCCGATAGTTCCTTTAGACTTAGATTATCAGAGTCATAGATCCTTTAGGAGGAGATAATCAGAGCGATAGATCCTTTAGACTGAGATAGTCAGAGTTGATAGATCTTTTAGCCTGAGATAGAAGAGAATGAGCGGGGTAGATTGAATTTTCTTTCCTTGCATGTGATTGCTAGCATGAGATTTATTTCAATGTTGATTACATTGTGTGTGCTAGCATGATTTATTGCTTTCCCTATTACATGTTGCTTGTTATCTGAGTTGATTGCAGCATGTAATTACTAAGCCTGGATCAGAACCGAGTCTGAATCAGAGGTATATGATCAGAGGAGGGCTGAGACAGATTGTATAGATGGTGTACTAATCTGTTTGATATTCAGATATACCGCCCCGAAGAATTTCAGAAAAGGGCAGTACTTCGTCTGAACAGAGAGATGTATCAGAAACTCAGTTAGAAGAAAAGATGAAGGAATTTGAGTTATTACAGCCACCGGTTCTGAATGGTACCGAGACATCTGAAGATTGTCAGAACTGGTTTGATGATATAGAAATCTTGTTCGATTTACTTGACTGTACAGATGAACAGAGGGTTCAAATGGTGCCTTATCAGTTACGAGAAGCCGCCAGGATTTGGTGGATTACCAGTAGAAGAATGTGGGCACAGAGAGGTACAGTGATGTCGTGTGAAATATTCAGAACTGAATTCTATCGAAGATTTTTCTCAGCTTCGTACCGAGAGGACAAGAAATTAGAGTTTGAGAATTTGAGCCAAGGGCCGCTGAATATTGACCAATATATTGCTAAATTCTCTAGTCTACTGCATTTTGCTCCTCATTTAGCTGGAAATGATGAAGCTATAGTAAATCAGTTCATCAGAGGGTTGAACTCAGAGGTAGTTGCATTTATGAATTTGCAGCGACCTTACCATTTTGCTGACATCCTGAGTAGAGCGAAGAGAGCTGAGGCGAGTCTGATTAGACAATTGACAAGGTTGTGTGTGAAGCCACTTCAGACATAGCAATCCCCTCTTCGATATGATCACGGCAGTACGAGTGGGAAGCAAGATGTGCTGAAAGCTCGAAAGAAGCCATTCAAGAAGCTAGGAAGCGATTCATCTAGCTCTAGTGTTTCTGGTCCAAGTTATACTGGAGTGTATTGCAGAAGTTGCTGAGGAAGACATTCCACCGAACAATGCCAGGGAGTAACTGGTAGATGCAATATTTGTGGACAGCCGGGACACTTTGCTAAAGTTTGTCCCTAGAAGCGTTCCCGAAGATCGTAGGGAACAGAGTTCACTTGAAACCACAGATTCAGAAGTCACAACAGGTACTAGTCTTTATGATTCTATTGCATTTGTATTGATATATACTAATGCATTTGTTAAGAATATCTTTGACTGAGTTTCATGGAGATATGCTGTATCTGTTGGGTTTGTATGTACTGTAGTATTGATGTCCTTGCTTGTTGAGGAAGTGTTGATATCAGAGATTTTTGTATATATTGTATACTACAGTAAGATGAGAATGAAATAGAAATAGCTTATGATGTACTTGTGTTCCTGATTTGAACTCATTATTGATAAGCATATGCTGAACAAGTACAGACATATTGTAGAATTTTTCCAGAAATGGTAAGAGTCAGACCAGATATGGCTGATGAGTAGAGATTCACTGTAAGGATTCTAGATTTCGAATTCCTTTGATATCTGTGTTGTTTATGACTCGATTGATACAGAAAGGAACAGATGGTATCCTTATGTATTCAGTAAACTTACTGAAATCGAGTATAGCATTGACAGATTTGTCAATAATGTACGAGTGGGCTGATGTTTGCCTAGATAAGATTTTAGATATGCTTATATCAGAAAGATAGATTTCAGAATTGAATTCAGATCAGATATTGAATGTTGTTTTAGAGTCTAGCACAGAATAACATTGAATGTACAGAATGATACAGAATGAATTGAAAGATCAGTAGAAGAATATCGACCAGGAGTACATCTGATTTAGTGATACTCTTTGGCATGTGTCAGTATATTCAGAGATGTTCTGATGATTCTATACTTTTTATATCTATGAGATTCTGATATATTTGCAGTATTTGATTGATCGAATCGAATATTTGAAGGTTCTATTGAATATTCTGAGAACTGTAATGATTGTATACAGAAATTATTCAGATAAGAATCTTGCTTGAAAACAGATTGTATTCAGAGTATGCGTTATCTGAAGTTAGTATACAGATTGACTTTGACACAGTAAAGATTGTGATCAGGGGCTGATAATGATATCGATATGAGAAAGACCAGAAATTTCAGAAAGGTCAGAATTTCATAAATATATTTTGTCTGATTTGACAGATTATTTATTCGACTGTTGCTTTATATCTGCTGAGTATTGTGATTGTTGTAAATCAATATTCGTGATATCTTATATTGATTAGGAGCATAGTTTAATTGCAGATGAGATATAGCAGCTGATCAGAATGATCTGAAGATATTTACTAGAACTAGTTGTTTTATGAGTTCACTGAACTCACTAGATCTGTATAGGTTACTGATATTTTGTATCTGATTTGATATTACTGTTGTTTTGAATTCGTATATGATACAGATTGTTGTGAACCGTTGAGAATATATACAGTTCAATTGTATTAGAGTTGTTTTTGAGAGGTACAGCTATTCAGAAATGCGATCAGAATGTTCAGAGCTTGATTGATAATCAAAATGGAGCATCGATCAGAGAAACAGATAGGTGATTTTGTATTTTGTATTAGACTGATTGTGTTATGATATCAGAATGTTTCAGAGTTGTATAACAGAATTGATATTTATAATCAGAGCCGAATACCAGGTAGGTATTTCTTCTTTGATTTATATTATTAACTGATTGTTTGTGCCGAATAGTTCGAATCAGATATCACAGATAGTGTCAGACATGCACGTTAGTGGATTCAGTTGTTATTCGGATAACAGACAGTTTGGATATAAACAGATTAAATCAGTTAGAATAGAATTGGTACGGAAATGTTGGCAGAAATCATATTGATATGTTTGAATCGCTAACAGAAAAGACAGAAAGATAAATATCAAAAGATTATTATAGAATTTGTATATTTCTAAATAGAAATGGGAGTGCATTTCTATGGCTGTTGTAATGAAATTACCGCCATTTACTTCAGATGGTAAGATAATATGCTTATGATTGACAGATTGTTCAATCCATATCTATTAGTTTGTACAAGATTACGTACAAACAGAACCAGATGACACAGATTGATGTCAGAGGAATGATCAGAGTCAACAGAATGTTGAGATAGAGTATATCAGAACGTGACTTTCTGGTTGATTTTGTACTTGTGCTAGAGTATATCATGAGTTTCTTCTTAGATTGTGTTACAACTGGCAGACAGTCAGAATGTATTGTCCAGATATTGGAAGATTTTGGTAGAGCTATAGAGTGCTAGATGTTAGCCCTAATTGATATGACTTATTATCAATGCGTGACAATACCTATCAGCCTACCAGATGGGTAATGAGATAGTTAGAGTCAGGACCGTATACAGTGAATACTACCGATTTCTATTTCTCTTGAAGAAATTCGAAGGAAGATAAAGATAGTTCAGAAAGAACAGATGTCATAAACCAACGTCGGATGATGACGATTGGTATTTAAAGATAAAGATTGAGTATATCCTGGACCGGGATAAACAGATTTGATAACAACTGATAGTAGTGATTTGCTATGAGCTGTGGTTTAGTATATACAGATGTTGTATAGCCAGTATGGTGAGATTGAGATTTCAGAACAGATTCATTGAGATGAGTTCTGCTTTGAACTCTGTATACATTTCTTCTGTTATATCTGAATAGATTGCTTGTGAGTTCGAGGACTAACTCAGATCTAAGAGGGGGAGAAATGTAATGGCCGTGATTTAATTATTATAATCAGACGTTGATTAATTATCATGATAGAACTCAAATGACGAGGCCGGGCGTAGGTGCAAGAAAAATAAGATTTTGTACAGAACTCGTGGCGCCCGAGCGGTAGAAAGAGACTGCCCGAGCGCCAATGCACCATAAATATGGATTTTGGACAGAAAGTCTGGCGCCCGAGCGGCAGAAAGTTACCGCCCGAGCGCCAGTGTTCCATAAGAATATCCTTCGGACAGAACTTGTGGCGCCCGAGCGGCAGAAATTTACCGCTCGAGCGCCAGTGTGTAAATTGCCGAGGCTTGGACAGAAGGCTCCGCGCTCGAGCGGTAAAGATTGACCGCTCGAACGCGAATCATGCAAAACGAGATTTCGCCACTTGCCTCTTGCATGCATCGTATGTGTGTATATATATATATATATATATGTATACTTCGAGATTTCTTCAGAAAGAAGAACGAAGGATTCGAGAAAGGTTCCGGAATAGGGTTGAAAATCCTTACGTCTTTTGTGAGAAATCCGCCCGTCTGATTTTAGATCCAACTTCGGTACCGTGTTCCTATCAACACAGGCTACAACTGGACGTAAGTTTTATTACGTTTAGACATGAGTTGAATTTATGATGTTGTCAGAATTGAATAGAATTCATATATGATGTTATTGTCATGATAGACATCATAGAATCAAAGTCAGATCGAGAAACAGACTGCTTATGTAATTGTTATGAATTTCAGAAGATCTTGACTGAGATTTAACACTAGACTTGTAGTGTTCTTGATTTAAGAATAGAAAGATGAGTTTTTCTATGTTTTCTGGCATTATATCTGTGATGTTTGATTTGACGGGGTTATCAAGATTGTATTGTGTACCGTTGAAACATCAGTTGATTCAGATTGTTCAGATTCAGAAATGAATTCGATTGTATGATGATATCGTTGATATGGATTAGATTGTATCAGTTTCGATATTGATCAGATTATATACAGTGTTGAGTATTGACCAGAACAGATTGTGTATTGAGTTATTCATTGACACAGTGTATTCGATATTGTCATTTCAGATTTGATATGGACAGATTTGAATACAGGTCATCGTCCTCCTCAGACCGGGACGACAAAGGTATAATTAATGTGATATTCGGGAAGCATAACTCAAATTAGATTAATTTGAGTTTCCCAATAAAATCACATACTAGATTATTGTTTATGTTGTTACCTGATTATGCTTTGATTATAGAATTGTATTCAAGCATATAAGATAATTGTGATATTCAGTTATGAATATGATTATGCTTTGTTTACAGATTGTTATTCATTGCATTTAAGATAGGAAAGTTTTGACAGCCATTGTCAGACTTCTAGACGTTCGGTGTATCTCAACTTAGGAGTAGCCATTACTCCTATTGCCAGCCGTCGATACAGCTCGGACCGAAGTCTAGGAATAAGACGTACAGTTACCCCGAGTGGTTGGGTAGGTGACAGCCAGTGACGTCTTATTCACCCCGGGATCCCTAGAGTTAGAGATGAGTCGAGTCTAGACATGATTTGACTAGAAATGCATGCGTTTATGAATTGGTTTCATAGACTATGGAACCTACTGAAAGCGGACCGTTTACGGTGGCCGGAAGCGCAACGGAAGCACAAAAATCGAATTTTTGACACAAAAAATTTCGGCCACCTAAAGATCTTGTGTAATATTTACAAAATCAAAAAACATACATAGGATGTTAAAGAAATGTACCTATCAACTTTAAAAAGTTGATTGTGGCTCCAACTTTGTTGTCAAACAACAAAGCTCTTCAAGGCATGAAGATCTACAAGCTCCTCCTCCAAATCCTTGAAACTTTCCTTCAAATTAGGCCCACCACCAACTAGGTAGATCCCCTCAAATATTGCACTAGAAATATTTGAGGATTTTTCAAAGAGAAGAATTTTTCTCCAAGAAAATGAAGAACAAAATGGAAGAAAAATTGGGAGAGAATCATGAGAGGGAATTCGGCCATATGCTAGATAGAATGGGGAGAGGAGACTTGTCTTGGATGTCCAAAAAGCAAAAGCAAAAACACCTTTTTGCATGCCATGCTTTGATATCCCAAAAAGTAGTCTCCAACTCTTCACCTCCCATGCATGCACATTATATTATATGGTTTTTAATCAAATTAAAAACATTGGACTAAATTTAATTATCTCAAACATATTTGAGACTAATTAAACATTACTTGAATTTACTCAAATCCCACTAGTTAAATAATTATTTTAATTGAGCTCTACCAGACTCAATATTATTTAATTAATTCAACACTTGAATTAATTTAATTATTTGGACTCTACTAGGTCCACTAGTGTCTAATTAATTCAACACTTGAATTAATTTAATTTAGTCCATAATAATGTTTATGAAAATCACAATTTTCAAATACATCATTCTCTTGGCCAAATTTTAATTTAGGAACACTTCCGTAAATTAAAATTTACATTTCTCTCATAGAAGTCATACTTCTATTTTTCTTTACACTTATAAACACATTTATAAGCCGTTCAACACTTTGAACTATTTTCTCCTTTATAGAAGTCATACTTCTAATTTTCCTTACGCTTATAAACTCCTTTATAAGCCGTTCAACACATTGAACTATTTTACTTCTCATCGGGATTTACAAAGCTAGTACTTGTGTGGCCCTCAATGGTTCATTGATACAACTAGCCGTGGGTTCACATCTCCATGTGATTCGGACTAAACATGTCCTTATTCGAGCATACCCCAATTGCTCCATTCTCACTTATCAACTCCTTGATAGTAAGAACGTCAGAACTCAAGTCTGATAGTACCCAACCAATCACATTAAACGCCTAGCAGCATCGCTTACGTGATTCCCTAGGTATCACATGATAGTGCCTGCAAGAACCATTCAATTATGGTTAGCGTACAGTACGGTCCCTTCAACTCATATATCCCGATCGATTCGACAACCATTGGTTTATCGAGAGTTGTCAATGAATCGATACTATGTGTCATGTTGTAGTTGCATCGATGGTGTAATCTATAAAACCCCTTTCATAATTACAACCATACTCTGGCCAGAGATTTCGATCTACATACACATGATAACACATAGGATATCCATACCCGAAGGTAAGCGGTGAATCCCCGACTACAATGCATCGACTCCTATGTGTTTCGACATAACACCCAACCTTGCCACCTGATGACCCCATGAGAGTAGGTAAACAAGTCAAAGTGTAATTCTAGCACATAGAGTCTCAATGTTGTCCCGGGTCATAAGGACTAATTCTGTACAACCATAAACCAGGACTTTTCCACTCGATAAGTGAGAACCACTTGGAAAGTCCTTTTATGGAGGGTTGTTCAGTGCACTCTACAAGGAGCACCTATCTGCATGTTCGGACATCACAATGTCCCCTACCAATGAAACATGGTACTCACATCGCAGATACTAGTCTCTAACTCGAGCGGCCTATATCCTTCTTAGTGGCGGCTGAATCGACTAGGAACCGTGTAGAATATACAGTATTACAAATATGAGTTTCATGATACTCATCATATGAGCATCTCATATTCTTTCTACTATTTGTATATTCAAGAGCTTTATCTATGCAGCTAGCATGGGTATACAGATAAAGATTCGCCAAAATAATAATTTCAAATATTATTAAAATAAAGACTGCTTATTCATAGAGTTTCATTGTGAACACTCGGCCAACACTTGGCTCGACGGGCACCTACTCTAACAATCTCCCACTTGCACTAGAGCCAACTACCCATATGCTTAAAACCCATTGATTCGCGATGCTTGTCGAACAATGGTCCAGGTAAAGGCTTAGCTAGTGGATCAACAACATAATCTGCGGAGCCGACTTTGTCAATAGACACTACTCTTCTTTCCACAATCTCTCCGAGGATGTGGTACTTTCTCAATACGAGTTTGGATTTCTGATGAGACCTTGGCTCCTTTGCTTGAGCTATAGCTCCCGTGTTGTCACACAACACCGGGACAGGAGCAACTCCATTAGGAATGACGTCCAACTTTTGGATGAAATTCCTTATCCAAACAGCCTCTCTTGCTGCATCTGATGCAGCAATGTATTCGGCCTCTGTGCTGGAATCCGTAACATTGTCTTGCTTGGAACTCTTCCAAGAGACAGCAGCACCGTTGAGCATGAATACAAAACTAGAGGTTGACTTCGAGTTATCGATATCGCTTTGGAAGCTAGAGTCGGTATAGCCTTCCAATTTCAGTTCTCTACCCCATAGACCAAGAACAACTTATTGGTCCTTCTCAACAACTTGAGGATGTCTTTCACAGCTTTCTAGTTGTGGAAGACCGGGGTTCGATTGATATCTTTTCACTACACATAGTGAAAACGCCACGTCAGGACGTGTAGATATCATCCCATACATGATGTTACCAATTGCCGAAGCATACGGAATGCGTGTCATCGTCACTATCTCTGCATCAGTCTCAGGAGACAGACTTGGATAGGGACACGCCATGACACATTGGTAGATGTCCTCTCAAGGACGCATCCATCGAGAACCGCTTCACGATGGTATCATGTATGTGGACTGGGTGAGACCAAGCCATCTTTTCGATCTATCTCAATAGATCTGTATTCCCAATACAAAAGATGCTTCACCCAAGTCGTGCATCGAGAACCTACTCGCTAACCATATCTTAGTTGATTGCAACATTCCTACATCATTCCCAATGAGTAGAATGTCATCAACATTCAACACCAGGAATGTCACAACACTCCCACTGACCCTCTTATACACATAGGGTTCCTCAGGATTCTTAGTAAATCAAACTATTTGATTGTACTGTCGAATCTGAGGTTCCAACTCCTAGATGCCTGTTTTAGATCATAAATAGATCTTTGAAGTTTGCATACCATATGCTTACTTCCGATAGATGTAAACCCTCCAGGTTTGAGACATGTAAATAACTTTCTTAAAATCCCCATTAAGAAAGACTGTCTTAACATCCATCTGTCATATCTCACAGTCATACCATGCAGCTATGGCTAGCAAAATCCTTATGGACTTGAACATTACGACTGGGAAAAGGTTTCTTCAAAGTCAACTGGATGAATTGGCATCAGATAACGCTTCCTTGAAGGTCCATGGATCACATCCATGGTTAGGCTCATCATGGCCCTCTTCAAGAAGCTGACCATACCTCATAGGTGGTCTCGAGAGTCTCTCGGATATTTTAGGAGCTTGTATCTCCTCTCTTGGCTCATCGGGTGTGGGTTCCATAATTGTGGGTTTCTCTCGAACCTCTTCGAGTTCTATCATCTCCCTTTTTCTATCCAATAGAAAATCCTTTTCCCAAAAAGGTTGCATTCCTAGAAACAAACACTTTTGTTTCTTGGGGATGATAGAAATGATATCCAACTTAATTCCATGGATATCCCACAAAGTAACATAAAATGGATCAACAATCCAATTTATCTCCCACTACCTGCTTCACATAAGCAGGGCTCCCCATATTCTAAGATAAGAATATTTGGGAGGCTTACCCATCCATATCTCATATGGTATCTGCCTTTGAATGGACATTTAGTAGAATATCTTTTACTTTTAAGTTATAGAGATCGTTTTTCAAGTTCTCAAGTACCAATTAAACATTCATTCTTGTAAATGTTGCAAACACCTTTGCTAAATAAACAAGAATATCCATTTTTATCACAATAGAAATGGAAACAATGTTTTACACCAAACAGGTACAAACAAAACATCTCTTAAAATTAACTTAAATCATTGTTCAACAATAAGTAAACATCCTTAATAGCCTTGGCAGCAACTCTTGCTCCATTGCCCATCCTCAAGAAGGTCACACCTTCCTTAAGCTTCCTACTTCTTCCCATCACTTGTAACCCATTACAGAGATGTGAGTCACAACCGGTATCTAATACCCAAGAAGTAGAGTTAATTAAAATGTTTACTTAAATTTAGAACATACCGTTTCCAGAACACTTCTGGGCAAGATATTCTTTGCAATTACGCCTCCAATGTCCAGGCTTCTTGCAGTGATGACATACATCATTAGTCTTGTCAGCCTTAACTGGTCTGGCTGCCTCAACAGGGTTCGAGATTGCCTCAACAAGGGCACGTTCTTCTCGGGACGTTGGAAAGAACTCTTCTTTCCCTTCCCATGTGGATCAATCTTCGTACCAGATGAAGAACCCACATAAAGAACCAACTTCTCTTTCTTGATGGTGGATTCAAACGTAACAAGCATGTTCACCAACTCCTCAAGGGTCGGTTCCATCTTGTTCATGTTGAAGTTCACCACAAAAGGATCAAATGAGCTAGGCAGCGATAACAGCAACATGTCGGTGGTCAACTCCGAAGGCAGGATCAGATCCATGCCAACGAGCTTGTCCACGAGCCCGATCACCTTTAGGCCATGCTCATGGACCGAGGTCCCCTCTCGCATGCGCAAAGTGATCAGCTCCTTGACGGTAGCATGCCTAAGAGGACGCGTTTGCTCTCCAAAGAGCTCTTTGAGATGCAAATGAATGTCAGCAGCACTCTTTGCACCCTCAAAACGCCTCTGTAGCTCATCGTTCATAGAAGTCAGCATATAACACCTGGCTATCAAGTCATGGTCACACCATTCCTTGTAAGCCTGCAATTCCTCAGGATTGCAGTCAGTCGGAGCCTCAACAGGGGGCGACTGAGTTAGTGTATATGTTACCCTTTCCGAATTTAAGACTATTTTCAAATTTCTTAGCCAAGTGAGGTAATTAGGTCCAGTTAATATGTGTTTGTCGAGTATTATAGATATCAAATTGCGCATCGAAGACATTGTCGATTTGTACTGAAAAGTAAAAACAGATAAATGTTGATGACTATTTTAAATATTTAGTAAGATATGAAGTTTGGACTTATACTTCATAAATATTTGCTCCCACTGTTTTGACATCTTTCACTACCCTCTAGTGAAAACGGGAAACTCCTTTCCTCAGTAGGTACGTAAGGTCCAATTAGCGAATTATGATCCCGAATAATATCAGCCAATCACAAAACCTAAAAGGTAGTTTCCAATTGCATCACAATGCAACCCTTAACGTAAACTTTTGTCTCACGTTTGATTAGGACCCAATAATATGACGTCATTCATCTTCACGTGTCAAGCCTTACCCATCGATGTTGAACCTTAATGGACGGTCGCCATGAGTTCCCTCAATAATATGAGCCGAAATCATGGGAGTTCCACGTAGTTCACATCACCATGTCAATGGATGTCACAGCTTTCCGGCACTCGAGGCTCCCCAATAATATGAGCTGAGCCCCGAGTACGGGTAGCGTTCATCATGCACCCATTGTCGATGGAAGACAAGGAAATTATAAACAAATTTATAATTCCCCTTTTCGGGCTTGATATTAATTTTGAATCTTATTCAAAATGAGGGTTTTTAATTTTGAAAGGTCTCATCATTAATTTTATTTTAAAAGCTCGCCATGTTTGATCGTATGTTTGCCGGATTCATGCAACTTTGTTATTATAATAATAATAACGCACATACTCATTATTTATAACATATCATGCATATATCATAAATAGAAAACAATACAAGGATGATCAATCGCCCCAAAACTAATGGCCCGTGTGAGCCAAACACGGGCCTAGGCCCAATCCTAGGGTAAATGCACGGGATGCAATGCAACTAAATTATTACATTAGCATCCAATATTACATGTCTTCGATCTTCATAATCACCAAAGCCACCATCTTCCAATCTTGATCTTCCCCTATTCTAATATTTACAAATAAATATCCATAGCACATAGGGATACATCTCATGGGGTGGGAACGGGCCATAAACCAAGCCCACTTGATAAATTGATAATTATTACAATCATTCAACACAAATATCCTAGCATACACCTAGCAAATTGGGCTTGGGCTTTTGATCATCCTTCATGCATAATATCACATATCATACACCATCAATTAATTATCACTATAATTAATTGATCCAATATTATATATCTTGATCCAATCACTAACCGCCACAATTATAAATTAAATTAACAAAGTATACAAACACCTTTGTCTACTTTCAAATTAATTTATTTATAATCGAATTTCTTGTAAATCACCATTTACTATAAATAATTGAAGTCCTACTTCAATTATTTATTTTATGAGAAAATATGTGCAACAATTGTAAATTTAAACTTAAGGGCCCAAAACCCATTTTTCACCAAAAATACTTAGGCCCATTTAAATTTCACAAATAATGTTGTCCATCCAATGGCCCAACATCTCAAGGCCCATGACACTAAGATTGTCCAAAACACTTTTGGAAACCCTAGCCGTCATCGCCGTCGCCGGAGCTCCGTCGCCGGATTCCGGCAACAAAAAAAAAATTTTTTTTTTTTTTTTAAAAACTGAACATTTCGGGCAGCCCCTCGGGCTGCCCTATGCTGCCCGAAATTATCGGGCAGCCCGAGGGGCTGCCCGAAAAACATTTTTTTTTTTTTTGTTTTTCTTCAAAAAATTTCGGCCTTCACCATACATGCACCAAAAAATTTCTCAAGCGGTTAGAAATCGATCTCAACATAATATTACGTAAATATTACACAAAATCCGTAACCTTAGCTCGGATACCACTTGAAAGCGGACCGGTTACGGTGGCCGGAAGCGCAACGGAAGCACAAAAATCGAATTTTTGACACAAAAAATTTCGGCCACCTAAAGATCTTGTGTAATATTTACAAAATCAAAAAACATACATAGGATGTTAAAGAAATGTACCTATCAACTTTAAAAAGTTGATTGTGGCTCCAACTTTGTTGTCAAACAACAAAGCTCTTCAAGGCATGAAGATCTACAAGCTCCTCCTCCAAATCCTTGAAACTTTCCTTCAAATTAGGCCCACCACCAACTAGGTAGATCCCCTCAAATATTGCACTAGAAATATTTGAGGATTTTTCAAAGAGAAGAATTTTTCTCCAAGAAAATGAAGAACAAAATGGAAGAAAAATTGGGAGAGAATCATGAGAGGGAATTCGGCCATATGCTAGATAGAATGGGGAGAGGAGACTTGTCTTGGATGTCCAAAAAGCAAAAGCAAAAACACCTTTTTGCATGCCATGCTTTGATATCCCAAAAAGTAGTCTCCAACTCTTCACCTCCCATGCATGCACATTATATTATATGGTTTTTAATCAAATTAAAAACCTTGGACTAAATTTAATTATCTCAAACATATTTGAGACTAATTAAACATTACTTGAATTTACTCAAGTCCCACTAGTTAAATAATTATTTTAATTGAGCTCTACAAGACTCAATATTATTTAATTAATTCAACACTTGAATTAATTTAATTATTTGGACTCTACTAGGTCCACTAGTGTCTAATTAATTCAACACTTGAATTAATTTAATTTAGTCCATAATAATGTTTATGAAAATCACAATTTTCAAATACATCATTCTCTTGGCCAAATTTTAATTTAGGAACACTTCCGTAAATTAAAATTTACATTTCTTTCATAGAAGTCATACTTCTATTTTTCTTTACACTTATAAACACATTTATAAGCCGTTCAACACTTTGAACTATTTTCTCCTTTATAGAAGTCATACTTCTAATTTTCCTTACGCTTATAAACTCCTTTATAAGCCGTTCAACACATTGAACTATTTTACTTCTCATCGGGATTTACAAAGCTAGTACTTGTGTGGCCCTCAATGGTTCATTGATACAACTAGCCGTGGGTTCACATCTCCATGTGATTCGGACTAAACATGTCCTTATTCGAGCATACCCCAATTGCTCCATTCTCACTTATCAACTCCTTGATAGTAAGAACGTCAGAACTCAAGTCTGATAGTACCCAACCAATCACGTTAAACGCCTAGCAGCATCGCTTACGTGATTCCCTAGGTATCACATGATAGTGCCTGCAAGAACCATTCAATTATGGTTAGCGTACAGTACGGTCCCTTCAACTCATATATCCCGATCGATTCGACAACCATTGGTTTATCGAGAGTTGTCAATGAATCGATACTATGTGTCATGTTGTAGTTGCATCGATGGTGTAATCTATGAAACCCCTTTCATAATTACAACCATACTCTGGCCAGAGATTTCGATCTACATACACATGATAACACATAGGATATCCATACCCGAAGGTAAGCGGTGAATCCCCGACTACAATGCATCGACTCCTATGTGTTTCGACATAACACCCAACCTTGCCACCTGATGACCCCATGAGAGTCGGTAAACAAGTCAAAGTGTAATTCTAGCACATAGAGTCTCAATGTTGTCCCGGGTCATAAGGACTAATTCTGTACAACCATAAACCAGGACTTTTCCACTCGATAAGTGAGAACCACTTGGAAAGTCCTTTTATGGAGGGTTGTTCAGTGCACTCTACAAGGAGCACCTATCTGCATGTTCGGACATCACAATGTCCCCTACCAATGAAACATGGTACTCACATCGCAGATACTAGTCTCTAACTCGAGCGGCCTATATCCTTCTTAGTGGCGGCTGAATCGACTAGGAACCGTTTAGAATATACAGTATTACAAATATGAGTTTCATGATACTCATCATATGAGCATCTCATATTCTTTCTACTATTTGTATATTCAAGGGCTTTATCTATGCAGCTAGCATGGGTATACAGATAAAGATTCGCCAAAATAATAATTTCAAATATTATTAAAATAAAGACTGCTTATTCATAGAGTTTCATTGTGAACACTCGGCCAACACTTGGCTCGACGGGCACCTACTCTAACACCTACTGTTATTGAGTTCAGTCATGTCGGCATGTTTCATGATTTAGATTGTTTATATGCATGTTTATCTGATTTGAGTTGCATATTTAGTTAGATTAGATTTCATAGATGATGAAATCTATTACTATTGTTTTTAATATATTCATGACAGCATGTTCCATGAATCAGTATGTGTATATGCATGTTTACCATGTTTTATATTGGGATTTATTCTCACCGGAGTTATCCGACTGTTGTCTTGTTTTGTATGTGTGCATGACAACAGGTGGGACAGGATCAGGGTCGAGAAGACGACGAGAGAAGACGAGTTTAGCGTGGTGATTCCGGACTTGGATAGATTTGATTTTAATACTTGAAATTAGTATTTGAACCTTAGATTTAGGTTGTACAGTGTTGTACCTTTATACTGAAATGTAGTTTTATACAGATATGTATATTATTAGATGCCATTACCTTCCGCATTTATATTTTAAAAAGAAAAATTTTTAGACCCTGTTTATCAGAACTGATAATTAAATCCCAACGATGATTAAGAAGATGATTAGCGTCCGGGTCCCCACACACATAAATTTGCACACATAATTTACACCTTTCTTATGTGTTCTGGTCCGATCCGTTCCGTCTATAATTATCTCAATTACTTCAATAATCATTCCAGATTAATTATCAATTACGGTAATCATACTCAATTCATTTCAGATTACGGTAATTAAATTCTCGGGCATTACATTTCTCCCCCTCTTAGATCTGAGTTCGTCCTCGAACTCACAAGCAATCAATCCAAATTTATCAGAAAAAATGTATAACAGAGTTTAACATCCAAACTCATCTCACTAACATCATTCTGAGGTATCTTTCTTCAATCAATCTCTGATTCTAGTCTGGAATCAGAATTTACCGAGTATATTGTCATAATACTTTTCACACTCATTCTGACATACTTAATCGGATAATACTGGCTATACAACATCCGTACATGCCCATCCATAGTTCATAACAAAGCGATACCAACATTTGTTATCAAATTTATTTATTTCAATCAAGGACAATTCTATCTCGACTTCAACTACCAATCATCATCATCCGATGTTGGTTTCCTTTAATCTGTTCATTCTGAACTGTCTTAATAACTATTGTCATACAGTAATTCATACATTGACAATAAATCATAATACTGAGTACTAACATCCAGTACCAAAGTTCTGCCAATATCTTCCAATATCTGGGTAGTATACTCTGACTGTCTATCTGTCAATCGGTGAATAATCTGCAAAATAACTTATGGTATGATCTGCTATAATTGCAATCTCAATCAAAATCACTATCTGATATAATCTACTGTGGCATTCTAATCTTTCTGACCACTTTTCTGACATCAATCTGTGTCATGGGGTCATGTTTGTACGTGATATGGTACAAACTGATAGATATAGATTGAACAATCTGTCAATCACAATCATATCATATTTCAATCTGAAGTAAATGGAGGTAATTTCATTACGAAAGCCATAAAATGCACTCCCATTTCTATTTAGAACCATACAATTCTGTAATAAATCTTCTAATTTCTATTTTTCTGTCTTTTCTGTAAGCGATTCAGACATATCAGTACAATTTCTGCCAACATTTCTGTGGGGACCCGGACGCTAATCATCTTCCTATTAATCATCTTTGGGATTTAATTATCAGTTCTGATAAAACAGGGTCTAAAAATTTTTCTTTGAATAATGTACTGCGGAAGGTAATGGAATCTAAACAATATATACATTTCTGTATAACAACTACAGTTCAGTAGAAAAGTACAATACTGTACAACCTAAGTCTAAGGTTCAATTACTAAATTCAAGTAATAAACCAAATCTGCTACAAGTCCGGAATCACCACGCTAACTCGTCTTCTCTCATCGTCATCTCGACCCTGATCCAGCCCCACCTGTTGTCATGCACACATACAAAACAAGACAACAGCCGGATAACTCCGGTGAGAATAAATCCCAGTATAAAACATGGTAAGCATGTATATAAACAAACTAATTTATAAAACACGCTATCACGTATAAAAACAATCTATTTCATAATCTATGAAATTAATCAAATAAGCATGCAACTCAAATCAGATAAACATGCATATAAACAATCTTAATCATAAAACATGCTAACCCAACTGGAAGCAGTAATGATGGGTCCCAAGATCTAGGCGCCACATCCATATAAGCATGTAGTTCTAATCAAATCATGTCTAGACTTGACTCGATCTATAACTCTAGGGATCCCGTTGTGAATAAGACGTCACTGTCTGTCACCTACCCTACCAATCGAGGTGCTGTACGTCTTATTCCTAGACTTCGGCCTGATCTGTATCCGCATCTACAATAGGGGCGGTGATCTTCCCCTAAGCTGAGATATCGCCGAACATCTAGAAGTCTGCCTGATCTCCAGACTGTCCTATCTTAATGCATGAATACAAAATCTGTAAACAAACATAATCATTCTAATGCAATGCCACAAGATCTGTAAACAAAGCATAGCAAGATTTGTATACAAGTTCTATAAACAAATCTATAAACAATCATATCAAAACATAAATAATAGTCTAGTATGTGATTTTATTGGGAAACTCAAATAAGATCTGATTTGAGTTATATCTTCCCAGATATCACATGAATTATACCTTTGTCTTCCCTATCTGACGAAGACGATGACCTGTATTCAACTCTGTCCATATCCAATATGAAATGACAATATCAAATACATAGTATCAATGAACAACTCAATATACAATCTGTTCTGATCAATACTCAATTCAGTATACAATTTGATCAATGTCTGAACAAGATACAATCTGAGTCATATCAACAATATCACAATAAATCGAGATCATATCTGAATCTGATCCATCTAAATCAACTGATGTTTCGACGGCATAACAATACAACTTGAATAACCCCGTCAATCTGAACATCACAAATATAATACTGAAACTCATAATCGGTGTCCATACAATCATAATCTGAATACTAACACAATTCTAATATAGAATCTTAGTCACTATCTTTCAAAAATCATAACAATTACAGACATAGTCTGTTCTTTAATCTGACTTCAATTATACGATATCTACGGTAGTAGAAACACCATATCTGAATCACATGCACTTCTAGCAACATCATATTTTCAAAACATCTCAAAACGTAACAAAACTTACGTCCTTGTATAGCTCGTAGTACGAGGAGAACGATACTACTTTCAGATTCGAATTCTGATCGACGGATCTTCCACAATCGCACTCAAAAAGGCGTAAGGATTTTCCTCTAAAAATCTCGGCCCTCTTATTGCATTTCTGATGAATTATACGTGTAATTCTTCTATATATATACTGCATGCCAATCATAAAACGTGGCATCAGTTTTCAAGTTACACGTTAGACCGCGGGTGCGGTGAGTGTAAGGACCGCGGGTGCGCTCAAGCGGTGATCATATCCAAAATGTTCGAAGCAACGACCGCGGGTGCTGTGTTATCTTTGCCGCGGGTGCGGTGTTTGCACCGTGGGTGCGCCCTCGCTAATACCGCGGGTGCAGTGTGGCTACGGAATTTGCACTCCATTTTCTGCACATGCACCGCGGGGGCAGTCATGCTAGCACCGCGGGTGCGGTCGTGCAAACTTCTAATTTCTCGTTTTCTGATCATGAAACACCTGGTTCTCAAATCTTTCTTCCCTCATTGCATGACATGCATTCTCATATCTTCCGAGTCTGTCGTTAATGAATATTAATAATCTTGGTTTAACGATTCTATAATTCTCGGGCATTACATTTCTCCCCCTCTTAGATCTGAGTTCGTCCTCGAACACTCAAGTAATTAATTCAGCTGTACGAGAAGAAATGTATACTAGAGTTTAAATCAAAACTCAAATCTCTGATTCCCATCTGGAATACAAATTCATAAAGTAGAACATCATAATGCCTCTAAACTCAATTTTGTCATATTGGTTATACAACATCTGTATAAATCAGTCATCGTTCAATAAAACAATACTAACAGTCATTGTTCAACCTGTTTATCCCAATCAAGGATATATTCAATCTTCCACTCTCAATACCAAGCATCAGCATCTGATGTTGGTTTATCAAATCTGTCATTTCTGAGCTATCTTTATTCCTTTCTGAATCTTCTTTATAAGAACTCTGTAGCACTTACTATACGATGCGTCATCTGTAACTATATCAGTACGGTTTTGATAGCGATCACCCCAAAATCACCCATAAAGTAACAAAACTTTATGTCAACTAGTGCTAGCATCCAGCACTACCACTCTCTGGATATCTTCCAATATCTGATTACTACACCCTGACTATCTGTCAATATCTCTGACTACCTGCCAATCTGTAATAAATCTGCATAAGAGAGCTTATAAGAGAATCTATCACAAGTACGACTCCATCAAAATCATAATCTGATATCATCTACTTCAATATTCTAATCCATCTAATTATTTCTTTGACATCGATCTATGTCATCTAGTTCTGTTTGTACGTAATCTGGTACAAACTGATAGATATAGATTGAACAATCTGTCAATCTTAATCATATCATATCAAAATCTAAAGAAAATGGCTGTAATGTCATTACGAAACCATAGAAATGTACTCCCATTTCTATTCAGAAATATACATATTCTGTAACAAATCTTCTGATTTCTATCTTTTTGTCTTCTTCTGTTAGCAATTCAGACCTATCAGTACAATTTCTGCCAACATTTCTGTACAATTTCTGCCATAACTGATCTAATCTGTTTATATCACAACTATCTGTTCGAATATAATATATTCACAAACATTTGCATGAAAGCTGACTTCACTACTGTGCGGTTCTGACACTATCTGTGATTCTGGATTCGAACTATTCTGTATAAACAAATCAGTAATAATATAAAATAAAGAAGAAATACCTACCTGGTATTCGGCTCTGATTATAAATATCAGTTCTTTTATACAAGTCTGAAACATTCTGATATCACAAGGTAATCAATCTTATACAAACACAAATCACATATCGGTTGCTCTAATCGAAACTCTGTTCTGATTATCGAAATACAATTCTGAGCATTCTAATCACATTTCTAAACTGTTGCAACTCTCAACTGGTTACAATATTTTGTCTCAAACATACATGCAAACCACAGTAATATCAATCAGATTCGAGATAAAAGCAGCCTATACAGATCTAGTGAGTTTAATAAAACTCATAAAATAACGATTGCTGGCAATACTGATAATTCTGACTACTGATAAATCTTCACAGTGCCCAAATCGTCTGCCATATCTCATCTGACTAATTTCTGTATACAATAATCACGGTTCTCTGAATATTCAACACATTCTTTAAATATTCAGCATAATCAATCAAATACTGCCATATATCCATAAATCATAGATATACCAAGCATAATCTTCAGAATACTTCTGAACATAAACGCTATTAATTTAGGATCAGAACTGAAATACCTTCAAGAGAATACTCAGTCATCTATCATTCTCAGCCAGTATTCAAATCTGTCAATTCTTTCAATTCTGTCTAATCATTCAGTATCTTCTATACATTCAATATCATTTTGTACTAAATTCTAAAACAACAATCAGTATCTAATCTAAATTCACTTCTGGAAGCTATCTTTCTGATATAACACCCAATCTGAAATCTCATCTGGCTAATGTCTTCCAACTCATACATCATTGACATATCTGTCAATGTTAGACTTGATCTCAGTAGATCTACTGAATACATAGGGATGCAATCTGCTCCTTTCTGTATTAATCGAGTCCTATACAATACCGGTATCAAAGGAATTCTAAATCTAGAATCCTTATTGTGGTTTCTCCATTGATCAATCATTTCTGATCTGAATCTTATCCTTTCTGGAAAAATTCTACAATATGTCTGTACTTGTTCAGCATATACATATCAATAATGTGTTCAAATCAGAAAACACAAATACCTCATAATCTATCTCTATCTCATTCTTATCTTACTGTAGTATACAATATTCTACAGAAAGTTCTGATATCAACATCTCCTCAACAAGTAAGGACATCAATACTACAGTACACCCAGACTCAACAGGTACAGCATATATCAATGCAATTCTTTCAAAGATACTCATAATGAATGCATTAGTATACATCAATACATATGCCACATAATCATAGAGTAACAGTACCTGTCACTATATCATCAAGTGTCTCCTGGGGCTGTTCTTCGATCACCATATCCAGATGGTCCTGCTCCCTGAAATCTTCGGGAACCTCTCTGGGGACAAACTCTAGCAAAGTGCCCCGGCTGTCGACAGATACGACAACTACCAGTAACTCCCTGGCATAGCTCCGTGGGATGTCTTCCTCCGCAAGTGCTGCAATACACTCCAATATAACTTGAGCTAGAACCACTCGAGCTAGAGGAACCACTTCCCAACCTCTTGAATGACTTCTTTCGAGCTTTCAGCAAATCTTGCTTTCCACTCATACTGCCTCGATCGAATCGAAGAGGGGATTGTTGGGTTTGGGATGGCTTCATGCACAACCTCCCTAGCTGTCTAGTCAGACTCGCCTCAGCTCTCTTTGCTCTACTCAGGATGTCAGCAAAATGGTAAGGTCGTTGCAAATTCATAAATGCAACTACCTCCGAATTCAACCCTCTAATGAATTGATTCACTACAGCTTCATCATTCCCAGCTAAATGAGGAGCAAAATGCAGTAGAGTAGAGAATTTAGCAATATATTGGTCAATATTCAGCTGCCCTTGGCTCAAATTCTCAAACTCTAATTTCTTGTTCTCTCGATACGAAGTTGAGAAGAATCTTCGATAGAATTCAGTTCTGAATATTTCCCACGACATCACTGTACCTTTCTCTGCCCACATTCTTCTACTTGTAATCCACCAACTCCTGGCGACTTCTCGTAACTGGTAAGGCACCATTTTAACCCTCTGTTCATCTGTACAATCAAGCAAATCGAACAAGATTTCTATATCATCAAACCAGTTCTGACAATCTTCAGATGTCTCGGTACCACTCAGAATCGGCGGCTGTAATAACTCAAACTCTTTCATCTTTTCTTCTAGCTGAGCTTCTGATACATCCATCTGTTCAGACGAAGTGCTACCCCTTTCTGGAAATCTCTGAGGCGGTATATCTGAATATCAAACAGATTAGTACACAATCTATACCATCTGTCTCAGCCCTCCTCTGATCATATACCTCTGATCCAGACTCGGTTCTGACTCAGGCTTAACAATTACATGCTGCAATCAACTTAGATACAACATCATGTAATAGGGAAAGCAATAAATCATGCTAGCGCACACAATGTAAGTCAACATTGAAATGAATCTCATGCTAGCAATCACATGCAAGGAAAGAAAATTCAATCTACCCCGCTCAGTCTCTTCTATCTCAGTCTAAAAGATCTATCAGCTCTGACTATATCATCTAAAGAATCTATCGACTCTGATAATCTAAGTCTAAAGGAACTATCGGCTCTGATACCACCTGTTGTGGGGACCCGGACGCTAATCATCTTCTTATTAATCATCTTTGGGATTTAATTATCAGTTCTGATAAAACAGGGTCTAAAAATTTTTCTTTTAATAATGTACTGCGGAAGGTAAGGGAATCTAAACAATATATACATTTCTGTATAACAACTACAGTTCAGTAGAAAAGTACAATACTGTACAACCTAAGTCTAAGGTTCAATTACTAAATTCAAGTAATAAACCAAATCTGCTACAATCCGGAATCACCACGCTAACTCGTCTTCTCTCATCGTCATCTCGACCCTGATCCAGCCCCACCTGTTGTCATGCACACATACAAAACAAGACAACAGCCGGATAACTCCGGTGAGAATAAATCCCAGTATAAAACATGGTAAGCATGTATATAAACAAACTAATTTATAAAACACGCTATCACGTATAAAAACAATCTATTTCATAATCTATGAAATTAATCAAATAAGCATGCAACTCAAATCAGATAAACATGCATATAAACAATCTTAATCATAAAACATGCTAACCCAATTGGAAGCAGTAATGATGGGTCCCAAGATCTAGGCGCCACATCCATATAAGCATGCAGTTCTAATCAAATCATGTCTAGACTTGACTCGATCTATAACTCTAGGGATCCCGTTGTGAATAAGACGTCACTGTCTGTCACCTACCCTACCAATCGAGGTGCTGTACGTCTTATTCCTAGACTTCGGCCTGATCTGTATCCGCATCTACAAAGGGGCGGTGATCTTCCCCTAAGCTGAGATATCGCCGAACATCTAGAAGTCTGCCTGATCTCCAGACTGTCCTATCTTAATGCATGAATACACAATCTGTAAACAAACATAATCATTCTAATGCAATGCCACAAGATCTGTAAACAAAGCATAGCAAGATTTGTATACAAGTTCTATAAACAAATCTATAAACAATCATATCAAAACATAAATAATAGTCTAGTATGTGATTTTATTGGGAAACTCAAATAAGATCTGATTTGAGTTATATCTTCCCAGATATCACATGAATTATACCTTTGTCTTCCCTATCTGACGAAGACGATGACCTGTATTCAACTCTGTCCATATCCAATATGAAATGACAATATCAAATACATAGTATCAATGAACAACTCAATATACAATCTGTTCTGATCAATACTCAATTCAGTATACAATCTGATCAATGTCTGAACAAGATACAATCTGAGTCATATCAACAATATCACAATAAATCGAGATCATATCTGAATCTGATCCATCTAAATCAACTGATGTTTCGACGGCATAACAATACAACTTGAATAACCCCGTCAATCTGAACATCACAAATATAATACTGAAACTCATAATCGGTGTCCATACAATCATACTCTGAATACTAACACAATTCTAATATAGAATCTTAGTCACTATCTTTCAAAAATCATAACAATTACAGACATAGTCTGTTCTTTAATCTGGCTTCAATTATACGATATCTACGATAGTAGAAACACCATATCTGAATCACATGCACTTCTAGCAACATCATATTTTCAAAACATCTCAAAACATAAGAAAACTTACGTCCTTGTATAGCTCGTAGTACGAGGAGAACGATACTACTTTCAGATTCGAATTCTGATCGACGGATCTTCCACAATTGCACTCAAAAAGGCGTAAGGATTTTCCTCTAAAAATCTCGGCCCTCTTATTGCATTTCTGATGAATTATACGTGTAATTCTTCTATATATATACTGCATGCCAATCATAAAACGTGGCATCAGTTTTCAAGTTACACATTAGACCGCGGGTGCGGTGAGTGTAAGGACCGCGGGTGCGCTCAAGCGGTGATCATATCCAAAATGTTCGAAGCAACGACCGCGGGTGCGGTGTTATCTTTACCGCAGGTGAGGTGTCTGCACCGCGCGTGCACTCTCGCTAATCCTGCGGGTGCAGTGTGGCTACGGAATTTGCACTCCATTTTCTGCACATGCACCGCGGAGGCAGTCATGCTAGAACCGCGGGTGCGGTCGTGCAAACTTCTAATTTCTCGTTTTATGATCATGCAACACCTGGTTCTCAAATCTTTCTTCCCTCATTGCATGACATGCATTCTCATATCTTCCGAGTCTGCCGTTAATGAATATTAATAATCTTGGTTTAACGATTCTATAATTCTCGGGCATTACAATTTCCGTACACATTCTGTCACGACTGATCTAATCTGTCTATATCATACCTATCTGTTCGAATATTATACATTCACAATCACCTGAATGAAAACTGAACTTACCACTGTGTATTTCTGACACTATCTGTACTTTCAGATTCGAACTATTCTGTATAAAAAAATCAGTTAATAATATAAAATAAAGAAGAAATACCTACCTGGTATTAGGCACTGACTACAGATATCAAATTCTGTTATACAATTCTGAAATATTCTGATATCATAAGATAATCAATCTGATACACACACAAATCACATATCGGTTGCTCTGATCGAAACTCTGTTCTGATTATCGAAATACACACAACCTATACAGATCTAGTGAGTTTAAGAAAACTCATAAACAACGATTGCTGGCAATACTGATAATTCTGACTACTGATCAATCTTCACAGTGCCCAAATCATCTGTCATACCTCATCTGCAAATAGAATATGCTCCCAAACAATATAAGATGTCTCAAATACTGATTTAGATCAATCACAATACGCAAGCAGATATAACATAATAAGGGAATAAGAGAATAAGAAATCTGTAAAACTCAGCAATTCTGACTTTCTGACATTTCTGCTAATTCTGATATATCTGTTACCTGTGTCGTTTACAGTCGCTGATTTCTGTCTCAACTGTGCACATAAATCGGTATACAAACTGCAGATATCACATATTCTGAATACAATCTGTTTCAATTATGATTCATACCTGACTAATTTCTGTATACAATAATCACGGTTCTCTGAATATTCAATAAAATCTTCAAATATTCCATTTAATCAATCAGATGCTGTTAACATATCAAATATCATAGATATAACAAGCATAAAATCATCAGAATATCTCTGAATCTAAGAGCAATCTGTACCCTTCTCTTAATCTTCAATATCATTCTGTACTGAATTCTAATATATAACCATTACCTGGTATCGATTCAATTCTGAAATCTACCTTTCTAATATCAAATATATCTGAAATCTTATCTAGGCAAATATCAATCAATCCTTACGTAACTATCAAATCCGTAGTTGCTCAACTCGATTTCAGTAGGTCTACTGAATAC
Organism: Primulina eburnea; assembly: GCF_022965805.1. Lineage (NCBI taxonomy): Eukaryota > Viridiplantae > Streptophyta > Magnoliopsida > Lamiales > Gesneriaceae > Primulina > Primulina eburnea. The sequence goes on along the minus strand of NC_133104.1, from coordinate 19,285,928 downwards.
ATAAGGATACCATCTGTTCCTTTCTGTAATAATCGAGTCATCAACAATACAATTATTAAAGGAATTCTGAATCTAGAATCCTTATCGGAAAATCTCCTTTTATCAGCCAGATCTGGTCTAAATCTTACCGTTTCTGGGACAATTTCTACGATATCTCTGTACCTACTCACCATTTCCATATCAGTAATGCAATTAAATCAGATCATCAACAACACAAGTACAACACAATCTACTCACCTCATTCTTATCTTACTGTAGTATATATATATCATTAAAATCTTAGATATCATCCTTTTCCTCAACCATCAAGGAAAGTAATACTACAGTACAATAAACCCAATAGGTACAACATATCTCCATGCTAATCAATCATAGATACTCATAAAAATGCATTAGTACGTATCAATACATATGCAATATAATCATAAAAGAATAGTACCTATGACGTGTTCTGAGTCTGTTCTTCTGTCATTACCACCAATGACTCTGTTTCCTAACCTTTTCGGAAGCCTCTCTGGGGACAAACTTTAGCAAAATGCCCTAGCTGTTTACAGATATTGCATCTACCAAGCACTCCTTGGCATTGCCCTGAGGGATGTCTCCCTCCGCAAGTCCTACAATAGACATCAGTATGGCTTGGACTGGAACCACTTGAGCTAGAGGAACCACTTCCCAACTTCTTGAACGGTTTCTATCGAGCTTTCAGCAGATCTTGCTTTCCACTCGTGCTGCCACGCTCAATTCGAAGAGGGGATTGCTGTGTCTGGGGTTGTTTCACACACAACCTTGTCAATTGTCTAATCAGACTCGCCTCCGCTCTCTTCGCTCTACTCAGGATGTCAGCAAAATGGTAAGGTCGTTGCAAATTCATGAATGCAACTACCTCTGAATTCAACCCTCTGATGAATTGATTTACTATAGCTTCATCATTTCCAGCTAAATGAGAAGCAAAATACAGTAGAGTCGAGAATTTAGCAATATATTCGTCAATATTTAACTGCCCTTGGCTCAAATTCTCAAACTCTAATTTCTTGTCCTCTCGGTACGAGACTGAGAAAAATCGTCGATAAAATTCAGTTCTGAATATCTCCCACGAGATCACTGTACCTCTCTGTGCTCACATTCTTGTACTGGTAATCCACCAACTCCTGGCGGCTTCTCGTAACTGGTAAGGCACCATTTTAACCCTTTGTTCATCTGTACAATCAAGTAAATCAAACAAGATTTCTATATCATCAAACCAATTCTGACAGTCTTCAGATGTCTCGGTACCATTCAGAACCGGCGGCTGTAATAACTCAAATTCTTTCATCTTTTCTTCTAACCGAGTTTCTGATGCATTCATCTGTTCAGACGAAGTACTGCCCTTTTCTGAAATTCTTCGCGGCGGTATATCTGAATATCACCCAAATTAGTACACAATCTATACAATCTGTCTCAGCCCTTCTCTGATCATATACCTCTGATTCAGACTCGGTTCTGATTCAGGCTTAATAATTACATGCTGCTATCAACTCAGATAACAAACAACATGCAATAGGGAAAGCAATAAATCATGCTAGCACGCACAATGTAGTCAACATTGAAATAAATCTCATGCTAGCAATCACATGCAAGGAGAGAAAATTCAATCTACCCCGCTCATTCTGTACTATCTCAGTCTAAAAGATCTATCAACTCTGACAATCTGATGTGAATCTTGACACGAATAAATAGCAAACACGATTAAAAATAAATCGCACCCTCTATTCAATTACGATATCAAGATCCGTGTGTTTTCCCGATCTTTTGATTCAAGTACTATGTGATATTCACCTCTAAACTAGCAAGAGTTTAGCAACAAATAAACACGAGTATAAACAATCGAAAACTATACGAACCTTCGAAGAACTTTGCCTACGACAATCCGCACAAGCAACGATCGACAAACGCCACAAAGTTAAAAACTTTGATAAGTTTGATTTTGATTTAACAAAGCTTGGCTTTGAAAAGTTGAGAGAAAATTCTCAAAGTTGATAAAATATCAATAATGAACAAAAGTTGAAAGTTTACATGGTCTTCTAGCATATATATAGATAAGGAAAATCTAAACCTAGAAATTGCATATTTAAAGATATCAAATCTACTTGCCAAAATAATTAAAACACTAAACTAAGAAAATATTCTCGTCCAAACGTAAAGGGCACGGACCCCGTGTATGCCTCCGTGCTCGGGCCCGTGTAGGCTCTGTAAATCTCAATCTCGAATGTATGAGACACGGACCCCGTGTACAGGTCCGTGTAGACTCGGTCAGCTTCTACTTGATTGTGATGCAACCCGAACCCTTCGAGTCTTGTTTCCAAGCTTTCATTGGTTGGATGAAGGGCAACATTCAACATCTTCAAGCGTCCTCTCGGGATTGGTTCTTGGAACGCATAGTGGCTGGCTAGATTCACATCATTCTCCCTTTCTTTAAAAAGATTTGTCCTCAAATCTTGTCTTTCTTGATAGCTAGGAAGATCAATACATTTCATGTCTTTTCCACAATCCTGCAAGTAGAGTTTAACAATGCTCGGGATAGAACCGGCTATTTCATTAAAATAAAATAACCCAACTTTGCACAGATGTATATGAAGTGGATTATTCAAAATAAAGAATCGCTCATCCTCACTCTTTTGGGCCATACATATAATTTCTTTTTTTGTTTCTTTGGCCTCTTTTTCACACAACTCTTTTTTTTCATCGATGGCCATCTCACTCTTTTTATCACTCCTTTTTTCGACCATCTCATTTTCTTTTTCTCTCAACTCATAACAAATTGCCTCACCACTACATATTACATTCGTAGACAGTTGAGTAAAGGAAACTTGCACATCATCTAACAACTCACCCTCCACAGCACAACACTCAATACTCACTTGAGACACAATTGGAGTATCAACATTCAAATCATTCACAAGTTTGGCTTCAAGGTCCACTACCTTCACATCCTCCTTTGGACATTGGCTAATATCATGCCCAAACTCTAGACACCAAATACATTGAATATCATAAGTGCTAACATTTGAAATTTTAGATGTACCTTGATATCCATGTTTTGAACTCCTCGTTGGTGTCGCCATACTTCTTTCCTCTTTACTCGACCTTCGTCTCTTCTCATTAATACTACCCTCAAGCCTATCCAACCTTTCATGTAAACCTTTAAATTCTTCCTCCATTCTTTTCCCAACTTCTACCAACAATGACTGAAATTGACTATCAAGCATATTGCACCCCCTTTTTTTTTTCTTCTTTTTTTTTTGGGTGAACAGTACGCTACAGTACCGTAAACAGTAACTCCGGCAGAAGAACAGTGATTCCGGCTTGAATAGTGGCGTGAATAGTAAATCCGGAGAAGAACAGTATTTCCGTCAATAAATAGTGCCGTGAACAGTACTCCCGTCAATGAGTAGTGCCGTGAACAGTACGTGAACAGTAATCCCGTCAATAATAGTGCCGTGAACAGTAATCCCGTAAATGAATAGTGCCATGAACAGTACGTGAACAGATATCCCGGCTGTGAACAGTAATAGCGAATTTTTTTTTTTTTTTTTTTATACTACTTGAATTCAATAAACCTTGAGCTCTGATACCAAATTATATGAATCTTGACACGAATAAATAGCAAACACGATTAAAAATAAATCGCACCCTCTATTCAATTACGATATCAAGATCCGTGTGTTTTCCCGATCTTTTGATTCAAGTACTATGTGATATTCACCTCTAAACTAGCAAGAGTTTAGCAACAAATAAACACGAGTATAAACAATCGAAAACTATACGAACCTTCGAAGAACTTTGCCTACGACAATCCGCACAAGCAACGATCGACAAACGCCACAAAGTTAAAAACTTTGATAAGTTTGATTTTGATTTAACAAAGCTTGGCTTTGAAAAGTTGAGAGAAAATTCTCAAAGTTGATAAAATATCAATAATGAACAAAAGTTGAAAGTTTACATGGTCTTCTAGCATATATATAGATAAGGAAAATCTAAACCTAGAAATTGCATATTTAAAGATATCAAATCTACTTGCCAAAATAATTAAAACACTAAACTAAGAAAATATTCTCGTCCAAACGTAAAGGGCACGGACCCCATGTATGCCTCCGTGCTCGGGTCCGTGTAGGCTCTGTAAATCTCAATCTCGAATGTATGAGACACGGACCCCGTGTACAGGTCCGTGTACACGTCCTTGTAGACTCGGTCAGCTTCTACTTGATTGTGATGCAACCCGAACCCTTCGAGTCTTGTTTCCAAGCTTTCATTGGTTGGATGAAGGGCAACATTCAACATCTTCAAGCGTCCTCTCGGGATTGGTTCTTGGAACGCATAGTGGCTGGCTAGATTCACATCACTATCTCAATCTAAAGGATCTATCGTTCTGATAATCTAAGTCTAAAGGAACTATCAGCTCTGATACCACCTGTTGTGGGGACCCAGACGCTAATCATCTTCTTAATCATATTTGGGATTTAATTATCAATTCAGATAAAATAGGGTCTAAAAATTTTTCTTTTTAAAAATGTAAATGCGGAAGGTAATGGAATCTAAATACTCTACATGTCTGTATAAAAATACATTCCAGTATTAAAATACTACAATCTGATCTAAGGTTCAATTACAAAAATTCAAGTAATAAAACCAAGTCTACAGTAAGTCCGGAATCACCACGCTATCTAGTCCAGCCTCTTTCTCATCTTGACCCCGATCCTTCCCCACCTGTTGTCATGCACACATACAAAACAAGACAACAGCCGGATAACTCCGGTGAGAATAAATCCCAGTATAAAACATGGTAAGCATGTATATAAATAAACTAATTCATAAAACATGCCGTCATGTAGAAACACAATATATTTCATAATCTATGAAATTAAGCATGCAACTCAAATTAGATAAACATGCATATAAACCATCTAAATCATAAAAACATGCTAGCACAACTGAAAGCAATAACGATGGGTCCCATGATCTAGGAGCCACATCCATGTAGGCATGCAGTCCTAATCAAATCATATCTAGACTCGACTCAATCTATAACTCTAGGGATCCCGTTGTGAATAAGACGATCTATCACCTACCCTCCCAATCGGGGTGACGGTATGTCTTATTCCTAGACTTCGGCCTGATCTGTATCCACATCTACAATAGGGGCGGTGATCTTCCCCTAAGCTGTGATATCGCCGAACATCTAGAAGTCTGGATGATCTCTCAGACTTTCCTATCTTAATGCATGAATACAATCAGTAAACCAAGCATTATTAGATAAAACATAAACAAGAATATAGTATGTGATTTATTGGGCAACTCAAGGATGATCTCGATTGAGTTGTTTCTTCCCGAATATCACATGAATTATACCTTTGTCGTCCCCGTCTGATGAAGACGAAGTCCTGTATTCAAATCTGTCCATCTCGAATCTGAAATGACAATATCGAATACGCTGTATCAGTGAATAACTCAATATACAATCTGTTCTGATCAATACCCAACTCAGTATACAATCTGATCAATATCTGAACAAGATATAATCTGATTCATATCATCGATATCACAATACAATCTGAATCATATCGAAATCTGATTAATCTAAATCAACTGATGTTTCGACGGCATAGCAATACAATCTGAATAACCGCGTCAATCTGAACATCACAAATATAATACTGGAATTCATAATCTGTGTCAACATAATTCATACTCTGAATAGTAGCACAATTCTAATATAGGATCTCAGTCAATATCTTTCAAAAATCATAACAATTACAGAAACAGTCTGTTCTTTAATCTGACTTCAATTCTATAATGTCTACGGTAGCAGAAACACCATATCTGATTCATATTCAATTCTGACAATATCATAAATTCAAAACATGTCTAAACGTAATAAAACTTACGTCCAATTGTAGCTGTCGTCACTAGGAACACGGTACTGAAGCCGGATTTAAAATCGTATACTCAAATCTTGCAAAATCACAATTTGAAGCTTCGATAGAATTTGGAGAATAACTCTCGTTTCTTTCTTCTGAAGTTGCTGAGTAAGAATCAATTGTACACTTATATATATATTGCATGCATAATGGATACGTGTCTTTCTCAAGATGTGCCACAAAACCTCTCGCGCATATGCGCGACATAACTCGCGCATATGCGCGAGACCTACTGGTCTCGGCGAACAGTACCCGCGCATATGCGCCACTCTTCTCGCGCATATGCGCCAAGGCTTCTGGAGGTGTCGCGCATATGCGCGCATGTCTTCGCGCATGTGCGCCAACCTTACTGTGATTCTCGCGCATATGCGCCACTCTTGATCGCGCATGTGCGCCAACACATAAATTTGCACACATAATTTACACCTTTCTTATGTGTTCTGGTCCGATCCGTTCTGTCTATAATTATCTCAATTACTTCAATAATCATTCCAGATTAATTATCAATTACGGTAATCATACTCAATTCATTTCAGATTACGGTAATTAAATTCTCGGGCATTACACAATCGACTGTAGCTCGATACTTGGCCAACATATCGATACCGATAATGCAATCAAAATCAGATAAACCAAGCACAATACAGTCTAGCTCAATCGTATGTCCATCGTACTGCAGTCTACAAGGTTTCACAGATTTCACTGATATCAAACCTATTCCTAACGGAGAAGAAACAGACACTACCGCAGACAATGACTCAATAGGTATTGCATGACTCAATGCAAATCTCTCGGAAATAAAAGTATGCGATGCACCAGTGTCAATCAGCACATATGCAGGATAACCAGAAATAAAAAAGTTACCTGCCACGACATCATCAGGTGCATCCTGTGCTTGCTCCTCAGTCAACGCAAATAGTCGGGCCTGCTGTCGAGGAGGCTGGTTCGCTGTCTGGCTCCCTCCCGGCCTCTGCTGTGACTGAGTAGACAGTGCTGGCTGAAAGGAATGAATGGCATAAGATCGTCTTCCTGTCTGAGCCGCTGATCCAGACGACTCAGCAGCCTGAGATCCCTGGGCACCACGCTGTGGACACACTCGGGCAAAGTGTCCATGCTGTTTACAAATGCGGCAATTGCCGAACACTCCTTTGCACTGCTCTTTGGAATGCCTCCCTCCACAGGTGCTACAGTATGGTCCTGTGTAACTCTGGCCCTGACCAGTCTGTCTAGAGCCACTCGAACTGGATGAACTACTTCCAGCTTTCTTAAATTTCTTCCCCTTAACTTTCAGGAAGTCTTTCTTCCCACTTCCACTACCACTTTCAAATCGAGGAAATGGTGGAGGCAGCTGTGAACTCGGTACTGAAGGCACAAACGAAGCCTCTTTCTGTCTTATCAGTCCGGCTTCGGCTCCCTTAGCTCGGTTCAGAGTATCAGTGAAATTGTTTGGCCTTCCGGTATTCACCAAGGTAAAAATTTCAGGATTTAGACCATTTATGAACTGGTCTGCAACGGCCTCATCACTCCCAGCCACATGCGGGGCAAATCGGAGCAGAGTAGAGAACTTAGCCACATAATCCTCAATGTTTAACTGGCCCTGTCTCAAGTTTGCAAACTCGGCTCCCTTGTCCTTCCTATATGAAACTGGAAAGAACCGTAGATAAAATTCAGTCTTAAACACATTCCAGGTAATGGCCGTACCTCGTAATTCCAAAGCCCGTTTTGTCGTGTTCCACCAGTGTTTAGCAACGTCATGCATCTGGTGTCCGATCAATTTCACCCTCTTTTCCTCATTATATTCCAACGATTCGAACAACGATTCAATATCGTCCAACCAACTTTCACATTCTACGGAATTCTCCTTTCCTTTCAAAGTCGGTAGATGGAATGACTGAAATCTTTTCAGCAATTTCTCCATCGCTGTAGGTGTCACATCCATGGGAGGATTTGAGGTACTCCCCTGTTCTGGCATTCTTCTCGGAGGCATATCTGATAACCAAAAGGGTTAGCAATTCCAACAATAATCCTGTTTCAAGCCTCCTCGGATCATCTTACAGCTGATCCATTCCAATAATATACAATACCATATCAATATCAGATAATTCAGGTAGCATATATTAAAACAGGAACCATGCTAGAAATCAAAAGCAGGAAAGAAAATCAATCTACCCCGCTCACTAGCTTCTATCTCAGTCTTAGGGATCTATCGCTCTGATACCACCTGTTGTAGGGACCCGGACGCTAATCAAGTTCTTAATCATCTTTGGGACTAGTTAATCAATTATAAACAGGGTCTAATTTTTTTTTTTTAAATGCGGAACGTAGTGAAATTAAAACATATATATATATCAGTATATAAAATACAAGTCCTGTATTACAACACATTTATTCAAACTAGGGTTTGACAACTACTATCAAGTGTTCAACCCTATCTCTAGTCCAAGTCCGGTGCCACCACTCTAATCACGATCTCTCTCTTCATCTCCTGGACCCTGATCCTGTCCCACCTGTTGTCAAGTACACATACAGACAAGACAACAGCCGGATAAACCGGTGAGAATATACTCCCAGAAAATTCATAACAATTCCATAATCAGTCTGTTTCTTAATCTGACTTCGATTCTATGATGTCTAACATGTCAAGAACATCATATATGAATCCTATTAAATTCTGACAATAGCATAATTTCAAAGCATGTCAAAACGTAGCAAAACTTACGTCAATGTGTAGTCTACGTCGATAGGATTACAGTACTGAAGTAGGATTACAATTCAGACGGACGGATTGCTCGAACGATTGAAATCTAAAATCGAATTCAAAGATTTCCCTCAAATCTAATTTCTCGTTTCTGAGAGAATTACAATGTGTGTATATATATATATATATATATATATATATATATATATATATATATATACATACTCACGGCCCACGATGAACCAAGTGGCACGTTTCCTTTCTGCATGTCTCGCGCTCGGGCGGACATAATTTTCCGCCCGGGCGCGTTCTCGGCGCTCGGGCGGTTAAATATTACCGCCCGGGCGCGAAGGGTTCTGCCCTCCAAGTATTCTTTGGCGCTCGGGCGGTCAAAAACTACCGCCCGGGCGCCGCATCTTCTACCCGAAGCCTTGCACAATTCATATGAACTCTTATTTCGTGTCCCGATTAATCCTTTCATAATCATATCAAATTATCGTTCAATGATTAGAGATTATTAGGATCAAATTTCTCGGGCATTACAATTTTTCTTTGAGAAGTGTAGTGTTTCTTCAACAATTGAAGAACAAAAAAATTGGAGAGGATGAATAGTATTTTCGACCACTATTCATGCTAGGAGAGAAGGAGAGATATTTTTTTGGTTGTGGGAAAAGTTAAAGTAAAAAAGTTGCATGCCAAGCCTTGGTTGTAATGCCCGAGAATTATAGAATTGTTAAACCAAGCCTATTAATTATTAATCTTCATTAACGGGAGACTCGGAAGATATGAGAATGCATGACATGCAATGAGGGAAGGAAAGACTTGAGAAACCAGGTGTGGCATGATCAGAAAACTAGAATTTAGAAGTTTGCACAACCGCACCCGCGGTGCTAGCACGACCGCCCCCGCGGTGTGTGTGCAGAAAATATAGTGCAAAGCCCGTAGCCACACCGCACCTGCGGTATTAGATGGAGCGCACCCGCGCTGATGACACCGCACCCGCGGTCGTGTAGGCAGCGCACCCGCGGTCTCAGCTTTGAGAGAATGGATAGGAATCACCGTTTGAGCGCACCCGCGGTGCTGGCATGACCGCACCCGCGGTGCGACGTGCACTATGAAAATGAAGCCACGTCTTATGTTGTTGCATGCAGTATATATAGGAGCATGACACGTAAATCCATCAGAAAATCGGAAAAAGGGACGAGATTTTGGAAAGAAAATCCTTACGTCTTTTAGATTTACGATTGTGGAAGATTCGTCTATCAGAATTCAAATCTGAACGCAGTATCGTATTCCTCGCAACTAGAGCTACACAAGGACGTAAGTTTTATTACGTTTTGAGATGTTTTGAAAATATGATGTTGATAGAATTGCATATGATTCAGATATGGCGTTTCTACTACCGTAGACATTGTAGAATTGAAGTCAGACTGAAGAACAGATTGTTTATGTATTTGTTATGATTTTTGAAAGATATTGACTAAGATTCTATATCAGAATTGTGTTAATACTCAGAGTAGGAATTATGTTGACACAGATTATGAGTTCCAGTAGTATATTTGTAATGTTCAGATTGACGGGATTATTCAGATTATAATATTATGTCGTCGAAATCTCAGTTGAGTTAGATTGATCAGATTCAGATATGATTTCGATTAGATTGTGATATTATCGATATGACTCAGATTGTATCTTGTTCAGATATTGATCAGATTGTATATTGAATTGAGTATTGATCAGAACAGATGGTGTATTGAGTTATTCACTGATACAGTGTATTCGATGTTGTCATTTCAGATTTGATATGGACAGAGTTGGATACAGGTCATCGTCTTCGTCAGACCGGGACGACAAAGGTATAATTCATGTGATATTCGGGAAGAAACACTCAATTGAGATCACCATTTGAGTTGCCCAATAAATCACATACTATATTCTTGTTTATGCTTTATCGTGATATGATTATTGCATATCTTGATATGATTATGTTGTTTATAGATCGATTTGCTTATAGAACTTGTATGCAAATCATGTTCAAATGATTATGCTTGCTTACAGATTTTGTATTCATGCATTAAGATAGGAAAGTCTGCGAGATCATCCAGACTTCTTGTAGTATCCCGATGCCTAATTTGAGTTAATTATTAGATTAATTGTATTTCGGTGGGATCGGAAGGACCGAACCGGGTTCGGATCGTCCGAAGTTGGTTCGGATCGTCCGAAGTGGGTTCGGATGGACCGTTCTGTTCGGAGTCAGACGAGTCATGTCATGTCAGGGTTCGGATCGTCCGATCGGGGTACGGATCGTCCGAGACAGGTGGCTGGACACGTGGAAGACATGCAGAGTTCGGATCTTCCGAAGTGGATCGGATCTTCCGAAGTGCACCGGATCGGATCTTCCGAAGAGGATCGGATCTTCCGATCGTTGTCTATAAATAGAAGCGCGAGGCTTCACTTTTCACTCGCCAATTCCGAGAGTTCCAGAGCGTTTTAGTCGTTTCTGATGGGTTTCTAGTCTTTTCCCGAGGTTCGGGCACTAGCGAGGAGCTACTGGTTTTGTAGCGGAGCTGTGCTCTAGTTGGGGGCTAGCGGCATCAGTGGGCTGACTACGGACGCAGGTATAGTTCTGGGTTCCCTTTGAGATTTGGGAGTATCTATTAGTCTAGTTAAGGCTTTTAGATGTGGTTTAGTGATATGGTATCACTTGGATTGTAGGCTTGATTCTAGGGCTGATTGCTAGGATCTACTGGTTTGAGGTACGAAAGTACTATCCGAGATAGCAGGATTGAGTATGCTTTACTATGTGTTGCATGTTTATATGTTGCATTATTATCTGTCATATGATGCATGGTTTATTATGCGGCATTTGCATAATCATGTTGAGCCTGATTATCTTTGAGATAGCCTGTTGAGAGGGTGCTCAGCCCTCATTTGTTGTGGATGGTTGGACCCCGTTGGCCGACGGTGGTCAGGTCACCGGTATATCCACAGGTTCATTTGGTATGGGAGCCACCTCCTGGTGCGACGGCGCAGAGTGCTACATACCTTGACGTCATTTGTCTGAGCAGTATTTCGTTATACCCAGATCCTGGTATCCAGTACATTTTGCATACATGCATGTCATAGTCTTGTATACTCATGCTTTCGGTACTGAGCGTTTTATGCTCACGTCCTCGGTTTATCTTTGTTTTGGACACCCTATTCGATGGGGCAGGTCTCAGGTTAGACGATCCAGGAGGGAGTGGACAGGGAGCTGGCAGAGGTTGACCTGTAGTTGTTGGTATTTGTTCTTGGAATTTAGTTCGATCTGGTTGTTTAATTATTTTGTACTTACAGATTCGATTGGGTTGTATTATTGTTTTTCCGCTGTTTACCTGATTCAGTTTTAAGTGTTAATTTTGCATGCTTAAGTTCTGATTAGTAGGTGATTCTGGAACGGGTCACTACATTTATGGTATCAGAGCATGCATTAAGATTTTGGGATTTAGAACTGTTCTTTTGGGTTTAATCTCTGGTAACTTTTGTAGCTAAAAGATGTCTGGTTTTGACGACGATGCTAGTAGTCATGGCAGCGTTGGACGCTGGGGAGACCACGACGATCGGGAGCGTCGTCGAGAGCATCGAGAACGTCGTCAACACCGTCGTGATGAGCCTCGGAGTTTTAGTATGCATCGGTTCTTGCAGATGGGGCCGAAACCTCTTTCGGGCGGTGAGACTCCGGATGTTGCGGAGAACTGGCTTGAGAGGATAGAGAGCTGCTTCAAGACTTTTAAGTGCTCGGCGGAGCAGCAGATTGATACCCTTGATTTCTTGCTGGAGGGTGGTGCGCGCAAGTGGTGGAAGTCTACCTCTGCACCGATAGTTCAGCGACAGGGTCGAGTTCTTTGGGCCGATTTCCGAGCCGCTTTCATGTTGCTTTACTTTCCGCCAGCTCTTCTGCAGACCAAGGCGATTGAGTTGATCAATCTGAATCAGGGAAGTTTGTCTGTTGATGAGTATCAGCAGAAGTTCTTTGAGTTGCTTCCGTATGTTCCGCATGTCAGTGACAATGCTAGTGCCAAGTATAACCATTTTCTTCAGGGCCTCAATCAGGAGATTTATGATCGGGTTGTTGTCTGCGATGATCCGACATCGTATGAGGGCCTTGTGAATCGTTGTCGCCAGGCTGAGGGCAGTTTGCTGAGAGGTCGAGCCATGCAGTCTGCTCGTCTTACTAGTTCTTTGGGTCCCCGCGCCCAAGCATTCAAGAAAGCTGGATCTACTTCTTCTTCCTCTGGATCTGGAGGAGTTCACCATTTTGGGAAGAAGAAGGGCCCGTGTCAGCATTGCGGGAAGGATCATCCGACGGAACGTTGTCGCAAGGTTGCGGGTGCTTGTTACAAGTGCGGTGAGTTGGGCCACATGAAAAGAGATTGTCCACAGACGGGCGGAGGATCAGGATCTGGTTCTCAGGCTTCAGTTCATCAGAGGCCGCAGCAGGGACAGTCTACTCAGGGTTCTAACCTCCGACCGCGTACTCAAGGGCAGGTCTTTGCTCTTAACCAGGATCAGGCGGCTGAGGAGAACGAGAGAGTTATCGCAGGTGTGTTTTTATTATGTGGATTACCTGCTTACGTTCTCATTGATACTGGTGCATCGCATTCATTCATATCTGCGAGTTTTGCTAAGCGTCATAAGTTACCTTTCACTTCTTTGGACGTTGTGGTATCTGTTTCCACACCGATGGGTCATTCGGTGCTAGCTAAACGTCTAGTTTTGGGTTGTCCTCTAGAGTTTGAGGGTAATGTTTTAACTGCTAATTTGATGATTCTTGCGATGGAGGATTTTGATTGCATTCTGGGAATAGATGTGCTGACTGTGTTTAGAGCTACTGTGGACTGTTATCAGAAGTTTGTGCAGTTTCGTCCAGTTGAGGGCGACAGTTGATTTTTCTATGGAGAGGGAGCGCGACCCCCGATGCCTGTGGTTTCTACTCTGAAAGCCTGTCGTGCTTTAGAGTCGGGCGGGGAAGGCTACCTTATCTATGCTATTGATTCGTCCGCAGATAGTGTCGGTATCAGTGACATTCCAGTGGTTTGCGATTTTCCGGATGTTTTTCCCGAGGGGATTCCTGGTTTTCCTCCCGTTCGGGAAGTGGATTTCGGCATTGATTTAGTGCCAGGCACGGCACCAATCTCTAGAGCTCCTTATCGTTTAGCTCCATCGGAGATGCAAGAATTGAAGCAGCAGTTGCAGGATCTTCTTGACAAGGGGTATATTCGACCCAGTGTGTCCCCGTGGGGAGCACCAGTTCTTTTTGTCAAAAAGAAGGATGGTTCTATGCGGCTCTGCATAGATTTTCGGCAGTTGAATCGTGCGACGATAAAGAATAAGTATCCGTTGCCACGGATTGATGATTTATTTGATCAACTGCAAGGTACCTCTGTGTATTCCAAGATTGATTTAAGGTCTGGTTATCATCAGCTTCGAGTTCATCAGGGAGATATATCGAAGACTGCATTCAGGACCCGGTATGGGCATTATGAGTTTCTGGTTATGCTTTTTGGGGTGACGAATGCACCAGCAGTTTTTATGGACCTGATGAATCGGGTATTTCGGGATTTCTTGGATAAGTTTGTTGTGGTGTTTATAGATGATATCTTAATCTATTCGCATGATCAGCAAGAACACGTACAACACTTAAGGATTATTTTACAGACACTTCGCGAGAATCAGCTTTATGCGAAGTTGAGTAAATGTGAGTTTTGGACTGACAGGGTTGTATTCCTGGGTCATGTCATTTCTAGCAAGGGAGTTTCAGTTGACCCAAGCAAGGTGGAAGCGGTATTGAACTGGTCGCGTCCGACGACAGTAGCCGAGATCCGCAGTTTTCTGGGATTGGCTGGGTATTATCGCCGTTTCATTGTCAACTTCTCTCAGATTGCTAAGCCACTCACTCAACTCACTCGGAAAGATGTTTCATTTGAGTGGACATCAGAGTGCGAAGAGAGTTTCTTGGAACTTCGCAGACGTTTGACATCTGCGCCTGTTTTGGCTTTACCATCTGGATCTGGTGGTTTCAGTGTTTACACCGATGCCTCTTTACAGGGACTAGGGTGTGTTCTGATGCAGAATGAGCATGTGATTGCTTATGCGTCGAGACAGTTAAAGCCTCATGAAGAAAACTATCCTGTTCATGATCTAGAATTAGCAGCGATCGTTTTTGCTTTGAAAATCTGGCGTCACTATCTGTATGGTGAGCGATTTGAGATCTTCACTGATCATAAGAGTTTGAAGTATCTGTTCACTCAGGCTGAGTTGAACATGCGTCAGCGTCGTTGGATGGATCTACTCAAGGATTACGATTGTGAGATCAAGTATCATCCAGGATCTGCGAATCTCACGGCCGATGCTCTTAGTCGCAAGGTGAGATTATCTGCTCTTCAGACTTGTGCTGTATCTGGGATTATTCAGGATTTCTGTTCGATGGGATTCAATTGTAAGCATCGGAAGGGAACAGAGAGTATCCGTATAGCTACTATTTTGTCCGAGCCAGTTTTGTATTCTCGGATTAGAGATGCTCAGATGTCTGATTCTAAGGTTCAGAAATTAGCTCGGTTGGCTGATGGAGATAATACTTCTGGATTCCACTATCAGTCCGAGGGTCTTTTGTGCTTATCTGGTCGTGTTGTTGTACCGGAAGATGACACTTTGAGGGAGGAGATTTTGTCCCAGGCTCATCGTAGCAAGTTGAGTGTTCATCCAGGGAGCAACAAGATGTATAAGGATTTGAGGACTCGATTTTGGTGGAAAGGTATGAAACGTAATGTTTATCAGTATGTCTCCAAGTGCCTAGTCTGTCAGCAGGTGAAGGCTGAGTATCGACGACCTGGAGGTTTGTTGCAGAATCTTCCTATTCCGGAGTGGAAGTGGGAGCATATCACGATGGACTTCGTGACTCACTTGCCTATGTCTGTGGGGAATAGAGATGCTATCTGGGTGGTAGTGGATCGACTTACTAAGTCTGCCCATTTTCTTCCGTATAACAGAGATTTCACTTTCGATCGGATGGCACGGTTGTACATTCAAGAGATTGTACGGTTTCATGGTGTGCCCGTGAGTATCGTTAGTGACAGAGATCCTCGATTTACATCTAGATTTTGGGGCAGCTTTCAGCAAGCTTTGGGCACTACCTTGAGTTTGAGTACTGCATATCACCCAGAGACTGACGGTCAGTCAGAGAGGACTATTCGTACTCTTGAGGATATGTTGAGATCTTGTGTGATGGATTTCGGGCCAGCTTGGCAGGATCATCTGCCACTGATAGAGTTTGCATACAACAACAGTTTTCATAGGAGTATTGGTATGTCTCCGTTTGAAGCATTGTATGGTCGACGTTGTCGTACTCCTCTGTTCTGGGAGGAAGTCGGAGAACGACAGGTCGAGGGTCCAGAATTGATTCAGCAGGCCATGGACAAAGTTCTTGTGATCAAACAGCGGATTAAGACTGCTCAGGATCGACAAGCGAGTTATGCGAACACCAAGCGCAGACCTCTTCATTTTGATGCAGGCGAGAAAGTGTTTCTCAAGGTATCACCTTTTCGGAGGATTCTGAGATTTGGACTCAAGGGTAAGCTATCTCCGAGATTCATTGGTCCTTTTGAGATCTTAGAATGTGTGGGAGATTTGGCCTACAGATTAGCTTTGCCACCGTATCTGGCTAGTGTTCAATGTGTTTCATGTGTCCTTGTTGAGACGATACGTAGCGGATGAGTCTCATGTTTTGCATCCGACAGAAGTTCAGCTGAATCCAGATTTGTCTTTTGTGGAAAGACCGGTTTCGATCTTAGACCGGAAGGATAAGGTACTGCGGAATAAGACTATTCCTCTTGTCTTAGTGCAGTGGCAGCGTCGAGGTACTGAAGAAGCTACTTGGGAACTAGAGAGTCGCATGCGGTCAGGGCATCCAGAGTTGTTCTAGTTGTAGTATTTTCAGTTATGATTGTGATTTCAGTCGTACTTCAGTTGTAATTCATTCTTAAGTTGAATGTATTGTTGTTCAGAATTGTCATTCTTCAGACCCGATTTCGCGGACGAAATCCTTTTTAGAGGGGGAGAATGTAGTATCCCGATGCCTGATTTGAGTTAATTATTGGATTAATTGTATTTCGGTGGGATCGGAAGGACCGAACCGGGTTCGGATCGTCCGAAGTTGGTTCGGATCGTCCGAAGTGGGTTCGGATGGACCGTTCTGTTCGGAGTCAGACGAGTCATGTCATGTCAGGGTTCGGATCGTCCGATCGGGGTACGGATCGTCCGAGACAGGTGGCTGGACACGTGGAAGACATGCAGAGTTCGGATCTTCCGAAGTGGATCGGATCTTCCGAAGTGCACCGGATCGGATCTTCCGAAGAGGATCGGATCTTCCGATCGTTGTCTATAAATAGAAGCACGAGGCTTCACTTTTCACTCGCCAATTCCGAGAGTTCCAGAGCGTTTTAGTCGTTTCTGATGGGTTTCTAGTCTTTTCCCGAGGTTCGGGCACTAGCGGGGAGCTACTGGTTTTGTAGCGGAGCTGTGCTCTAGTTGGGGGCTAGCGGCATCAGTGGGCTGACTACGGACGCAGGTATAGTTCTGGGTTCCCTTTGAGATTTGGGAGTATCTATTAGTCTAGTTAAGGCTTTTAGATGTGGTTTAGTGATATGGTATCACTTGGATTGTAGGCTTGATTCTAGGGCTGATTGCTAGGATCTACTGGTTTGAGGTACGAAAGTACTATCCGAGATAGCAGGATTGAGTATGCTTTACTATGTGTTGCATGTTTATATGTTGCATTATTATCTGTCATATGATGCATGGTTTATTATGCGGCATTTGCATAATCATGTTGAGCCTGATTATCTTTGAGATAGCCTGTTGAGAGGGTGCTCAGCCCTCATTTGTTGTGGATGGTTGGACCCCGTTGGCCGACGGTGGTCAGGTCACCGGTATATCCACAGGTTCATTTGGTATGGGAGCCACCTCCTGGTGCGACGGCGCAGAGTGCTACATACCTTGACGTCATTTGTCTGAGCAGTATTTCGTTATACCCAGATCCTGGTATCCAGTACATTTTGCATACATGCATGTCATAGTTTTGTATACTCATGCTTTCGGTACTGAACGTTTTATGCTCACGTCCTCGGTTTATCTTTGTTTTGGACACCCTATTCGATGGGGCAGGTCTCAGGTTAGACGATCCAGGAGGGAGTGGACAGGGAGCTGGCAGAGGTTGACCTGTAGTTGTTGGTATTTGTTCTTGGAATTTAGTTCGATCTGGTTGTTTAATTATTTTGTACTTACAGATTCGATTGGGTTGTATTATTGTTTTTCCGCTGTTTACCTGATTCAGTTTTAAGTGTTAATTTTGCATGCTTAAGTTCTGATTAGTAGGTGATTCTGGAACGGGTCACTACACTTCTAGACGTTCGGCAATATCACAGCTTAGGGGAAGATCACCGCCCCTATTGTAGATGCGGATACAGATCAGGCCGAAGTCTAGGAATAAGACGTACAGCACCTCGATTGGTAGGGTAGGTGACAGACAGTGACGTCTTATTCACACCGGGATCCCTAGAGTTATAGTCGAGTCGAGTCTAGACATGATTTGACTAGAACTGCATGTGTTTAGAGATGTGGTTTCATAGATTATGAAACCCAGGGTTATTGCTTTCAGTCATGATAGCATGTTTATATGAATTGAGTTGAATTGCATGTTTATCTGAATTGAGTTGCATGCTTATTTTGATTTGACTTCATAGATCATGAAATCTATTACTTTTGAATATGAACATGATAGCATGTTTTATGATTTAGATTGTTTTATACATGCTTACCATGTTTTATACTGGGATTTATTTCACCGGAGTTATCCGGCTGTTGTCTTGTTTTGTATGTGTGCATGACAACAGGTGGGGCAAGATCGGGGTCGAGAAGATGACGAGAGGAGACGAGTTAGCGTGGTGGTTCCGGACTTGGATAGATTTGGGTTTTATTACTTGAACTATAGTAGTTGAACCTTATATTAGTTAAAAGATTGTTGTATCTTTATACTGAATTGTAGTTTATACAGATATGTATATTTTGTAGATCGCAATTACCTTCCGCACGTTATTCTAAAAAGAAAAATTTTTAGACCCTGTATTATCTTAATTGATAATTAAATCCCAAAGATGATTAAGAAGATGATTAGCATCCGGGTCCCCACAACAGGTGGTATCAGAGCCGATAGTTCCTTTAGACTTAGATTATCAGAGTTGAAAGATCTTTTAGACTGAGATAGAAGAGAATGAGCGGGGTAGATTGAATTTTCTTTCCTTGCATGTGATTGCTAGCATGAGATTTATTTCAATGTTGATTACATTGTGTGTGCTAGCATGATTTATTGCTTTCCCTATTACATGTTGCTTGTTATCTGAGTTTATTGCAGCATGTAATTACTAAGCCTGGATCAGAACCGAGTCTGAATCAGAGGTATATGATCAGAGGAGGGCTGAGACAGATTGTATAGATGGTGTACTAATCTGTTTGATATTCAGATATACCGCCTCGAAGAATTTCAGAAAAGGGCATTACTTCATCTAAACAGAGAGATGTATCAGAAACTCAGTTAGAAGAAAAGATGAAAGAATTTGAGTTATTACAGCCGCCGATTCTGAATGGTACCGAGACATATGAAGATTGTCAGAACTGGTTTGATGATATAGAAATCTTGTTTGATTTACTTGATTGTACAGATGAACAGAGGGTTAAAATAGTGCCTTACCAGTTACGAGAAGCCGCCAGGAGTTGGTGGATTACCAGTACAAGAATGTGGGCACAGAGAGGTACAGTGATGTCGTGGGAAATATTCAGAACTGAATTTTATCGAAAATTTTTCTCAGCTTCGTATCGAGAGGACAAGAAATTGGAGTTTGAGAATTTGAGCCAAGGGCAGCTAAATATTGACGAATATATTGCTAAATTCTCGACTCTAATGCATTTTGCTCCTCATTTAGCTGGAAATGATGAAGCTATAGTAAATCAGTTCATCAGAGGGTTGAACTCAGAGGTAGTTGCATTTATGAATTTGCAGCGACCTTACCATTTTGCTGACATCCTGAGTAGAGCGAAGAGAACGGAGGCGAGTCTGATTAGAAAATTGACAAGGTTATGTGTGAAGCAACCCCAGACACAGCAATCCCCTCTCCGATATGATCACGGCAGTATGAGTGGGAAGCAAGATTTGGTGAAAGCTCGCACGAAGCCATTCAAGAAGTTAGGGGGTGATTCCTCGAGTTCCAGTAGTTCTAGTCCGAGCTATACTGGAGTGTATTGCAGGAGTTGCGGAGGGAGACATTCCACCGCGCAATGCCAGGGAGTGACTGGTAGATGCAATAATTGTGGACAGCCAGGACACTTTGCTAAAGTCTGTCCCCAGAAGCGTTCCCGAAGATTGTAGGGAACAGAGTTCAATTGAAAACACAGATCCAGAATTCACAACAGGTACTATTCTTTATAATGAGATTGCATATGTATTGATATATACTAATGCATTCCTTAAGATTATCCTTGAATGAGTTGCATGGAGATATGCATTATCTGTTGGGTCTATATGACTGTAATATTTATGTACTTGTGTTGCTGATTTGATTGCATTATTGATGTTAATATGCTGAACCAGTACAGAACTATTATAGATTCCAGTCAGGAACATATAAGATTCAGACCAGATATGGCTGATAAGTAGAGATTTCACGATAAGGATTCTAGATTTAGAATTCCTTTGATATCTGTGTTGTTTATGACTCGATTATTACAGAAAGGAGCAGATGGTATCCTTATGTATTCAGTAGATTTACTGAAATCGAGCCTAGCATTGGCAGATTTGCCAATGATGTATGGGTTGACTGATGTTTGCCTAGATAAGATTTTAGAATTGCCTTATACCAGAAAGATAGTGTTCAGAATTGAATTGAGATCAGACATTGATTGTATGTTAGATTTCAGTACAGAACGATATTGAATGAATAGAATGATACAGAACGAATTAGAAGAATTGAAAGATCAGTAGAAAATTATCAGCCAAGAGTTACAGCTGATTTAGTGTTCCTCTTTGGCATATGTTCGTATAGTCAGAGATGGTCTGATGTTGTTATATCTATGAGATTCTGATATATTTGCAGTATTTAATTGATCAAATTGAATATTTGAAGATTTTATTGAATAGTCTGAGAACAATGATGATTGTATACAGAAACTATTCAGATAAGAATCCTGCTTGAAACAGATAGTATTCAGAGTATGCGATATCTGAAGTTAGTATACAGATTGATTTTGACACAGTTGAGATTTCGATCAGTGGTTGATAAGATACCGAGATCAGAAAGACCAGAAATTTCAGAAATGTCCGATTTGTCAGAGATGTATTTTGTCTGATTTAGTTGATTATTTTATTTGACTGTTGCTTTATATCTGTTGAGTATTATTATTGTTCTAAATCAGTATTTGAGATATCCTATATTGTTTTGGGGAGCATATTTTATTTGCAGATGAGATATAACAGTTGATCAGAATGATATGAAGATATTTACCAGAAATCCTTGTTTTATGAGTTCACTGAACTCACTAGATCTGTATAGGATATTGCTAGTTCGTTTCTGATTTGATATTACTGTGTTTTGAATCCGTATATGAATCCGTATATGCTACAGATTAGTGTGAACTAGAGGGAGTATATACAGTTTCAACCGAATCAGAGTTGAATTCAAGAGTTACAGTAATTCAAGAATGTGATCAGAATGTTCAGAACTTGATTGTAATAATCAGAACAGAGTAACAGATATGGGGTTTTGTGTTGCGTATGAGATTGATTATTATCTGATATCAGAATTTTTCAGAATGGTTAACAGGATTTGATATCGATAGTCAGAGCCGAATACCAGGTAGGAATATTTTCTTTTATTTATGTTATTAACTGATTGTTTATGTCAGCAGTTCGGATCGGAAACCACAGATAGGGTCAGAAATGTACCGTAGTGGATTCAGTTTTCATTCTGATGACTGTGAATGTATGATATTCGAACAGATAGTTGACAGATTAAATCGGTTATAACGGAAATTGTATTGAAAGGTTGGCAGAAATTGTACTGATATGTTTGAATTGCTAACAGAAAAGACAAAAATATAGAGATCAAAAGATTTATTAAAGACTCTGTACATTTCAGACTAGAATTGGGGAGTAGATTTCGATGAAGTTCGTAATAAGATCATTGTAATACTTCCAGATTATGATATGATATGATTATGATTGACAGATTTCTCAATCTATATCTATCAGTTTGTACCAGATTACGTACAAACAGAACTAGATGACATAGATCGATGTCAAAGAAATAATCAGATGGATTAGAATATTGAATAAGATGATATCAGATTGTGATTTTGATGGAGTTGTACTTGTGATAAACTATATCATAAGCTCTCTTGTGCAGATTTATTACAGATTGGCAGGTAATCAGAGAGATTGACAGATAGTCAGGGTGTAGTAATCAGATATTGGCAGATATTGGTAGAACTTTAGTGCTGGAGGTTAGCACTAGTTATCCAGATAGTTCAGCATGAATAGATTTAAGACACCAACGTCGGATGATGACGATTGGTATTTGAATATAAAGATGGTATAGGTCCTTGATTGGGATAAACAGATTGGATAACAATTACTGGTATTGTTTTGTTATAAATTATAATTGGTTTATACAGATGTTGTATAACCAGCATGGCAAGATTGATTCTGTCAGAGTTAGTTTAAGAAGTATTATGATAGGATACTTCATGAATTCTTATTCCAGACTGGAATCAGAGAGTTGAGTTCGAGTTGAACTCTAGTATACATTTCTTCTTGTACAGCTGAATTGATTACTTGAGAGTTCAAGGACGAACTCAGATCTAAGAGGGGGAGAAATGTAATGCCCGAGAATTATAGAATTGTTAAACCAAGCTTATTAATTATTAATCTTCATTAACGGGAGACTCGGAAGATATGAGAATGCATGACATGCAATGAGGGAAGGAAAGACTTGAGAAACCAGGTGTGGCATGATCAGAAAACTAGAATTTAGAAGTTTGCACAACCGCACCCGCGGTGCTAGCACGACCGCCCCCGCGGTGTGTGTGCAGAAAATGTAGTGCAAAGCCCGTAGCCACACCGCACCTGCGGTATTAGATGGAGCGCACCCGCGCTGATGACACCGCACCCGCGGTCGTGTAGGCAGCGCACCCGCGGTCTCAGCTTTGAGAGAATGGATAGGAATCACTGTTTGAGCGCACCCGCGGTGCTGGCATGACCGCACCCGCGGTGCGACGTGCACTATGAAAATGAAGCCACGTCTTATGTTGTTGCATGCAGTATATATAGGAGCATGACACGTAAATCCATCAGAAAATCGGAAAAAGGGACGATATTTTGGAAAGAAAATCCATACGCCATTTAGATTTACGATTGTGGAAGATTCGTCTATCAGAATTCAAATCTGAACGCAGTATCGTATTCCTCCCAACTAGAGCTACACAAGGACGTAAGTTATTTTACGTTTTGAGATGTTTTGAAAATATGATGTTGATAGAATTGCATATGATTCAGATATGGCGTTTCTACTACCGTAGACATTGTAGAATTGAAGTCAGACTGAAGAACAGATTGTTTATGTATTTGTTATGATTTTTGAAAGATAATGCCTAAGATTCTATATCAGAATTGTGTTAATACTCAGAGTAGGAATTATGTTGACACAGATTATGAGTTCCAGTAGTATATTTGTAATGTTCAGATTGACGGGGTTATTCAGATTATAATATTATGTCGTCGAAATCTCAGTTGAGTTAGATTGATCAGATTCAGATATGATTTCGATTAGATTGTGATATTATCGATATGACTCAGATTGTATCTTGTTCAGATATTGATCAGATTGTATATTGAATTGAGTATTGATCAGAATAGATGGTGTATTGAGTTATTCACTGATACAGTGTATTCGATGTTGTCATTTCAGATTTGATATGGACAGAGTTGGATACAGGTCATCGTCTTCGTCAGACCGGGATGACAAAGGTATAATTCGTGTGATATTCGGGAAGAAACAACTCAATTGAGATCACCATTTGAGTTGCCCAATAAATCACATACTATATTCTTGTTTATGCTTTATCGTGATATGATTATTGCATATCTTGATATGATTATGTTTGTTATAGATCGATTTGCTTATAGAACTTGTATGCAAATCATGTTCAGATGATTATGCTTGCTTACAGATTTTGTATTCATGCATTAAGATAGGAAAGTCTGCGAGATCATCCATACTTCTAGACGTTCGGCGATATCACAGCTTAGGGGAAGATCACCGCCCCTATTGTAGATGCGGATACAGATCAGGCCGAAGTCTAGGAATAAGACGTACAGCACCTCGATTGGTAGGGTAGGTGACAGACTGTGGGGACCCGGACGCTAATCAAGTTCTTAATCATCATTGGGACCAATTAATCAATAATAAAACAGGGTCCAAATTTTTTTTTTTTAAAACTGCGGAACGTAGTGACATACAACATATATACATATCAGTATATAAAATACAAATCCTGTATTTCAACATTTATTCAAATTAGGGTTTAAAACTAAAGTCAAGTGTTTAACCCTATATCTACTCCAAGTCCGGTGCCACCACTCTAATCACGATCTAGCTCTTCATCTCCTCGACCCTGGACCTGTCCCACCTGTTGTCAAGTACACATACAGACAAGACAACAGCCGGATATACCGGTGAGAATATAATCCCCAGTATAAATCAATGAAACATGCAATCATATAAATCATATAAAGCATGTAATCAGGTAACATGAATACGTATCAAAATCTGAAACATTTACAATATCAAATCAAACTGTCGACATCAATTATAATTCAGACTAGACTCAATCCTAGTCTAGGGATCCCGGTTTCCATATGTGGTATTCCTATATCGAATTCCGTAAAGGATGGAACCATAATCTCTATTACTCGATATAACCAGTGCCCTGGTATTCCTATATCGAATTCCGTAATAGAAGAATTCCAATACCCTTTACTCGATATAACCAAATATGGTGTTCCTATATCGAATTCGGTAATATATTCCATTACTCGATATAACCAAACATCCAGTGTCCTAACCTAACCGTCAAGGACTGCAGCTCTATCGCTAGCATCCTATCTTGAGACATAGTGCAATGTGCCGTGGCGATACCACCACTATCCGGCACTTCTGTCACAAGATAACTTGTCTAATACCTGTCATCTAAATACAAGAGAACAAGTACATTAATCAATGTAATGCAAATATCCATGCAATAAAATAAAGTATGTGATTTAGGGAAACCCAAGTCTAAACCGACTCAAGTCCATCTCCCAATACCACATTGACTTATACCTTTCTTTCGTCGGTTTCTGGCTCAGTCGAAGTCCTGAACTCACAATCTGTCTGGTACTGACAATATCAATAATCTCATGTCAATATACCATTCAATTCCATAATAATCTAATCAATCTGGAATTAATTCAAAATCAACGGTATAACGGTACAATTCCAATATCCCCGTCTATACCAATTTACCAGATAATAGTTACCATCTATAACCCATATCCAATACATTCTATAATCAATCCATAATCCAAATCTGTCCGGTATTAACTGATTATAATCAGAAAATTATAATAATTCCATAATCAGTCTATTTCTTAATCTGACTTCGATTCTATGATGTCTAACATATCAAGAACATCATATCTGAATCCTATTCAATTATGACAATAGCATAAATTCAAAGCATGTCAAAACGTAGCAAAACTTACGTCAAAGTGTAGCCTACGTCGATAGGAACTCACTACCGAAGTCGGATTACAATTCGGACGGACGGATTGATCACACGATTGAAATTGAAATCGAATTCCAAAATTTCCTCTCAATTTCCCTTTTCCGTTTCTGAAGAAATGTTTGCATGTTTATATATATATATATACAACTCCCGCATGCACAAGGGCAAATGGCGAACTCTCAGCCAAACACGTCTCGCGCATATGCGCGACTTCCTCGGCGCATATGCGCGAGACATTCTGTCTCGGCGCGTGACTGGCACCTCGCCTCGCGCATATGCGCGCATGCTATCGGCGCATATGCGCGAGGTCCAATCGAAATTTAGGGGGCTACTGTCCCCTTCACGCATATGCGCGCAACCACTCGCGCATATGCGCGAACCCTTCTGTTTGATGCGCGCATGTGCGCGCATTGTCCGCGCTTGTGCGTGCTGTTTCCTTTGCACATACACACACTTTTCACACATACGTGTATTTCGTGTCCCGATTAATCCTTTCATAATCATATCAAATTATAATTCAATAATTACCGATTACTGGGATTTATTTTCCGAGCATTACATTTCTCCCCCTCTAAGATACGATTTCGTCCTCGAAATCACAGGCAATCAAATCATATCATTAAGAAGAAATGTAATTACAATAGAGTACGTATTTACATCAGTAAAATAATGCTGGGAATTCCTGTCTCATATCCGATTCAGTCTCCCAAGTGGCTTCTTCAATGCCATGACGAGTCCATTGAACTTTCACCAATGGAATCATTTTCGTTCTGAGCTGTTTTTCTTTACGATCAATAATCCTGATCGGTTTCTCGACATAACTCAATGTCTCATCCAGCTCGGTCTCATCTGGTTGAATCACGTGTGAATCATCAGGGAGATATTTCCGCAGCATCGATACATGAAAAACATCATGTATTCCAGATAATGAAGGCGGCAATGCTAGTCGATAGGCACGATCTCCTATCTTCTCTTGAATTTCATATGGACCGACGTATCGTGGAGACAACTTCCCTTTCTTGCCAAATCTGACAACTCCTCTGAAAGGTGAAATTTTCAGGAACACTCGGTCTCCAGCCTCAAATACCAACGGTCGTCGTCTGAGGTTGGCATATTTGGCTTGTCTGTCCTGAGCTGCCTTCATTTTCTTCTGAATCAGCTTTACTTTCTCAGTCATATCTCTGATCATATCCGGTCCAGTCTCAGGAACTTCAGAGATATCATCCCAGTAAAGAGGGGATCGACATTTCTTTCCGTACAACGCTTCAAATGGTGCCATCTCAAAACTCGTTTGATAGCTATTGTTGTACGAAAATTCACAAAGCGGCAATGCATCCTGCCAACCAGTGCTAAAATCAAGTACTACAGCTCTCAGCATATATTCCAATGTCTGAATCGTACGCTCTGACTGTCCATCAGTCTGTGGATGATATGCGGTACTAAGATGTAACTTCGTACCAAGAGCTTGCTGCAGACTCTGCCAGAAGTGCGATGTAAACCGAGGGTCACGGTCTGAAACAAACGACTTCGGCACTCCGTGCAATCTTACCACTTCCTTGACATAAATCTCAGCCATCTGATCATATCGGTACGTCATCTTGTATGGAATAAAACATGCAGATTTGGTCAATCGATCAATCACGACCCAAATCGCATCACAACCTCGGGAGGATCTCGGTAACTGTGTCACAAAATCCATGGAAATGTGATCCCATTTCCATTCAGGAATGGACAAACTCTGTAATAATCCTCCTGGTTTCTTTCTTTCAGCCTTCACCTGTTGGCAATTCAGACACTTGGCTACAAATTTAGTCACATCAGATTTCATTTGTTTCCACCAATACTGTGTCTTTAAATTATTATACATTTTCCTACCACCAGGATGAATGCTAAAACGACTGTTGTGCGCTTCTGTCAGTATTCGCTGTCTCAATTCTGAAACATTTGGCACAACAATACGATTATTCACATACAAGACATTATCACGAACCTGATATTCCGATCGATGTCCAGCTCTGACCATCGCAGTCGAATTCTGTACATTCTGATCAACTTTCTGAGCTTCTTTAATTTTCAAAAGTAGCTCTGGTTCAGCTCGAACAGCACACAATCTCAGAGGCTGACGATCTGTCTCAAATACTAATCCAGACAAACAGCAATCTTCAATCAAATTCGAGACACCAATCGTCGATAAGGATAGTGCACATACTTTTCGACTCAGTGCATCTGCTGCTGCATTGGATTTCCCTGGATAATATTTGATTTCACAATCAAAGTCTTTCAGTAAATCCAGCCATCTCCGCTGTCTCATATTCAGCTCTGATTGCGAAAACAGATATTTCAAGCTCTTGTGATCAGAATATATTTCAAATTTCTCACCGTAGAGGTAATGTCGCCATATCTTCAATGCAAAGACTATGGCTGCCAATTCAAGATCATGAATTGGGTAACGGGTCTCATGTGGTTTCAATTGTCTCGAGGCATAGGCAATGACATGCCCTCGCTGCATCAGTATACATCCCAGTCCTCTATGAGATGCATCACAATAAACCACAAAATCACCAGTACCTGAAGGAATCGTCAACACAGGCACACTGGTCAATCTCTTCTTTAACTCACGAAAACTGGTCTCACATTCCTCAGACCAATTAAACGGAGCATTCTTCTGAGTCAACTGCGTAATCGGTTTGGCAATACTCGAAAAATCTTTAATAAATCGACGATAATATCCTGCCAAACCCATAAAACTGCGAATTTCCGGCACAGATGTAGGTCTCGGCCAAGAAATCACTGCCTCAACCTTACTGGGATCAACTGATATACCGTCTCCCGATATAATGTGACCCAAAAACACAACCTGTTTCAGCCAAAACTCGCATTTCGACAATTTAGCATACAGTTTCTCTGCCCTCAAAATTCTCAACACAGTCCTCAGATGATTAGCATGCTCAATCATATTCTTTATATAAATCAATATATCATCAATAAATATGATAACAAAATCATCCAAGTATTTCTGAAAGACGCGGTTCATCAATACCGCCGGGGCATTCGTCAAACCAAATGGCATGACAATAAATTCATAATGTCCATACCTGGTTCTGAATGCTGTCTTTGAGATATCAGAATCCCTGACTCTCAGTTGATGGTATCCAGATCTCAAGTCGATCTTGGAATACACAGATGAACCTTGTAACTGATCAAACAGATCATCAATACGAGGCAATGGATATTTATTCTTTACCGTTGCCTTGTTCAGTGGCCGGTAGTCGATACAAAGTCTCATCGACCCATCTTTCTTCCTCACGAACAGTACTGGAGCACCCCAAGGAGATACACTCGGTCTGATATATCCTTTGGCCAGTAAATCCTCCAACTGTTCTTTCAATTCTTTCAATTCGATCGGTGCCATCCTGTATGGAGCCCTAGAAATCGGAACTGTTCCTGGCATTAACTCAATGCTGAAGTCTATCTCTCGAATCGGAGGCAATCCAGGAATCTCATCTGGAAAGACATCAGCAAAATCACACACCACTGGCAAATCTGCCAATGATGGGCTCGTTTTCAGTAAGTCAACTGAATATACCAGGAATCCATCCGCTCCTTTCTGCAATAATCGAGTCATATTCATTGCAGATATCAAAGGAATTCTAGCACGCGAACCCTTACCATAAAATTTCCACTCCTCAGCCAACTCAGGTCTGAATCGAACTATCTTGTGGAAACAGTCAACTGTAGCCCGGTACTTGGTCAACATGTCAATACCGACAATACAATCAAAATCAGATAAACCAAGCACAATACAGTCTAACTCAATCGTATGCCCATCGTACTGCAGTATACACGATTTCACAGATTTCACCGATATCAAACCTGTTCCTAACGGAGACGTGACAGATACTACAGTAGCTAAGGACTCAACAGGCAATGAATGCATTAAAGCAAATCGCTCAGACATAAAAGTATGTGATGCACCAGTATCAATCAGTACATAACCAGGATAACCAGAAATAAAACAGTTACCTGCAACTACATCATCAGGTGCATCTTGTGCCTGCTCCTCGGTCAAAGCAAAAACTCTGGCCTGCTGTCTCGGAGGCTGGCTCGCGATCTGGCCCCCTCCTGGCCTCTGCTGTAACAGAGTAGACGGTGCTGGCTGAAAGGAATGAACGGCAGAAGATCGTCTCCCTGTCTGAGCCGCTGATCCAGACGACTCAGCAGCCTGTGATCCCTGGGCACTCCTCTGGGGACACACTCGGGCAAAGTGTCCCTGCTGTTTACAGATACGACAGCTGCCAACTACTCCTCGGCACTGATCTGTGGAATGTCTCCCTCCACAAGTACCACCGTATGGTCCTGCATAGCTCTGGCCCTGACCGGTCTGTCTAGAGCCACTCGAACTGGACGAGGTAGTCCCTGATTTCTTGAATTGCTTTCCTCTAGCCTTCAAAAAATCCTTCTTCCCGGTACTACTGCTGCTGCCACCTTCAAATCGAGGAGGTGGTTGTGGTCCCGGTGCTGGAAGCACAAACGAAGCCTCTCTCTGCCTCATCAGGCCTGCCTCAGCTCCCTTGGCTCTGTTTAGGGCATCGGTGAAGTTGTTGGGCCTCCCAGTATTCACCAGAGTAAAAATTTCAGGATTTAGACCATTTATGAACTGGTCTGCTACGGCCTCATCACTTCCTGCCACATGAGGGGCAAATCGGAGCAGAGTAGAAAACTTAGCCACATAATCCTCAATGTTCAACTGGCCTTGTTTCAGGTTCGCAAACTCGGCTCCCTTGTCCTTCCTATAAGAAACTGGAAAGAACCGTAGATAGAATTCAGTCTTAAACACATTCCAAGTAATGGCCATACCTCTCTGTTCCAATGCCCTTCTAGTCGTGATCCACCAGTGTTTAGCAACGTCATGCAACTGGTGTATTATCAGTTTCGCCCTCTTTTCCTCAGTATACTCCAAAGAGTCAAACAGTGATTCAATATCGTCCAACCAACTTTCACATTCCACGGAGTTCTCCGTTCCTTTCAAAGTCGGTGGATGAAATGACTGAAACCTTTTCAGCAATTTCTCCATTGCTGTAGGTGTCACATCCATGGGAGGGTTCGAGGTACTCCCCTGTTCTGGCATTCTCCTCGGAGGCATATCTGATAACCAAAAGGGTTAGCAGTTCCAACAATAATCCTATTTCAAGCCTCCCTGGATCATCTTACAGCTGATCCATTCCAATAATACACAATACCATATCAATAGCAGATAAGTCAGGTAACATGTATTCAAACAGGAATCATGCTAGCAATCAAAAGCAGGAAAGAAAACACATTCTACCCCGCTCACTATCTCCTATGTCAATCTCAAGGATCTATCGCTCTGATACCACCTGTTGTGGGGACCCGGACGCTAATCAAGTTCTTAATCATCATTGGGACCAATTAATCAATAATAAAACAGGGTCTAAATTTTTTTTTTTTTAAACTGCGGAACGTAGTGACATACAACATATATACATATCAGTATATAAAATACAAATCCTGTATTTCAACATTTATTCAAATTAGGGTTTAAAACTAAAGTCAAGTGTTTAACCCTATATCTACTCCAAGTCCGGTGCCACCACTCTAATCACGATCTAGCTCTTCATCTCCTCGACCCTGGACCTGTCCCACCTGTTGTCAAGTACACATACAGACAAGACAACAGCCGGATATACCGGTGAGAATATAATCCCCAATATAAATCAATGAAACATGCAATCATATAAATCATATAAAGCATGTAATCAGGTAACATGAATACGTATCAAAATCTGAAACATAAACAATATCAAATCAAACTGTCGACATCAATCATAATTCAGTTTAGACTCAATCCTAGTCTAGGGATCGCGGTTTCCAGATGTGGTATTCCTATATCGAATTCCGTAAAGGATGGAACCATAATCTCTATTACTCGATATAACCAGTGCCCTGGTATTCCTATATCGAATTCCGTAATAGAAGAATTCCAATACCCTTTACTCGATATAACCAAATATGGTGTTCCTATATCGAATTCCGTAATATATTCCATTACTCGATATAACCAAACATCCAGTGTCCTAACCTAACCGTCAAGGACTGTAGCTCTATCGCTAGCATCCTATCTTGAGACATAGTACAATGTGCCGTGGCGATACCACCACTATCCGGCACTTCTGTCACAAGATAACTTGTCTAATACCTGTCATCTAAATACAAGAGAACAAGTACATTAATCAATGTAATGCAAATATCCATGCAATAAAATAAAGTATGTGATTTAGGGAAACCCAAGTCTAAACCGACTCAAGTCCATCTCCCAATACCACATTGACTTATACCTTTCTTTCGTCGGTTTCTGGCTCAGTCGAAGTCCTGAACTCACAATCTGTCTGGTACTGACAATATCAATAATCTCATGTCAATATACCATTCAATTCCATAATAATCTAATCAATCTGGAATTAATTCAAAATCAACGGTATAACGGTACAATTCCAATATCCCCGTCTATACCAATTTACCAGATAATAGTTACCATCTATAACCCATATCCAATACATTCTATAATCAATCCATAATCCAAATCTGTCCGGTATTAACTGATTATAATCAGAAAATTATAATAATTCCATAATCAGTCTATTTCTTAATCTGACTTCGATTCTATGATGTCTAACATATCAAGAACATCATATCTGAATCCTATTCAATTCTGACAATAGCATAAATTCAAAGCATGTCAAAACGTAGCAAAACTTACGTCAAAGTGTAGCCTACGTCGATAGGAACTCACTACCGAAGTCGGATTACAATTCGGACGGACGGATTGATCACACGATTGAAATTGAAATCGAATTCCAAAATTTCCTCTCAATTTCCCTTTTCCGTTTCTGAAGAAATGTTTGCATGTTTATATATATATATATACAACTCCCGCATGCACAAGGGCAAATGGCGAACTCTCAGCCAAACACGTCTCGCGCATATGCGCGACTTCCTCGGTGCATATGCGCGAGACATTCTGTCTCGGCGCGTGACTGGCACCTCGCCTCGCGCATATGCGCGCATGCTATCGGCGCATATGCGCGAGGTCCAATCGAAATTTAGGGGGCTACTGTCCCCTTCGCGCATATGCGCGCAACCACTCGCGCATATGCGCGAACCCTTCTGTTTGACGCGCGCATGTGCACGCATTGTCCGCGCATGTGCGTGCTGTTTCCTTTGCACATACACACACTTTTCACACATACGTGTATTTCGTGTCCCGATTAATCCTTTCATAATCATATCAAATTATAATTCAATAATTACCGATTACTGGGATTTATTTTCCGAGCATTACACAGACAGTGACGTCTTATTCACACCGGGATCCCTAGAGTTATAGTCGAGTCGAGTCTAGAGATGATTTGACTAGAACTGCATGTGTTTAGAGATGTGGTTTCATAGATTATGAAACCCAGGGTTATTGCTTTCAGTCATGATAGCATGTTTATATGAATTGAGTTGAATTGCATGTTTATCTGAATTGAGTTGCATGCTTATTTTGATTTGACTTCATAGATTATGAAATCTATTACTTTTGAATATGAACATGATAGCATGTTTTATGATTTAGATTGTTTTATACATGCTTACCATGTTTTATACTGGGTTTTATTCTCACCGGAGTTATCCGGCTGTTGTCTTGTTTTGTATGTGTGCATGACAACAGGTGGGGCAAGATCGGGGTCGAGAAGATGACGAGAGGAGACGAGTTAGCGTGGTGGTTCCGGACTTGGATAGATTTGGGTTTTATTACTTGAACTATAGTAGTTGAACCTTAGATTAGTTAAAAGATTGTTGTATCTTTATACTGAATTGTAGTTTATACAGATATGTATATTTTGTAGATCGCAATTACCTTCCGCACGTTATTCTAAAAAGAAAAATTTTTAGACCCTGTATTATCTTAATTGATAATTAAATCCCAAAGATGATTCAGAAGGTGATTAGCGTCCAGGTCCCCACATTGGTTATACAAAAAGTTGTCTCCCAACCTTTCACCTCCCTTGCATGCCTTTCTATTTGGGTTTGTAACAATTACAAAGCCCATGGACTTTTATTTAAATGTCCCAAACACATTTGAGACCATTTAACCATTACTTGATTTTACTCAAGCCCACTAGTCTAATAATTAATTTTAATTGGGTTCTACAAGACCCAATATTGTTTAATTAATTCAACACTTGAATTAATTTAATTATTTGGACTCTACTAGGCCCCCTAGTGTTTAATTAGTTCAAAACTTGAATTAATTTAATTTAGTCCATAATAATGTTTATGAAAATCACAATTTTCAAATACATTATTTGTTTGGCCAACTTTTAATTTAGGAACACTTCCATAAATTAAAATTTACATTTCTCTCATAGAAGTCATACTTCTATTTTTCTTTACGTTTATAAAATTATTTATAAGCCGTTCAACACATTGAACTATTTTATCCTTTATGGAAGTCATACTTCTTATTTCATTTTCTTTACGCTTATAAACTCCCTTATAAGCCGTTCAACACATTGAACTATTTCTAATTCTCAACGGGATCTAGAAAGCTAGTACTTGTGTGGCCCTCAATGGTTCATTGATACAACTAGCCGTGGGTTCATATCTCCATGTGATTCGGACTAAACATGTCCTTATATGAGCATACCCCAATTGCTCCATTCTTATTTATCAACTCCTTGATAACAAGAATGTCAGAACTCAAGTCTGATATTACCCAACCAACCATGTTAAATGCCTAGCAGCATCGCTTACATAATTCCCTAGGTATCAAATGATAGTTCCTGCAAGAACCATTCAATTATGGTTAGCGTACAGTACGATCCCTTCAACTCATATATCCCGACCAATTCGACAACCATTGGTTTATCGAGAGTTGTCAATGAATCGATACTATGTGTCATGTCGTAGTTGCATCGATGGTGTAATCTATGAAACCCCTTTCATAATTACCACCATACTCTGATCAGAGATTTCAACCTACTAACACATGATAACACATAGGATATCCATACCCGAAGGTAAGCGGTGAATCCCCGACTACAATGCATCGACTCCTATATGTTTCGACAGAGCACCCAACCTTGCCACCTGATGACCCCATGAGAGTCGGTAAACAAGTCAAAGTGTAATTCTAGCACATAGAGTCTCAATGTTGTCCCGGGTCATAAGGACTAATGGTGTACAACCATAAACTAGGACTTTTCCACTCGATAAGTGAGAACCACATGGAAAGTCCTTTTATGGAGGGTTGTTCAGTGCACTCTACAAGGAGCACCTATCTGCATGTTCGGACATCACAATGTCCCCTACCAATGAAACATGGTACTCTAATCGCAGATACTAGTCTCGAACTCTAGCGGCCTATATCCTTCTTAGCGGCAGCTGAATCGACTAGGAACTGTTTAGAATATACAGTATTCCAAATATGAGTTTCATGATCCTCATCATATGAGCATCTCATATTCTTTCTACTATTTGTATTTTCAAGGGCTTTATCTATGCAACTAGCATGGGTATACATATAAAGATGTGCCAAAACAATAATTTCAAATATTATTAAATAAAAGATTGCTTATACATAGAGTTTCATTGTGAACACTCGGCCAACACTTGGCTCAACGGGTACCTACTCTAACACTATTGACAACTTCAGATTGTCCATCCGTTTGAGGATGACAAGTAGTAGAAAACAACAATTTTGTGCCAAGTTTAGCCCATAAATTATTCCAAAAGTAACTCAAAAATTTAACATTGCGACGAGAAACAATAGTCCTAGGCATGCCATGTAACCTAACGACTTCTCTAAAGAACAAATCCGCAATGTTTGTAGCATCATCGGTTTCATGACAAGCTATAAAATGTGTCATCTTAGAGAATCTATCCACAACAACAAAAATAGAATCCCTCCTCTTCTTAGGCCTAGGCAACCCCAAAATAAAGTCCAAAGAAATGTCAATCCAAGTTCTTTTTAAGAATAGCACGCAAAGATGTTCCCAAAGTTCTATTGACAACTTCAGTTTGTCCATCCGTTTGAGGATGACAAGTAGTAGAAAACAACAATTTTGTGCCAAGTTTAGCCCATAAATTATTCCAAAAGTAACTCAAAAATTTAACATTGCGACGAGAAACAATAGTCCTAGGCATGCCATGCAACCTAACGACTTCTCTAAAAAACAAATCCGCAATGTTTGTAGCATCATCGGTTTCATGACAAGCTATAAAATGTGTCATCTTAGAGAATCTATCCACAACAACAAAAGTAGAATCCATCCTCTTCTTAGGCCTAGGCAACCCAAAAATAAAGTCCATAGAAATGTCAATCCAAGTTTTTTTTAAGAATAGCACGCAAAGGTGTTCCCAAAGTTCTATTGACAACTTCAGTTTGTCCATCCGTTTGAGGATGACAAGTAGTAGAAAAAAACAATTTTGTGCCAAGTTTAGCCCATAAATTATTCCAAAAGTAACTCAAAAATTTAACATTGCGACGAGAAACAATAGTCCTAGGCATGCCATGCAACCTAACGACTTCTCTAAAGAACAAATCCGTAATGTTTGTAGCATCATCGGTTTCATGACAAGCTATAAAATGTGCCATCTTAGAGAATCTATCCACAACAACAAAAATAGAATCCCTCCTCTTCTTAGGCCTAGGCAACCCCAAAATAAAGTCCATAGAAATGTCAAACCAAGTTCTTTTAAGAATAGCACGCAAAGTTGTTCCCAAAGTTCTATTGACAACTTCAATTTGTCCATCCGTTTGAGGATGACAAGTAGTAGAAAACAACAATTTTGTGCCAAGTTTAGCCCATAAATTATTCCAAAAGTAACTCAAAAATTTAACATTGCGACATGAAACAATAGTCCTAGGCATGCCATGCAACCTAACGACTTCTCTAAAGAACAAATCCGCAATGTTTGTAGCATCATCGGTGTGGGGACCCGGACGCTAATCATCTTCTTAATCATCTTTGGGGTTTAATTATCAGTTAAGATAAACAGGGTCTAAAAATTTTTCTTTCAAAATGCGGAAGGTAATGGAATCAATCTATTATACAAACTAGTATAATAATACAAATCTTGTATAACATGCATCTAATTTAAAATTAGGTTCAACTACTACAATCAAGTAATAAAACCTATCTACATCCAAGTCCGTGATCACCACTCTAATCTCGATCTCTCCTCATCTTCTGGACCCTGATCCTGCCCCACCTGTTGTCATGCACACATAAAAAACAAGACAACAGCCGGATAACTCCGGTGAGATATAAATATCCCAGTATAAACAATGTATACATGCAATCATATAAAACATAAAAATATGAATTATATCTTATCACATGTAGCATAATAAAACAACATGTATCAATACCAGTCTGTAAATAAAACATGAATCGTAATCTACGAAACATAAATTAATACGGATCTGTAAATGTGGGGACCCGGACGCTAATCAAGTTCTTAATCATCGTTGAGATTTAATTATCTGTTCTGATAAACAGGGTCTAAAATTTTTCTTTTTAAATTATATAACAGCGGAAGGTAATGGAATCTAAATACTATACATGTCTGTATATAAAATACAATTCAGTATTAAAAATACAATAATGTACAACATTCTAATCTAAGGTTCACTACTAAAATTCTAGTAGTAAAATCCAATCTACTGTAAGTCCGGAATCACCACGCTAAACTCGTCTTCTCTCATCATCTTCGTGACCCCGATCCTGCCTCCCCTGATGTCATGCACACATACAAACAAGACACCAGCCGGATAACTCCGGTAAGAATAAATCCCAGTATAAAACATGGTAAGCATGTATATAAACAAACTAATTCATAAAACATGCGATCCTGTATAAACCAATATATTTCATAATCTATGAAATAAATCAAATAAGCAGGTAACTCAAATCAGATAAACATGCATATAAACGATCTAAATCATAAAAACATGCTAGCCCAACTGGAAGCAATAACGATGGGTCCCATGATCTAGGAGCCACATCCATATAAGCGTGAAGTCCTAATCAAATCATGTCTAGACTCGACTCAATCTATAACTCTAGGGATCCCGGTGTGAATAAGACGATCTATCACCTACCCTACCACTCGGGGTGACTGTACGTCTTATTCCTAGACTTCGGTCTGATCTGTATCCACATCTACAATAGGAGAGGTGATCTTCTCCTAAGCTGTGATATCACCGAACGTCTAGCAGTCTGGCAGATCTCCAAACTGTCCTATCTTAAATGCATGAATACAATCAGTAAACAAAGCATAATCATATAAAACATAAACAAGAATATAGTATGTGATTTATTGGGCAACTCAAGCAGTGATCTCAATTGAGTTGTTTCTTCCCGAATATCACATGAATTATACCTTTGTCGTCCCCGTCTGAGGAAGACGAAGT
This sequence comes from Primulina eburnea, assembly GCF_022965805.1. Classification (NCBI taxonomy): domain Eukaryota; kingdom Viridiplantae; phylum Streptophyta; class Magnoliopsida; order Lamiales; family Gesneriaceae; genus Primulina; species Primulina eburnea. Next base: position 19,247,887 of record NC_133104.1, on the reverse strand, counting down.
CTCGAAGTCCAGTCTGTCCATATCCGATCTGAAATGACAATACAAATACACTGTATCAATGTGTAACTCAAAACACAATCTGTTCTGATCAATACTCAACTCAGTACATAATCTGATCAACCTGTTCCAGCATATGAATACCTAACAAATACATCTTCAGGGATGCTGAAATACAACACACAGACATACTGTATTCTTTCTTCGATCTGACTTCACATATCTACTGAATAATCTATCCAACTATAAAAGAATAATCATCTATTCATTCTTCAATTAAGAATACTACCATTTAGTGTGAATTCTCAGTCAGTATCTTCTAAAATTCATAACAATTGTATAACCAACTTATTCTTAAATCTATCTTCGATTATACAATGTCTACGGTAGTAGAAACACCATATCTGAATCATATACAGTTCTGACAACATCATAAATTCAAAACATCTCAAAACGTAACAAAACTTACGTCCTTGTATAGCTTTAGTCGAAAGGAGTTCAATACCGCTTTCGGATTCGAGTTCTGACACACGGATTCTTCGTAAACCAAATTCTAAACTCAAGAACTAAACTTTCTCCCTCATCTGTCGATTTTTGCTTGAAAAGTGAGAGGAAGACACGAATCCATCTATATATATAGCTTGCATGCCATGCAAAACGTGGCCTCATTCTTCTTGTTACACGCATGACCGCGGGTGCGGTAGTGCAAGGAGCGCGGGTGCGCTCATGCAATGTCTATCCTTCCTTTTCCCGAAAGCTTAGACCGCGGGTGCGGTGTCATCACCGTGGGTGCGCTCTGGCTAGCACCGCGGGTGCGGTCTCTCCTCACCGCGGGTGCGGTCCTGCACATTCTAAAAATTATATTTTTGGTCCATGCAGCATCTTATAATCTTGTCTTATCGATTCTACAAGTCTTGGGGCATTACACTAATCTTGTCTGATCAATTCTACGACAATTCTTGGGCATTACAGTAAATCAAACTCTAATCTCAATATCTAAGACTCGACTCATCTCTCATTCTAATCTAGGGATCCCGATCTAAGTTAGACTTTTGGTATGCTGTATCGAGTGTCTACAATAGACGTCGATCTACATCTAAGCTCATCGATGCACCGTAAGTCTAGGGTCTGAGCAGTTCTGACAAAGACTTAGACTTGGGCATGCTATATCGAGTGTCTACAATAGAAGTCGATCTACATCTAAGCTCATCGATATACCACAAGTCTAGGGTCTTAACAGTTCTGTCCAAGACTCGGCGGTTCTGCCCTAGCTAGGCTGTTCTGCCCTAGATTCAAACTCTGGCTCTACTATCATTCAATAGACTTACACATATCAATATGATAATCTGCAAATATCAATGTAATAAAATAAAGTATGTGATTTAGGGAAACTCAAGTCAAACCTAACTCGAGTTGTGCAATCCGAATCAACATTTAATTATACCTTTGTCTTCCCGGTCTGACGAAGACGAAGTCTTGTATTCTGATATGTCCATACCCAGTCTGGCAATGACAATCATATAACTACAATATCAATAAATAACTCAATTCGAAACCTGTTCTGATCAATACTCAAATCAGTATATAATCTGATCCATATCTGAACAAGGTACAATCTAATTTATATCAACAATATCACGATACAATCGAAATTATTACTGAATTTGATGCATCTAAATCAACTGATATTTTGACGGCATATTAATACAGTCTTGATAACCCCGTCAATCTCAACATCATAGATATAATACCAGAACTTATAATCAATACTGGTATAACTCATAATCTGAACGATAACACAAATCTGATATCGAATCTCAGTCAAAGCAACACCAAAAATCATAACAATTATAGAAACAATCTGTTCTTCGATCTGATTTCAATTATACGATGTCTACTGTATCAGAAACACCATATATGTTATCATCCTATTCAATTCTGACAATGTCATAATTTCAAATCATGTCTAAACGTAACAAAACTTACGTCTAGTTGTAGCCTGCGTTGATAGGAACACAGTACTGAAGTCGGATATAAAATCTGACGGGCGGATCGTTCGCAAATCTCAAATCTCTAAGCGAAAAGGCGTAAGGATTATCTTGAAGAATTCTCGATCTTCGTTTATGCCTTCTGAGGGGATTAAGGCTTGTAATGTATATATATATATATATATTATAAACATTGCATGTCAAGCTACGTGTCATCTTTTTCACTATTTTTGTAAGGCTCGAGAATTATCAGTATCATTGATGTTAGATTTGTAGAGATAAGAATGCATGAATTATGGGATTTTGAGCGAGCAGGGCCGAAGCCACACCGCACCCGCGGTGCTAGGAGATACAGCACCCGCGGTGCATTGACAGAAAGTTGATGGATTTGTGCGAAGCAAGACCGCACCAGCGGTGCTAACAAGACCGCACCCGCGGTGGTGAGACCGCACCCGCGGTCATGCAGGGACCGCACCCGCGGTCATGCAGGGACCGCACCCGCGGTCTAAGTGCTGCACTTTTAGATGAACTCGCCGTGAGCACATGTAAGGCCCGAGATAATAAAGATGATATTATTTTAATCCGAGAGTATGTAATTGGAAACTTTTGGAGTGTTGATTTATATTCCAAGATGTTTGCAATTATTTAGGATTGAAATGGAATTATTTAGGATTGAATTGAATTAAAAAGATTGAGCGGGGGCCAATTTGCAATTAGTGAAAAGTTGAGGGACTAAAGTGCAAATATGGAAAATTGAGTGGGACACTTGTCTTGGTCACCCCATTAACGTGTCATCATTCACTTAAAATTCAGAATTTGCATGAGGGAAAAACCGAAAGCTTCCATAGAAATCCCTCAAGCTTTTATTTTCTTTAAAATTTCGATTTGGCAAGATCCGTCTGTCAGAATTTGAATCCGAACATAGTACCGTGCTCCTCTCGTCAAGAGCTACACAAGGACGTAAGTTTTATTACGTTGAGACAAGATTTGATTTTATGATGTTGTCAGAATTGAATAGAATTCAGATATGGTGTTTATACTACCTTAGATATTATAGAATTGAAGTCAGATTTAGAAACAGACTGTTTATGGAATTTTTATGATTTTCAGAAATGATTTGATTTAGATTTGATATCAGAATTGTGTTATTATTGATTCAGAGTGTACAGATATTGAGATTATAAATTGTACTGAGATTGATTATGAGTTCTGGTATTATATTTGTGATGTTGAGACTGACGGGATTACAAGACTGGGTTATTATGCCATTGAAACATCAGTTGAATTAGATTGATCAGATTCAGATATGATTTAGATTATACCCTGATGTTGTTGATATGAATCAGATGGTATTTTGTTCCGATATTGATCAGATTATGTACTGAGTTGAGTAGTGATAAGAACAGATTGTGAATACAGATTGTGAATTGAATTATACATTGATACTGTATATTTGTTATTGTCATTTCAGATCGGATATGAGCAGACCGGACTTCGAGACTTCGTCTTCCTCAGACGGGGAAGATAAAGGTATAATTCATGTGATATCTGGGAAGATATAACTCAAATCAGATCTCATTTGAGTTTCCCAAACAAATCACATACTAGACTATTATTTATGTTTTGATATGATTGTTTATAGATTTGTTTATAGAACTTGTATACAAATCTTGCTATGCTTTGTTTACAGATCTTGTGGCATTGCATTAGAATGATTATGTTTGTTTACAGATTGTGTATTCATGCATTAAGATAGGACAGTCTGGAGATCAGGCAGACTTCTAGATGTTCGGCGATATCTCTCAGCTTAGGGGAAGATCACCGCCCCTTTGTAGATGTGGATACAGATCAGGCCGAAGTCTAGGAATAAGACGTACAGCACCTCGATTGGTAGGGTAGGTGACAGATAGTGACGTCTTATTCACACCGGGATCCCTAGAGTTATAGATCGAGTCAAGTCTAGACATGATTTGATTAGAACTGCATGCTTATATGGATGTGGCTCCTAGATCATGGGACCCATCATTACTGCTTTCAGTTGGATTAGCATGTTTTATGATTAAGATTGTTTATATGCATGTTTATCTGAAGTGAGTTGCATGCTTATTTGATTAATTTCATAGACTATGAAATAGATTGTCTCTATACATGATAGCATGTTTTATGATTTAGTTTGTTTATATACATGCTTACCATGTTTTATACTGGGATTTATTCTCACCGGATTTATCCGGCTGTTGTCTTGTTTTGTATGTGTGCATGACAACAGGTGGGGGCTGGATCAGGGTCGAAATGATGATGAGAGAAGACGAGTTAGCGTGGTGATTCCGGACTTGTAGCAGACTTGGTTTATTACTTGAATTTTAGTAATTGAACCTTAGACTTAGGTTGTACAGTATTGTACTTTTCTACTGAACTGTAGTTTTTATACAGAGATGTATATTGTTTAGATTCCATTACCTTCCGCAGTTACATTTTAAAAAAAAAAAGAAAAATTTTTAGACCCTGTTTTATCTTAATTGATAATCAAATCCCAAAGATGATTAATAAGATAGATCAGCGTCCGGGTCCCCACAACAGGTGGTATCAGAGCTGATAGTTCCTTTAGACTGAGATAGTCAGAGTTGATAGATTCTTTAGACTGAGATAGAAGAGAATGAGCGGGGTAGATGAATTTTCTTTCCTTGCATGTGTGTGCTAGCATGAGATTGATTCTAATGTTGATTGACATTGTGTGCTAGCATGAGACTATGTGTTACTGCTTTAAGATACATGACTACCTGACTATTTGATTTAAATTGGTATTATGTATTCTTGAGTATGAATCAGATCAGATTCATGATCAGCAGTAAGATAATCATGATCAGAAAAAGATTGGCACAGATTTGCAGTATTGGGTTACTAATGGTTTTGGTAATCAGATATACCTCCTAGAAGAATTCCAGAAAGGGGCAGTACTTCATATGATCAGACAGGTAGGTCAGAACCTAAGATAGATGTGGCAGAGATTCAGATGGAAACACAGTTTCAGAGGTTTCAGTCGTTTCAGCCGCCGGTTCTGAAGGGAAATGAGACGCCAGCAGATTGTGAGAAGTGGCTTGAAGAAATAGAACTGTTATTTGAATTCCTAAATTTCACAGATGAGTGTAGAATTAGGCTTATTGAGAACCAATTGCATGAGACTGCCAGAAGATGGTGGTTACTCACCAAAGGAGCTTTAGAGCAGAGTCGTTCAGTGATTACGTGGAAGATTTTCAAGTTTGAGTTTTATCAAAGATTTTTTCCCGTGTCATATAGAGAGGACAGAAGTGCAGAATTTGCAAACCTGAGACAAGGTCAGATGAGTATTGATGAATACTTGGCACAGTTCTTCACCTTGTTACGTTTTGCCCCTCTTATGGCTAGAAATGATTATGCTATTTCTAGTCAGTTCATTCAAGGATTGAATCCAGAAATACGTACGTTGGTGAATGTGAAGCAATCAAGTAATTTTGCGGATACCTTGAATAGAGCTAAAAGAGCAGAAATGGTTCTGATAGGACCATCGTATGTTCTTCCAGAACAGACTACACCACAACTGCCTTCCAGAATAGAGATTGGCAGTCGTAGTGGTAAGGAAAAAGAACCATTGAGAATTCAAAAGAAACAGTTCAAGAAGTTAGGAAGTGATTCCTCTAGTTCTAGCAGTCCTGGTCCGAGCTATACCAGAGTGTATTGCAGGACTGGTGGAGGGAGACACTCCACAGAACAATGTCAGGGAGTGCTTGGGAAGTGCAATATCTGTAAGCAGACGGGACACTTTGCTAAAGTTTGTCCTCAGAAACATTTTCGAAGATCTTAAAGAGTAAAGTCATTGGTGGTAATGACAGAAGAACAGACCCAGAATTTACAACAGGTACTACTCTTTTATGATATATTGCATACGCATTGATGGGTAATAATGCATTCTTCATGAGTATCTGTGATTGAGTAGCATGGTGATATGCTATATTTGTGGGGTCTGTGTATACTGTAGTATTGATTCCTTGGTTGTTGAGAAATATGTTGACATCAGAGATCTCTGTGACATGTTATATACTACAGTGATATGAACCCGGGATTGGGTTAGATTATGATATACTTCTGTTATATGATTTCGATTTCATTATTGACATGTGATGCTAAACAAGTACAGAAATATCGTAGAATGTGTTCCAGAAATGGTAAGATTAAGATCAGAGTTAGTTGAGAAATGAGGATTCTAGATCCAGAATTCCTTAGATCATTGTACTGTTGACTCGATTGTTACAGAAAGGAACAGATGGTATCCTTATGTACTCAGTAGATGTACTGACATCGAGCTTAACATTGGCAGATTTGCCAGTGATATGCGTGTTGGCAGATGTTTGCCTAGATAAGATTTTAGATATGCTTTATATCAGACAGATAGATTTCAGAATTGAATTCAGATCAGATACTGATTGTTGTTTTAGAATTCAGTACAGAATGATATTAAATGTACAGAATGGTACAGAATGAATTGAAAGATCAGTAGAAGAATATCGACCAGGAGTTACATCCGATTTTGTGTGGCTCTTTAGCATGTTTAGAATATTCAGAGATGTTCTGACGATTTTATGCTTATTATCTCTAGATATTGTTAGAGTAGGTGCACGTCGAGCCAAGTGTTGGCCGACTGTTCACGATGAAACTCTTTGTATAAACGATCTTTATTTTAATAATATTTCAATTTATTAATTTGGCGCATCTTTATCTTTATACCCATGCTTGTTGCATAGATAAAGTCCTTGAATATACAAATAGTAGAAAGAATATGAGATGCTCATATGATGAGTATCATGAAACTCATATTTGGAATACTGTATATTCTAAACCGTTCCTAGTCGATTCAGCCGCCACTAAGAAGGATAAAGGCCGCTCGAGTTAGAGACTAGTATCTGCGATGTGAGTACCATGTTTCATTGGTAGGGGACATTGTGATGTCCGAGCATGCAGATAGGTGCTCCTGGTAGAGTGCACTGAACAACCCTCTATAAAGGACTTTCCAAGTGGTTCTCACTTATCGAGTGGAAACGTCCTAGTTTATGGTTGTACACCATTAGTCCTTATGACCCGGGACAACATTGAGACTCTATGTGCTAGCGTTTCACTTTGACTTGTTTACCGACTCTTTTGGGGTCATTAGGTGGCAAGATTGGGTGTTACGGCGAAACATATAGGAGTCGATGCATTGTAGTCGGGGATTCACCGCTTACCTACGGGTATGGATATCCTATGTGTTTTTCATGTATGTGTGGGGTCATTTATCTGTTTTACTTTTCAGTACAATCTTTGACATGTCATCAATTCGCAACCCGTTTTCGGTCATTCTCGAAAAACACATTCTAACCGGACCAAACTATATCACTTGGCTAAGAAATTTAAAGATTGTCCTAAACTCGGAGAAGATCGCATATACACTTACTGAGGCGCCCCCTGCTGAGGCTCCTATAGGCTGCACTCCTGAGGAATTGCAGACCTACAAGGATTGGTGCGACCATGACTTGAAGGCGAAGTGTTATATGCAGGCTTCGATGAACGATGAGCTGCAAAGGCGATTCGAGGATGCTAAGAATGCTGCTGACATTCATATGCACCTCAAGGAGCTCTTCGGTGAGCAGACTCGGCCTTTGAGGCATGCCACAGTGAAGGAGCTCATCACTTTACGCATGCGAGATGGGACTTCGGTCCATGAGCATGGCCTAAAGTTGATTGGGCTCGTGGACAAGCTCGTAGGCATGGATTTGATCTTGCCATCGGAGTTGACCACGGATGTGTTGCTGTTGTCACTGCCCAGCTCTTTCGATCCTTTTGTCGTGAACTTCAACATGAACAAGCTTGAGCCCAGCCTTGAAGAGTTGGTGAACATGCTTGTGACCTTTGAGTCCACGATCAAGAAGGAGAAGCAGGTTCTTTTTGTGGGCTCTTCATCTGGCACGAAGACCGGTCCACCTGGGAAGGGAAAGAAGCGTTCTTTCCAGCGTACCAAGAAGAGCGAGCCCTTGAAGAGGCAGACTTCGAGTCCCGTAGTGGCAGCCGCGCCAGTGAAGGCTGAAAAGACTGTTGACATCTGTCACCACTGCAAGAAGCCTGGACATTGGAGGCGTAACTGCAGGGAATATCTTGCGCAGAAGGGTTCTGCCAAAGGTATGTTCTTTATTGAAGTAAATATCTCGATTAACTCTACTTCTTGGGTATTGGATACCGGCTGTGGCTCACATCTCTGTAACGATTTGTAGGTGATGGGAAGAAGTAGAAGGCTCCGAGAGGGTGAGACCTTCTTAAGGATGGGCAATGGAGCAAGAGTTGCTGCCAAGGCCATAGGAGATGTTTGTTTAATTTTGAACAATGATTTTAAGTTTGTATTAAGAGATGTTTTATTTGTACCAGACTTGATTAAAAACATTATTTCCATTCCTATGCTTGATATTGATGGATATTCTTGTTTATTTGGCAAAGGTGTTTGCAATATTTACAAGAATGAATGTTTAGTTGGTACCGGTGAACTTGAAAACAATCTCTACACCTTAAAATTAAAAGATATTCCACTTAACAATGTCCAAACGATAACAACAACAAATAAGCGCAAACAAGATACTCTTAATTCGGCACAATTATGGCATGCTCGATTAGGTCATATATCCCTAAGAAGGATGAACAAGTTAGTGGGAGTTGGCATGTTTGATATGTCCGATATTAATGCTCTCACGACTTGTGAATCCTGTCTAAAAGGAAAGATGACCAAAATTCCCTTTAAGGGCCATGCGGAGCGAGCCAAAGGGTTATTGGATTTGATCCATACCGATGTGTGCGGTCCGCTTAGCATCACCACTAAGCATGGACATGCCTACTTCATCACCTTTACCGATGACCATTCGAGGTATGGGTATGTGTATTTAATGAAATACAAGTCTGAAGCCTTTGAAAGGTTCAAAGAATTCAGAAGTGAAGTAGAGAAGCAATTGGGACGAAGCATCAAGACACTTCGATCGGATCGAGGTGGTGAGTACTTGAGTGCCGAGTTCCAAGAGTATCTTAGAGAGAATGGGATTCTCTCGCAGTGGACTCCGCCCGCTACACCGCAGTTGAATGGTGTTTCGGAGCGTCGTAACCGGACTTTGATGGACATGGTTCGGTCTATGATGGGGTTCACAGAGTTGCCGCCATCCTTTTGGGGATATGCGCTTGAAACAGCGGCAATGTTGTTGAACAATGTCCATACAAAGGCAGTTGACAAGACTCCATATAAGATATGGATGGGTAAGCCTCCCAAGTATTCTTATCTAAGAATATGGGGGTGTCCTGCTTATGTGAAGCAGACAGTGGGAGATAAATTGGATAGTCGATCCATTTTATGCTACTTTGTGGGATATCCAAAGAATTCAATTGGATATTACTTCTATCATCCCCAAGAAACAAAGGTGTTTGTTTCTAGGAACGCAACCTTTTTGGAAAAGGAATTTCTATTGGATAGAAAAGGCGAGATGATAGAACTCGAAGAGGTTCGAGAGACACCCACAGTTGTAGAACCCACACCCGAGAAGCCAAGTGAGGAGATACAAGCTCCTAGAAGAACCGAGAGAGTCTCGAGACCACCTGTGAGGTATGGTCTGCTTCTTGAAGAGGGCCATGATGAGCCTAATCTTGGATGTGATCCAAGGACCTTCAAGGAAGCGTTATCTGATGCCGATTCATCCAAATGGCTTGAAGCAATGGAATCTGAGATGAATTCCATGCATTCAAACCAAGTGTGGAATCTCGTGGATCCACCTGAGGGAATTGTTCCCATAGGGTGTAAATGGATTTACAAGAGGAAACTTGGGGCGGATGGGAAGGTATTGACCTTCAAGGCGCGACTGGTAGCAAAAGGGTATACTCAAAGGCAAGGTGTTGACTATGAGGAAACCTTTTCTCCAGTTGCGATGTTCAAGTCCATTAGGATTTTGCTAGCCATAGCTGCATGGTATGACTATGAGGTATGGCAGATGGATGTCAAGACTGCCTTCCTTAATGGGGATATTAAGGAAGAGATTTACATGTCTCAACCTGAAGGGTTTACATCTATCGGAAGTGAGCATATGGTATGCAAACTTCAAAGATCTATTTATGGTCTTAAGCAGGCATCTAGGAGCTGGAACCTCAGATTCGATAGTACAATCAAAGAGTTTGGTTTTACTAAGAATCCTGAGGAACCCTGTGTGTATAAGAAGGTCAGTGGGAGTGCTGTGACATTCCTAGTTCTTTATGTTGATGACATTCTACTCATTGGGAATGATGTAGGAATGTTGCAATCAACAAAGATATGGTTAGCAAGTAAGTTCTCAATGCAGGACTTGGGTGAAGCATCTTTTGTATTGGGAATACAGATCTATAGAGATAGATCAAAAAGATTGCTTGGTCTCACCCAGTCCACATACATTGATACCATCGTGAAGCGGTTCTCGATGGATGAGTCCAAGAGAGGACATCTACCAATGTGTCATGGCGTGTCCCTATCCAAGTCTATGTCTCCCAAGACTGATGCAGAGATAGCGGCGATGACACGAATTCCGTATGCTTCGGCTATTGGTAGTATCATGTATGGGATGATATCTACACGTCCTGACGTGGCATTTGCACTAAGTGTAGTGAGTAGATATCAATCCAACCCCGGTCTTCCACACTGGAAAGCTGTGAAAGACATCCTCAAGTATTTGAGAAGGACCAATAAGCTGTTCTTGGTCTATGGGGGTGGAGAACTGAAATTGGAAGGCTATACCGACTCTAGCTTCCAAAGCGATGTTGATGACTCGAAGTCAACCTCCGGATTCATATTCATGCTCAATGGTGGTGCTGTCTCTTGGAAGAGTTCCAAGCAAGACAGTACTGCGGATTCCACCACTGAGGCAGAATACATTGCTGCATCGGCTGCAGCAAAGGAGGCTGTTTGGATTAGGAATTTCGTCCAAGAGTTGGGCGTCATTCCAAATGGAGTTGCTCCTATCCCGGTGATGTGCGACAACACGGGAGCCATAGCTCAGGCGAAGGAGCCAAGGTCTCATCAGAAGTCCAAACACGTATTGAGAAAGTACCACATCCTCAGAGAGATCGTGGAAAGAGGAGATGTCGTGATTGACAAAGTCGGCTTCGCAGATAATGTTGCTGATCCACTAACTAAGCCTTTACCAGGACCATCGTTCGAGAAGCATCGCGAATCAATGGGTCTAAAGTATATAGGTAGTTGGCTCTAGTGCAAGTGGGAGATTGTTAGAGTAGGTGCACGTCGAGCCAAGTGTTGGCCGACTGTTCACGATGAAACTCTTTGTATAAACGATCTTTATTTTAATAATATTTCAATTTATTAATTTGGCGCATCTTTATCTTTATACCCATGCTTGTTGCATAGATAAAGTCCTTGAATATACAAATAGTAGAAAGAATATGAGATGCTCATATGATGAGTATCATGAAACTCATATTTGGAATACTGTATATTCTAAACCGTTCCTAGTCGATTCAGCCGCCACTAAGAAGGATAAAGGCCGCTCGAGTTAGAGACTAGTATCTGCGATGTGAGTACCATGTTTCATTGGTAGGGGACATTGTGATGTCCGAGCATGCAGATAGGTGCTCCTGGTAGAGTGCACTGAACAACCCTCTATAAAGGACTTTCCAAGTGGTTCTCACTTATCGAGTGGAAACGTCCTAGTTTATGGTTGTACACCATTAGTCCTTATGACCCGGGACAACATTGAGACTCTATGTGCTAGCGTTTCACTTTGACTTGTTTACCGACTCTTTTGGGGTCATTAGGTGGCAAGATTGGGTGTTACGGCGAAACATATAGGAGTCGATGCATTGTAGTCGGGGATTCACCGCTTACCTACGGGTATGGATATCCTATGTGTTTTTCATGTATGTGTGGGTTGAAATCTCTGATCAGAGTATGGTGGTAATTATGAAAGGGGTTTCATAGATTACACCATCGATGCAACCACGACATGACACATAGTATCGATTCATTGACAACTCTCGATATACCAATAGTTGTCGAATCGGTCGGGATATATGAGCTGAAGGGACCGTACTGTACGCTAACCATAATTGAATGGTTCTTGCAGGCACTATCATGTGATACCTAGGGAATCACGTAAGCGATGCTGCTAGGCGTTTAACGTGATTGGTTGGGTACTATCAGACTTGAGTTCTGACGTTCTTACTATCAAGGAGTTGATAAGTAAGAATGGAGCAATTGGGGTATGCTCGTATAAGGACATGTTTAGTCCGAATCACATTGAGATGTGAACCCACGGCTAGTTGTATCAATGAACCATTGAGGGCCACACAAGTACTTGCTTAGTAAATCCCGAAGAGAAGTAAAATAGTTCAATGTGTTGAACGGCTTATAAATGTGTTTATAAGCGTAAAGAAAATTAGAAGTATGACTTCTATGAGAGAAATATAAATTTTAATTTATGGAAGTGTTCCTAAGATTAAAATTTGGCCAAGTAAATAATGTAGTTGAAAATTGTGATTTTCATAAACATTGTTGTGGACTAAATTAAATTAATTCAAGTGTTGAATTAATTAAACACTAGTAGACCTAGTAGAGTCTAAATAATTAAATTAATTCAAGTGTTGAATTAATTAAATAATATTGAGTCTTGTAGAGCTCAATTTAAATAATTATTTAACTAGTGGGACTTGAGTAAAATCAAGTAATATTTAATTTATCTCAAATGTGTTTGAGATAATAAAATTTAGTCTATGGTTTTTAATGTGTTAAAAACCATATAATATACAAGTGAGACATGTAGGGATTGCATGCTTGGGAGGTGAAGAGCCTTGATTACTTTTTAATAAAATATTCAAAAGGCATGCAACTTTTGAGAGACAACTTTTCACAATACCTAGGCTATTCTCCCACACTCCCAATATCATCACTTGGCCGAAATTTCTTGAAAAAAAATTCTCTCCATTTTTCTTTCTCTTTTGTTCTTCATTTTCTTGGAAGAAAATCATTCTCTTTGAAAAATCCTCAAGTTTTTCTAGTGCAAAACTTGAGGGGATTTACCTTGTTGAGTGGTGGGCCTAATTCTTTGGGAGAAGAAGGTGAGCTTGTAGATTTGTCCACCAAACAAGAGCTTTGTTATTTAAAACAAAGTTGGAGCCATTTCATCAACTCTAAGGAGTTGATAGGTATATTTCTTAAAACATCCTATGCATGTTTTTAGTTTTTGTAAATGTTGCACAAAATATATATGGGGGCCGAAATTTTCTTGATAAAATTTTAATTTTTCGCTTCCGTTGCGTTTCTGGCCCCCGTAACCGGTCCGCTTTCAGATATTTGATATGTTAACAGCATCTGATTGATTAAATGGAATAGTTGAAGATTTTATTGAATATTCTGAGAACTGTGATGATTGTATATAGAAATTATTCAGATAAGAATCATAATTGAAACAGATTGTATTCAGAATATGTGACATCTGCAGTTTGTATACCAATTCATTTGCACAGTTGAGACAGAAATCAGTGACTGTAAACGACACAAGTAACAGATATATCAGAATTAGCAGAGATGTCAGAAAGTCAGAAATGCTGAGTTTTACAGATTTTCTTGTTCTCTTATTCTCTGATTATGTTGTATCTGCTTGCGTGTTGTGATTACTCTAAATCAGTATTTGAGACATCTTATATTGTTTGGGAGCATATTCTATTTGCAGATGAGATATGGCAGATGATTTGGGCACTGTGAAGATTGATCAGTAGTCAGAATTATCAGTATTGCCAGCAATCGTTATTTTATGAGTTTTCTTAAACTCACTAGATCTGTATAGGCTGTTTTTATCTCGAAGCTGATTGATATTACTGTAGTTGCATGTATGTTTGATACAGAATATTGTAGACAGTTGAGAGTTGCAACAGTTCAGAAATGTGATCAGAATGCTCAGAATTGTATTTCGATAATCAGAACAGAGTTTCGATTAGAGCAACCGATATGTGATTTGTGTTTGTATAAGATTGATTACCTTGTGATATCAGAATGTTTCAGACTTGTATAACAGAACTGATATTTATAATCAGAGCCGAATACCAGGTAGGTATTTTTTTCTTTATCTTATATTATTACTGATTGTTTATACCGAATAGTTCGAATCAGATATCACAAATGGTGTCAGACATGCACAGTGATGGATTCAGTTTTCATTCGGATAACAAATAGTTGTGATATAAACCGATTAGATCAGTGATGGCAGAAATTGTACAGAAATGTTAGCAGAAATTGTACTGATAGGTCTGAATTGCTAACAGAAGAAGACAGAAAGATAGAAATCAGAAGATTTGTTACAAAATATGTATATTTTGGAATATAAATGGGAGTACATTTCTATGATTTTCGTAATGACATTACAGCCATTTTCTTTAGATTTTGATATGATATGATTATGATTGACAGATTTCTCAATCTATATCTATCAGTTTGTACCAGATTTCGTACAAACAGAATTAGATGACATAGATCAATGTCAAAGAAATAATCAGATGAATTAGAATATTGAATTAGATGATATCAGATTGTGACTTTGATGGAGTGGTACTTGTGATAGACTATATCATGAGCTCTCTTTTAGATGGCTTTACAGATTGACAGACTGTCAGAATGTATTATCCAGATATTAAAAGATTTTGGTATAGGTTTAGTACTGAATGTTAGCACTAGTTGTTATGACTTATTGTCACTGTAGGAATTACTGTATAACAATAGCTATTAAAACCGTTCAGAATAGACAGATTTAAGAAACCAACGTCGGAGGATGACGATTGGTAGTTGAAGCTAAAGATTGTACGTATCTTTGCTCGAGATAAACAGATTTGATAACAGCTGATGGTCCTAATAGGTGATGAGCTGTAGATTGGTTTATACGGATGTTGTATAACCAGTAATGCGAGATTGATTCTGTCAGAAGAACTGGAGAAGAAGTATTATGACATTATACTTCGTGAATTCTTATTCCAGACTGGAATCAGAGATTTGAGTTTCTGAGTTAAACTCTATGTACATATCTTTTGATATATCTGAATTGATTACTTGCGAGTTCGAGGACGAACTCAGATCTAAGAGGGGGAGAAATGTAAGGCCCGAGATAATAAAGATGATATTATTTTAATCCGAGAGTATGTAATTGGAAACTTTTGGAGTGTTGATTTATATTCCAAGATGTTTGCAATTATTTAGGATTGAAATGGAATTATTTAGGATTGAATTGAATTAAAAAGATTGAGCGGGGGCCAATTTGCAATTAGTGAAAAGTTGAGGGACTAAAGTGCAAATATGGAAAATTGAGTGGGACACTTGTCTTGGTCACCCCATTAACGTGTCATCATTCACTTAAAATTCAGAATTTGCATGAGGGAAAAACCGAAAGCTTCCATAGAAATCCCTCAAGCTTTTATTTTCTTTAAAATTTCGATTTGGCAAGATCCGTCTGTCAGAATTTGAATCCGAACATAGTACCGTGCTCCTCTCGTCAAGAGCTACACAAGGACGTAAGTTTTATTACGTTGAGACAAGATTTGTTTTTATGATGTTGTCAGAATTGAATAGAATTCAGATATGGTGTTTATACTACCGTAGATATTATAGAATTGAAATCAGATTTAGAAACAGACTTTTTATGGAATTTTTATGATTTTCAGAAATGATTTGATTTAGATTTGATATCAGAATTGTGTTATTATTGATTCAGAGTGTACAGTTATTGAGATTATAAATTGTGCTGAGATTGATTATGAGTTCTGGTATTATATTTGTGATGTTGAGACTGACGGGATTACAAGACTGGGTTATTATGCCATTGAAACATCAGTTGAATTAGATTGATCAGATTCAGATATGATTTAGATTATACCCTGATGTTGTTGATATGAATCAGATGGTATTTTGTTCCGATATTGATCAGATTATGTACTGAGTTGAGTAGTGATAAGAACAGATTGTGAATACAGATTGTGAATTGAATTATACATTGATACTGTATATTTGTTATTGTCATTTCAGATCGGATATGAGCAGACCGGACTTCGAGACTTCGTCTTCCTCAGACGGGGAAGATAAAGGTATAATTCATGTGATATCTGGGAAGATATAACTCAAATCAGATCTCATTTGAGTTTCCCAAACAAATCACATACTAGACTATTATTTATGTTTTGATATGATTGTTTATAGATTTGTTTATAGAACTTGTATACAAATCTTGCTATGCTTTGTTTACAGATCTTGTGGCATTGCATTAGAATGATTATGTTTGTTTACAGATTGTGTATTCATGCATTAAGATAGGACAGTCTAGAGATCAGGCAGACTTCTAGATGTTCGGCGATATCTCTCAGCTTAGGGGAAGATCACCGCCCCTTTGTAGATGTGGATACAGATCAGGCCGAAGTCTAGGAATAAGACGTACAGCACCTCGATTGGTAGGGTAGGTGACAGATAGTGACGTCTTATTCACACCGGGATCCCTAGAGTTATAGATCGAGTCAAGTCTAGACATGATTTGATTAGAACTGCATGCTTATATGGATGTGGCTCCTAGATCATGGGACCCATCATTACTGCTTTCAGTTGGATTAGCATGTTTTATGATTAAGATTGTTTATATGCATGTTTATCTGAAGTGAGTTGCATGCTTATTTGATTAATTTCATAGACTATGAAATAGATTGTCTCTATACATGATAGCATGTTTTATGATTTAGTTTGTTTATATACATGCTTACCATGTTTTATACTGGGATTTATTCTCACCGGAGTTATCCGGCTGTTGTCTTGTTTTGTATGTGTGCATGACAACAGGTGGGGGCTGGATCAGGGTCGAAATGATGATGAGAGAAGACGAGTTAGCGTGGTGATTCCGGACTTGTAGCAGACTTGGTTTATTACTTGAATTTTAGTAATTGAACCTTAGACTTAGGTTGTACAGTATTGTACTTTTCTACTGAACTGTAGTTTTTATACAGAGATGTATATTGTTTAGATTCCATTACCTTCCGCAGTTACATTTTAAAAAAAAAAAGAAAAATTTTTAGACCCTGTTTTATCTTAATTGATAATCAAATCCCAAAGATGATTAATAAGATAGATCAGCGTCCGGGTCCCCACAACAGGTGGTATCAGAGCTGATAGTTCCTTTAGACTGAGATAGTCAGAGTTGATAGATTCTTTAGACTGAGATAGAAGAGAATGAGCGGGGTAGATGAATTTTCTTTCCTTGCATGTGTGTGCTAGCATGAGATTGATTCTAATGTTGATTGACATTGTGTGCTAGCATGAGATTATGAGTAATTGGGATTGATTATGATATTGTTATGTTGAGATTGAGTTATCGGTATCGCAAGAATACGCCGTTATGCCGTCAATTGGTACCGAGATTTATTATTGACTGGAATATGGTGTTGCTTTGAGTTAGAGATTGATATTGTGTGTATCCACATTGCCATTTAAGATTTATATTGGCTACATTGAACTTGTGACTTCGACTACGACACTGACTATTCGGCAAGAAAGGTATAATTCATGTGGTCACGGGATTGCACAACTCGATTCAGATTTGATACGAGTTTCCCTAAATCGCATACTAGATTGTTATTACATTTGATTATGTAATGTATTGTTTATTTATTTATATTCGAGTCCTGAGATAGGAGATATGTGGGGACCCGGGCTCTAACTCAATTCTTTTGGGATTTAATTGGATCTTTGTTCGAAAATGTGGGTCAAAAATTTGCTTTTAACATTAATTCAAATGTATAGATAAAGCATAACATGTCGTTAACTGAAATAAACAACATAATGTACATACATGTCTGTTCGTACAAACATTCACTAGTGTTCAAATGACAACTCTAAACATAAGTAGTACAAGTTTCATAAGGAACACTAGTAATCTGCGATGCCCGAGATCTCCACGCTATCATCATCTCTCATCTAGCTCGTGACCCCGATCCTGCCCCACCTGTTGCCATGCACACATACAGACACGACAACAGCCGGATAACTCCGGTGAGAACATATCCCAGTATAAAACATGGATGCATGCAATGTAATAAATCATGTACAAATGCATAACATAAATCAAGTAACATGAATATACATCTAAACATGTAGTAGAATACAAATCTGTATTCGACAATTCAAATCTTGACTCGACTCTTTTCTAATCTAGGGATCCCGGTGTGAATAAGACGGTCTGTTACCTACCCAACCACTCGGGGCAACGGTACGTCTTATTCCTAGACTTCGGTCAACTCTGTATCGAGGGTCTACACATATAGCAAATCTGCTCCTATGCGACGATACACCGAAACGTCTAGTTTTGGCAAGTCTGCCAATCTCTCCTATCTCAGGACTCGAATACAAATCAATAAACAAGGCATTACATAATCAATGTAATAACAATCTAGTATGTGATTTAGGGAAACTCGTATCAAATCTGAATCGAGTTGTGCAATCCCGTGACCACATGAATTATACCTTTCGTCGCACAATGTCTGTCGAGATCTTGAAGTCGGAATGTCACTCTGTCAAGACTAATCTGAAATGACAATATAACAATGCATTCTATCAAGATATAACTTATATCAAAATCTTGTACAAGTCAATACTCCATCTCGGTAACAATCGACGGCATAACGGCGTATTTCTTTGATATCGGTAACTCAATCTCAACATATAACAATATCATAATCTCATTAACATCACAATAATCTCATTATCCCTTCAAAATCGGTACCCATCATACACATATAGGCTGGAATTCGAAATAATGGCATACGATGTCCGAAAATCGATTCGATAGCAACTATATCAAGCTCAAGATATCAAGAACACATATCTTCAAGCAAATCATAACTTCTCCAACATATGAATTTCGAAACATGCTGGAAATGTAAGAAACTTACGTCCTTTCGTTGCCAATGCTGCAAGGATCAATAATCCGGACTCGGAATTAAAATCAAATGGCTAAATCATGCACAATCGTAATTCTATTATGAAGAAGCTTGAAGGAATTAAGGGGAGTTCTCGGTGCTCTCTCTCTGTTGGAATGAAGAATGAATCGAGCAACACATATATATCTTGCATGTAATGTAACACATGGCTCATCCTTTGCACACCACGCAACACCGCGGGTGCGGTACATCAGGAGTGCGGGTGCGCTGTGCTCTCGGCAGCACCATTAATTTTTCAAGAGCCAAGACCGCGGGTGCGGTCATGTTAACACCGCAGGTGCGGTGTGGCCTCGCCCAAATCTCATTTTTCTGGCATTACACCGCGGGTGCGGTGATGTGGTTACCGCGGGTGCGGTATAGTTTCGACCTGCCCTCTCAAAATTCTCATTTTCTAACATGCATTCTCATATCTGTGTATCTCATATTAATGCCAACCGATAATTCTCGAGCCTTACATTTCTCCCTCTCTTAGACAGGAGTTCGTCCTCGAACTCGCAAGCAATTACTCATGCAGTTGTATACAAAACAATATAATCAAAATTGAAAGGAAGACTCACATCATATGAATAGCTCGGGATGTCTCTGTCTCATATCAGATTCTGTCTCCCAAGTTGCTTCCTCGACGCCATGACGATTCCACTGAATCTTCACAAGCGGAATAGTCTTTGTTCTGAGCTGTTTTTCTTTCCGATCAAGAATGTGTATCGGTCGCTCAACATAGCTCAAAGTCTGATCTAACTCGGCTTCGTCAGGGTGAATGACATGAGAATCATCCGGCATATATCTGCGCAACATCGATACATGAAAAACTTCATGTATACCGGACAGTGAAGGAGGAAGAGCAAGTCTGTAAGCTCGATCGCCAATCTTCTCAAGGATCTCATACGGACCGACGTATCTAGGGGACAACTTCCCACGCTTGCCAAATCTGACAACCCCTCTGAAAGGTGAAATTTTCAAAAATACTTTGTCTCCCTGTTCGAATACTAACGGTCTACGTCTAATATTGGCGTACTTCGCTTGCCTATCCTGTGCTGTTTTCATTCGTTTCTGAATGATCTTCACTTTTTCTGTCATCTCACGAATCATATCAGGCCCCAATTCTGGTACCTCAGAAATATCATCCCAGTACAACGGAGATCTGCACTTCTTTCCGTATAAAGCTTCGAACGGTGCCATCTCTATGCTCGTCTGATTGCTGTTGTTGTATGAAAACTCACACAACGGCAATGAGTCTTGCCAACTAGTACCAAAATCTAGTACTACAGCTCTCAGCATGTCCTCTAAAGTCTGGATAGTCCGCTCTGACTGTCCGTCTGTCTGGGGATGATAAGCAGTGCTCAGATGTAAAGTCGTACCCAAAGCCTGCTGCAAGCTGTGCCAAAAGTGAGAAGTGAATCGTGGATCATGATCTGATACGATCGACTTCGGCACACCATGCAATCTGACGACCTCTTTGACATACAACTCTGCCATCTGATCATGTCGATAGGTCATCCTGTATGGAATAAAGCACGCTGATTTGGTCAGTCTGTCTATCACAACCCAAATCGCGTCACAGCCCCGCGAAGATCGAGGTAACTTCGTCACGAAATCCATGGAAATGTGGTCCCATTTCCATTCAGGAACAGACAAACTCTGAAGTAAACCTCCGGGCTTCTTTCTCTCTGCCTTCACCTGCTGGCAATTCAGGCACTTAGACACAAATTCTGCAATGTCGGTCTTCATCTGCTTCCACCAGAATTGTGTCTTCAAGTCGTTATACATCTTCCTGCCACCAGGATGAATGCTGAACCGACTACAGTGTGCTTCCGACATGATCTGTCGTCTCAAATCTGAAATCTCTGGCACCACTAAGCGGTTATTCACATGCAGAACAGAATCTCTGACCTGATATTCTGAGATATGACCAGCTCTGACCATATCAATCGATTTCTGCACACTCGGATCAGTTCTCTGTGCTTCTTTGATCCTCGAAATCAAGTCTGGCTCAATCTGAATCGCAGCAAGTCGCAACGGTCTACTCTCTGTATTAAATGTCAATCCAGACAAGCAACAATCTTCTACTAAACTCGATACACCTACAGTCGACAAGGACAAAGAACATACCTTTCGACTCAAGGCGTCTGCCGCTGCATTCGACTTTCCTGGATGGTACTTGATCTCGCAATCAAAATCTTTCAGCAGATCAAGCCATCGTCGCTGCCTCATGTTCAACTCTGACTGAGAAAAGAGATACTTCAAGCTCTTATGATCGGAATAGATCTCAAATTTCTCGCCATACAGATAGTGACGCCAGATCTTGAGTGCAAATACAATCGCCGCCAATTCAAGATCATGAATCGGATAACGAGTCTCGTGCGGCTTCAGCTGTCTAGAGGCGTATGCTATCACGTGCCCTCGCTGCATAAGAACACATCCTAACCCTCTGTGAGATGCGTCACAGTATACAACGAACTCACCTGTACCTGCAGGAATCGTCAAGACAGGCGCACTAGTCAGCCTCTTCTTCAGCTCAACAAAACTGCTTTCACACTCTTCTGACCACACAAATGGCATGTCCTTCTGTGTCTACTGGGTAATCTGCTTCGCTATACTGGAGAAGTCTCGAATAAAACGTCGATAATACCCGGCTAGACCCATGAAACTGCGTATCTCTGGCACAGAAGTCGGTCTCGGCCAACTGATCACAGCCTCAACTTTACTCGGATCTACCGCAATACCCTCTCCAGATATAATATGCCCCAAGAAGACAACCTGTCTCAGCCAGAATTCACACTTGGACAGTTTGGCATACAACTGCTCATTCCTCAAAGTCTTCAGCACAATTCTCAGATGATCTGCATGCTCAGTCAAACTCTTCGAATACACCAAAATGTCGTCAATAAACACAATCACAAAATCATCTAAATATCTCTGAAAAATGCGGTTCATCAGACTCATAAACACCGCAGGTGCATTCGTCAAACCGAAAGGCATAACAACAAACTCGTAGTGTCCATACCTGGTTCGGAATGCAGTCTTCGGAATATCAACATCTCTAACTCTAAGTTGATGATACCCTGATCTCAAATCAATCTTCGAATATACCGAAGATCCCTGTAACTGATCAAACAAATCGTCGATGCGAGGCAACGGATACTTGTTCTTCACGGTCGCCTTGTTCAACTGCCTATAATCAATACACAGTCGCATCGAACCATCTTTCTTTCTAACAAAAAGCACCGGAGCACCCCAAGGTGATACACTGGGTCTGATATATCCCTTGGACAGAAGATCCTCCAACTGTGCTTTCAACTCTTTCAGTTCAACAGGCGCCATCCTATACGGAGCTCTTGAAATAGGAATACTGCCTGGCACAAGGTCTATGTTAAAATCAACCTCTCGAACTGGAGGCAACCCTGGAATCTCATCAGGAAAAACATCTGCAAACTCGCAAACCACTGGCAAATCTGCCAATGCTGGGCTCGACTTCAGTAAATCTACTGAATATACAAGAAAGCCCTCTGCTCCTCTCTGAAGCAATCTACTCATAGTCAGAGCAGATACTAAGGGAATCCGAGATCTGGAACCCTTGCCGTAAAATTTCCACTCATCTGTCAGTTCAGGTCTGAATCTGACAATCTTGTGGAAACAATCTACCGTGGCCCTGTACTTGGTCAACATGTCTATACCGACTATACAATCAAAATCAGCCAAACCAAGTACTACACAATCAAGATCAATCTCATGCCCCTCAAACTGAAGCATACAGTGTCTAACAGTAGTCACAGATATCAAACCACTTCCCAACGGAGAAGCTATAGACACTACTGTCGACAACGACTCAACAGGCAATGAATGTCTCAATGCAAAATGTTCAGATATAAATGTATGAGATGCCCCTGTGTCTATCAACACATATGCAGGATAACCGCAAAGAAAACAGTTACCTGCAATGACGTCATCTGGCGCCTCCTGCGCCTGTTCCTCTGTCAGGGAAAAAACACGTGCCTGCTGTCGGGGAGGCTGACTCACCGTCTGACTACCTCCTGGCCTCTGCTGTGTCTGTGTGGAGGGTGGCTGGAAGGAGTGTACAGAGGATGCCTGTCTCTCCATCTGTGGCGCTGGTGCTGATGATCCTGTACTCTGGAATCGTGATGCACCTCTCTGGGGACAAACTCTGGCAAAGTGTCCCTGTTGCCTACAGATGTTGCAGCGTCCCATAACTCCTTGACACTGCTCCGTCGCATGTCGCCCTCCGCATGAACCACAGTATGCGCCACTATAATCTGACCCCTGACCTCTCTGTCGAGATCCACTCGAACTCGATGAACTACTCCCAGATTTCTTAAATTGTTTGCCTTTAGCCTTTAGAAATTCCTTCTTACCACTACCACTAGCTCCGCTGTCAAAACGAGGAGGAGGTGGTGGAAACTGTACGGTAGTAGGCTGTGGCGGTCTCTGCCCCTGAACACCGTAGGAAGCCCCTCGTTGCCTGATCAAGCCAGCCTCGGCTCCCTTCGCTCGGTTCAGTGCCTCTGAAAAAGTACTAGGCCGGCCCGTGTTCACCAAAGTAAAGACATCGGGATTCAGCCCGTTGATGAATTGATCGGCCACTGCCTCATCGTTCCCGGCCACATGCGGTGCAAATCGTAGCAATGCAGAAAATTTAGCCACATACTCCTCGATGTTCCACTGTCCCTGCTTCAGATTCGCAAATTCAGCTCCCTTATCTTTCCGGTAGGAGACGGGGAAGAAGCGCTGATAGAACTCATCTTTGAAGACTTTCCACGTGATGTCAATGCCTCGGTGCTCCAAGGCTCTCTTCGTAGTCAACCACCAGCTCTTGGCAACCTCCTGCATCTGATGCCCTATCAGTTTCACACGTCGCTCATCAGTGTAAGCCAAGGACTCAAACAGCATCTCGATATCATCCAGCCAGCTCTCGCATTCTACTGCACTCTCTGTGCCTTTCAGAGTAGGCGGATGGAAAGACTGGAATCTCTTCAATAAAGTCTCCATCGGCGTAGCGGTGACATCCATCTGTACACCTGATGTGCTACCCTGCTCTGGCTGTGGCACTCGTCTAGGCGGCATAAATCTGATTATCAAACTGATTAGTACATAATCAATATCATCTGTCTCAGCCTTCCTCTGATCAAGAATCGGTTCTGATTCAGGCTTGAAATGCTGTAAATCAATTCAGATAATACAACACAACATATAATAGGGAAAGCAATAGATCATACTAGCATCTCAAAAGCAAGGAAGATGACTCGATCTACCCCGCTCATTCTATTCTATCTCAGTCTACAGAACCTACTGCTCTGATACCACCTGTTGTGGGGACCCGGGCTCTAACTCAATTCTTTTGGGATTTAATTGGATCTTTGTTCGAAAATGTGGGTCAAAAATTTGCTTTTAACATTAATTCAAATGTATAGATAAAGCATAACATGTCGTTAACTGAAATAAACAACATAATGTACATACATGTCTGTTCGTACAAACATTCACTAGTGTTCAAATGACAACTCTAAACATAAGTAGTACAAGTTTCATAAGGAACACTAGTAATCTGCGATGCCCGAGATCTCCACGCTATCATCATCTCTCATCTAGCTCGTGACCCCGATCCTGCCCCACCTGTTGCCATGCACACATACAGACACGACAACAGCCGGATAACTCCGGTGAGAACATATCCCAGTATAAAACATGGATGCATGCAATGTAATAAATCATGTACAAATGCATAACATAAATCAAGTAACATGAATATACATCTAAACATGTAGTAGAATACAAATCTGTATTCGACAATTCAAATCTTGACTCGACTCTTTTCTAATCTAGGGATCCCGGTGTGAATAAGACGGTCTGTTACCTACCCAACCACTCGGGGCAACGGTACGTCTTATTCCTAGACTTCGGTCAACTCTGTATCGAGGGTCTACACATATAGCAAATCTGCTCCTATGCGACGATACACCGAAACGTCTAGTTTTGGCAAGTCTGCCAATCTCTCCTATCTCAGGACTCGAATACAAATCAATAAACAAGGCATTACATAATCAATGTAATAACAATCTAGTATGTGATTTAGGGAAACTCGTATCAAATCTGAATCGAGTTGTGCAATCCCGTGACCACATGAATTATACCTTTCGTCGCACAATGTCTGTCGAGATCTTGAAGTCGGAATGTCACTCTGTCAAGACTAATCTGAAATGACAATATAACAATGCATTCTATCAAGATATAACTTATATCAAAATCTTGTACAAGTCAATACTCCATCTCGGTAACAATCGACGGCATAACGGCGTATTTCTTTGATATCGGTAACTCAATCTCAACATATAACAATATCATAATCTCATTAACATCACAATAATCTCATTATCCCTTCAAAATCGGTACCCATCATACACATATAGGCTGGAATTCGAAATAATGGCATACGATGTCCGAAAATCGATTCGATAGCAACTATATCAAGCTCAAGATATCAAGAACACATATCTTCAAGCAAATCATAACTTCTCCAACATATGAATTTCGAAACATGCTGGAAATGTAAGAAACTTACGTCCTTTCGTTGCCAATGCTGCAAGGATCAATAATCCGGACTCGGAATTAAAATCAAATGGCTAAATCATGCACAATCGTAATTCTATTATGAAGAAGCTTGAAGGAATTAAGGGGAGTTCTCGGTGCTCTCTCTCTGTTGGAATGAAGAATGAATCGAGCAACACATATATATCTTGCATGTAATGTAACACATGGCTCATCCTTTGCACACCACGCAACACCGCGGGTGCGGTACATCAGGAGTGCGGGTGCGCTGTGCTCTCGGCAGCACCATTAATTTTTCAAGAGCCAAGACCGCGGGTGCGGTCATGTTAACACCGCAGGTGCGGTGTGGCCTCGCCCAAATCTCATTTTTCTGGCATTACACCGCGGGTGCGGTGATGTGGTTACCGCGGGTGCGGTATAGTTTCGACCTGCCCTCTCAAAATTCTCATTTTCTAACATGCATTCTCATATCTGTGTATCTCATATTAATGCCAACAGATAATTCTCGAGCCTTACAAGATATTAGCAGATTGGCCAAAACTAGACGTTTCGGTGTATCGACGCATAGTAGTAGATATTCTCTATGTGTAGACCCTCGATACAGAGTTGACCGAAGTCTAGGAATAAGACGTACCGTCACCCCGAGTGGTTGGGTAGGTGACAGACCGTCTTATTCACACCGGGATCCCTAGATTAGAAATGAGTCGAGTCAAGATTTAAATGTTGAATACAGATTTGTATTCTTCTACATGTTTAGATTTGCATTCATGTTACTTGATATATGCTATGCTTTGTACATGATTATTACATTGCATGCATCCATGTTTTATACTGGGATATGTTCTCACCGGATTTGATACGAGTTTCCCTAAATCGCATACTAGATTGTTATTACATTTGATTATGTAATGTATTGTTTATTGATTTATATTCGAGTCCTGAGATAGGAGATATTGGCAGATTGGCCAAAACTAGACGTTTCGGTGTATCGACGCATAGTAGTAGATATTCTCTATGTGTAGACCCTCGATACAGAGTTGACCGAAGTCTAGGAATAAGACGTACCGTCACCCCGAGTGGTTGGGTAGGTGACAGACCGTCTTATTCACACCGGGATCCCTAGATTAGAAATGAGTCGAGTCAAGATTTAAATGTTGAATACAGATTTGTATTCTTCTACATGTTTAGATTTGCATTCATGTTACTTGATATATGCTATGCTTTGTACATGATTATTACATTGCATGCATCCATGTTTTATACTGGGATATGTTCTCACCGGATTTGATACGAGTTTCCCTAAATCGCATACTGGATTGTTATTACATTTGATTATGTAATGTATTGTTTATTGATTTATATTCGAGTCCTGAGATAGGAGATATTGGCAGATTGGCCAAAACTAGACGTTTCGGTGTATCGACGCATAGTAGTAGATATTCTCTATGAGTAGACTCTCGATACAGAGTTGACCGAAGTCTAGGAATAAGACGTACCGTCACCCCGAGTGGTTGGGTAGGTGACAGACCTTCTTATTCACACCGGGATCCCTAGATTAGAAATGAGTCGAGTCAAGATTTAAATGTTGAATACAGATTTGTATTCTTCTACATGTTTAGATTTGCATTCATGTTACTTGATATATGCTATGCTTTGTACATTATTATTACATTGCATGCATCCATGTTTTATACTGGGATATGTTCTCACCGGAGTTATCCGGCTGTTGTCGTGTCTGTATGTGTGCATGGCAACAGGTGGGGCAGGATCTGGGTCACGAGGAAGATGAGAGATTGTTGATAGCGTGGAGATCTCGGGCATGCAGCTTACTAGTTGTTGTACTAGATGTGTATTGAAAACTTTTAAATACTAGTGTATGATTGTACAAAACAGACGTGTATGTACGTTATGTTGTTTATTTAATACAAAGACATGTTATGCTATAATTATACATTTGAATTAATGTTAAAAGCAAAATTTTGACCCACATTTTCGAGCAAAGATCCAATAAATCCCAAAAGAATTGAGTTAGATCCCGGGTCCCCACAACAGGTGGTATCAGAGCTGTAGGTTTTGTAGACTGAGATAGAATAGAATGAGCGGGGTAGATCGAGTCATCTTCCTTGCTTTTGAGATGCTAGCATGATTTATTGCTTTCCTTATTGTATGTTGTGGTATTATCTGAATTGATTTACAGCATATACTTGTCAAGCCTGAATCAGAACCGATTCTCGATCAGAGGTTATGATCAGAGGAGGGCTGAGACAGATGATATTGATTTTGTACTAATTAGTTTGATAATCAGATTTTTGCCGCCTAGACGTATACCACAGCCAGAGCAGGGTAGTACATCCGGTGCACAGATGGATGTTACCGCTACGCCGATGGAGACCTTATTGAAGAGATTTCAGTCTTTCCATCCGCCTACCCTGAAGGGCACAGAGAGTGCAGTAGAGTGCGAGAGCTGGCTTGATGATATCGAGATGTTGTTTGAGTCTTTGGCGTATACTGATGAGCGACGTGTGAAATTGATAGGGCATCAGATGCAAGAGGTTGCCAAGAGTTGGTGGTTGACTACAAAGAGAGCCTTGGAGCACCGAGGCATTGATATCACATGGAAAGTCTTCAAAGATGAGTTTTATCAGCGCTTCTTCCCCGTTTCCTACCAAAAAGACAAAGGAGCTGAATTTGCGAAT
The DNA here is from genome assembly GCF_022965805.1 of Primulina eburnea. Lineage (NCBI taxonomy): Eukaryota > Viridiplantae > Streptophyta > Magnoliopsida > Lamiales > Gesneriaceae > Primulina > Primulina eburnea. Next base: position 19,219,614 of record NC_133104.1, on the reverse strand, counting down.
TTGAAGCAGGGACAGTGGAACATCGAGGAGTATGTTGCTAAATTTTCTGCATTGCTACGATTTGCACCGCATGTGGCAGGGAACGACGAGGCCGTGGCCGATCAGTTCATCAATGGGTTGAATCCAGATGTCTTTACTTTGGTGAACACGGGACGGCCTAATACTTTTTCAGAGGCACTGAACAGAGCTAAGGGAGTAGAGGCTGGATTGATCAGGCAGCGAGGCGCTTCTTACAGTGTTCAGGGACAGAGACAGCAACAGCCTACCACTCAGTTTCCACCACCTCCTCCTCGCTTCGATAGTGGATCTAGTAGTAGTGGCAAGAAGGAATTTTTGAAAGCTAAAGGCAAGCAGTTTAAGAAATCTGGGAGTAGTTCATCGAGTTCGAATGGATCTCGACAGAGAGGTCAGGGGTCAGATTATAGTGGCGCGTACTGTAGTTCGTGCGGAGGGCGACATGCCACGGAGCAGTTTCAAGGAGTTATGGGACGTTGCAACATCTGTAGGCAACAGGAACACTTCGCCAGAGTTTGTCCCCAGAGAGGTGCACAACGATTCCAGAGCACAGGGTCATCAGCACTAGTGCCACAGATGGAGAGACAGGCATCCTCTGTACACTCCTTTCAGCCACCATCCACACAGACCCAGCAGAGACCAGGAGGTAGTCAGACAGTGAGTCAACCTCCGAGACAGCAGGCAAGGGTGTTTGCGCTGACAGAGGAGCAGGCGCAGGAGGCACCAGATGACGTCATTGCAGGTAACTGTTTCCTTTGTGGTTATCCTGCATATGTGTTGATAGACACAGGTGCATCACATACATTCATCTCTGAACATTTTGCATTGAGACATTCATTGCCTGTTGAGTCGATGTCGACGGTAGTGTCTATAGCTTCTCCGTTGGGAAATGGTTTGATATCTGTGACTACTGTTACACTGTATGCTTCAGTTTGAGGGGCATGAGATAGATCTTGATTGTGTAGTACTTGGTTTAGCTGATTTTGATTGTATAGTTGGTATAGACATGTTGACCAAGTACAGGGCCACTGTAGATTGTTTCAACAAGATTGTCAGATTCAGACCCGAAATGACAGATGAGTGGAAATTCTACGGCAAGGGTTCCAGATCTCGGATTCCCTTAGTATCTGCTATGACTATGAGTAGATTGCTTCAGAGAGGAGCAGAGGGCTTTCTCGTATATTCAGTAGACCTACTGAAGTCGAGCCCAGCATTGGCAGATCTGCCAGTGGTTTGCGAGTTTGCAGATGTGTTCCCAGATGAGATTCCAGGGTTGCCTCCAGTTCGAGAGGTTGATTATAGCATAGATCTTATGCCTGGTTCTGTTCCTATCTCGAGAGCTCCGTATAGGATGGCACCGATAGAGCTGAAAGAATTGAAAGCGCAGTTGGAAGATCTTCTGTCCAAGGGATATATCAGACCCAGTGTATCTCCTTGGGGTGCTCCGGTGCTTTTCGTTAGAAAGAAAGATGGTTCGATGCGATTATGTATTGATTACAGACAGCTGAACAAGGCAACAGTGAAGAACAAGTATCCTTTGCCTCGCATCGACGATTTGTTTGATCAGTTACAGGGATCTTCTGTATACTCGAAGATTGATTTAAGATCAGGGTATCATCAGCTCAGAGTTAGAGATGTTGATATTCCGAAGACTGCATTCCGAACCAGGTACGGACATTATGAGTTTGTGGTTATGCCTTTTGGTTTTACGAATGCGCCAGCGGTTTTTATGAGTTTGATGAACCGAATTTTTCAGAAATATTTAGAAGATTTTGTGATTGTGTTCATTGATGATATCTTGGTATATTCGAAAAGTTTGATGGAACATGCAGAGCATCTGAGGATTGTATTGCAGACCTTGAGAAAAGAGCAGTTATACGCTAAATTGTCCAAGTGCGAATTCTGGCTGAAACAGGTTGTCTTCTTGGGTCATATTATATCTGGAGATGGTATTGCGGTAGATCCGAGTAAAGTTGAGGTTGTGATCAGTTGGCCGAGACCGACTTCTGTGCTTGAGATACGCAGTTTCATGGGTTTAGCCGGGTATTATCGTCGTTTTATCCGAGATTTCTCCAGTATAGCGAAGCCTATCACCTAGTTGACACAGAAGAATATGTCATTTGTGTGGTCTGAAGATTGTGAAGCTAGTTTTGTAGAGCTGAAGAAGAGGCTGACTAGTGCGCCTGTCTTGACGATTCCTTCAGGTACAGGTGAGTTTGTTGTATATTGTGACGCATCTCACAGAGGATTGGGATGTGTTCTTATGCAGCGAGGGCACGTGATAGCGTACGCCTCTAGACAGCTGAAGCCGCACGAGACTCGTTATCCGATTCATGATCTTGAATTGGCGGCGATTGTCTTTGCACTCAAGATCTGGCGCCATTATCTGTATGGCGAGAAATTTGAGATCTATTCCGATCATAAGAGCCTGAAGTACCTCTTTTCTCAGTCAGAGTTGAACATGAGGCAGCGACGATGGCTTGATCTGCTGAAAGACTTTGATTGCGAGATCAAATACCATCCAGGGAAGTCGAATGCAGCGGCAGAAGCCTTGAGTCGAAAGGTATGTGCTTTATCCTTGTCGACGATAGGTGTATCGAATTTAGTAGAGGATTGTTGTTTGTCTGGATTGACATTTGATACAGAGAGTAGACCGTTGCGACTTGCTGCGATTCAGATTGAGCCAGATCCGATTTTGAGGATCAAAGAAGCGCAGAGAACTGATCCGAGCGTTCAGAAATCGATTGATATGGTCAGAGCTGGTCATATATTAGAGTATCAGGTTAGAGATTCTGTTCTGTATGTGAATAATCGCTTAGTGGTGCCAGAGGTTTCAGATTTGAGACGACAGATCATGTCAGAGGAACACTGTAGTCGGTTCAGCATTCATCCTGGTGGCTGGAAGATGTACAATGATTTGAAGACACAATTCTGGTGGAAGCAAATGAAGACCGATATTGCAGAATTTGTGTCTAAATGTTTGAATTGCCAACAGGTGAAGGCAGAAAGAAAGAAGCCCGGAGGTTTACTTCAGAGTTTGTCTGTTCCTGAATGGAAATGGGACCACATTTCCATGGATTTCGTGACGAAGTTACCTCGATCTTTGCGGGGCTGTGACGCGATTTGGGTTGTGATAGACAGACTGACCAAATCAGCGTGTTTCATTCCGTACAGAATGACCTATCGGCACGATCAGATGGCAGAGTTGTATGTGAGAGAGGTCGTCAGATTGCACGGTATGCCGAAGTCGATCGTATCAGATCGTGATCCACGATTTACTTCTCATTTTTGGCACAATTTGCAGCAGGCTTTAGGTACGACTTTACACCTGAGCACTGCTTATCATCCTCAGACAGACGGACAGTCAGAGCGGACTATCCAGACTTTAGAGGACATGCTGATAGCTTTAGTACTAGACTTTGGTACTAGTTGGCAAGATTCATTGCCGTTGTGTGAGTTTTCATACAACAACAGCTATCAGACGAGCATAGAAATGGCACCGTTCGAAGCCTTATACGGAAAGAAGTGCAGATCTCCGTTGTACTGGGATGATATCTCCGAGGTACCAGAGTTGGGACCTGATATGATTCGTGAAATGACCGAGAAAGTGAAAATCATTCAGAAGCAAATGAAGACGGCACAAGATAGGCAAGCGAAGTACGCCAATGTCAGACGTAGACCGTTAGTGTTTGAGCAGGGAGACAGAGTATTTTTGAAGATTTCACCCTTCAGAGGCATTGTCAGATTTGGCAAGCGTGGAAAGTTGTCTCCTAGATACGTCGGTCCGTATGAAATCCTTGAAAGATTGGCGATCGAGCTTACAGACTTGCTCTTCCTCCTTCATTGTCTGGTATACATGTCGTTTTCCATGTATCGATGTTACGCAGATATATGCCAGATGATTCTCATGTCATTCAGCCTGACGAAGCCGAGCTGGATCAGACTCTGAGCTATGTTGAATGTAAGGCCCGAGATGTTATCAATTTTATTAGACCCCGAAAAGAAAAAATATTATTGATGGCATTTTTGTAATTAAGTGGAAAAATACTTAATTTAAATTTGATGGCATTTTTGTAATTAAGTGGAAAAATACTTGATTTAAATTTGATGGCAATTTAGTAATTATTGGGGGGCCAATTTGCAAATAGTGAAAAGTTGAGGGATTAAAGTGCAAATATGGCAAGTTGAGTGGGGCACTTGTCACCACTAGACAACTTGTTATGTAAATGGTCTTCATCTCCTTCAAAAAGTGGAAGGAACGAGAATTCTCCCTGGAGAAAACCTCAAGCTTTGGTTTATATTAAAAAAATTTGATTGTACAAGATCCGGTTATCCGATTTTCGATCCGAACACAGTATCGTGTTCCTCTCGCTACGAGCTACACAAGGACGTAAGTTTTATTACGTTTTGAGATGATTTGAAAATATGATGTTGCTAGAATTGAATATGATTCAGATATGATGTTTCTACTACTGTAAGTATTGTATAATCGAAGACAGATTAAAGAACAGACTGATTATGCAATTGTTATGAGTTTCAGAAGATATTTATTTAGATTTAATACTAGAATTGTATTATTCTTGATTGAAGAATAGAGAAATGATTATTTTTAAGTATTCTGAATAGATTATTCAGTATATAGATGAAGACAGATCGAAAAAATAATATTGTATATGATTGTTTCCAATTCCAGCATATCTTGAGTTGAGTTTGATAGACACTGACAGGTTAGAATTAGAAGAATGATAATATGGTATTGATTACGAGTTCTGATATGATATTCGTGATGTTGAGATTGCCGGGTTATCAAGACTGCATTGATATACTGTTGAAACATCAGTTGATTCAGATTTATCAGATTCAAATATTAGTTAGATTATACCGTGATATCGTTGATATGAACTCAGATTGTATTTTTTCAGATATTGATCAGATTATGTACTGAGTTGGGTATTGATCAGAACAGATTGTAACTTGAGCTACACATTGATACAGTGTATTTGATATTGTCATTTCAGATTGGAGATGGACAGACAGGACTTCGAGACTTCGTCTTCCTCAGACGGGGACGACAAAGGTATAATTCATGTGATATTCGGGAAGACATAACTCAAATTAGATTAATTTGAGTTTCCCAACAAAATCACATACTAGAATTATTGGTTATATTATGCTTTGTTTATAGATTTTTATACATTGCATTTTGGGATGTTTATGCTTTGTTTACAGATTGTTATACATTGCATTTAAGATAGGAAAGTCTTGACAGAACAGTCAGACTTCTAGACGTTCGGTGTATCGTACATAGGAGCAGACACCCTCCTATTGTAGCACCACGATACAGCCATGGCCGAAGTCTAGGAATAAGATGTATAGTTACCACGATCGGTTGAGTAGGTAACAGCCATTGACGTCTTATTCATTACGGGATCCCTAGAGTTATAGTTGAGTCGAGTCTAGACATGATTTGACTAGAACGGCATGCTTATATAAAGTGGTTTCATAGACTATGGAACCTATTGCTATTGTTATTGCTTTCAGTTGTGATAGCATGTTTCATGATTTAGATTATTGATATGTATGTTTATCTGTTTTAAAGTGCATGCTTGTTTTGATTTGATTTCATAGATTATGGAATCTATTTTTTTGATTTTATTCATGACAGCATGGTTCATGATTTATTTTGTATATATGCATGTTTACCATGTGTTATACTGGGATTTATTCTCATCGGAGTTATCCGGCTGTTGTCTTGTTTTGTATGTGTGCATGACAGCAGGTGGGGAAGGATCGGGGTCAAGATGATGATGAGAAAAGACGAGTTTAGCGTGGTGATTCCGGACTTACAATAGACTTGGTTTTATTACTTGAAATTAGTAACTGAACCTTAGATTAGATTGTTGTATATTATTGTACTTTTAATATGGAAATGTATTTTTATACTGATATGTATATTAATTAGATGCCATTATCTTCCGCAGCTATATTTTAAAAAGAAAAATTTTTAGACCCTGTTTATCAGAACAGATAATTAAATCCCAAAGATGATTAAGAAGATTATTAGCGTCCGGGTCCCCACAACAGGTGGTATCAGAGCTGATAGTTCCTTTAGCGATAGATCTTTTAAAGATAGATCCTTTAGATTGAGATAGTAAGAACTGATAGATCTTTTAGACTGACTTAGATTGAGATAGAAGAGATGAGCGGGGTAGATTGAATTTTCTTTCCTTACATGTGATTGCTAGCATGAGAATGATTATAATGTGGATTTACATTATGTGTGCTAGCATGAGATTGATTATAATGTTGATTGACATTGTGATGCTAGCATGAGATTATGTGTTACTGCTTTAAGATACATGTTTACCTGATTAATTGATTTAGATTGGTATTATGTATCATTAAGTATGAATCAGATCTGATTCCTGATCACCTGTAAGATGATCAAAGAAAGATTAGAACAGACTGGTTGTACTGGGTTACTATTGGTTTTGGTAATTAGATATAGCTCCCCGAAGGATTCCTGAAAAAGGTAGTACTTCGTATGAGCAGACAGATAGATCAGAATCTCAGATAGATGTGTCAGAGACTCCGATGGAAATGAAGTTGAGAGAATTTCAGTTACTTCAGCCAGCGATTCTGAGTGGTATCGAGACATCGGAAGATTGTCAAAACTGGTTGGATGACATAGAAATACTAGTTGATTTACTTGATTGTTCAGATGAACAGAGAGTTAAATTGGTAATTTATCAGTTACGAGAGGCTGCCAGAAATTGGTGGATTATGATCAGAGGCATCTTAGAACTACGTGGTACTGTGATCACGTGGGAAGTCTTCAAAGCTGAATTCTATCAAAGATTTTTCTCGGTTTCATACCGGGAGGACAAAAGAGCATAATTTGAGAATTTGAGACAAGGCCAACAGAATGTTGAGGAATATGTTGCAAAATTCTCTATGCTATTGCGTTTTGCTCCTCATTTGGCTGGGAATGACGAAGCTGTAGTGAATCAGTTCGTCGGAGGATTGAATTCAGAAATAGTTGCGTTGATGAACATGCAGCAACCTTATCATTTTGCTGATGCCTTGAGTAAAGCAAAGAGGGCGGAGGCAAGTTTGATTAGACAATTGGGAAGATTGAGCATGAAACAATCCCAGACACAACAATCCCCTCTCCGATTTGATCGTGGCAGCACGAGTGGAAAGCAAGAGTTGCTAAAAGCCCGAAAGAAACCGTTCAAGAAATTAGGAAGTGGTTCCTCTAGTTCCAGTGGTTCCAGCCCGAACTATACTGGAGTCTATTGCGATAGGTGTGGAGGGAGACATTCCACCGAGCAATGCCAGGGAGTGACTGGTAGTTGCCATATTTGTAGACAGCCGGGACACTTTGCTAGCGTCTGTCCCCAGAGAGGCTTCCGAAGAGGTTAGGGAGCAGAGTCATTGGTGGTAATGACAGAAGAACAGACTCAGAACAAGTCATAGGTACTATTCTTTTATGATTATATTGCATATGTATTGATATGTACTAATGCATTTTTATGAGTATCTATGATTGATTAGCATGGAGATATGCTGTACCTATTGGGTTTGTTGTACTGTAGTATTACTTTCCTTGATGGTTGAGAAAAATGATGATATCTAAGATTTTTATGATATATATACACTACAGTAAGATAAGAATGAGGTGAGTAGATTGTGCTGTACTTGTGTTGTTGATGATCTGATTTAATTGCATTACTGATATGGAGATGGTGAACGAGTACAGAGATATTGTAGAAATTGTCCCAGAAATGGTAAGATTCAGACCAGATCTGGCTGATAAACGGAGATTTTCCGATAAGGATTCTAGATTCAGAATTCCTTTAATAATTGTATTGTTGATGACTCGATTATTACAGAAAGAAACAGATGGTATCCTTATGTATTCAGTAGACCTACTGAAATCAAGTTTAGCAACTACAGATTTGATAGTTACGTAAGGATTGATTGATATTTGCCTAGATAAGATTTCAGATGTGTTTGATATCAGAAAGGTAGATTTCAGAATTGAATCGATACCAGGTAATGGTTATATACTAGAATTCAGTACAGAATGATATTGAAGATTAATAGAAGGGTACAGATTGCTAACTCTTAGATTCAGGGATATTCTGATGATTTTATGCTTGTTATATCTATGATATTTGATATGTTAACAGCATCTGATTGATTAAATGGAATATTTGAAGATTTTATTGAATATTCAGAGAACCGTGATTATTGTATACAGAAATTAGTCAGGTATGAATCATAATTGAAACAGATTGTATTCAGAATATGTGATATCTGCAGTTTGTATACCGATTTATTTGCACAGTTGAGACTGAAATCAGCGACTATAAACGACACAGGTAACAGATATATCAGAATTAGCAGAAATGTCAGAAAGTCAGAATTGTTGAGTTTTACAAATTTTCTTATTCTCTGATCCCCTTATTATGTTATATCTGCTTGCGTATTGTGATTGCTCTAAATCAGTATTTGAGACATCTTATATTTTTTGGGAGCATATTCTATTTGCAGATGAGATATGGCAGATGATTTGGGCACTGTGAAGATTGATCAGTAGTCAGAATTATCAGTATTGCCAGCAATCGTTGTTTTATGAGTTTTCTTAAACTCACTAGATCTGTATAGGTTGTTTTTATCTCGAATCTGATTGATATTACTGTGGTTTGCATGTATGTTTGACACAGAATATTGTAAACAGTTGAGAGTTGCAACAGTTCAGAAATGTGATATCAGAATGTTTCAGAATTATATAACAGAATTTGATATCTGTAGTCAGTGCCGAATACCAGGTAGGTATTTCTTCTTTATTTTATATTATTAACTGATTGTTTATACAGAATAGTTCGAATCTGAAAGCACAGATAGTGTCAGAAATGCACAATAGTGAGTTCAGTTTTCATTCAAGTGATTGTGAATGTATGATATTCGAACAGATAGTTGTGATATAGACAGATTAAATCAGTTATAGCAGAAATTGTACAGAAAGGTTGACAGAAATGGTACTGAATTGTATGAATTGTCAATAGAAGAAGACAGAAAGATAGAAATCAGAAGATTATTACAGAATTTGTATATTTCTTAATAGAAATGGGAGTGCATTTCTATGGCTTTCGTAATGACATTACCGCCATTCTCTTTGGAGGGTAAGATGATATGATTATGATTGACAGATTGTTCAATCTATATCTATTAGTTTGTACCAGATAACGTACAAACAGAACAAGACGACACAGATTGATGTCAGAGGAATGATCAGAATCAACAGAATGTTGAGATAGAGTATATCAGAATGTGATTTTCTGGTTGATTTTGTACTTGTGACAACATCTATCAGCTTATCAGATTGGTAATGGGATAGTTATAGTCAAGACAGTTTACAGTGAATACTACAGATTTCTATCTCTTTTGAAGAAAATTCGATGGAAGATGAAGATAGTTCAGAATGAACAAATTTAAGAAACCAACGTCGGATGATGATTGATATTTGAAGCTGAAGACTGAATATGTCCTTGATTTGGGATAAACAGATTTGATAACAACTGCTGGTATTACTTTGTTATGAACTGTGGATTGGCATATACGGATGTTGTATAGCCAGTAATGCGAGATTGATTATGTCAGAGTTATTTTGAGGGGTATTATGATATTATATTTCTTGAATGAGTATGCCAGTCTAGAATTAGAGATCCGTGAGAGAAAGATAATTCAGAGTGAAGACTATTCTGCTATTGGAAATACAGTAAAGTTGACAGGGCATTAACGAGACGATCTGAAACACAGAATCTGATATGAGACGGAGATTTCAGAATTATTTCATTGAGATGAGTTTTCTGATTAACCTCTATTAGTCGTTTCGTTTGGATATCTTAGTTGATTTACTGAGATTTTGAGGACGAAATCATGTCTCAGAGGGGGAGAATTGTAAGGCCCGATATGTTATCAATTTTATGAGACCCCGAAAAGAAAAAATATTATTGATGGCATTTTTGTAATTAAGTGGAAAAATACTTAATTAAATTTGATGGCATTTTTGTAATTAAGTGGAAAAATACTTGATTTAAATTTGATGGCAATTTAGTAATTAATGGGGGGCCAATTTGCAAATAGTGAAAAGTTGAGGGGTTAAAGTGCAAATATGGCAAGTTGAGTGGGACACTTGTCACCACTAGACAACTTGTTATGTAAATGGTCTTCATCTCCTTCAAAAAGTGGAAGGAACGAGAATTCTCCCTGGAGAAAACCTCAAGCTTTGGTTTATATTAAAAAAATTTGATTGTACAAGATCCGGTTATCCGATTTTCGATCCGAACACAGTATCGTGTTCCTCTCGCTACGAGCTACACAAGGACGTAAGTTTTATTACGTTTTGAGATGATTTGAAAATATGATGTTGCTAGAATTGAATATGATTCAGATATGATGTTTCTACTACCGTAAGTATTGTATAATCGAAGACAGATTAAAAAACAGACTGATTATGCAATTGTTATGAATTTTCAGAAGATATTGATTTAGATTTAATACTAGAATTGTATTATTCTTGATTGAAGAATAGAGAAATGATTATTTTTAAGTATTCTGAATAGATTATTCAGTATATAGATGAAGACAGATCGAAGAAATAATATTGTATATGATTGTTTCCAATTCCAGCATATCTTGAGTTGAGTTTGATAGACACTGACAGGTTAGAATTAGAAGAATGATAATATGGTATTGATTACGAGTTCTGATATGATATTCGTGATGTTGAGATTGCCGGGTTATCAAGACTGCATTGATATACTGTTGAAACATCAGTTGATTCAGATTTATCAGATTCAGATATTAGTTAGATTATACCGTGATATCGTTGATATGAATCAGATTGTATTTTTTCAGATATTGATCAGATTATGTACTGAGTTGGGTATTGATCAGAACAGATTGTAACTTGAGCTACACATTGATACAGTGTATTTGATATTGTCATTTCAGATTGGAGATGGACAGACAGGACTTCGAGACTTCGTCTTCCTCAGACGGGGACGACAAAGGTATAATTCATGTGATATTCGGGAAGACATAACTCAAATAAGATTAATTTGAGTTTCCCAACAAAATCACATACTAGAATTATTGGTTATATTATGCTTTGTTTATAGATTTTTATACATTGCATTTTGGGATGTTTATGCTTTGTTTACAGATTGTTATACATTGAATTTAAGATAGGAAAGTCTTGACAGAACAGTCAGACTTCTAGACGTTCAGTGTATCGTACATAGGAGCAGACACCCTCCTATTGTAGCACCACGATACAGCCATGGCCGAAGTCTAAGAATAAGACGTATAGTTACCACGATCGGTTGAGTAGGTAACAGCCATTGACGTCTTATTCATTACGGGATCCCTAGAGTTATAGTTGAGTCGAGTCTAGACATGATTTGACTAGAACGACATGCTTATATAAAGTGGTTTCATAGACTATGGAACCTATTGCTATTGTTATTGCTTTCAGTTGTGATAGAATGTTTCATGATTTAGATTATTGATATGTATGTTTATCTGTTTTAAAGTGCATGCTTGTTTTGATTTGATTTCATAGATTATGGAATCTATTGTTTTGATTTTATTCATGACAGCATGGTTCATGATTTATTTTGTATATATGCATGTTTACCATGTGTTATACTGGGATTTATTGTAATGCCCGAAAATTTAATTATTGTAATCTGATATGATTTACTGATTATGAATTGATGTAATTATAGCCGGGCCAGTTCGAGATAAGATTTGAGCAAGTATATGAAATTAGACAATTTGGGCGAAAGTGACTCGCCCGGGCGGACGTTTTTGATCGCCCGAGCGAGAGTGCCTAGGAGAACAGGGCCGAGAATTACTCGCCCGGGCGGATGTTTTTGACCGCCCGAGCGAGGCTGCTGGAATGGGCGAGGCCGAGAATGACTCGCCCGGGCGGCAACTTTTGTCCGCCCGAGCGAGCGACGTGCAACACAAAGGAATGTGCCACGTTTTGTTCATGCATGGAGTATATATATATACATATAACAAGCGTCTCTTATTCGGAATAAGCAAAGGAAATCGATGGTTTAGGAAGAAAGCTTTGTTCTTTTTCTTCAAAATTGATTTGCGAGTAAACCGTCTATCCGAATTGAAATCTGACTTCGGTATCGTATTTCTAGCAACGCAGGCTACAACTGGACGTAAGTTTTGTTACGTTTAGACAAGATTTGAATTTATGATATTGTCAGAATTGAATATGATTCAGATATGGTGTTTTTACTACCGTAGATATTGTAGAATCGAAGTCAGATTTAGAAACAGATTGGTTATGGAATTGTTATGAATTTTAGAATTGATTTTCTTGAGATTGCTATCAGAATTATGCTGTTATTCATGTTGAAGTGTACAGATACTGAAGTTATAGATTGTACTGAGATTTATTAGGAATTCTGGTAGTGTAATTGTGATGTTAAGACTGACGGGGTTACAAGACTGTAGTGTTATGCCGTCTAAACATCAGTTGGTACAGATTGATCAGATTCAGTATTGGTTTCTGTTATCTCGTGATATTGTTGATGTGATCAGATTTTGTACTGAATTGGGTATTGATCAGAACGGATTGCGTTTTGAGCTACACATTGATACAGTGTATTTATTCTTGTCATTTCAGTTTGAAGATGGACAGACTGGATTTCGAGACTACGTCTTCCTCAGACGGGGAAGATAAAGGTATAATTCATGTGATATTTGGGAAGAACAACTCAATTGAGATCACGTTGAGTTGCCCACTAAATCACATACTATACTCTTGTTATATTGTTATCTGATTATGCTTTGATTATAGAATCTGTATTCAAGCAGGTAAGATAATTGTGATATTCAGTTATGAATATGATTATGCTTTGTTTACAGATTGTTATTCATTGCAGTTAAGATAGGAAAGTCTTTCACAGGCATTGTCAAATATCTAGACGTTTCGGTGTATCTCAGCATAGGAGTAGGTATTACTCTTATTGCCGCCGTTGATACAGCTCAGACCGAAGTCTAGGAATGAGACGTTCATTACCCCGATTGGAGGGTAGGTAGTGACGTCTTATTCACACCGGGATCCCTAGAGTGCTAGTCGAGTCAAGTCTAGACGTGATTGATTAGGACTGCATGCTTATATGGATGTGGTTCCTAGATCATAGGACCCATCATTATTGCTTCCAATTGTGCTAGCATGTTTTTATGATTTAGATTGGTTATATGCATGGTTGGTTGATTTGAAGTGCATGCTTGTTGTGTGATTAGATTTCATAGCTTATGAAATCTAATGTTTCGATTTTATTCGTAACAGCATGTTTCATGAATTATTTTATGTATATACATGTTTACCATGTTTTATACTGGGATTTATTCTCACCGGAGTTATCCGGCTGTTGTCTTGTTTTGTATGTGTGCATGACAACAGGTGGGGCTGGATCAGGGTCGAGATGACGATGAGAGAAGACGAGTTAGCGTGGTGATTCCGGACTTACAGTAGATTGGGTTTTATTACTTGAATTTAGTAGTTGAACCTTAGATTAGATTATTGTATGATAATACTGAAATGTATTTTATACAGATATGTATATTATTAGATGCCATTACCTTCCGCGTTTATATTTTTTTAAAAAAAAAGAATTTTTAGACCCTGTTTATCAGAATAGATAATTACATCCCAGTGATGATTAAGAAGATGATTAGCGTCCGGGTCCCCACATTTATTCTCACCGGAGTTATCCGGCTGTTGTCTTGTTTTGTATGTGTGCATGACAACAGGTGGGGAAGGATTGGGGTCAAGATGATGATGAGAGAAGACGAATTTAGCGTGGTGATTCCGGACTTACAATAGACTTGGTTTTATTACTTGAAATTATTAACTGAACCTTAGATTAGATTGTTGTATATTATTGTACTTTTAATACGGAAATGTATTTTTATACTGATATGTATATTAATTAGATGCCATTATCTTCCGCAGCTATATTTTAAAAAGAAAAATTTTTAGACCCTGTTTATCAGAACAGATAATTAATTTTTAGACCCTGTTTATCAGAACAGATAATTAAATCCCAAAGATGATTAAGAAGATTATTAGCGTCCGGGTCCCCACATTGAACGACCGATACAGATTCTTGATCGGAAGGAGAAACAGCTTAGAACCAAGACCATTCCGCTTGTGAAGGTTCAGTGGAGTCGTCATGGCATCGAGGAAGCAACTTGGGAGACAGAGTCTGATATGAGACAGAAACATCCCGAGTTATTCATATGATGTGAGTCTTCCTTTCAATTTTGATTATACTGTTTTGGGTATACTTGCATGATTATTTGCGTACGAGTTCGAGGACGAACTCCTGTCTAAGAGGGGGAGAAATGTAAGGCTCAAGAATTATCAGTATCATTGATGTTAGACTTGTAGAGATAAGAATGCATGAATTATGGGATTTTGAGCGAGCAGGGCCGAAGCCACACCGCACCCGCGGTGCTAGGAGATACAGCACCCGCGGTGCATTGACAGAAAGTTGATGGATTTGTGCGAAGCAAGACCGCACCAGCGGTGCTAACAAGACCGCACCCGCGGTGGTGAGACCGCACCCGCGGTCATGCAGGGACCGCACCCGCGGTCTAAGTGCTGCAATTTAAGATGAACTCGCCGTGAGCACAGCGCACCCGCGCTCTTGAGCAACCGCACCCGCGGTGTTGCATGTGAAAATGCCACCTTCGAATTTTACGTTGACACATGGCATGTTATATATAAACTTTACAATGACACTTCATTCTCCTTCATTCAGCATGCAAGAAACGAGAGCAAGCTTAGTTTCCTCAAGAGTCTTCATAGGTTAAAAATTTGATTGTGCAAGATTTAAAGATCCGATTTTGATTCCGAGCACGGATTTGTGATTCTTGCAACAAGAGCTAGGTAGGAATGTAAGTTTTGTTATATTTCAGCATGTTTTGGAATAATTATGTTGGGGAAATTCAGATTTGAGTTAGAATATGTGTTTTTAGTATATTGAGTATCGTAGAAATACAATCGGAATGAATTTCGGATACCGTATAGATGTTCTCAATTTTTCCAGCATGTATTATGTGAAGATTATGCAGAATTTGGTATACATGTTTGTGTTGGATGAGATTATGAGTAATTGGGATTGATTATGATATTGTTATGTTGAGATTGAGTTATCGGTATCGCAAGAATACGCCGTTATGCCGTCAATTGGTACCGAGATTTATTATTGACTGTATTATGGTGTTGCTTTGAGTTAGAGATTGATATTGTGTGTATCCACATTGCCATTTCATATTTATATTGGCTACATTGAACTTGAGACTTCGACTACGACACTGACTATTCGGCAAGAAAGGTATAATTCATGTGGTCACGGGATTGCACAACTCGATTCAGATTTGATACGAGTTTCCCTAAATCGCATACTAGATTGTTATTACATTTGATTATGTAATTTATTGTTTATTGATTTATATTCGAGTCCTGAGATAGGAGATATTGGCAGATTGGCTAAAACTAAACGTTTCGGTGTATCGACGCATAGTAGTAGATATTCTCTATGTGTAGACCCTCGATACAGAGTTGACCGAAGTCTAGGAATAAGACGTACCGTCACCTCGAGTGGTTGGGTAGGTGACAGACCGTCTTATTCACACCGGGATCCCTAGATTAGAAATGAGTCGAGTCAAGATTTAAATGTTGAATACAGATTTGTATTCTTCTACATGTTTAGATTTGCATTCATGTTACTTGATATATGCTATGCTTTATACATGATTATTACATTGCATGCATCCATGTTTTATACTGGGATATGTTCTCACCGGAGTTATCCGGCTGTTGTCGTGTCTGTATGTGTGCATGGCAACAGGTGGGGCAGGATCTGGGTCACGAGGAAGATGAGAGATTGTTGATAGCGTGGAGATCTCGGGCGTGCAGCTTACTAGTTGTTGTACTAGACGTGTATTGAAAACTTTTAAATACTAGTGTATGATTGTACAAAACAGACGTGTATGTACGTTATGTTTATTTAATACAAAGACATGTTATGCTATAATTATACATTTGAATTAATGTTAAAATCAAAATTTTGACCCACATTTTCGAGCAAAGATCTAATAAATCCCAAAAGAATTGAGTTAGAGCCCGGGTCCCAACAACAGGTGGTATCAGAGCTGTAGGTTTTGTAGACTGAGATAGAATAGAGTGAGCGGGGTAGATCGAGTCATCTTCCTTGCTTTTGAGATGCTAGCATGATTTATTGCTTTCCTTATTGTATGTTGTGGTATTATCTGAATTGATTTACAGCATATACTTGTCAAGCCTGAATCAGAACCGATTCTCGATCAGAGGTTATGATCAGAGGAGGGCTGAGACAGATGATATTGATTTTGTACTAATTAGTTTGATAATCAGATTTATGCCGCCTAGACGTATACCACAGCCAGAGCAGGGTAGTACATCCGGTGCACAGATGGATGTTACCGCTACACCGATGGAGACCTTATTGAAGAGATTTCAGTCTTTCCATCCGCCTACCCTGAAGGGCACAGAGAGTGCAATAGAGTGCGAGAGCTGGCTTGATGATATCGAGATGTTGTTTGAGTCTTTGGCGTATACTGATGAGCGACGTGTGAAATTGATAGGGCATCAGATGCAAGAGGTTGCCAAGAGTTGGTGGTTGACTACAAAGAGAGCCTTGGAGCACCGAGACATTGATATCACATGGAAAGTCTTCAAAGATGAGTTTTATCAGCGCTTCTTCCCCGTTTCCTACCGAAAAGACAAAGGAGCTGAATTTGCGAATTTGAAGCAGGGACAGTGGAACATCGAGGAGTATGTTGCTAAATTTTCTGCATTGCTACGATTTGCACCGCATGTGGCAGGGAACGACGAGACAGTGGCCGATCAGTTCATCAATGGGTTGAATCCAGATGTCTTTACTTTGGTGAACACGGGACGGCCTAATACTTTTTCAGAGGCACTGAACAGAGCTAAGGGAGTAGAGGCTGGATTGATCAGGCAGCGAGACGCTTCTTACAGTGTTCAGGGACAGAGACAGCCACAGCCTACCACTCAGTTTCCACCACCTCCTCCTCGCTTCGATAGTGGATCTAGTAGTAGTGGCAAGAAGGAATTTTTGAAAGCTAAGGGCAAGCAGTTTAAGAAATCTGGGAGTAGTTCATCGAGTTCGAATGGATCTCGACAGAGAGGTCAGGGTTGAAATCTCTGATCAGAGTATGGTGGTATTTATGAAAGGGGTTTCATAGATTACACCATCGATGCAACCACAACATGACACATAGTATCGATTCATTGACAACTCTCGATAAACCAATAGTTGTCGAATCGGTCGGGATATATGAGTTGAAGGGACCGTACTGTACGCAAACCATAATTGATTGGTTCTTGCAGGCACTATCATGTGATACCTAGGGAATCACGTAAGCGATGCTGCTAGGCGTTTAACGTGACTGGTTGGGTACTATCAGACTTGAGTTCTGACGTTCTTACTATCAAGGAGTTGATAAGTAAGAATGGGGCAATTGGGGTATGCTCGTATAAGGACATGTTTAGTCCGAATCACATGGAGATGTGAACCCACGGCTAGTTGTATCAATGAACCATTGAGGGCCACACAAGTATTAGCTTTGTAAATCACGATGAGAAGTAAAATAGTTCAATGTGTTGAACGGCTTATAAATGTGGTTATAAGCGTAAAGAAAAATAGAAGTATGACTTCTAAGAGAGAAATATAAATTTTAATTTATGGAAGTGTTCATAAGATTAAAATTTGGCCAAGTAAATAATGTAGTTGAAAATTGTGATTTTCATAAACATTATTGTGGACTAAATTAAATTAATTCAAGTGTTGAATTAATTAAACACTAGTGGACCTAGTAGAGTCTAAATAATTAAATTAATTCAAGTGTTGAATTAATTAAATAATATTGAGTCTTGTAGAGCTCAATTAAAATAATTATTTAACTAGTGGGACTTGAATAAATTCAAGTAGTATTTAATTAATCTCAAATATGTTTGAGATAATTAAAATATTAGTCCATAGTTTTTAATGTGTTAAAAACCATATTATATACATGACATGCTAGGGTTTGCATGCTTGGGAGGTGAAGAGGTGTGGATTACTTTTTATTAAAAAAATTCAAAAGGCATGCAACTTTTGAGAGACAACTTTTCACAATACCAAGGATAGACTCCACTCTCCCTCATACTCTCACTTGGCCGAAATTTGTGAGGGATTTTCTCTCAATTTTTTTTCCTTCTTTTGTTCTTCATTTTCTTGGAGAATAAAATCTTCTCATTGAAAAATCCTCTTGATTTTCTAGTGCAAATCAAGAGGGGTTTTACCTTGCTAGTGGTGGGCCTAATTTTGAAGGTGGAGGAGAGCTTGTAGAATTGTCATCCATTGAAGAGCTTTGTTGTTTAACAACAAAGTTGGTGCCATTCATCAATCCTTGTGATTGATAGGTAAAACTTCTAAACATCCTATGTATGTTGTTTTGTAAATATTACACTAAACCTAGGGTGGCCGAAAATTTCTTGTAGAAAATTAAAAATTTTGACTTCCGTTGCGCTTCCGGCCACCGTAACCGGTCCGCTTTCAAATATATCATATCAATTAGTGCTAGCATCCAGCACTGCAGCTCTCTGGATATCTTCCAATATCTGGGTACTATCCTCTGGCTATCTATCAGTCGATGGATAATATAGGAATGAGTTCATGGTATATTCTACCACAAATACAAACTCAAGCAAAATCACACTCTGATATATTCTACTTCTGCATTCTAGTTATTCTGACAACTTTTCGGACATTGATCGGTGTCATTTGGTCATGTTTGTATGTTATCTGGTACAAACTAATAGATATAGATTGAACAATCTGTCAGTCACAATCATATCATATCTCAATCTGGAAAGTATTACAGTGGTCTCATTACAAAATTCACTGAAACATACTTCCTATGTCTAGTCAGAAATATACAAATTCTGTAATAAATCTTCTGATCTATATCTTTCTATCTTTATTTATTGGCAATTCAGATATTTCAATACAAATTCTGCCAATATTTCAGTATAAATTCTGCCATAACTGATTTAATCTGTCTATATCACAACTATCTGTTCGAATATCATACATTCACAGTTATCAACTGAAAACTGAATTCACTACTGTGCGTTTCTGACACTATCTGTCATTTCAAATTCGAACCATTTGATATAAACAAATCAGTTAATAATATAAATGAAAGAAAAATACCTACCTGGTATTCGGTTCTGACTATCAATATCAATTTCTGCTGTACAATTCTGAGACATTTGACATCGCCAAATACTCATTTTCATACAGCACGAATCATGTATCTGTTACTCTGATCAATGCTCTGTTCTGATTATCGAAACCTAGTTCAGAAGAACATTTTGATCACATTTCTGAATCAATGAAATTCTCGAATTCAACTCTGATTCGGATTGAACTTTATATAATCTCAACGGTTCACAATGATCTGTATCAAATACGACTGTGGAAATATAACAATACTCAAGAAAACACAAAACAACAATCGTATAATATAATCTGCCAACTCAGACAAAAGTAAATTTCTAACATTTCTGACATTTCTGAAATTTCTGATATTTCTAATCTTTCTGATATCGGTATCATTCTCAGCCACTGATCACAATCTCAACTGTGTCAAAATCAAACAGTATACTAACTTCAGATATCGCTTATTCTGAATACAATCCGTTTCAAGCAAGATTTCTATCTGAATAATTTTCTGTATACAATGATCAGAGTTCTCAGAGTATTCAATACAATCTTCAGATATTCTATTTAATCAATCAGATGCTGCCAATATATCAAAATATCATAGATACAACGAGGATGAAATCATCAGAATATCTCTGAACATACTGAAACATGCCAAAGAGAAACACTAAATCAGCTGTAACTCTTGGTCGGTACTCTTCTACTGATCTTTCAATTCTTTCAATTCATTCTGTATCATTCTGTACATTCAATATCATTATGTACTGAATTCTAAAACACAAACAGTACCTAGTATCGGCAGGCTCGATTTCAGTACGTCTACTGTATACATAAGGATACCATCTGCTCCTTTCTGTATCAATCGAGTCATAGACAATACAAATATCAAAAGAATTCTAGATCTAGAATTCTTACCAGGGAATCTCCTTTTGTCAGCCATATCTGGTCTGAATCTTACCATCTCTGAAATAATTCTACAATATCTCTGTACTTGATCATCATATCGATGTCAGTAATGCAACCAAAATCAGATAACACAGTACAGCACAATCTAACTCAATCTTATTCTTATCTTACAGTAGTACATATAATATTTCACAGAAATCTCTGATATCAACATTTTTCCCAACAACCAAGGAAATCAATACTACAGTACGAACAAACCCAGCAGATACAGCATATCTTCATGCAACTCAGTCACAGATAATCATAAAGAATGCATTAGTATATATCAATACATATGCGATGTACTCATAAAAAAATAGTACCTGTGGTGTGTTCTGGGTCTGTTCCTCAGTCGTTGTCCTCAGACAATTCTGTTCCCTAAAATCTTCGAGAACCTTTCTGGGGACAGACTCTAGCAAAGTGTCCCGGCTGTTTACAAATATTGCATCTACCAGTAACTCCCTGGCATTGCTCTGTGGAATGTCTCCCTCCACAAGTCCTGCAATATACTCCAGTATAGCTCGGGCTGGAACCACTGGAGCTAGACGAGCCACTTCCTAACTTCTTGAACTGTTTCTTTTAAATTTTCAATGGTTCTTTCTTTTTACCACTGCGGCTGCCAATCTCAACTCTAGAATGCAGTTGCTGTGGATTTGGTACTGAAAGATCATACGATGCTCCCTGTTGTCCCATCAGAACTATTTCTGCTCTTTTGGCCCTATTTAATGTATCAGCAAAACTAATCGATCGTTTCACATTCACCAATGTACGTATCTCTGGATTCAATCCCAGAATGAACCGAGTAGATATAGCATCATCATTTCTAGCCACAAGAGGGGCAAAACGTAGCAAGGTGAAGAACTGTGCCAAGAACTGTAATGCCCGAGAATTTAATTAACGTAATCTGAGATGATTTGTTGATTATGACTTGATGTAATTATAGCCGGGCCAGTTCGAGATCAAATTGGAAAAAATTATGAGGGACACAAGATTTGGGCAGAATGTCATTTGCCCGGGCGTGAGTTTATGACCGCCCGAGCGTGAGGGTTTAATGGTAGAAAGCCGAGAGTCCTTCGCCCGGGCGGCACTTTTTGTCCGCCCGAGCGCGCATGTAGAATTGTGAGGGCCGAGAGTGCTTCGCCCTAGCGAGCAGGTTTTGACCGCCCTAGCGAGCAACGTGCTGCGTGAAGAAGTATGCCACTTGCCATGCATGCGAGATGGATATATATATGTGTGCAAAACTCGATGCTCCTCCATTCTTTCAGCCTGGAAGTCGAGAGTTTAGAGGAGAGATTTTATATTCTTGAGGGTAGAATTCAATTTACGAGCAAACCGTATATCTGAATTGAAATCCGACTTCGGTACTGGGTTCCTATCAACGCAGGCTACGCAAGGACGTAAGTTTTATTACGTTTAGACAAGATTTGAATTTATGATGTTGTTAGAATTGAATATGATTCAGATATGGTGTTTATACTACCGTAGATATTGTATAATCGAAGACAGATTTAAGAATAAGTTGGTTATACAATTGTTATGAATTTTAGAAGATATTGACTGAGAATTCAAAACTAAATGGTAGTATTCTTGATTGAATGGTGAATAGAGGATTAGTCTTATGGGTCTGGATAGGTTATTCAGTAGTTATGTGAAGTCAGATAGAGGAAATAATACCGTATGTCTGGGTTATATATTTCAGCATTTCTGAAGATGCATTTGTTAGACATTCATATGCTGGAATTAGAAGAATGATATTATGGTATTGACTCCTAGTTCTGATAGGTTATTTGTGATGTTGAGATTGTCGGGTTATCGACATGATATGATATGCCGTCTAAACATCAGTTGGCGCAGATTGGTCAGATTCAGTATTGATTTATGTTATATTATGATCTTGTTGATATGAATCAGATTGTGGTTTGTTCAGATATGGATCAGATTATATACTGAATTGGGTATTGTTCAGAACAGATTGTGATTTGAACTACATATTGATACAGTGTATTTGTTATTGTCGTTTCAGATCAGGGATGAACAGATTCGACTTCGAGACGTCGTCTTCATCAGATCAGGAAGACAAAGGTATAATTCATGTGATATTCGGGACGCATAACTCAAATTAGATTAATTTGAGTTTCCCAATAAAATCACATACTAGATTATTGTTTATATTGTTATCTGATTATGCTTTGATTATAGAATCTGTATTCAAGCAGGTAAGATAATTGTGATATTCAGTTATGAATATGATTATGCTTTGTTTACAGATTGTTATTCATTGCAGTTAAGATAGGAAAGTCTTTGACAGGCATTGTCAAATATCTAGACGTTTCGGTGTATCTCAGCATAGGAGTAGGTATTACTCTTATTGCCGCCGTTGATACAGCTCAGACCGAAGTCTAGGAATGAGACGTTCATTACCCCGATTGGAGGGTAGGTAGTGACGTCTTATTCACACCGGGATCCCTAGAGTTCTAGTGGAGTCAAGTCTAGACGTGATTTGATTAGGACTGCATGCTTATATGGATGTGGTTCCTAGATCATAGGACCCATCATTATTGCTTCCAATTGTGCTAGCATGTTTTTATGATTTAGATTGGTTATATGCATGGTTGGTTGATTTGAAGTGCATGCTTGTTGTGTGATTAGATTTCATAGCTTATGAAATCTAATGTTTCGATTTTATTTGTAACAGCATGTTGCATGAATTATTTTATGTATATACATGTTTACCATGTTTTATACTGGGATTTATTCTCACCGGAGTTATCCGGCTGTTGTCTTGTTTTGTATGTGTGCATGACAACAGGTGGGGCTGGATCAGGGTCGAGATAACGATGAGAGAAGACGAGTTAGCGTGGTGATTCCGGACTTACAGTAGATTGGGTTTTATTACTTGTATTTAGTAGTTGAACCTTAGATTAGATTATTGTATGTTAATACTGAAATGTATTTTATACAGATATGTATATTATTAGATGCCATTACCTTCCGCGTTTATATTTTAAAAAGAAGAATTTTTAGACCCTGTTTATCAGAATAGATAATTACATCCTAGTGATGATTAAGAAGATGATTAGCGTCCGGGTCCCCACAACAGGTGGTATCAGAGCCGATAGTTCCTTTAGCGATAGTTCCTTTAGCGATAGTTCCTTTAGAGATAGATCTTTTAGATTGAGATAGTAAGAACTGATAGATCTTTTAGACTGACTCAGATTAAGATAGAAGAGAATGAGCGGGGTAGATGAATTTTCTTTCCTTGCATGTCGGTGCTAGCATGAGATTGATTTTCATGATGATTGACATTGTGTGCTAGCATGAGACTATGTGTTATTGCTTTAAGATACATGCTTACCTGATTATATGATTTGAATTGGGATTATATATTCTTGAGTATGAATCAGATCGGATTCATGATCAGCAGTAAGATGATCATGATCAGAAAGGATTGGCACAGCATTGTATTATTGGGTTACTAATGTTTGTGGTAATCAGATATACCTCCCCGAAGGATGTTGGAAACAGGCAGTACATCGTATGAGCAGCCATATATACCAGAACCGCAGATAGATGTGTCAGCGACTCCGATGGAAACCAAGTTGGCAGAATTTCAGTTATTTCAGCCGCCGATTCTGAGTGGTACCGAGACGCCTGAAACGTGTCAGCACTGGGTTGAGGACATAGAGATATTGTTTGATCTACTGGATTGTACAGATGACCAAAGAGTTAAATTGGTATTTCACCAATTACAAGAGGTTGCCAGAAGTTGGTGGATTACAATCAAAAGAGTATTAGCACTACGGGGTACCGTGATCACGTGGGAAGTCTTCAAGACTGAATTCTATCAAAGGTTTTTCTCCGCCTCGTACCGAGAAGACAAGAAAGCAGAATTTGAGAATTTAAGTCAAGGTCAATTGAATATTGATGATTATGCTGCTAAATTTTCTACTCTGTTGCGTTTTGCTCCTCATATGGCTAGGGATGATGAAGCTGTAGTGAATCAATTCATTAGAGGATTGAATTCGGAGATAGTTGCATTCATGAATCTACAGCGACCCTATCACTTTGCTGATGTTTTGAGTAAAGCAAAGAGAGCAGAAGAGAGTCTGATTCGGCAATTAGCAAGGTTGTGTGTGAAGCAACCCCAGACACCACAATTCCCTTCGAGATTCGAACGTGGCAGCACGAGTGGAAAGCAAGATTTGCTGAAAGCTCGGAAGAAACAGTTCAAGAAGTTTGGCAGTGGTTCCTCCAGTTCCAGTGGTTCCAGTCCGAGTTATACTGGAGTTTATTGCGCTAGGTGTGGAGGGAGACATCCCACCGAACAATGCCAGGGAGTGACTGGTAGATGCAATGTCTGCGGACAACATGGGCATTTTGCTAGAGTGTGTCCTCAGAAGGGTTCCCAAAGATTTTGGAGAGCAGGACCATCGGGTGGCAATGCGTGAGAAACAAACCCAGAAACTACCACAGGTACTATTCTTTATGATTATACTGCAGATGTATTGATATATACTAATGCATTCGCCATGAGTATCTGTGATTGAGTAGCATGATGATATGCTATATTTATGGGGTGTGTTTGTGCTGTAGTATTGATTTCCTTACTGTTTGGAAGAATATGTTGATATCAGAGATTTCTGTGACATGTTATATACTACAGTAGAATGAAACCGGGATTAGGCTAGATATGATGTACTGGTGTTATATGATTTCGATCTCAGTATGGATATGTACTGCTAAACAAGTACAGAAATATTGTAGCATGTGTTCTGGAAATAGTTGATAAATGAGGATTCTAGATCTAGAATTCCTTAGATCATTGTACTGTTCTTGACTCGATTAGTACAGAAAGGAATAGATAGTATCCTTATGTATTCAGTAGATCCACTGAAATCGAGTCTAGCAGTAACACATGGGCTAGTAATCTAATAGTTGACTGGTGTTGGCCTAGATAGGATGTCAGATGTGTTTTATATCAGAATGAACAGGAAGAAGTGACAGATTAAAGTATGGGCTAAGGAATCCAGTTGATTGTGTATTTCTCTGGAAGACATTTTAGTTGGTTTCTAAATTGACAGATTATGTGTTCAGGGGTATTTTGAAGAATTATGCTTGTTATATCTATGATTCCGGGATATATCCATAGCATCTGATTGTTTATATTGAATATTTGAAGACTGGGTTAAATATTCCGAGAACTATGATTATTGTATACAGCAATGGGTCAGGTATGGATCCAAATGCAGTTATTGATACAGGTTTATATTCAGACTATGTGGTATCAGGAATGTCAGAATTAACAGAATGTCAGATATGTCAGAACTTCCTTATCTGATTTGGACAGATTATCTTATTCTGATTATCTTTTTCTTGTATTACTTTACATCTGCTGAGTATTGTTATGATTCTAAATCAGTATTTGAGACATCTTATATTGGTTGGGAGTATATTCTATTTGCAGATGAAATATAGCAGTTGATCTGGACAGTATGAAGATTGGTCAGCCAGCCAGAATCTATTATGTTATGAGTTTTCTTAAACTCACTAGATCAGCATAGGATATTTATATTCTGAGTTTGATTTGGTGTTATTGTAATTATTATTCAGTGTGTGATACTATGCAGTTCCAATTGTATCAGAGTTGTTTGTGGAAAATACAGTAGTCCCGAACAGTGATCCGAATTTTCAGACCTGTATTTTGTTGATCAGATCAATTTAACAGCTATATGAATTTGCATTTTATATGGGTTTGGTTATCGTGTGTTATCAGAATTGTTTACAGCTTTTGGTATTGATAGTCAGAGCCGAATACCAGGTAGGTATTTCTTCGTTCTTTTATGTTATTAACTGATCTTGTACAGCATTAGTTTGAATCTGAAGTCACAGGTAGTGTCAGAACTGCACTGGGGTGGATTCAGGTTTCATTCAGCTATTTCAGAATGTAAGATATTCGAACAGATAATGTGGCATAGATAGATGAGATCAGTTGGGACAGCAAATTATGTTGTAAGATTGGTAGAAATGGTACTGATATGTTTGAATTGAGAACAAAAGAAGCCAGAAAGATATGAATCAGAAGATGATTACCGATTTAGTATATTTCTGAATAAGAAAATGTGAGTATGGCTTTCGGGATAAAAGTACCGTCAATTCTACAGCTTATGATATGATATGATTATGATTGACAGAATATTCAATCTATATCTATCAGTTTGTACCAGATTACGTACAAACAGAACCAGATGACATAGATCAATGTCAAAGGAATTGTCAGATTTACTAGAATGCTGCATTAGATGATATCAGATTGTGATTTGGATGGAGCGGTACTTGTGACGGAAATATCATGAGTTCTCCCTCGCAGAGTTGTTACAGATTGACAGGTAGTCAGCGTGTAGTAACCAGATATTGGCGGATATGGGTAGAACTGTAGTACTAGATGTTAGTACTAGCTGTTATGAATGGTTGTCAGGGTATGACTTACGGTATGACCATAACTATCCAGCTAGATTAGAATGAATAGATGTAAGAAACCAATGTCGGATGATGACGATTGGTATTGGGAGCCAAAGATGGAATAGCAACTACAGGTGGTATTGCTTTGTTATAAATTGCAATTGGCGTATACAGGTGGTATATAGCCAGTAATATGGGATTGATTCGGCTAGTGAAATGAGTTGGATGTTAAACTCTGTTCTACAGTTCTTCTGATAGATTTGGGTTGATGATTGGTGAGTTCGAGGACGAACTCAGTTCTAAGAGGGGGAGAAATGTAATGCCCGAGAATTTAATTAACGTAATCTGAGATGATTTGTTGATTATGACTTGATGTAATTATAGCCGGGCCAGTTCGAGATCAAATTGGAAAAAATTATGAGGGACACAAGATTTGGGCAGAATGTCATTCGCCCGGGCGGGAGTTTATGACCGCCCGAGCGAGAGGGTTTAATGGTAGAAAGCCGAGAGTCCTTCGCCCGGGCGGCACTTTTTGTCCGCCCGAGCGCGCATGTAGAATTGTGAGGGCCGAGAGTGCTTCGCCCTAGCGAGCAGGTTTTGACCGCCCTAGCGAGCAACGTGCTGCGTGAAGAAGTATGCCACTTGCCATGCATGCGAGATGGATATATATATGTGTGCAAAACTCGATGCTCCTCCATTCTTTCAGCCTGGAAGTCGAGAGTTTAGAGGAGAGATTTTATATTCTTGAGGGTAGAATTCAATTTACGAGCAAACCGTATATCTGAATTGAAATCCGACTTCGGTACTGGGTTCCTATCAACGCAGGCTACGCAAGGACGTAAGTTTTATTACGTTTAGACAAGATTTGAATTTATGATGTTGTTAGAATTGAATATGATTCAGATATGGTGTTTATACTACCGTAGATATTGTATAATCGAAGACAGATTTAAGAATAAGTTGGTTATACAATTTTTATGAATTTTAGAAGATATTTACTGAGAATTCAAAACTAAATGGTAGTATTCTTGATTGAATGGTGAATAGAGGATTAGTCTTATGGGTCTGGATAGGTTATTCAGTAGTTATGTGAAGTCAGATAGAGGAAATAATACCGTATGTCTGGGTTATATATTTCAGCATTTCTGAAGATGCATTTGTTTGACATTCATATGCTGGAATTAGAAGAATGATATTATGGTATTGACTCCGAGTTCTGATAGGTTATTTGTGATGTTGAGATTGTCGGGTTATCGACATGATATGATATGCCGTCTAAACATCAGTTGGCGCAGATTGGTCAGATTCAGTATTGATTTATGTTATATTATGATCTTGTTGATATGAATCAGATTGTGGTTTGTTCAGATATGGATCAGATTATATACTGAATTGTGTATTGTTCAGAACAGATTGTGATTTGAACTACATATTGATACAGTGTATTTGTTATTGTCGTTTCAGATCAGGGATGAACAGATTCGACTTCGAGACGTCATCTTCATCAGATCAGGAAGACAAAGGTATAATTCATGTGATATTCGGGACGCATAACTCAAATTAGATTAATTTGAGTTTCCCAATAAAATCACATACTAGATTATTGTTTATATTGTTATCTGATTATGCTTTGATTATAGAATCTGTATTCAAGCAGGTAAGATAATTGTGATATTCAGTTATGAATATGATTATGCTTTGTTTACAGATTGTTATTCATTGCAGTTAAGATAGGAAAGTCTTTGACAGGCATTGTCAAATATCTAGATGTTTCGGTGTATCTCAGCATAGGAGTAGGTATTACTCTTATTGCCGCCGTTGATACAGCTCAGACCGAAGTCTAGGAATGAGACGTTCATTACCCCGATTGGAGGGTAGGTAGTGACGTCTTATTCACACCGGGATCCCTAGAGTTCTAGTTGAGTCAAGTCTAGACGTGATTTGATTAGGACTGCATGCTTATATGGATGTGGTTCCTAGATCATAGGACCCATCATTATTGCTTCCAATTGTGCTAGCATGTTTTTATGATTTAGATTGGTTATATGCATGGTTGGTTGATTTGAAGTGCATGCTTGTTGTGTGATTAGATTTCATAGCTTATGAAATCTAATGTTTCGATTTTATTTGTAACTGCATGTTGCATGAATTATTTTATGTATATACATGTTTACCATGTTTTATACTGGGATTTATTCTCACCGGAGTTATCCGGCTGTTGTCTTGTTTTGTATGTGTGCATGACAACAGGTGGGGCTGGATCAGGGTCGAGATGACGATGAGAGAAGACGAGTTAGCGTGGTGATTCCGGACTTACAGTAGATTGGGTTTTATTACTTGAATTTAGTAGTTGAACCTTAGATTAGATTATTGTATGTTAATACTGAAATGTATTTTATACATATATGTATATTATTAGATGCCATTACCTTCCGCGTTTATATTTTAAAAAGAAGAATTTTTAGACCCTGTTTATCAGAATAGATAATTACATCCCAGTGATGATTAAGAAGATGATTAGCGTCCGGGTCCCCACAAGAACTCATCAATACTCATCTGACCCTGTCTCAGGTTTGAAAACTCTTCACTTCTGTTCTCTCTATACGATACGGGGAAAAATCTTTGATAGAATTCAACCTTGAAAATTTTCCACGTAATTACTGAACAACTCTGTTCTAAGGCTCCTTTGGTTAGTAACCACCATCTTCTTGCAGTCTCTTGCAACTGATTCTCAATCAACTTGATTCTACAATCATCTATGAAATCAAGAAATTCAAATAACATTTATGTGTCCTCAAGCCAATTCTCACAATCTGCTGACGTCTCAGTACCCTTCAGAATCGGCGGTTGAAACGACTGAAACCTCTTCAACTGTGTTTCCATCTGAGTTTCGGACATATATGTCTGTTCAATTGAAGTACTACCTCTTTCCGGAATTCTTCGGGGAGGTATATCTGATTACCAAAAGCATTAGTAACCAAATACAACAAATCTGTTCTAATCTTTCTCTGATCATCTTACTTCTGATCAAGAATCAAATCTAATTCATATTCAGTGATACATAATACCAATTCCAATCAAATAATCAGGTAAACATGTATCTCAAAGCAGTAACACATAGTCTGATGCTAGCACACGTGTAAGTCAACGCGATAATAAATCACATGCTAGCAATCACATGCAAGGAAAGAAAACTCATCTACCCCGCTCATTCTCTTCTATCTCAATCTAACTCAGTCTAAATGATCTATCGCTCTGATACCACCTGTTGTGGGGACCCGGATGCTAATCATCTTCTTAATCATATTTGGGGTTTAATTATCAGTTAGATAAACAGGGTCTAAAAATTTTTCTTTCAAAATGCGGAAGGTAATGGAATCAATCTAATATACAAAGTAGTATAATAATACAAATCTTGTATAACATTCATCTAATTTAAAACTAGGTTCAACTACTACAATCAAGTAATAAAACCTATCTACATCCAAGTCCGTGATCACCACTCTAATCTCGATCTCTCCTCATCTTCTGGACCCTGATCCTGCCCTATGACACCTCTGACCCGATTAAATAAAAACACAGCGGAAATAAAATTTTCTTTCAAATATATGGAAGGAGTTTCAAAATACATTTCTTCAAACATCTTTACAATAAAATATATACATGATCATTTAAATGACAAAGAAAAATACAAAATATCATTCCTATGATCATGTCCAAAAATCTTCCTTCCAACATGGCATGCATATGACCCCCTGTCCACAGTCAACGTCCTGGTCCTTCGCTCTTATCTGCATCACATGAAATAACTGAAATGAGTATAAAACTCAGCAAGTGGAACTCTTACATAGCAATGACATAACATACTCTGAGAAACATAGCTTTGAAATCATAAATACCATCAACTCTGATATATAAACTCTGAATCATGAATATCATAACAATAACATAGCAATGAGATGGTATTACTCTTTACTCTGGTTGGATTGATATCTATAGTATCTCTGTCTCTCACTTATATTCCATCGATATAAATCGATTACTCTGAGGGATATAAGCCTATGGTCGTTGATCAACTAATTGCATGCAATCTCTGACTATGTATCTATCAATCCAAATAAAACATTTAAACTCTCTCTATGGCATTAACAAACACTTTGAATACTCTTTCTTTTCTCTTGTATTCCCTTTTCAATAATTGAGACATGAAATGCCTCTAATATACATAACAAGTGAATCAATACATACTATGAATCAAATGGAAGGGAATATCACAATAAAACTCTTGAAATACAATACATATACTATCATGTGAGCACAAGGGTGAAATTCCACTTTCAAACCACAAGAACACCTCAATCTAAGCTCTTGATACACCACCTACAACAATAATCCATTAATAACACCATCATCAACTGAAAATCAAGAACCCATGTCAATCAATCCATAAAACCAACATAAACATCAAACCCAAATCATCTCTTCTCCAAAACCATTAAATAATAACACCAAAAGCTTACCTTAGCTTCCTAGCACCAAGAAGAACTTCGATCTCAACTCGAATCGCCGACTAAAAGCTTGAATCGAAGATAGGAAGCAAAAGAAATGAAGAAAACCCTAAGCTCTAGAGAGGAAAAATCGAAATGAAAGAGGAAAGAATGAGGAAAGTAAAGCCAACTACCCACTTAAATCTCGACCATACCTCAATAATGCACGACCGCGGGTGCTGTAAGGCTCGAAGATTTAGTTATCATAATCAGACTGGTTTTGTTGATAATTAAAGTGATTGTAGATGTATTTTATTGTACTAGAAAAGAAAGGGAAAATGTACAATAAAGATGAGGAGACAACCAAAAGAAATGAGGAGAGTCGAAGCAAGCGTGCACATGCGCGAAGAAATGCACGCACATGCGCGAGAATTCCAGTAGCCTCGGCGCACATGCGCGAGACAATGCGCGCATCTGCGCGACACCTCCTGTAGCCTTGGCGCATATGCGCGAGAAAGAGTGGCGCATATGCGCGAGTGCCATATTTGCCAAACTGCCGAGACAGTAGGTCTCGCGCATATGCGCGAGTTGTGACACCTCTGACCTCTTTAAATAAAATACACAGCGGAAATTAAAATTTTCTTTAAAATACGGAAGGAGTTTCAAAATACATTTCTTTAAACATCTTTACAAAATAACAATACATGATCATTTGAATGACATAACAAAATACAAAACATCATTCATATGATCATGCCAAAATCTTCCTTCCAACGGTGTATGCATATGACCCCCTGTCCACAGTCAACGTCCCGGGCCGCCACTCTGATCTGCATCACATGAAATAACTGAAATGAGAATAAATCTCAGCAAGTGGAACTCTTACATAGCAATGACAATAAACTCTGTAAAACATAGCTTTGAAATCAAAAATACCATCAACTTTGAATCATAAACTCTGAACATGAATATCATAGCAATAGCGTATAAATGAGATGGTATTTCTCTTTACTCTGGTTGGATTGATATCAATAGTATCTCTGCTCTGGGGTGCTCGTATCCCAAATCGATATAAACCATAACTCTGAGGGATATAAGCCTATGGTCGTTGATCAACTAATTGCATGCAATCTCTGACTATGTATCTATCAATCCAATAAAACATTTAAACTCTTTCTCTTTGGCATTTAAACAACACTTTAGAAACTATACTCTTTGTATTCCCTTTGAACAATTGAGACATCAAATGCCTCCAATATATATAACAATTGAATCAATACATACTATGGATCAAATGGAAGGGAATATCACAATAAAACCTTTGAAACACAATACATATATATACATGTGAGCACAAGGGATGAAATTCCACTTACAAACCAATAGAACACCTCAATCAAAGCTCTTGAACACCACCTACAACAATAATCCATAAATAACACCAACATCAACTCTATATCCAAGGATCCAAGCTAACTAATCCATAAATCCACAAGAACAACAAACCCAAGTCAACTCTTAACTCAAAACCTTAAAAGAATCGCACCAAAAGCTTACCTTAGCTTCCTAGCACCAAGAAGAACCACGATCTCAAGTCGAAACGCAAACTAAACGCTTGAATCGAAGATAGGAAGTGAAAGAAATGGATGAAAACCCTTGCTAGAAGAGAGAAAATTGGAAATGAGAAGAAAGGAAAAGGGAAAGTATGGCCAACCACTCCCAAAAATTAACTTAAAATCTCGCCCATACCTAGACCGCGGGTGCGCTGCCACAAGCACCGCGGGTGCGCCTAGCTCACGGCACAACACAAAATTCTGAAACACTAGGACCGCGGGTGCGGCGCTGCAGACACCGCTGGTGCGGTCATCACCGCGGGTGCGGTCCTTGCACTACCGCAGGTGCGGTCCTGCCACGGCTTCCCAACTCCAAAATCATGAATAGTACTCCGCGGGGGCACTCCTCTAAGAGCGCGGGTGCACTCTGGTCACGGCCAAGATCAAAACTGAACCAACTAAAATCGATCCAAAATTCTGAAACGAACAACCAACAACAACTAATACCTCAAGACAATAATAACCAATAATACTATGGCCCAAAACCCAACTCTAAACTGTTAGAGTAGGTGCCCGTCGAGCCAATTGTTGGTCGAGTGTTCACAATGAAACTCTATGTATAAGCAATCTTTATTTTAGTAATATTTGATATTATTATTTTGGAACATCTTTATCTGTATACCCATGCTAGTTGCATAGATAAAGCCCTTGAATATACAAATAGTAGAAAGAATATGAGATGCTCATATGATGAGTATCATGAAACTCATATTTGTAATACTGTATATTCTAAACGGTTCCTAGTCGATTCAGCCGCCACTAAGAAGGATATATGCCGCTCGAGTTAGAGACTAGTATCTGCGATGTGAGTACCATGTTTCATTGGTAGGGGACATTGTGATGTCCGAGCATGCAGATAGGTGCTCCTGGTAGAGTGCACTGAACAACCCTCCATTAAAGGACTTTCCAAGTGGTTCTCACTTATCGAGTGGAAACGTCCTAGTTTATGGTTGTACACCATTAGTGCTTATGACCCGGGACAACATTGAGACTCTATGTGCTAGAATTACACTTTGACTTGTTTACCGACTCTCATGGGGTCATCAGGTGGCAAGGTTGGGTGTTCTGTCGAAACACATAGGAGTCGATGCATTGTAGTCGGGGATTCACCGCTTA
Organism: Primulina eburnea; assembly: GCF_022965805.1. NCBI lineage: Eukaryota > Viridiplantae > Streptophyta > Magnoliopsida > Lamiales > Gesneriaceae > Primulina > Primulina eburnea. Next base: position 19,185,597 of record NC_133104.1, on the reverse strand, counting down.
CCTTCGGGTATGGATATCCTATGTGTTATCATGTGTTAGTAGGTTGAAATCTCTGGCCAGAGTATGGTGGTAATTATGAAAGGGGTTTCATAGATTACACCATCGATGCAACTACGACATGACACATAGTATCGATTCAATGACAACTCTCGATAAACCAATGGTTGTCGAATCGGTCGGGATATATGAGTTGAAGGGACCGTACTGTACGCTAACCATAATAGAATGGTTCTTGCAGGCACTATCATTTGATACCTAGGGAATCATGTAAGCGATGCTGCTAGGCGTTTAACATGATTGGTTGGGTACTATCAGACTTGAGCTCTGACGTTCTTATTATCAAGGTGTTGATAAATAAGAATGGAGCAATTGGGGTATGCTCATATAAGGACATGTTTAGTCCGAATCACATGAAGATGTGAACCCACGGCTAGTTGTATCAATGAACCATTGAGGGCCACACAAGTACTAGCTTTCTAGATCCCGTGGAGAAGTAAAAATAGTTCAATGTGTTGAACGGCTTATAAAGGAGTTTATAAGCGTAAGGAAAATTAGAAGTATGACTTCTATAAAGGAGAATATAGTTCAATGTGTTGAACTACTTATAAATGAGTTTATAAGTGTAAAGAAAAATAGAAGTATGACTTCTATGAGAGAAATGTAAATTTTAATTTATGGAAGTGTTCCTAAATTAAATTCGGCCAAGTGAATAATTTATTTGAAAATTGTGATTTTCATAAACATTATTATGGACTAAATTAAATTAATTCAAGTGTTGAATTAATTAAACACTAGTGGACCTAGTAGAGTCCAAATAATTAAATTAATTCAAGTGTTGAATTAATTAAATTATATTGAGTCTTGTAGAGCTCAATTTAAATTAATTATTTAACTAGTGGGACTTGGGTAAATTAAAGTAATGTTTAATTAGTCTCAAATATGTTTGAGATAATTAAATTTAGTCCATGGTTTTTATTTTGATAAAAACCTTATAATATGCATGCATGGGAGGTGAAAGGTTGGGAGACTACTTTTTGAGTTTTCAAGGCATGGCATGCAACTTTATGCCTCAACTTTTTCAAGGACCAAGACAAGTCTCCCTTCCCCATTCTTGCACTCCTCATGGCCGAATTCCTCTCAACATTTTCTCTCCCATTTTTCTCTCATTTTTGTTCTTCAATTTGTTGAGGAAATCTTGCACTTCTCTTTGAAAAATCCTCATATTTTTCTAGTGCAAAATATGAGGGGATCTACCTAGCTGGTGGTGGGCCTAATTTGAAGGAAAGATTCAAGAAGAAAGGAGGAGAGCTTGTAGATTTATCTTCCATTCAAGAGCTAAGGTGTTTACACCTTAGTTGGAGCCATCATCAACCTCAAGAGGTTGATAGGTAACGATTTTCTTACACCCTATGTATGATAATGGTGTTTAAATGTATTTGCTACAACAAAATGTAGGTGGCCGAAATTTATCCCTAAAAAATTCGATTTTTTAAACTTCCGTTGCGCTTCCGATCACCGTAACCGATCCCCCTTCAAGTGGTATCCGAGCTATGGTTACGTTTTTGTGTAGCATTTACAAGATAATATATTGAGGTCGATTTCTAACCGCATGAGAATGAAATTTTGCAACAAAATTCAAGGTTTGATGGGGATTTTTCAGGCTTCGGGCAGCCCGAACAGCCCCATGTTTTAAAATAAAAAAAAATATTTTTTTGTTGCCGGAATCCGGCGACGGAGTTCCGGCGACGGCGATGACGGCTAGGGTTTCCGAAAGTGTTTTGGAATATCAAAGTGTCATGGGCCTTGAGTTGTTGGGCCATTTGATGGCTAATAAATTTGTGAATTTTAAATGGGCCAAAACATTTTTGGTGAAAAATGAATTTTTGGGCCCTTAAGTTTAAAATAACAAAAGTTGCAAATATTTTCTCATGAAATAAATATTTTAAGTTGGACTTTAAATATTTATAGTAAATGGTGATTTACAAGAAATTCGGTTATAAATAAATTAATTGGAAAGTAGACAAAGATGTTTGTATACTTTGTTGATTTAGTTTATAATCGTGGCGGTTAGTGATTGGATCAAAATATATAATATTGGATCAATTAATTATTATGATAATTAATTGATGGTGTATGATATGTGATATTATGCATGAAGGATGATCAAAAGCCCAAGCCCAATTTGCTAGGTGTATGCTAGGATATTTTGTGTTGAATGATTGTAATAATTATCAATTTATAAAGTGGGCTTGGTTTATGGCCCGTTCCCACCCCATGAGATGTATCCATATTTGCCATGGATATTTATTTGTAAATATTAGTATAGTGGATGATCAAGATTGGAAGATGGTGGCCATGATGATTATGAAGATCGAAGACATGTAAATATTGGAAGCTTATGTAATAGTTGCATTTGCATCCCGTGCATTTCCCTAGGATTGGACCTAGGCCCGTGTTTAGCTCACACGGTCCATTAGTTTTGGGGCGATTGATCATCCTTGTTTGTTTACTGTTTATAATATATGCATGATATGTTATAAATAATGAGTATGTGCGTTATTATTATGATAATAACAAAGTTGCATGAATCCGGCAAACATACGATCAAACATGGCGAGCTTTTAAAATAAAATTAATGATGAGATCTTTCAAAATTAAAAACCCTCATTTTGAATAAGATTCAAAATTAATATCAAGCCCGAAAAGGGGAATTATAAATTTGTTTATAATTTCCATGTCTTCCATCGACAATGGGTGCATGATGAACGCTACCCGTACTCGGGGCTCGGCTCATATTATTGGGGGAACTTTGGGTGCCGGAAAGCTGTGACATCCATTGACATGGTGATGTGAACTACGTGGAACTCCCATGATTTCGGCTCATATTATTGGGGGAACTCATGGCGACCGTCCATTAAGGTTCAACATCGATGGGTAAGGTTTGACACGTGAAGATGAACGACGTCATATTATTGGGTCCTAATCAAACGTGAGACAAAAGTTTACGTAGAGGGTTGCATTGTGATGCAATTGGAAACTACCTTTTAGGAATTGTGATTGGCTGATATTATTCGGGATCATAATTCGCTAATTGGACCTTACGTACCTACTGAGGAAAGGAGTTTCCCGTTTTCACTAGAGGGTAGTGAAAGATGTCAAAACAGTGGGAGAAAATATTTATGAAGTAAAAGTCCAAACTTCATATCTTACTAAATATTTTAAAATAGTCATCAACATTTATCTGTTTTTACTTTTCAGTACAAATTGACAATGTCATAGATTCGCAATCCGATATCCGTAATACTCGACAAACACATATTAACTGGACCTAATTACCTCACTTGGCTAAGAAACCTGAAAATCGTCTTGAATTCGGAAAGGGTAGCATATACACTAACTAAGTCGCCCCCTGTTGAGGCTCCGACTGACTGCAATCCTGTGGAATTGCAGGCTTACAAGGAATGGTGTGACCATGACTTGATAGCCAGGTGTTATATGCTGACTTCTATGAATGATGAGCTGCAGAGGCGTTTTGAGGATGCAAAGAATGCTGCTGACATTCATAAGCACCTCAAAGATCTCTTTGGTGAGCTGACTCGGCCTCTTAGGCATGCTACCGTCAAGGAGCTGATCACTATGCGCATGCGAGATGGGGCCTCGGTCCATGAGCATGGCCTGAAGTTGATTGGGCTCGTGGATAAGCTCGTTGGCATGGATATGATCTTGCCTTCGGAGTTGACCACCGACGTGTTGCTCTTATCCCTGCCTAGCTCATTTGATCCTTTTTTGGTGAACTTCAACATGAACAAAATTGAACCGACCCTTGAAGAGTTGGTGAATATGCTTGTTACGTTTGAATCAACCATCAAGAAAGAGAAGTTGGTTCTTTATGTGGGTTCTTCATCCGGTACGAAGATTGATCCACATGGGAAGAGAAAGAAGAGTTCTTTCCAACATCCCAAGAAGAACGTGCCCTTGATGAGGCAATCTCCGAATCCCGTTGTGGCAGCCACAACAGTTAAGGCTGACAAGACTAGTGATGTTTGTCATCACTGCAAGAAGCCTGGACATTGGAGGCGAAATTGCAAGGAATATCTGGCCCAGAAGAGTTCTGGAAACGGTATGTTCTAAATTGAAGTAAACATTTCAATTAACTCTACTTCTTTGGTATTAGATACCGGTTATGACTCACATCTCTGTAATGGGTTACAGGTGATGGGAAGAAGTAGAATGCTTAAGGAAGGTGTGACCTTCTTGAGAATGGCTATGGAGCAAGAGTTGCTGCCAAGACCTTAAGAAATGTTTACTTATTGTTGAACAATGATTTTAAGTTATTTTTTAAGAGATGTTTTGTTTGTACCATTTTGGTGAAAAACATTGTTTCCATTTCTATTGTGATAAAAATGGATATTCTTGTTTATTTTGCAAAGGTGTTTGCAACATTTACAAGAATGAATGTTTAATTGGTACTTGAGAACTTGAAAACGATCTCTATAACTTAAAATTGAAAGATATTCCACTAAATGTCCATACAAAGGTAGACACCATATGAGATATGGATGTGTAAGTCTCCCAAATATTCTTATCTTAGAATATGGGGAGCCCTGCTTATGTGAAGCAGGTAGTGGGAGATAAATTGGATAGTTGATCCATTTTATGTTACTTTGTGGGATATCCAAGGAATTAAGTTGGATATCATTTCTATCATCCCCAAGAAACAAAGGTGTTTGTTTCTAGGAATGCAACCTTTTTGGAAAAGGAATTTCTATTGGATAGAAAAGGGGAGATGATAGAACTCGAAGATGTTCGAGAAACATCCACAATTATAGAACCCACACCCGAAGAGCTAAGTGAGGAGATACAAGCTCCTAAAAGATCCGAGAGAGTCTCGAGACCACCTATGAGGTATGGTCTGCTTCTTGAAGAGGGCCATGATGAGCCTATCCATGGATGTGATCCAAGGACCTTCAAGGAAGCATTATCTGATGCCGATTCATCCTAAATGGCTTGAAGCAATGGAATCTGAGATGAATTCCATGCATTCGAACCAAGTGTGGAATCTCGTGGATCCACCTGAGGGAATTGTTCCCATAGGGTGTAAATGGATTTACAAGAGGAAACTTGGGGCGGATGGGAAGGTATTGACCTTCAAGGCGCGATTGGTGGCAAAAGGATATACTCAAAACAAGGAGTTGACTTTGAGGAAACCTTTTGACCAGTTGCAATGTTCAAGTCTATAAGGATATTGCCAACCATAGCTGCATAGTATGACTATGAGATATGACATATGGATGTCAAGACAGCCTTTCTTAATGGGGATATTAAGAAAGTGATTTACATGTCTCAACCTGAAGGGTTTACATCTGTCGGAAGTGAGAATATGGTATGCAAACTTCAGAGATCTATTTATGGTCAAAAGCAGGCATCTAGGAGTTGGAACCTTAGATTCGATAGTACAATCAAAGAGTTGATTTACTAAGAATCCTGAGGAACCCTGTGTGTATAAGAAGGTCAGTGGGAGTGTTGTGACATTCCTGGTGTTTTATGTTGATGACATTCTAATCATTGGGAATGATGTAGGAATGTTGCAATCAACTAAGATATGGTTAGCGAGTAAGTTCTCGATCCAGGACTTGGGTGAAGCATCTTTTGTATTGGGATACAGATCTATAGAGATAGATCGAAAAGATTGCTTGGTCTCACCCAGTCCACATACATTGATACCATCGTGAAGCGGTGCTCGATGGATAAGTCCAAGAGAGGACATCTACCAATGTGTCATGGCGTGTCCCTATCCAAGTCTGTCTTTCAAGACTGATGAAGAGATAGCGGCGATGACAAAGCATTCCTTATGCATCTGCGATTGGTAGCATCATGTATGAGATGATATCTATACGTCCTGACGTGGTTTTCGCACTAAGTGTAGTGAGTAGATATCAATCGAACCCTGGTCTTCCACACTGGAAAGCTGTGAAAGACATCCTCAAGGAGTTGAGAAGGACCAATAAATTGTTCTTGGTCTTTGGGGAGGAGAACTAAAATTGGAAGGCTATACCGACTCTAGCTTCCAAAGCGATATCGATGACTCGAAGTCAACCTCTGGGTTTGTATTCATGCTCAATGGTGCTGCTGTCTCTTGGAAGAGTTCCAAGCAAGACAATACTACGGATTCCGGCACAGAGGCCGAATACATTGCTTCATTAGATGCAGCAAGGGAGGCTGTGCCTTCCCAGAATGGAACCCAAGACCTCCCTGGATATAAGGTACTTGGGCACAAACTATAGCCTGGACTATAGAAGTTCTATGAGTAACCCGTACGACGCCTATGGAAAGCCCGTGAGAGACAAGGCCCCATAGAGGGACCCCAAGATCGGGATAGCCTTGGGTCGATTGGGGCAGTTGGTCGTATGGGCGGTCCACTGGGCCTGTAATGGGTCGTTACAATCCGCCCGGGTGAGTGACTCCCGGCCCTCTTCTCCGAGGCACTCTCGCTCGGGCGGTCAAAAATGTCCGCCCGGGCGAGTCACTTTCGCCCAACAGTTTACATATTTAAATTTTAAATCTCAAAATGATCTGATTGCATTCATATCTACTCAACATCGATAATCTCAAACTAACGTGTTATAAAATCTTGGGCATTACATTTCTCCCCCTCTAAGACATAAGTTCGTCCTCGAACTTGATATAAATCAATTAGAGTATTTAAAACAGCATTACCATCTAAAACCGAATAAATACTCACATCATATAAATAACTCGGGGTGTTTCTGTCTCATGTCTGCCTCTGTTTCCCAAGTCGCTTCCTTGATGCCATGACGACTCCACTGAACTTTCACAAGTGGAATAGTCTTCGTTCTGAGTTGCTTATCTTTCCGATCAAGAATCTGTATCGGTTGTTCAACGTAGCTCAAGGTTTGATCAAGCTCAGCTTCGTCAGGACGAATGATATGAGAAACATCAGGCATGTATTTACGCAACATTGATACATGAAAGACGTCATGTATCCCAGATAGAGAAGGAGGAAGAGCCAGTTGATATGCTCGATCGCCAATCTTCTCTAGAATCTCGTAAGGACCGATGTATCTAGGAGATAACTTTCCACGCTTGCCAAATCTGACAACGCCTCTGAAGGGGGAAATTTTCAAGAACACTCTATCTCCTCGTTCAAATACCAACGGTCTACGTCTGATATTGGCGTATTTGGCTTGCCTATCCTGTGCTGTCTTCATTCTTTTCTGAATAACTTTCACCTTCTCAGTCATGTCACGAATCATATCTGGCCCAAGTTCTGGTACCTCTGAAACGTCATCCCAGTATAGCGGAGATCTGCACTTCTTGCCATACAAAGCTTCAAACGGTGCCATCTCGATACTCGTCTGATAGCTATTATTGTAAGAGAATTCGCAAAGAGGTAGGGAATCTTGCCAACCAATGCCAAAATCTAGCACGATGGCTCTCAACATATCCTCTAAAGTCTGGATAGTCCGCTCTGACTGTCCATCTGTCTGAGGATGGTAAGCAGTACTCAGGTGTAATGTCGTACCTAAGGCCTGCTGTAGACTGTGCCAGAAGTGTGAAGTGAATCGTGGATCACGATCTGATACGATAGACTTCGGCACTCCATGCAATCTGACTACCTCACGAATATAAATCTCCGCCATCTGATCCTGTCTATACGTCATTCTGTATGGAATGAAACAAGCAGATTTGGTCAATCTGTCAATAATAACCCAAATCGCATCGCAGACTCTGGATGATCGTGGTAACTTCGTCACAAAATCCATGAAAATGTGATCCCATTTCCATTCTGGAATGGCTAAACTTTGAAGTAATCCACCAGGTTTCTTCCTCTCAGCTTTCACCTGTTGGCAGTTCAAACACTTAGACACAAATTCGGCAATGTCTGACTTCATTTGCTTCCACCAGAACTGTGTCTTCAAGTCGTTGTACATCTTCCTGCCACCCGGATGAATGCTGAACCGACTACAATGTGCCTCTGTCAGAATCTGCTGTCTCAAATCTGCAACATCTGGCACAACTAGACGGTTATTCACGTACAACACATGATCTCGTACCTGATATTCTGATACATGCCCTGATCTGACCATTTGGATTGATTTCTGCACATTCTGATCGGTTCTTTGTGCTTCCTTGATCCTTATAATCAAATTGGGCTCAACTTGGATCGTAAACAGTCGTAGTGGCTTACTATCTGTATCAAATTCTAATCCAGATGTACAGCAATTTTCAACTAACTTGTTAACACCTATCGTCGATAAGGACAAAGAACATACCTTACGACTCAAGGCATCTGCTGCTGCATTTGACTTCCTTGGATAATATTTGATTTCACAGTCAAAATCTTTCAGAAGATCTAGCCATCTACGCTGCCTCATGTTCAGTTCTGATTGAGAGAATAGGTACTTTAGGCTCTTGTGATCGGAGAATATTTCAAATTTTTCGCCATAGAGATAATGACGCCAAATCTTTAATGCAAATACGATAGCCGCCAATTCAAGATCGTGAATGGGGTATCGAACTTCATGTGGCTTCAATTGTCTCGAGGCGTATGCGATCACATGGCCTCGCTGCATAAGAACACATCCCAAACCTCTATGAGAAGCATCACAATATACAACGAAATCACCCGTACCTGAAGGTATCGTCAGTACTGGAGCACTGGTCAGCCTTCTCTTCAACTCTAGAAAGCTAGACTCGCACTCCTCTGACCAAACAAATGGTGCATTCTTTTGCGTCAATTGAGTTATTGGCTTTGCAATACTGGAGAAATCTTTGATAAATCTTCTGTAGTATCCGGCTAAGCCCATGAAACTGCGTATTTCTGGTACAGAAGTCGGTCTTGACCAACTGATCACCGCTTCCACTTTACTCGGATCAACAGAAATACCATCTCCAGATATGATATGCCCCAAGAATACAACTCGGTTCAGCCAAAACTCACACTTTGACAATTTAGCATACAGTCGCTCGTTTCTCAACGTCTGCAAAACAATTCTGAGATGCTCTGCATGCTCATTTCTGTTCTTCGAATACACCAAAATGTCATCGATGAAGACAATAACAAATTCATCCAAATACCTCTGAAACACTTGGTTCATCAAGCCCATAAATACCGCAGGAGCATTTGTTAAACCGAAAGGCATGACAATAAATTCGTAATGTCCATACCTGGTTCGAAATGCTGTCTTTGGTATGTCTATATCTCGAACTCTGAGCTGATGGTACCCAGAACGCAAATCAATCTTAGAATACACGGAGGATCCCTGCAACTGATCAAATAGGTCATCGATCCTAGGCAAAGGATATTTATTCTTGATCGTTGCCTTGTTCAGTTGCCGGTAGTCTATACACAATCGCATCGAACCGTCTTTCTTCCGCACAAACAGCACCGGAGCGCCCCAAGGAGATACACTAGGTCTGATATATCCCTTAGCCAGAAGATCTTCTAACTGTGCTTTCAGTTCTTTTAGTTCGATGGGTGCCATCCTATACGGAGCTCTCGAAATAGGGACGGTACCTGGTGTAAGATCAATACTAAAATCTACCTCACGAACCGGAGGTAATCCTGGGATCTCATCTGGTAAAATATCAGCAAATTCCCGCACTACTGGTATATCTGCCAACGCCGGGCTCGACTTCTGCATATCTACAGCATAAATAAAGAAACCATCTGCTCCTTTTTGTAACAATTTGTTCATAGTAAGAGCCGAAATCAAGGGAATCCGAGATCTGGAACCTTTCCCGTAGAATTTCCACTCGTCTGTCATCTCGGGTCTGAATCTGACAATCTTATGGAAACAATCTACAGTGGCTCTGTACTTTGTTAGCATGTCGATACCGACTATACAATCAAAATCAGCTAGACCCAATACTATACAATCTAGGTCAATCATATGCCCCTCAAACTGTAAAATGCAATGTTTAACCGTAGTTACCGATATCAATCCTCTTCCTAACGTAGAAGTAATAGACACGACATCTAGTAACGACTCAACAGGCAGAGAATGCAATAATGTAAATCGTTCTGATATGAATGTATGCGATGCACCCGTATCTATCAATATATAAGCAGGATAACCGCAAAGGAAACAGTTACCTGCAATGACATCATCTGGGGCATCCTGTGCTTGCTCTTCAGTCAAGGCAAACACCTGAGCTTGTTGTCTCTGAGGCTGACTCCCTGGCTGGCCACCTCTGGCTCGAGGCTGGGTCTGTGCTGGTGGCGGCTGAAATGAGTGAACAGATGAAGCTTGCCTCTCAGGCTGAGTCACGGAGGCAGACGATCCTGCAGCCTGGAATCTCGATGCACCACTCCTCTGAGGACAGACCTTGGCATAATGCCCCTGTTGTTTGCATACGTTACACCTGCCCACTACACCTTGACATTGTTCTGTGGCATGCTTACCTCCACAAGTACTGCAATATCCACTTGCCACCTCTAGACTCTGGCCAAAACCTCTCTGTCTTGACCCGCTGGAGCTCGAAGAACTGCTCCCTGCCCTCTTAAACTGTTTACCCTTTGCTTTCAACTGATCTTTGCGTCCGCTGCTGCTACCACCACTTTCGAATCAGGGAGAAGGAGTTTGGGATGGAGGTAATGGCGGTCTCGGACTCGGAGCAACATACGGAACACTCCGTTTCCTAAGCAATCCTGCTTCTGCTCCTTTGGCACGGTTCAATGCTTCAGCGAAACTATTGGGTCTCCCAGTATTGACCAATGTAAAGACATCAGGATTTAAGCCGTTTATAAACTGATCTGCCATGGCCTCATCATTGCCTGAAACGTGAGGTGCAAAGCGAAGCAAAGAAGAAAATTTAGCAACGTACTCTTCAATGTTCAATTGCCCTTGCCTCAGGTTTGCAAATTCAGCGCCTTTATCTTTGCGATAGGATACAGGGAAGAATCGCTGATAGAACTCCGTCTTGAATGCTTTCCAGGTAACCTCGGTGCCACGCTGTTCTAGTGCTCTCCTTATATTCACCCACCAATACTTAGCCACATCTTGTAGTTGATGGCCAACGAGTTTCACTCGTTTCTTGTCACTATATTCCAGAGACTCGAATAATATTTCGATATCCTCCAACCAGCTGTCACATTCAATTGCATTTTCTGTACCCTTTAAAGTCGGGGGTCGGAATGACTGGAATCGTTTTAACAGAGTCTCCATGGGCGTAGCAGTGACGTCCATCGTATCTCCGGATGTGCTACCCTGCTCTGGCGCTGGTGGTCGTAAAGGAACAGCTGCTCTTCTGGGAGGCATGTATCTAATAATCCAACTGATTAGAATACAAGATATACAACTGTCTCAGCCCTCCTCTAGTCAGTTACCTCTGATCTAGAATCGGTTCTGATTCAGTCTTAACCAATACATGCTGTAATAAATCAAATAACAAACAACATGTAACAAGTAAAGCAATAAACATGCTAGCACATCATAGAGCAAGGAAGAAGACTCGATCTACCCCGCTCATTCTATTCTATCTCAATCTATAGAACCTATGGCTCTGATACCACCTGTTGTGGGGACCCGGGCTCTAATTCTTTTCTTTGGGATTAAAACCGATCATTAATATAAAAAGTGGGTCAAATTTTTGCTTTTACATTAACTCAAATGAAAGCTAACATTAGAAGTCTCTATGTTATTCACCACATAATATACAAACATAAGATACAAATATGTCTGGTTCCAAACCATATTCGACAACTAGTAATTAAATACAGTACATGCCAAAAGTACAACTACTAGTTCTTCTGCTATGCCCGAGATCACCACGCTATGTCCATCTCTCATCCTCTGCGTGACCCGGATCCTGCCCCACCTGTTGTTATGCACACATACAGACATAACAACAGCCGGAAAACCGGTGAGAATAAATCCCAGTATAAACATGTATACATGCATACAATCAATTAAACATGAAACATGCTATCATGAATGACATCATATGCACATGCAATGAAATGCGAATCAAACCATGTCTGGACTCGACTCGACTAGGACTCTAGGGATCCCGGTGTGAATAAGACGTCACTACCTACCCTCCAATCGGGGTAATGAACGTCTCATTCCTAGACTTCGGTCTGAGCTGTATCAACGGCGGCAATAAGAGTAATACCTACTCTTATGCTGAGATACACCGAAACGTCTAGCTGTTTGACAATGCCTGTCAAAGACTCTCCTATCTTAGATGCAATGAATATCAATATGTAAACAAAGTATAATCATATTCATATCTGAATATCACACTGATCATACATGCTTGAATACAATTCTGAAATCAAAGCATAAACATGTTAAAAGATTGAATATAATGCTATACACAATTCATAAACATGTTACAATATATCTAATAATACTAGTATGTGATTTTGGTTGGGAAACTCAAATAATATCTTATTTGAGTTACATCTCCCCAAACAAAACATGACTTATACCTTTCTTGTTGAATAGTCGGTGTCAAAGTCTCGAGATCAGTATGTCAACTCTGTCAAGTTTAGTCTGAAATGACAATGTGTAGATATATTCTATCAATGTACCACTCAATAAATCTTGTACAATTCAATTATCGGTCTCGGTATAAATTGACGGCATAACGACGTATTTCTTCAATACCGATAATTCAACAACACTAAACTCAATATCAACAATTCCTAATCTCCTCAAAATACAAAGTCTCACACTGAAATATCCCATCTCAACTCAATAAACATGCTGGAAATCGAAACTATAGCATATGACATCCGTTCTTTGATCCGTTTGCGATTCTACAATATCTATTATCTCAAGAACATAATATATAGTTCAATTCATCATTTACCCAACACATAAATATCAAAACATGCTGGAATTAAATGAAACTTACATTACTTTGAAGCTAGTAGCACAAGGATTACAAATCTAAGCTCGGTTTAAAAATCGGTTGATAAAATCTTGCACAACCACCATTTAAAAGCATGAAGGAACTTGTATTGCTCTGGAGCTTTCGGTCAAGTGCTGGAGTGAAAAGGAATGAATTGAAGACACATTATATATACTTTGCATGTCTAAGAACACATGGCTCATCCTTGGGTGTACACGACTCTCGCTCGGGCGATCAAAAGTTGCCGCCCGGGCGAGTAATTCTCGACCCTCGCCCATTCCAGCAGCCTCGCTCGGGCGGTCAAAAACATCCGCCCGGGCGAGTGACTCCCGGCCCTCTTCTCCGAGGCACTCTCGCTCGGGCGGTCAAAAATGTCCGCCCGGGCGAGTCACTTTCGCCCAACAGTTTACATATTTAAATTTTAAATCTCAAAATGATCTGATTGCATTCATATCTACTCAACATCGATAATCTCAAACTAACGTGTTATAAAATCTTGGGCATTACACTGGGAAGACCAGTCACGAAATCCATAGTAATATGCTCCCACTTCCAGTGAGGAATCGGCAATGATAGCAATGTCCCAGCAGGTCTCTGATGCTCGATCTTCACCTGCTGACAAGTAAGACACTGAGAAATGAACATGGCAATATCTTTCTTCATACCTGGCCACCAGTAAAGTCGACGAAGATCATGATACATCTTGGTACTGCCTGGATGAATCGAATAAGGCGTAGTATGAGCCTCTGTCAGAATGTCTCGTCGAATATCATCGCCAATAGGAACACAGATACGGCCTCTGAAAGTCACCAAACCCTCTCCATTTAGCCCAAACTCTGAGTTACCTCTCTCCTCTGCTCTAGCTCTCATCTCTGTCAACTGAACATCAACAGTCTGCTCTCTACGGATCCTGTCCGTCAATGTAGCCCGAATAACCAATGCTGAAAGGCGAGCAATGTTCCTCGGAATTACCAAAGAAATCTCCTCTCTCTGCAAATCCATCAACAATGGCCTATGAATCAAAGAACTCAAGGAAGAACTCGACTTACGGCTCAAAGCATCAGCCACAACATTCGCCTTCCCTGGGTAATAACTGATAGTCACATCATAATCTTTGACAAGTTCTAACCACCTCCTCTACCGCATGTTGAGCTCTCTCTGAGAAAACAGATACTTCAAACTCTTGTGGTCCGTGAAGATCTCACATTTTTCGCCATACAAATAATGTCTCCAGATTTTCAGGGCGAAAACCACAGCTGCCAGCTCTAAATCATGCGTCGGATAATTCCTCTCGTAATCCTTCAACTGGCGAGAAGCATAAGCAATGACCTTACCTCGCTGCATCAGCACTGCACCAAGGCCTTTCTTCGACGCATCAGTATAGACAACAAAATCCTCAGAACCACTGGGCAATGAAAGAACATGAGCTTTCGTCAATCTATCCTTCAACTCCTGAAATCCACTCTGGCAATCAATGGACCACTCGAACTTCACAGTCTTCCTCGTCAATTTGGACAATGGCAGGGCAATCTTGGAAAAATCTGAAATGAAACGACGATAATAACCCGCAAAACCAAGGAAACTGCGTACCTCTGAGACTGTGGTAGGAAGAGGCCGCTTCTGAATTGCCTCAATATTCACTGGATCAACGGCAATGCCATCTTTCGAAACAACATGGCCTAAGAAAGAAATCTGATCCAGCCAAAACTCACACTTCTTCAACTTGGCAAACAACCTCTTCTCCCTCAACAAACGGAGAACAACTCTGAGATGCTCTGCATGAAGCTCTCTGGTCTTGGAATAGATCAAGATGTCGTCGATGAAAACAATGACGAAGCTATCCAAGAACGGCTTGAACACACAGTTCATCAGGTCCATGAAAACTGAAGGGGCATTGGTCAGACCAAAAGACATCACAAGAAACTCATAGTGACCATACCTGGTCCTGAATGCCGTCTTAAGGATATCGGACTCCCTAACCTTCAACTGATAGTATCCAAACCGAAGATCAATCTTCGAAATACAGTGGCACCCTAAAGTTGATCAAATAGATCGTTAATCCGTGGCAACGGATACTTGTTCTTGATAGTCACTTTGTTGAGCTCCCTATAGTCAATACACAGCCGCAAAGACCCATCTTTCTTCTTGACAAATAGAACCGGAGCTCCCCAAGGCGAAGAACTCGGACGAATAAAACCTTTATCCAAAAGATCCTGCAACTGCGTCTTCAACTCCTTCATCTCGGTAGGGGCCATTCGGTACGGAGCCTTAGAAATAGGAACCGTACCTGGAGCTAAATCAATAACGAACTCAACATCTCTGTCCGGCGGCAAACCCGAAACATCATCCTCAAACACATCGGCAAACTCCCTCACAACATCAATATCATCAATATTCAACTTAACCACACCATCCACATCCACAATAGAAGCAAGAAACCCATCGCAACCTGTACACAGCAATCTCTCAGCCTCAAGACATGAAATAAAAGGAAGGACCAGCGAAGTACCTGCACTGGCGAGCGAACCTCCCTTATTGCTATCATCTGCAAAAGTCACCGTCTTAGCAACGCAATCGATCACTGCACGATAAGTCGATAGCCAATCCATGCCAAGAATAACATCAAAGCAACCATCGGGATCACAATCAAATCAGCAAAGACCTCTCTATCATCAATACGAACAGGGCATGCATACACAATAAACGTCGGGCACAACACGTTCCCCGAAGGCAATAAGACATTCAAATGGAGGGGAAGAATAGAAGGAACTATACCCAAAGATCTCAAAAACAATTCAGACATAAAAGAATGAGTAGCACCAGTATCAATCAAAGTCGTAGCTACTCTGCCTGAAATTAAAATAGTGCTAGAGATCACAGAAGAATCATGATTAATACTGAAAGCGGATCGGTTACGTGGCCGGAAGCGCAACGGAAGTAAAAAATTTAACATTTTAAGCTAGAAAATTCGTTCGGCACACCATGGTTTTTACACAATATTTACAAAACAACATCAAACATAGGATGTTTAGAGATTACCTATCAACCTCTCAAGGTTGATGAATGGCACCAACTTTGTTGTAAACAACAAAGCTCTTCTTTGGTAGGCAAATCACAAGGCTCCTCCTTCTTTCCTTCAAGAAATAAGGCCCAACCACTAGCAGGCAAACCCCCTCAAGTTTTGCACTAGAAAAACTTAAGGAATTTTTCAAAGAGAAGATTTTATTCTCCAAGAAAATGAAGAACAAAAATGGAAGAAAAATGGGAGAGAAAAACCCTCAAGAATTCGGCCAAGTGAGGTGTTGGGAGAGTGTGGGAGACTAGCCTGGTTGTTGAAAAAGTTGTCTCTCAAAAGTTGCATCCTTTTGAATTTTTAATAAAAAGTAATCCACACCTCTTCACCTCCCAAGCATACAAACCCTGCATGTCTCACATATATTATATGGTTTCCTAACACATTAAAAAAACCATGGACTAAATTTTTAATTATCTCAAACCATTTGAGATTAATTAAATACTACTTGAATTTATTCAAGTCCCACTAGTTAAATAATTATTTTAATTGAGCTCTACAAAACTCAATATAATTTTAATTAATTCCAACACTTGAATTATTTAATTATTTAGACTCTACTAGGTCCACTAGTGTTTAATTAATTCAACACTTGAATTAATTAATTTAGTCCTCAATAATATTTATGAAAATCACAATTTTCAACTACATTATTTACTTGGCCAAATTTTAATCTCAGGAACACTTCCATAAATTAAAATTTATATTCTCTCATAGAAGTCATACTTCTATTTTTCTTTACGCTTATAAACACATTATAAGCCGTTCAACACATTGAACTATTTTACTTCTGATCGGATTTACAAAAGTCTAATACTTGTGTGGCCCCTCAATGGTTCATTGATCAACTAGCCGTGGGTTTCACATCTCTATGTGATTCGGACTAAAACATGTCCTTATTCGAGCATACCCCAATTGCTCCATTCTTACTTATCAACTCCTTGATAGTAAGAACGTCAGAACTAAGTCTGATAGTACCCAACCAATCACGTTAAAACGCCTAGCAGCATCGCTTACGTGATTCCCTAGGTATCACATGATAGTGCCAGCAAGAACCATTCAATTATGGTTAGCGTACAGTACGGTCCTTCAACTCATATATCCGACCGATTCGACAACTATTGGTTTATCGAGAGTTGTCAATGAATCGATACTATGTGTCATGTTGTGGTTGCATCGATGGTGTAATCTAAGAAACCCCTTTCATAATTACCACCATACTCTGATCAGAGATTTCAACCCACACATACATGAAAAACACATAGGATATCCATACCCGTAGGTAAGCGGTGATCCCCGGCTACAATGCATCGACTCCTATATGTTTTCGCCGTAACACCCAATCTTGCCACCTGATGACACCATAAGAGTCGGTAAACAAGTCAAAGTGAAACGCTAGCACATAGAGTCTCAATGTTGTCCCGGGTCATAAGGACTAATGGTGTACAACCATAACTAGGACTTTTCCATCGATAAGTGAGAACCACTTGGAAAGTCCTTTATAGAGGGTTGTTCAGTGCACTCTACCAGGAGCACCTATCTGCATGCTCGGACATCACAATGTCTCCTACCAATGAAACATGGTACTCACATCGCAGATACTAGTCTGTAACTCGAGCGGCCTTTATCTGCGGAGCCGACTTTGTCAATCACGACATCTCCCTCTTTCCACGATCTCTCTGAGGATGTGGTACTTTCTCAATACGTGTTTGGACTTCTGATGAGACCTTGGCTCCTTCGCCTGAACTATGGCTCCGTGTTGTCGCACATCACCGGGATAGGAGCAACTTCATTTGGAATGACGCCCAACTCTTGGACGAAATTCCTAATCCAAACAGCCTCCTTTGCTGCAGCCGATGCAACAATGTATTCTGCCTCAGTGGTGGAATCCGCAGTACTGTCTTGCTTGGAACTCTTCCAAGAGACAGCACCACCATTGAGCATGAATATGAATCCGGAGGTTGACTTCGAGTCATCAACATCGCTTTGGAAGCTAGAGTCGGTATAGCCTTCCAATTTTAGTTCTCCACCCCCAAAGACCAAAAACAACTTATTGGTCCTTCTCAAATACTTGAGGATGTCTTTCACAGCTTTCCAGTGTGGAAGACCAAGGGTTGGATTGATATCTACTCACTATACTTAGTGCAAGTGCTACGTCAGGACGTGTAGATATCATCCCATACATGATACTACCAATAGCCGGAGCATACGGAATTCGTGTCATCGCCGCTATCTCTGCATCAGTCTTGGGAGACATAGACTTGGATAGGGACACGCCATCATGACACATTGGTAGATGTTCCTCTCTTGGACTCATCCATCGAGAACCGCTTCACGATGGTATCAATGTATGTGGACTGGGTGAGACCAAAACAATCTTTTGATCTATCTCTATAGATCTGTATTCCCAATACAAAAGATGCTTCTTCCAAGTCCTGCATTGAGAACTTACTTGCTAAACATATCTTAGTTGATTGCACAATCCTACATCATTCCCAATGAGTAGAATGTCATCAACATAAAGAACAAGGAATGTCACAGCACTCCCACTGACCTTCTTATATACACAGGGTTCCTCAGAATTCTTAGTAAAACCAAACTCTTTGATTGTACTATCGAATCTGAGGTTCCATGTGGGGACCCGGACGCTAATCACGATCTTAATCATCATTGGGACTAATAATCAATTATAAAACAGGGTCTAAATTTTTTTTTTAAAATACCAAAGCGGAAACGTAATGTAATTTACTCAAATTACATATTAAACATGAATATACATCTCAGTATAAAAGTACAAGTCATGTACAACATACATTTATTCCCTAGGGTTTAGCAGCTAATATCAAGTGTCTAACCCTATCTCTAAATCAAGTCCGGAATCACCACGCTAAACTCGTCTTCTCTCATCCTCTCTTGACCCTGATCCAGCCCCCACCTGTTGTCATGCACACATACAAAACAAGACAACAGCCGGATAACTCCGGTGAGAATGAATCCCAGTATAAATCAACGAACATGCAATCATATAAAAACATATATAAAAGCATATATCAGTTATCATTAACATGTAGCAATTCAACAAACATGAATGATATAAAACTGTAAATCAACATGTCATATCAGACTCAACTCCACTGACGCGTCGTCTCAGACTCGACTCAACTGACGCGTCGTCTCAGACTCGATTCAACTCTATCCTAGGGATCCCGATGTCTGAATAATGATAAATATACCGAATCTCAGTCGCTAGGAATGAATCAATCCCCTAAACGGAATCGATATAATCCATATATTCAATGTCTTGGCGAATCAGCCGCAGAATTGACGAATCAGTCAAGAATAGGCGAATCAGCCAATAACCAGACGAATCAGGCTGTATGTATGTTGTAATTAAGCGAATCAGCTTAAGTTTAGACGAATCAGTCAATAGTTTAGACGAATCAGCCAATAACCCGACGAATCAGCCGGTGACTAGGCGAATCAGCCTATGACTCAACGACTCAGTAATCAATACATGCATTCAGTATCTAAGGCAATTCAGTCAATGACTAGCGAATCAGCAGTCGTTACATGCAGTAGCGTATAAATCAATAGACTGATACATGCATTCAGTATCTAAGCAATTCAGTCAATGACTAGCGAATCAGCAGTCGTTCATGCAGTAGCTATAAATCAATAGACTACAAATATCAATCTTATCATACAGTAGCTATAAATCAATAGACTACAATCATAAGTCTCATCAATTGCAATATCAATGCAATAAATAAAAGTATGTGATTAGGGAAACTCGAGTCAAACCTCACTCGAGTTGTGCAATCCCAACTCAACATTAATTTATACCTTTCTTTCTGATACTCTGATTCTGTCGAAGTCTCGAACTCAAATCTGTCAATACTCAATCTGACAAGAACAATATCGAGGAGTATAATATCAATACACCACTCGAATCAAATCTGTTCTGCTCAATACTTAACCTAATTCAATATCGATGGCATAACGGTATAATATCGATATACCCAACAATACCACATCAATCTGATATTAATTCTAACATCTCATACTCGATATAATACCATTCTGATATCAATTCAACTTCAAAATTCATAACAATTCCATAATCAGTCCGTTTCGTAATCTGACTTCGATTCTATGATGTCTAACATGTCAAGAACATCATATATGACGTGTATTCAATTTCAACAACATCACAATTCCAATCATATTAAACGTAGTAAAACTTACGCCCAGTTGTAGCCTACGTTGATAGGAACTCGGTACTGAAGTCAGATTCAAAATCAGACGGACGGATTTCACGTAACTCACGATTATTCGTACGGAAATTGAAGCTTTCTTAGATTCTCTTGTCTCTTACCTTTCTTCATTCTGATGGATAAGTGCTTGTGTGTGTATATATAAATATATACATGTTGCCAACTTAAGGCCAAGTGTCAATTTGGCAATCCGCATGCCGCGCGCATATGCGCCACTCTTCTCGCGCATATGCGCTGAACCTACTGTCCCCTCCCGCGCATATGCGCCCTCTACGTCACGCATATGCGCCGATCCTTCTGGACAGGTCGTGCATATGAGCGACTTATCTCGTGCATATGCGCCGAGATGTTCGGCCGAACATCTTGAGATGTTCGGTTGAACATCTTGGCTTATATTATAACGATGCCCGACCTCGTCATTTGAGTTCTTATAACCTCAATCATGTCAATAATCAATGTCTGATTATAATAATTAATTCTCGGGCATTACATTTCTCCCCCTCTTAGACCTGAGTTCGTCCTCGAACTCACAAGTAATCGATTCAGAAGAAATGTATATATAGAGTTTAAACCAAAACTCAAATATCTGATTCCGGTCTGGAATAAGAATTCACTAAGTATAATGTCATAATACTTCTCCAATCCTTCTGACGGAATCAATCTCGCATTACTGGCTATACAATGTCCGTTATAAACCATTCTACAGTTCATCACATATCCGTACCATCTGCTGTTATCAAAGACATTTACAGTCTTCAGCTTCAAATACCACTCGTCATCATCTGACGTTGGTTTCTTAAATCGGTCCATTCTGAACTATCTTCATCTTCCTTCGAATTTTCTTCAAAAGAAATCTGTAGTATTCAACGTATACTGTCTTGTCTATAACTATCTCATTACCCATCTGATAAGATGATAGTTATTGTCACACAGTGATAATAAGTCATATCAATTGGTGCTAACATCCAGCACTAAAGCTGTACCCAAGTCTTCCAATGTCTGGATAATACATTCTAACGGTCTGTCAATCTGTAAAACCATTTAAGAGAGAGTTCATGATATACTCTATCATAAGTACACAATCAATAAAAAAAATCACAATCTATTACATTCTATGGTGGCATTCTGATCTTTCTGACCACTTCTCTGACATCAATCGGTGTCATTTGATCATGTTTGTACATTATCTAGTACAATCTGATAGATATAGATTGAACAATCAGTCAATCTTAATTATATCATATTACAATCTGTAAAATGACGGTAATTTCAATACGAAGGCTATAGAAATGTACTCTCATTTCTATTTAGAACTTTACAATTCTGTAATAATTCTCCTGATTTCTATCTTTCTATCTTTTCTGTTAGCAATTTAGACATATCAGTACAATTTCTGCCAATATTTCAATACAATTCTGTTATACTGATCTCATCTGTCTATATCACCACTATCTGTTCGAATATAATACAGTCTCAATCATCAGATTGAACACTGAATCCATGACTGTAAGCTTCTGACAATATCTGTTCTTTCTGATTCGAACTATTTGATTTACACAAATCAGTTAATAACATAAATTAAAGAGGAAATACCTACCTGTATTCGGCTCTGACTATCAATATCAAGCTTTGCTGTACAATTCTGACACATCTGATATCACAGAACAATCAATCTCATACAACATACACAATCACATATCTGTTATTCTGATCGACACTCTGTTCTGATTATCGATGTTGAGTCCTAAACATTCTAATCAGCTTTTCGAACTGCTAACGTTTCAAAATCAGCTCTGGTTCAGAAGGTACAATATAATCTTCATTGTCTACAATCAGTCTCAACCACGTGTTCAGAATAACATCAATATTCAATCGGATTCAAAACATGCTAAATTCATAAACCGCAACTGTCTGACACTGATGTCAACCTCAGCTGACTATCACGGTTTAACTCTGCTAGAATCAACAGATACATCATTTTCAGATATAATAATCCCTGAACACAATCTGTCTCAATCAAGATTCACCATTTTAACCGTTTCTAATATCAATTCAAGGTTAAAATCAATCTCTCTGACATCATATCTGACGTCTTATCTGGGAAAACATTAACAACTTTCATATCATTGGTAAATCAGCCAATGATAGACTCAACTTCAGTAAATCAACTGAATACATAAGGAGTCACTCTGCTCCTTCTGTAATAATCGAGTCATAGCTAGTACGAATATCAAAGGAATTCTCAGTCTAGAATCCTTATCGTACAATATTCATCCCCAAGCTATCTCAGGTCCAGTTCTCACCATCTTCTGGAATTAATCTATGGTAGCTCTGTACTTGGTCAGCATATCAATATCAGTAATGCAGTTCAAAAATCATAGAACACCAGTAAAATATCATCTACCACACAATCTAACTCGATCTCATTCTTATCCTACTATAGTATACAAGATCTAACAGAAATCGCTGATACAAGATCTTTCCCAAAAGGAAAAGAAACAAATACTACAGTACATAGGGACTCAACAGAGAATGCATACATCAATGCAAATCTTTCAGAAATAAGAGTATGTGAAGCACCGGCATTACTCAATACATACGTAGGATAATCAAACAAATCAGTTACCTGCAACATCATCATCTGGTGCTTCCTGAGCCTGCTCCTCGGTCAAAGCAAATATTCTGGCCTGCTGTCTAGGAGGCTGGCCAACTGTCTGGCTTCCTCCTGGCCTCTGCTGTGACTGAGATGGTGCTGGCTGAAATGAAGGAACGGCAGCTGATCGTCTACCCCACTGTGGCCGCTGATCCAGATGGTTCAGCTCCCTGGGATCTTTGGGAACCCCTCTGTGGACATACTCTGGCAAAATGTCCCTGTTGCTTGCAGAAGTGGCCAACTACCAAGTACTCCTTGGCATTGCTCAGTGGAATGTCTCCCTCCACAATTTCCGCAGTAAACGCCAGTATAACTCTGCTGAGAACCACTGGAGCTAGAAGAACTGCCGCCCCGACTTCTTCAATTGCTTTCCTCTAGCCTTAAGAAAATCTTTCCTTCTACCACTGATACTGCCACTCTCGAATCGGAGAGGTGGCTGCGGTGGTCTCGACACTGGAGGAACAAATTCAGCTCCTCTCTGCCTTATCAGGCCCGCTACAGCGCCCTTTGCTCTATTCATGGCATCAGCAAAGTTATTCGGTTGTCCTGTGTTCACCAATGTAAAAATATCGGGATTCAAGCCATTGATGAACTGATCAGCAACGGCTTCGTAATTTTCAGACACATGAGGAGCAAACTTCAACAAGGTAGAGAACTTGGTCACATATTCTTCAATGTTCAGCTGACCTTGTCTCAAATTGGCAAACTCCGCCCCCTTGTCTTTTCTGTACGATATTGGGAAAAACCTCTGGTAAAACTCAGTTTTAAATACATCCCAAGTAATAATCGTACCTCGCTGCTCCAAGGCCCTCTTCATTGTAACCCACCAGCTTTGTGCAACATCAAGCAACTGGTGCCCAATCAATTTAATCCGGCGCTCATCACTGTACTCCAGTGAATCAAACAGCAACTCAATGCTACCTAACCAATTCTCACACTCGACTGATGTCTCAGTACCCTTCAGCGTGGGTGGTTTGAATGACTGAAACCTCTTCAGCAAGGTTTCCATGGGAGTCGGTGTTACATCCATTGGAGGATTTGATGTACTACCCTGTTCTGGTATTCGTCTGGGAGGCATATCTGAATATCACAAGGATTAGTAACTCAATCCAACAAACCTGTTTCAATTCAGTCTCTCCTCCGATCATCTTACTGCTGATCGAGAATCAATTCAGATTCGTTCCCAATAATACATATTACAAATCAAATCAGATAAGTCAAGTAACATGTATTATATAACGCAGCAAGACATGCTAGCATTCAAAAGCAGGAAAGAAAACCTCAATCTAGCCCGCTCACTAGCCTCTTCTATCTCAATCTAAAGAATCTACAGTTCTGGTACCTACAGCTCTGATACCACCTGTTGTGGGGACCCGGACGCTAATCACGATCTTAATCATCATTGGGACTAATAATCAATTATAAAACAGGGTCTAAATTTTTTTTTAAAATACAAAGCGGAAACGTAATGTAATTTACTCAAATTACATATTAAACATGAATATACATCTCAGTATAAAAGTACAAGTCATGTACAACATACATTTATTCCCTAGGGTTTAACAGCTAATATCAAGTGTCTAACCATATCTCTAAATCAAGTCCGGAATCACCACGCTAAACTCGTCTTCTCTCATCCTCTTCTTGACCCTGATCCAGCCCCACCTGTTGTCATGCACACATACAAAACAAGACAACAGCCGGATAACTCCGGTGAGAATGAATCCCAGTATAAATCAACGAACATGCAATCATATAAAAACATATATAAAAGATATATCAGTTATCATTAACATGTAGCAATTCAACAAACATGAATGATATAAAACTGTAAATCACCATGTCATATCAGACTCAACTCCACTGACGCGTCGTCTCAGACTCGACTCAACTGACGCGTCGTCTCAGACTCGATTCAACTCTATCCTAGGGATCCCGATGTCTGAATAATGATAAATATACCGAATCTCAGTCGCTACGAATGAATCAATCCCTAAACGGCATCGATATAATCCATATATTCAATGTCTTGGCGAATCAGCCGCAGAATTGACGAATCAGTCAAGAATTAGGCGAATCAGCCAATAACCAGACGAATCAGCTTGTAATTAAGCGAATCAGCTTAAGTTTAGACGAATCAGTCAATAACCAGACGAATCAGCCAATAACCCGACGAATCAGCCGGTGACTAGGCGAATCAGCCTATGACTCAACGACTCAGTAATCAATACATGCATTCAGTATCTAAGCAATTCAGTCAATGACTAGCGAATCAGCAGTCGTTACATGCAGTAGCTATAAATCAAAGACTGATACATGCATTCAGTATCTAAGCAATTCAGTCAATGACTAGCGAATCAGCAGTCGTTACATGCAGTAGCTATAAATCAATAGACTACAAATATCAATCTTATCATACAGTAGCTACAAATCAA
The DNA here is from genome assembly GCF_022965805.1 of Primulina eburnea. Taxonomy (NCBI): domain Eukaryota; kingdom Viridiplantae; phylum Streptophyta; class Magnoliopsida; order Lamiales; family Gesneriaceae; genus Primulina; species Primulina eburnea. The sequence goes on along the minus strand of NC_133104.1, from coordinate 19,160,280 downwards.
TAGACTACAATCATAAGTCTCATCAATTGCAAATATCAATGCAATAAATAAAAGTATGTGATTTAGGGAAACTCGAGTCAAACCTCACTCGAGTTGTGCAATCCCAACTCAGCATTAATTTATACCTTTCTTTCTGATACTCTGATTTTGTCGAAGTCTCGAACTCAAATCTGTCAATACTCAATCTGACAAGAACAATATCGAGGAGTATAATATCAATACACCACTCGAATCAAATCTGTTCTGCTCAATACTTAACCTAATTCAATATCGATGGCATAACGGTATAATATCGATATACCCAACAATACCACATCAATCTGATATTAATTCTAACATCTCATACTCGATATAATACCATTCTGATATCAATTCAACTTCAAAATTCATAACAATTCCATAATCAGTCCGTTTCGTAATCTGACTTCGATTCTATGATGTCTAACATGTCAAGAACATCATATATGACGTGTATTCAATTTCAACAACATCATAATTCCAAATCATATTAAAACGTAGTAAAACTTACGCCCAGTTGTAGCCTACGTTGATAGGAACTCGGTACTGAAGTCAGATTCAAAATCAGACGGACGGATTTCACGTAACTCACGATTATTCGTACGGAAATTGAAGCTTTCTTAAGATTCTCTTGTCTCTTACCTTTCTTCATTCTGATGGATAAGTGCTTGTGTGTGTATATATATATATATATATATATATACATGTTGCCAACTTAAGGCCAAGTGTCAATTTGGCGATCCGCATGCCGCGCGCATATGCGCCACTCTTCTCGCGCATATGCGCTGAACCTACTGTCCCTCCCGCGCATATGCGCCCTCTACATCGCGCATATGCGCCGATCCTTCTGGACAGGTCGCGCATATGTGCAACTTATCTCGTGCATATGCGCCGAGATGTTCGGCCGAACATCTTGAGATGTTCGGTTGAACATCTTGGCTTATATTATAACGATGCCCGACCTCGTCATTTGAGTTCTTATAACCTCAATCATGTCAATAATCAATGTCTGATTATAATAATTAATTCTCGGGCATTACATTCCAACTCCTAGATGCCTGCTTAAGACCATAAATAGATCTTTGAAGTTTGCATACCATATGCTCACTTCCGATAGATGTAAACCCTTCAGGTTGAGACATGTAAATCTCTTCCTTAATATCCCCATTAAGGAAGGCTGTCTTAACATCCATCTGCCATATCTCATAGTCATACCATGCAGCTATGGCTAGCAAAATCCTAATGGACTTGAACATTGCAACTGGAGAAAAGGTTTCCTCATAGTCAATACCTTGTTTTTGAGTATACCCTTTTGCTACCAATCGCGCCTTGAAGGTCAACACCTTCCCATCCGCCTCAAGTTTCCTCTTGTAAATCCATTTACACCCTATGGGAACAATTCCCTCAGGTGGATCCACGAGATTCCACACTTGGTTTGAATGCATGGAATTCATCTCAGATTCCATTGCTTCAAGCCATTTGGATGAATCGGCATCCGATAACGCTTCCTTGAAGGTCCTTGGATCACATCCAAGATCAGGCTCATCATGGCCCTCTTCAAGAAGCAGACCATACCTCACAGGTGGTCTCGAGACTCTCTCGGTTCTTCTAGGAGCTTGTATCTCCTCACTTGGCTCCTCGGGTGTGGGTTCTACAACTGTGGGTGTTTCTCGAACCTCTTCGAGTTCTATCATCTCTCCTTTTCTATCCAATAGAAATTCCTTTTCCAAAAAAGTTGCATTCCTAGAAACAAACACTTTTGTTTCTTTGGGATGATAGAAATAATATCCAGCTGAATTCTTTGGATATCCCACAAAGTAACATAAAATGGATCGACCGTCCAATTTATCTCCCACTACCTGCTTCACATAAGCAGGGCACCCCCATATTCTAAAATAAGAATATTTAGGTGGCTTACCCATCCATATCTCATATGGTGTCTTATCAACTGCTTTTGTATGGACATTGTTCAACAACAGTGCCGCTGTCTCAAGCGCATATCCCCAAAAGGATGGCGGCAACTCCGTGAACCCCATCATAGACCGAACCATGTCCATCAAAGTTCGGTTACGACGCTCCGAAACACCATTCAACTGCGGTGTAGCGGGCGGAGTCCACTGCGAGAGAATCCCATTCTCTCTAAGATACTCTTGGAACTCGGCACTCAAGTACTCACCACCTCGATCCGATCGAAGTGTCTTGATGCTTCGTCCCAATTGTTTCTCTACTTCACTTCTGAATTCTTTGAACCTTTCAAAGGCTTCAGACTTGTATTTCATCAAATACACATACCCATACCTCGAAAAGTCATCGGTAAAGGTGATGAAGTAGGAATGTCCATGCTTAGTGGTGATGCTAAGTGGACCGCACACGTCGGTATGGATCAAATCCAATAACCCTTTGGCTCGCTCCGCATGGCCCTTAAAGGGAATTTTGGTCATCTTTCCTTTTAGACAGGATTCACAAGTCGTGAGAGCATTAATATCGGACATATCAAACATGCCAACTCCCACTAGCTTGTTCATCCTTCTTAGGGAAATATGACCTAATCGAGCATGCCATAATTGTGCCGAATTAAGAGTATCTTGTTTGCGCTTATTTGTTGTTGTTATCGTTTGGACATTGTTAAGTGGAATATCTTTTAATTTTAAGGTGTAGAGATTGTTTTCAAGTTCACCCGTACCAACTAAACATTCATTCTTGTAAATATTGCAAACACCTTTGCCAAATAAACAAGAAAATCCATCAATATCAAGCATAGAAATGGAAATAATGTTTTTAACCAAGTCTGGTACATACAAAACATCTCTCAAAACAAGCTTAAAATCATTGTTCAATATTAAATAAACATCTCCTACGGCTTTGGCAGCAACCCTTGCTCCATTGCCCATCCTCAGGAAGGTCTCACCCTCTCGGAGCCTCCTACTTCTTCCCATCACCTGCAAATCATTACAGAGATGTGAGCCACAGCCGGTATCTAATACCCAAGAAGTAGAATTAATCGAGATATTTACTTCAATATAGAACATACCCTTGCCAGAACCCTTCTGCGCAAGATATTCCCTGCAGTTACGCCTCCAATGTCCAGGCTTCTTGCAGTGATGACAGATGTCAACTGTCTTCTCAGCCTTGGCTGGCGCGGCTGCCACTACGGGACTCGGAGTCTGCCTCTTCAAGGGCTCGCTCTTCTTGGGGCGCTTGAAAGAACGCTTCTTTCCTTTCCCAGGTGGACCGGTCTTCGTGCCAGATGAAGAGCCCACATAAAGAACCGACTTCTCCTTTTTGATTGTGGACTCAAAGGTCACAAGCATGTTCACCAACTCTTCAAGGCTGGGCTCGAGCTTGTTCATATTGAAATTCACCACAAAAGGATCGAACGAGTTCGACAGTGACAACAGTAGCACATCCGTGGTCAACTCCGATGGCAAGATCAAATCCATGCCAACGAGCTTGTCCACGAGCCCAATCAACTTTAGGCCATGCTCATGGACCGAAGTCCCATCTCGCATGCGTAAAGTGATGAGCTCCTTTACTGTGGCATGCCTCAAAGGCCGAGTCTGCTCACCGAAGAGCTCCTTGAGGTGCATATGAATGTCAGCAGCATTCTTAGCATCCTCGAATCGCCTTTGCAGCTCATCGTTTATCGAAGCCTGCATATAACACTTGGCCTTCAAGTCATGGTCGCACCAATCCTTGTAGGTCTGCAGTTCCTCGGGACTGCAGTTAGTCGGAGCCTCATCAGGGGGCGACTCAGTCAGTGTGTATGCGATTTTCTCCGAGTTCAAGACAATCTTTAGATTTCTTAGCCAAGTGATATAGTTAGGTCCGGTTAGAACGTGTTTTTCGAGAATAACGGAAAACGGGTTGCGAATTGATGACATTGTCAAAGATTTGTACTGAAAAGTAAAACAGATAAATGTTAATGACTATTTTAAAATATTTAATAAGATATAAAGTTTGGACTTTTACTTTATAAATTATCGCTCCCACTGTTTTGACATTTCCACTACCCTCTAGTGAAAACGAGAAACTCCTTTCCTCAGTAGGTACGTAAGGTCCAATTAGCGAATTATGATCCCGATTATACAGCCAATCACAATTCCTAAAAGGTAGTTTCCCAATTGCATCACAATGCAACCCTTCTCGTAAACTTTTGTCTCACGTTTGATTAGGACCCATTATAGACGTCGTTCATCTTTACGTGTCAAGCCTTACCCATCGATGTTGAACCTTAATGGACGGTCGCCATGAGTTCCCTCAATTATCTGAGCCGAAGTCATGGGAGTTCCACGTAGTTCACATCACCATGTCAATGAATGTCACAGCTTTCCGGCACTAAGGGCCCCCCCAATAAAATGAGCCGAGCCCCGAGTACGGGTAGCGTTCATCATGCACCCATTGTCAATGGAAGACAAGGAAATTATAACAAATTTATAATTCCCCTTTTCGGACTTGATATTAATTTTGAATCTTATTCAAAATGAGGGTTTTTTAATTTTGAAAGGTCTCATCAGTAATTTTATTTTAAAAGCTCGCCATGTTTGATCGTATGTTTGTCGGATTCATGCAACTTTGTTATTATAATAATAATAACGCACATACTCATTATTTATAACATATCATGCATATATTATAAATAGAAAACAGTACAAGGATGATCAATTGCCCCAATACTAATGGCCCGTGTGAGCTAAACACGGGCCTAGGTCCAATCCTAGGGTAAATGCAAGGGATGCAATGCAACTAAATTATTACATTAGCATCCAATATTACATGTCTTCGATCTTCATAATCACCAAGGCCACCATCTTCCAATCTTGATCTTCCACTATTCTAATATTTACAATTAAATATCCATGGCACATAGGGATACATCTCATGGGGTGGGAACGGGCCATAAACCAAGCCCACTTTAAATTGATAATTATTACAATCATACAACACAAATATCCTAGCATACACCTAGCAAATTGGGCTTGGGCTTTTGATCATCCTTCATGCATAATATCACATATCATACACCATCAATTAATTATCACTATAATTAATTGATCCAATATTATATATCTTGATCCAATCACTAACCGCCACAATTATAAATTAAATTAACAAAGTATACAAACTCCTTTGTCTACTTTCAAATTAATTTATTTATAATCGAATTTCTTGTAAATCACAATTTACTATAAATAATTAAAGTCCTACTTCAATTATTTATTTTATGAGAAAATATGTGCAACAATTGTAAATTTAAACTTAAGGGCCCAAAACTCATTTTTCACCAAAAAATATTTTGGCCCATTTAAATTTCACAAATTATGTTGTCCATCCAATGACCCAACATCTCAAGGCCCATGACACTAAGATTCTCCAAAACATTTTTGGAAACCCTAGCCGTCATCGCCGTCGCCGGAGCTCCGTCACCGGATTCCGGCAACACACAAAAATTTTTATTTTTTTTTATTTTAAAAAGTAGTATTTCGGGCAGCCCCTCGGACTGCCCCTCGGCTGCCCGAAATTTTCGGGCAGCCCCTCGGCTGCCCGAAAAATATATATATATATATATATTTTTTTTTTAAATTTTCGGCCCTTTGAATTTCCTTGCAAAAATATTTCTCAAGCGGTTAGAAATCGATCTCAATACAATATTACGTAAATATAACACAAAAACCGTAACCTTAGCTCGGATACCACTTGAAAGCGGATCGGTTACGGTGGCCGGAAGCGCAACGGAAGTCAAAAATTTAACATTTTAAGCTAGAAATTTCGGCCACCATGGTTTTTGCACAATATTTACAAAACAACATCAAACATAGGATGTTTAGAGATTTACCTATCAACCTCTCAAGTTTGATGAATGGCACCAACTTTGTTGTAAACAACAAAGCTCTTCTTTGGTAGGCAAATCTACAAGCTCCTCCTTCTTTCCTTCAAGAAATAAGGCCCACCACTAGCAAGGCAAACCCCCTCAAGTTTTGCACTAGAAAAACTTAAGGATTTTCAAATAAAAGATTTTATTCTCCAAGAAAATGAAGAACAAAAATGGAAGAAAAATGGGAGAGAAAAACCCTCAAGAATTCGGCCAAGTGAGGTGTTGGGAGAGTGTGGGAGACTAGCCTTGGTTGTTGAAAAAGTTGTCTCTCAAAAGTTGCATCCTTTTTGAATTTTTTAATAAAAAGTAATCCACACCTCTTCACCTCCCAAGCATGCAAACCCTAGCATGTCTCACATATATTATATGGTTTCTAACACATTAAAAAACCATGGACTAAATTTTTAATTATCTCAAACACATTTGAGATTAATTAAATACTACTTGAATTTATTCAAGTCCCACTAGTTAAATAATTATTTTAATTGAGCTCTACAAGACTCAATATAATTTAATTAATTCAACACTTGAATTATTTAATTATTTAGACTCTACTAGGTCCACTAGTGTTTAATTAATTCAACACTTGAATTAATTTAATTTAGTCCTCAATAATGTTTATGAAAATCACAATTTTCAACTACATTATTTACTTGGCCAAATTTTAATCTAGGAACACTTCCATAAATTAAAATTTATATTTCTCTCATAGAAGTCATACTTCTATTTTTCTTTACGCTCATAAACACATTTATAAGCCGTTCAACACATTGAACTATTTTACTTCTCATCGGGATTTACAAAGCTAATACTTGTGTGGCCCTCAATGGTTCATTGATACAACTAGCCGTGGGTTCACTTCTCTATGTGATTCGGACTAAACATGTCCTTATTCGAGCATACCCCAATTGCTCCATTCTTACTTATCAACTCCTTGATAGTAAGAACGTCAGAACTCAAGTCTGATAGTACCCAACCAATCACGTTAAACGCCTAGCAGCATCGCTTACGTGATTCCCTAGGTATCACATGATAGTGCCTGCAAGAACCATTCAATTATGGTTAGCGTACAGTACGGTCCCTTCAACTCATATATCCCGACCGATTCGACAACTATTGGTTTATCGAGAGTTGTCAATGAATCGATACTATGTGTCATGTTGTGGTTGCATCGATGGTGTAATCTATGAAACCCCTTTCATAATTACCACCATACTCTGATCAGATATTTCAACCCGCACATACATGAAAAACACATAGGATATCCATACCCGTAGGTAAGCGGTGAATCCCCGGCTAAAATGCATCGACTCCTATATGTTTTCGCCGTAACACCCAATCTTGCCACCTGATGACCCCATAAGAGTCGGTAAACAAGTCAAAGTGAAACGCTAGCACATAGAGTCTCAATGTTGTCCCGGGTCATAAGGACTAATGGTGTACAACCATAAACTACGACTTTTCCACTCGATAAGTGAGAACCACTTGGAAAGTCCTTTATAGAGGGTTGTTCAGTGCACTCTACCAGGAGCACCTATCTGCATGCTCGGACATCACAATGTCCCCTACCAATGAAACATGGTACTCACATCGCAGATACTAGTCTCTAACTCGAGCGGCCTTTATCCTTCTTAGTGGCGGCTGAATCGACTAGGAACGGTTTAGAATATACAGTATTCCAAATATGAGTTTCATGATACTCATCATATGAGCATCTCATATTCTTTCTACTATTTGTATATTCAAGGACTTTATCTATGCAACTAGCATGGGTATAAAGATAAAGATGCGCCAAATTAATAAATTCAAATATTATTAAAATAAAGATCGTTTATACAAAGAGTTTCATCGTGAACAGTCGGCCAACACTTGGCTCGACGTGCACCTACTCTTGAAAGCGGACCGGTTACGGTGGCCGGAAGCGCAACGGAAGTCAAAAATTTTATTTTTCATGCTATAATTTACGGCCACCATGATGTTTATGTGCAATATTTACAAAAACAAAAACACCATGCATAGGATGTTTAAGAAATTTACCTATCAACTTTAAAAAGTTGATGTTGGCTCCAACTTAGTTGACTAGCAACTAAGCTCTTCTTATGGAAGACAAGTCTACAAGCTCCTCCTCCTTGCTCCTAAATCAAGCCCACCACTAGCAAGGTAAACCCCCTCAAAAATTGCACTAGAAAAGTTTGAGGATTTATCAAAGAGAAGGGTTTATTCTCCAACAAAAATGAAGAACAAAGAAAAGAAAAACTTGAGAGAAACACTTCAAGATTTCGGCCAAAGTGAGAGAGTGTGGAGTGTGGGAGACTAGCCTAGGTTGTTGTGTAAAGTTGTCTCTCAAAGTTGCATGCTTTTGGAATTTTTTAATAAAAAGTAAACAACAACCTTTCACCTCCCAAGCATGCAAACCCTAGCATGTCTCACATATATAATATGGTTTTTTTTAACACATTAAAAAAAACATAGACTAAATTTTAATTATCTCAAACATTTTGAGATTAATTAAATATTACTTGATTTTACTCAAGTCCCACTAGTTAAATAATTATTTAAATTGAGCTCTACAAGACTCAATATTATTTAATTAATTCAACACTTGAATTAATTTAATTATTTAGACTCTACTAGGTCCACTAGTGTTTAATTAATTCAACACTTGAATTAATTTAATTTAGTCCACAATAATGTTTATGAAAATCACAATTTTCAACTACATTATTTACTTGGCCAAATTTTAATCTTAGGAACACTTCCATAAATTAAAATTTATATTTCTCTCTTAGAAGTCATACTTCTAATTTTTCTTTACGCCTATAAACACATTTATAAGCCGTTCAACACATTGAACTATTTTACTTCTCTTCGGGATTTACTAAGCAAGTACTTGTGTGGCCCTCAATGGTTCATTGATACAACTAGCCGTGGGTTCACATCTCAATGTGATTCGGACTAAACATGTCCTTATACGAGCATACCCCAATTGCTCCATTCTTACTTATCAACTCCTTGATAATAAGAACGTCAGAACTCAAGTCTGATAGTACCCAACCAATCACGTTAAACGCCTAGCAGCATCGCTTACGTGATTCCCTAGGTATCACATGATAGTGCCTGCAAGAACCATTCAATTATGGTTAGCGTACAGTACGGTCCCTTCAACTCATATATCCCGACCGATTCGACAACTATTGGTTTATCGAGAGTTGTCAATGAATCGATACTATGTGTCATGTTGTGGTTGCATCGATGGTGTAATCTATGAAACCCCTTTCATAATTATCACCATACTCTGATCAGAGATTTCAACCCACACATACATGAAAAACACATAGGATATCCATACCCGTAGGTAAGCGGTGAATCCCCGACTACAATGCATCGACTCCTATGTGTTTCGACAGAACACCCAACCTTGCCACCTGATGACCCCATGAGAGTCGGTAAACAAGTCAAAGTGTAATTCTAGCACATAGAGTCTCAATGTTGTCCCGGGTCATAAGGACTAATTCTGTACAACCATAAACCAGGACTATTCCACTCGATAAGTGAGAACCACTTGGAAAGTCCTTTTATGGAGGGTTTGTTCAGTGCACTCTACAAGGAGCACCTATCTGCATTTTCGGACATCACAATGTCCCCTACCAATGAAACATGGTACTCACATCGCAGATACTAGTCTCTAACTCGAGCGGCCTTTATCCTTCTTAGTAGCGGCTGAATCGACTAGGAACGGTTTAGAATATACAGTATTACAAATATGAGTTTCATGATACTCATCATATGAGCATCTCATATTCTTTCTACTATTTGTATATTCAAGGGCTTTATCTATGCAGCTAGCATGGGTATAAAGATAAAGATGCGCCAAATTAATAAATTCAAATATTATTAAAATAAAGATCGTTTATACAAAGAGTTTCATTGTGAACAGTCGGCCAACACTTGGCTCGACGTGCACCTACTCTAACAATCTCCCACTTGCACTAGAGCCAACTACCTATATTCTTTAGACCCATTGATTCGCGATGCTTCTCGAATGATGGTCCTGGTAAAGGCTTAGTTAGTGGATCAGCAACATTATCTGCGGAGCCGACTTTGTCAATCACGACATCTCCTCTTTCCACGATCTCTCTGAGGATGTGGTACTTTCTCAATACGTGTTTGGACTTCTGATGAGACCTTGGCTCCTTTGCCTGAGCTATGGCTCCCGTGTTGTCGCACATCACCGGGATAGGAGCAACTCCATTTGGAATGACGCCCAACTCTTGGACGAAATTCCTAATCCAAACAGCCTCCTTTGCTGCAGCCGATGCAGCAATGTATTCTGCCTCAGTGGTGGAATCCGCAGTACTGTCTTGCTTGGAACTCTTCCAAGAGACAGCACCACCATTGAGCATGAATATGAATCCGGAGGTTGACTTCGAGTCATCAACATCGCTTTGGAAGCTAGAGTCGGTATAGCCTTCCAATTTTAGTTCTCCACCCCCATAGACCAAAAACAACTTATTGGTCCTTCTCAAATACTTGAGGATGTCTTTCACAGCTTTCCAGTGTGGAAGACCAGGGTTGGATTGATATCTACTCACTACACTTAGTGCAAATGCCACGTCAGGACGTGTAGATATCATCCCATACATGATGCTACCAATAGCCGAAGCATACGGAATTCGTGTCATCGCCGCTATCTCTGCATCAGTCTTGGGAGACATAGACTTGGATAGGGACACGCCATGACACATTGGTAGATGTCCTCTCTTGGACTCATCCATCGAGAACCGCTTCACGATGGTATCAATGTATGTGGACTGGGTGAGACCAAGCAATCTTCTTGATATATCTCTATAGATCTGTATTCCCAATACAAAAGATGCTTCACCCAAGTCCTGCATTGAGAACTTACTTGCTAACCATATCTTTGTTGATTGCAACATTCCTACATCATTCCCAATGAGTAGAATGTCATCAACATAAAGAACAAGGAATGTCACAGCACTCCCACTGACCTTCTTATACACACAGGGTTCCTCAGGATTCTTAGTAAAACCAAACTCTTTGATTGTACTATCGAATCTGAGGTTCCAGCTCCTCGATGCCTGCTTAAGACCATAAATAGATCTTTGAAGTTTGCATACCATATGCTCACTTCCGATGGATGTAAACCCTTCAGGTTGAGACATGTAAATTTCTTCCTTAATATCCCCATTAAGGAAGGCTGTCTTCACATCCATCTGCCATATCTCATAGTCATACCATGCAGCTATGGCTAGCAATATCCTAATGGACTTGAACATCGCAACTGGAGAAAAGGTTTCCTCATAGTCAACACCTTGTCTTTGAGTATACCCTTTTGCTACCAATCGCGCCTTGAAGGTCAATACCTTCCCATCCCGCCCCAAGTTTCCTCTTGTAAATCCATTTACACCCTATGGGAACAGTTCCCTCAGGTGGATCCACAAGATTCCACACTGGTTCGAATACATGGAATTCATCTCAGATTCCATTGCTTCAAGCCACTTGGATGAATCAGCATCCGATAACGCTTCCTTGAAGGTCCTTGGATCACATCCAAGATTAGGCTCATCATGGCCCTCTTCAAGAAGCAGACCATACCTCACAGGTGGTCTCGAGACTCTCTCGGTTCTTCTAGGAGCTTGTATCTCCTCACTTTGGCTTCTCGGGTGTGGGTTCTACAACTGTGGGGTGTCTCTCGAACCTCTTCGAGTTCTATCATCTCGCCTTTTCTATCCAATAGAAATTCCCTTTCCAAAAAGGTTGCGTTCCTAGAAACAAACACCTTTGTTTCTTGAGATGATAGAAATAATATCCAGCTGAATTCCTTGGATATCCCACAAAGTAGCATAAAATGGATCGACAGTCCAATTTATCTCCCACTGCCTGCTTCACATAAGCAGGGCACCCCCATATTCTAAAATAAGAATATTTGGGTGGCTTACCCATCCATATCTCATATGGTGTCTTATCAACGGCTTTTGTATAGACATGGTTTCAACAACAGTGCCGCTGTCTCAAGCGCATATCCCCAAAAGGATGGCGGCAACTCCGTGAACCCATCATAGACCGAACCATATCCATCAAAGTCCGGTTACGACGTTCCGAAACACCATTCAACTGCGGTGTAGCGGTCGGAGTCCACTGCGAGAGAATCCCATTCTCTCTAAGATACTCTGGAACTCGGCACTCAAGTACTCGCCACCTCGATCCGATCGAAGTGTCTTGATGCTTCGTCCCAATTGTTCTCTACTTCACTTCTGAATTCTTTGAACCGTTCAAAGGCTTCAGACTTGGTATTTCATCAAATACACTACCCATACCTCGAATGGTCATCGTAAAGGTGATGAAGTAGGCATGTCCCATGCTTAGTGGTGATGCTAAGCGGACCGCACACATCGGTATGGATCAAATCCAATAATCCTTTGGCTCGCTCCGCATGGCCCTTAAAGGGGAATTTTGGTCATCTTTCCTTTTAGAACAGGATTCACAAGTCGTGAGAGCATTAACATCGGACATATCAAACATGCCAACTCCCACTAGCTTGTTCATCCTTCTTGAGGAAATATGTCCTAATCGAGCATGCCATAATTGTGCCGAATTAAGAGTATCTTGTTTGCGCTTATTTGTTGTTGTTATCGTTTGGACATTGTTAAGTGGAATATCTTTAATTTTAAGGTGTAGAGATTGTTTTCAAGTTCACCGGTACAAACAAAACATTCATTCTTGTAAATATTGCAAACACCTTTGGCCAAATAAACAAGACAATCCATCAATATCAAGCATAGAATGGAAATAATGTTTTTAATCAAGTCTGGTACAAATAAAACATCTCTCAAAACACTTAAAATCATTGTTCAAAATAAATAAACATCTCCACGGCTTGGCAGCAACCTTGCTCCATTGCCCATCCTCAAGAAGGTCTCACCCTCTCGGAGCTCCTACTTCTTCCCATCACCTGCAAATCATTACAGAGATGTGAGCCACAGCCGGTATCCAATACCCAAGAAGTAGAGTTAATCGAGATATTACTTCAATTAGAACATACCTTTGCAGAACCCTTCTGCGCAAGATATTCCCTGCAGTTACGCCTCCAATGTCCAGGCTTCTTGCAGTGGTGACAGATGTCAACAGTCTTTCAGCCTTCTGGCGCGGCTGCCACTACGGGACTCGGAGTCTGCCTCTTCAAGGGCTCGCTCTTCTTGGTACGCTGGAAAGAACGCTTCTTTCCCTTCCCAGGTGGACCGGTCTTCGTGCCAGATGAAGAGCCCACATAAAGAACCGCTTCTCCTTGATTGTGGACTCAAAGGTCACAAGCATGTTCACCAACTCTTCAAGGCTGGGCTCGAGCTTGTTCATATTGAAGTTCACGACAAAAGGATCGAAAGAGCTGGCAGTGACAACAGCAACACATCCGTGGTCAACTCCGATGGCAAGATCAAATCCATGCCTACGAGCTTGTCCACGAGCCCAATCAACTTTAGGCCATGCTCATGGACCGAAGTCCCATCTCGCATGCGTAAAGTGATGAGCTCCTTTACTGTGGCATGCCTCAAAGGCCGAGTCTGCTCACCGAAGAGCTCCTTGAGGTGCATATGAATGTCAGCAGCATTCTTAGCATCCTCGAATCGCCTTTGCAGCTCATCGTTCATCGAAGCCTGCATATAACACTTGCCTTCAAGTCATGGTCGCACCAATCCTTGTAGGTCTGCAATTCCTCGGACTGCAGTAGTCGGAGCCTCATCAGGGGGCGACTCAGTCAGTGTATATGCGATTTCTCCGAGTTTAGGACAATCTTTAAATTTCTTAGCCAAGTGATATAGTTTGGTCCGGTTAGAATGTGTTTTTCGAGAATGACCGAAAACGGGTTGCGAATTGATGACATGTCAAAGATTGTACTGAAAAGTAAAACAGATAAATGTTAATGACTATTTTAAAATATTTAATAAGATATAAAGTTTGGACTTTTACTTTATAAATATCGCTCCCACTGTTTTGACATTTTCACTACCCTCTAGTGAAAACGGGAAACACTTTCCTCAGTAGGTACGTAAGGTCCAATTAGCGAATTGTGATCCCGAATTATCGGCCATCACAATCCTAAAAGGTAGTTTCCAATTGCATCGCCATGCAACCCTCTACGTAACTTTTGTCTCACGTTTGATTAGGACCCAATTATGACGTCGTTCATCTTTACGTGTCAAGCCTAACCCATCGATATTGAACCTTAATGGACGGTCGCCATGAGTTCCCTCAATAATATGAGCCGAAATCATGGGAGTTCCACGTAGTTCACATCACCATGTCAATGGATGTCACAGCTTTCCGGCACCCAGGGCCCCCCAATAATATGAGCCGAGCCCCGAGTACGGGTAGCGTTCATCATGCATCCATTGTCGATGGAAGACAAGGAAATTATAAACAAATTTATAATTCCCCTTTTCGGACTTGATATTAATTTTGAATCTTATTCAAAATGAGGGTTTTTAATTTTGAAAGGTCTCATCATTAATTTTATTTTAAAAGCTCGCCATGTTTGATCGTATGTTTGCCGGATTCATGCAACTTTGTTATTAATAATAATAACGCACATACTCATTATTTATAACATATCATGCATATATTATAAATAGAAAACAGTACAAGGATGATCAATTGCCCCAAACTAATGGCCCGTGTGAGCCAAACACGGGCCTAGGTCCAATCCTAGGGTAAATGCACGGGATGCAATGCAACTAAATATTACATTAGCATCCAATATTACATGTCTTCGATCTTCATAATCACCAAGGCCACCATCTTCCAATCTTGATCTTCCCTATTCTAATATTTACAATTAAATATCCATGGCACATAGGGATACATCTCATGGGGTGGGAACGGGCCATAAACCAAGCCCACTTTAAAATTGATAATTATTACAATCATACAACACAAATATCCTAGCATACACCTAGCAAATTGGGCTTGGGCTTTTGATCATCCTTCATGCATAATATCACATATCATACACCATCAATTAATTATCACTATAATTAATTGATCCAATATTATATCTTGATCCAATCACTAACCGCCACAATTATAAATTAAATTAACAAAGTATACAAACACCTTTGTCTACTTTCAAATTAATTTATTTATAATCGAATTTCTTGTAAATCACAATTTACTATAAATAATTAAAGTCCTACTTCAATTATTTATTTTATGAGAAAATATGTGCAACAATTGTAAATTTAAACTTAAGGGCCCAAAACTCATTTTTCACCAAAAATATTTGGCCCATTTAAATTTCACAAATTATGTTGGCCATCCAATGGCCCAACATCTCAAGGCCCATGACACTAAGATTTCCAAAACACTTTTGGAAACCCTAGCCGTCATCGCCGTCGCCGGAGCTCCGTCGCCGGATTCCGGCAACAAAAAAATTTTTTTTTTTTTTATTAAAACTGAATTTCGGGCAGCCCCTCGCTGCCCGAAATTTCGGGCAGCCCCGGGCAGCCCCGAAAATTTTTTTTTTTTTTGTTTTGTAAAATTTCGGCCTTGATTTTTGCACAAAAATCTCAAGCGTTAGAAATCGATCTCAACATAATATTATCAAATATCACAAAAACCGTAACCTTAGCTCGGATACCACTTGAAAGCGGACCGGTTACGGAGGCCGGAAACGCAACGGAAGCAAAAATTAAATTTTAAGCAAAATTTCGGCCCCATATTTTTGTGCAATATTTACAAAAAAAAAACATGCATAGGATGTTTAGAATTTACCTATCAACTTAAGTTGATGATGGCTCCAACTTAGTTGATACAACTAAGCTCTTCTTTGGAAAAGTCTACAAGCTCCTCTCCTTCTCAAAATCAAGCCCACCACTTAGCAAGGTAAATCCCCTCAAGTTTGCACTAGAAAATTGAGGATTTTCAAAGAGAATTTTTCTCCAAAAATGAAGAACAAAGAAAGAAAAATGAGAGAAAAACTTAAGATTTCGGCCAAGTGAGAGTGTGGAGTGTGGGAGACTAGCCTAGGTGTTGTGAAAGTTGTCTCTCAAAAGTTGCATGCTTTTGAATTTTTTAATAAAAAGTAATCAACACCTTTCACCTCCCAAGCATGCAAACCCTAGCATGTCTCACATATATATGGTTTTTAACACATTAAAAACCATAGACTAAATTTTATTATCTCAAACACATTTGAGATTAATTAAATATTACTTGATTTACTCAAGTCCCACTAGTTAAATAATTATTTAAATTGAGCTCTACAAGACTCAATATTATTTAATTAATTCAACACTTGAATTAATTTAATTATTTAGACTCTACTAGGTCCACTAGTGTTTAATTAATTCAACACTTGAATTAATTTAATTTAGTCCACAATAATGTTTATGAAAATCACAATTTTCAACTACATTATTTACTTGGCCAAATTTTAATCTTAGGAACACTTCCATAAATTAAAATTTATATTTCTCTCTTAGAAGTCATACTTCTATTTTCTTTACGCTTATAAACACATTTATAAGCCGTTCAACACATTGAACTATTTTACTTCTCTTCGGGATTTACAAGCAAGTACTTGTGTGGCCCTCAATGGTTCATTGATACAACTAGCCGTGGGTTCACATCTCATGTGATTCGGACTAAACATGTCCTTATTCGAGCATACCCCAATTGCTCCATTCTTACTTATCAACTCCTTGATAGTAAGAACGTCAGAACTCAAGTCTGATAGTACCCAACCAATCACGTTAAACGCCTAGCAGCATCGCTTACGTGATTCCCTAGGTATCACATGATAGTGCCTGCAAGAACCATTCAATTATGGTTAGCGTACAGTACGGTCCCTTCAACTCATATATCCCGACCGATTCGACAACTATTGGTTATCGAGAGTTGTCAATGAATCGATACTATGTGTCATGTTGTGGTTGCATCGATGGTGTAATCTATGAAACCCCTTTCATAATTACCACCATACTCTGATCAGAGATTTCAACCCACACATACATGAAAAACACATAGGATATCCATACCCGTAGGTAAGCGGTGAATCCCCGACTACAATGCATCGACTCCTATATGTTTCGCCGTAACACCCAACCTTGCCACCTATGACCCCATAAGAGTCGGTAAACAAGTCAAAGTGAAACGCTAGCACATAGAGTCTCAATGTTGTCCCGGGTCATAAGGACTAATTGTACAACCATAAACCAGGACTTTTCCACTCGATAAGTGAGAACCACTTGGAAAGTCCTTTTATGGAGGGTTGTTCAGTGCACTCTACAGGAGCACCTATCTGCAT